>NC_138053.1:16783239-17454871 GCF_964194185.1 Rhinolophus hipposideros
TATCCTGTCAAAAACATTCAATAACAACTACGCTAGATAATTATTTTACATATTCACATCTCAAATCTCCTAATCTCCTACCCCTCTCTACTGTCAGTTGATAATCTTCTTATTTTACTGAGAATTTAGAAGTAATCAGAGAAGTTCACACGTTTTCGTCATTGAATTATGAGTTTCTGCCCACATCATTATGTGTTTGACAAAATCATATTTGATAGCCGCAGTGTTCCACGTATGGTACTTTAATCGAAACCATTTTATTGAGTTTGTGCAGTCATGTGAGTGCTCCTGTCAGATCTGGAACTGCAGGGAACACAATCTACCAAGGACCCTGGCTGCTGTGCTCTAAAATCAATTCCTCTCTTAGTTTGTTGCAAGGGTACACTCCTGTGGGTGGCTCCCAGTCAACAACTGAGTGTTAGAAATGTACTTAGCACTTCTAAGAGACTTGGGATTCCTCTGATGAGCACCTTTGGCTGGAGGTCTCCCAGTCAGCCTTGAAGAACTTTCCTTAGACCTACGCACAACTTTTCCTGTCTTCCTTCCCTCACGATCAGACATGCGTGGAGTCTGAAGACTCTCCCTGCTTCTTTGAACTCCTTTCTCATTTTCCTTCAAGGGCCTTTCTGTTTTCCCTAATACATTTCTCAGAGACGTTTAGGTGGTCCACAGATTTTTCTTCTGCACAACTAAACTGCTGATTGCTTACCGCTTAGCACAGCATTCTTCTGCTGGGAACCCGTCACATCATTGCCGTCGCTCACTCAGTTAAGCCTCACCCCTCCTTCTCACTTCCACACTTTGGCTCCAGTGCATCTTTCTAGACACCACCCAGTGCTGTTAGTCTAGTCCAGGGGCTGCTTACCAAATATCCTCCCACTCATCATATCACACCTCCTCCCTCTATCCCCCTAAGAAAACGTCTCCCCAGTTGATGCCTCCTTCCTTCTGGATCCCTTCTTGACTTTTTCACCCCATGATGTCTTTTTCCTCTCCATTTTAAAGGCCATTTTCTACAATGTATTCACTCTTTTTGGTATGTTAATAGGCAGGCTATATGGCCCAGTGCATAGTCTGAAATCAGACAAACCTGGATCGTTACATTACCATCAAAAATAAATAAATAAATACCAAACACTAGCTGAGATTGGATATGTTTGGGAAACACTAAGCTAAATAAAAATAACCCAAGCTTTTTTATTTGTTTTGTTTATAGTTACAACACTTCCCAGAGCCCTTAAAAAGCTAATATACACTGTGACTTTTCAAGGCACTGATACCTTATGTATCTTGTCTTGAATTTATTTGACCCACAAAATCTTTTTAAAAACCGATCATCTCCAGCCAGTACCATTTCTTGGAACACACTTTGGGAAAGGGTAAAAGTTGTCATAGAATTTTTGCATGTATGACTTTTATAGTACTATATGTATTCTTCATCTTATTATAGCTATTTGTGTATTTATCTTACACATTTTCCCACTTCAGCTTTAGCATAAGATCATGAAAATAACAGGGACTTGTTCAGTTGAACACTCACAGACTTTTAGTGAAGGTTCATGGTCTGGAATAATATTTGGTAACTGGAGAAAGTTTGTTTGCATCTACTTTCAGAGGCTGTTTTGAAGTCTTTTTATACCCTAGTCTTCTGGACTACCTTTTAGGCTGGGAAAATTATCTTGATGCTGGGCAGAAAGCCCTTGTTAACATGGGGCTAAATACATTTTCTCTGTAAATCACTTTATTGGAGGAACAGTATAACAGAGGAGTATAAAGGTGGAGGTGCATTTGAAGGGTAAGAAAGCAGGAGACAGCTGACTCTGGATCCTGGCACACCATGGGTGGTGGGGGAGGCTGCCTGTGGCTTAGTTCTGATTATTTTCATTTCCAAGGGTGTGCTTGTCAAAAAGGTACTCTGCCAGGCCACAATCTGGGGCCCCCATCTTAATCAAGTTGTGCACGTGGTCACCTAGTTCTTTGATAGACTTCACCTGCTCATTTAGATAGTGGGTTTCCAGGAAGTCGCACAAATGGGGGTCACCTTTGGCTGAGACCAGAGTGTGCAACTCCAGCAATGAGTGGTTCACATTCTTTTCCAAGAGCAGAGCACATTTCATGGCATTCAGACCACTTTCCCAGTTGTCCCGGCGGGGTTTCTTGATATCCTGCAGGTGGATCCTACCTCCCCGCTGGTTCTGCAGCCTCATCAGCTTCTCCGCGTGTTCCGTCTCCTCCCGGGACTGGCGAAGGAAATACCTGGCGAAGTTGTGCAAGGCCACGTCATCTCGGGAGAAGTAGTAGGCCATGGACAAGTACACGTAGGACGCATAGAGCTCGAGGTTGATCTGACGGTTGATGGCCGCCTCTGTTTCCGGGTGGAAGTTCTGGCGCACCCGGGAAGGGGCAGAGGAGGACCCAGCCGAGTCCCTGGAGGAGGCGTCTGCGGACAACAGGCGGCGTGGGGCGGCGGGCCAGGGGCCTGAGGGGCGCGGCCGGAGCGTGAAGCCACCACGCGCGCTGCGCAGGGCCACCAGCGAAGGGCTGATATGCTTGGAGAGGAACAAGAAGCCGGACAGCATGGCTCCTCCCCTTCGGAGAGGGGAAACTGAGTCCAGATTGGCTCAGCGCGCGTCGGGCACAGGAGCGTCAGGTCTGAATCAGAACCAGGCCCTAGGCGACGGCGACTGCGTCACACGCCCCTTCCCTTCCAGAGGCGCCCGGTTCCTCGCGGTTGGCAGCCGGGGGCGCGCGCCTGTCTCGGTTGGGCACAGACAGATGACAGTTACACAACTCTCTTTATCCAAATCTTCCTCCATCATGGAAGCAAGATTTCTGCTCTTGGGAGTTTGTAATTTATTATTTCACCTAAGTGAAAAATGCTTCCAAAAAAACCCAAAAAAACAAAATGGGCACTGTGACTTGCAAAAGGAAGGACTGAGCCAAGCCACACTTGCCCTCCCTCCCCGACCTTTCTCTGTCCAAGGACTAAGGGATGGGGAAGGCAAGGGAGTGAAATGGGGGTAAAACAGAAGTAGCCACCAATCTATCCAAGAGAGCAAAGATTCCCACCTCCAAAGTGGGTGTTTATAAATTGACTTTCTAATTATTTTCACAAATTTAACTGTGGAAATAATTGCCAGTATAGTAGGCAGATTTTCAAGAGTCTGTAGTAAGACAGTGCTTTCTTTTAAAAAGACATTTGCTTTTTAAACATAAAGTTGATCTTCATTGTAAAGAAATCAGATATTGTAGGAAATAGGGAAGAATATATAAACTATATATAGTTTATATATAAACTTGATGTCACCTTCCTGTCTTTTGTTTAGGCAGATACATATTTTTAAAAAGCATATGTTTAACTTTTTAAGAAACTTCAAATTGTTCTCCAAAGTGGTTGTACCATGTTACATTCCCATCAGTGGTGTGTGAGAGTTCAAGTTCCTTCACATCCTTAGTAAAAATTTAAAATTTAAATTTTAGCCATTCTAGTAAGTGTATACTGGTATTTCATTGCATTTTTAATTTGCGTTCCTGGAATAATTAATGATGCTGAGTATGTTTTTGTGTACTACTTTGCCAACCATATATCTTTGATGAAGTGTATGTTTAAATCTTTTGCCCATTTATATGCTGGGCCATCTGTTTTCTTATGGTTGTTTGATTTCTTATGGTTAATATCTGGGTCTTTGATAGGTATTAGTACTGCTTCTATTCAGACCTTCCTTTTATTGTCTTTATTTATATTACTTTTTCTATATTTCCTTGGGTAAGTCAGATTACCTTTCTAGGTTAGTTTCTTCAATTGTGAATTTAGGATTCTATTTACCTCCAGTGTAAGAGAATGTATGCAGAGTACTTATCACAGTGCTTGACACAAAATAAATACTCAAAGTATTCTGTAATAGTTTTTATTGGAAAATTTCTATGTAATATTCAAAGTCAACCATATTATGCAGTAATACTTGTTAATATCACATATGGATAAACTTATACAGCTTAAAAGAATGCTTATGTGTATGATATTGTTGCTAGCATGTGTGGGTAGCAAAGTAGAAATTCTTTTATTACATGGACATATCAAATGTGTAGTTTTGTAGTAAGCTCCCTAGTCTCAAATGAACTTCTTAAAGTGTACCATAAATAAAGGTGGATGCCTAAGATCTAGTTATACTTAAATTCTGTTCGTATAATGTGATTGATATTCACTAAGCAATGTCTCACTATTTTTTTGTTTCTGTATACTCATCTTTGCTTTTATTTTCCCCAAACTTTTGCTATTCCTAAAATATGGTTCCCTAAAGAGAGGTTATGAAAATGATTCTTTAGAGTGGTATTAAATGCCAACTGCTGCTACTAGTAGTGTTTTAGGAGAAATGATGCTCTTCATATAAATGCTTATCCCCAAGGTAATAAAAAGCATAGATATAAAACAAATGCAATACATGAAATGTAATGCAAAACAATGCCATAAAACCCAATACACATTTAGATACCTCCTGTTAATTTGTCAAAAATGTTTTTTCTTCCCATTATAAAGCATATCATATATTTTGCTAGACTTTTGCAAATGCAAGGATGTGGTAGGTGTTATTTTTATTTTATGGGCATTTTGATTTCTAGTAGTCATAATAAAAGTAATGCTGTTCTACCAAAAACACAAACCTAGACCATCATCCACTGCTCTTCACAACTCATTTCTTCCTTGATTTTAATGGCTTCTTCTCTTCACTGAACACCTCCCTAAGCTTTTATGCTTTTCTGGGGTTCCCTCTGCTTTCTCACCTTTCTTTCCTCCCTTCTTTCACTTTCTCATGAAATCTATCTCATCTTTTAAGTGCCATTAAATATATTACCTTCTCTATAACATCTTACATAACCTCATTTGGAGTGAATCACTACTTGTTTTTGTTGTTGTCAAAGTACTTTATTTACATTGAGAGTATATCATGCTATAATTTCTTATATGTGTGTGTCTGTGTCCTTAAGGGCAGAGCCTGTCATCTAATTTCAGTGATTGTGTATATGAGCCAATTGCTTTTGTATTTGTACTTAAAACAGGCATTGCACAATCTAAAAATAAACAGATTAATACTTATGATTTAAATTTTGTTTGTTTTTAGACTTAAAATAACATTAAATAAAAAATGAAAACATGATGCCAAATCAAGAGAGACTACAGAAGAGAGGAAAATATTTTATATTTTGTAACTTTAACAGTGTTTTTTTTTCCTACTTTTTGAACAAAGTGGTCATACATTTTCATTTTGCATGGGCCCTGCATATAGGATAATTTGAATTGATTCTACAGGGGAACTCGCCCTCAAAAGTTGTCCTGAGCTGGGGCGAGGACCTGGGCCTTTATACTCTTGCATCAGCCAATCATTGTCTAGGGCCGCTCAAGGGAGGTGTACAGGCCCAGGCTATCAGTTTGTCTGCAGGTCCTGGCAAAGCAGCTGCAGTAGCCTGATGCCGGCTTCCTAATAGCGTTACAGGTTCTCTTGTCAGGAGAAGCATGCAGAAGAGCGGGCAGGGGCACACAAATAGTTAGAGGTTTCCGAGGGCATCCTGGGCAGAATACCAATATCTTCTTACTTGTTGCCGGGCCTAATGTCTTTTTGAGATTAGTGCAGGATCCAGTAGTACATAGGTGACACATTTGAAAATTAGAATGATTCTAAAAGGGTTTAATAAAACGAATACATACAGATGAATGGAAACTTAAGCTCCCTGGAGCTGTTCTCAAGAGGAGGATTGCTTCCCAGAATCCAGGTGAGAGAAAGCTGTTCAGAGAGAACCACCCAGAAAGGAGCAATGATACCTGGTTGAGGGACAGAACCAACCTCAGGAAACCCTGAAGGGAAGAATCCAGTGGAACACATACCTTAGCCTCACTCTCTTCCTTCCCTTGGCTCTCTTCCTTGGGCTTTGCATAAGTTGAACCTAACAGAAAGCCAGAAGGTAGGGAACTTGTGGTAGTGCATTCAGACGAGCCCCTGGGGAAGAGAACAGGACAAAGAGGTTACAGAGTAGACATGTAGAGGCAAACATAGGTATAAGACTCTCTTATGCTCTCCCAATCTACTACCCATAGCATGGCCACAGATAGCGTTCTTAAATGTAAATATGATGAAATCATTCCCTTGCTTTAAACCGTTTAGCGGTTTCACACTAAACCATAGCCCTGCAAAATATGTTCTCCCTTGCTTCTCTGTGGTGATTCTCTAACTAGTTCCAGCACCCTTTACTCTCTGCAAACTCCAATAAGCTTCAGTCATTCTAAACTTCCTTTGTAGACACTGTAATGTATCATTTGTTCCTATCCCACAGGCTCCTACATGCTGTGTCCACTACCTGGAGCACCGTTCTACCCTTATCTAACACAGGAGGAGTGTGAAGAGGGTCAACAAAACCTTTCCCCTTCTGCATGAGATTATGACCACTAGATAACTGTCTAGCTCTGTCACAATGTAAAAGGTATGTCTAGGCCATCTTGCTTGTGGAAAAATTACCCATGATTGGCAAATGAACACTGAGCTTCCCTGAGTGTGTTGACCCTTGTTCCTGGGCCTGTCCTTAGTGGGATTCATGGAAATGTCCTTAGTGGGATTCATGGAAACGGACTTTTAACAAGAGATACTGACTCTTGTGGGAGTTGAGGCCTTTTAGTCAGGGCATCTCCCATACTTGTTTTATGGGGGTATTGAGAGGGTGCTTGATACTATCCTGTCATTGAGCTGTGCTTCCTGTCCCATGTCCTTCTGAGTGGCCGGGTGCTGATCTTGTAAGTATGAATGCTTAGTTGAGCCCACAGGGAATAAAGAAATTAACATGGATGTCTCTTCTCATGGCCCCACTGCTGCTACGGCTTTCCCACAGCTCTGCAACTGTGCCTACCACCCCTTCTCCTTTTGCGATTTTGCTGGCTTATTTCCACCACTCTGTTGATCATGTCTTAGATGGTTCTTGGACGCCTGCAGGAGGTCGTACAACCCCGTCTACTCATTCTGCCTAAATTCTGCCTAATGAGACTAAATTATAATGATCTATTTACTTTTTATGGCCCCACTAAATTAAAAAAATCTAGTTGTCAGGGAAATGTCCATCGTTTCTACTCTTGTGCATCTAGCATTTAGATTGGTACCACACACAAAGTTCTCAATAATACTATTAATAAAATGGATTAGGGACTATAGTTGCCTCAAATAGCCAAATTTCCCTTGTCCCAAATAACTCTGAAGGAACAAAGTTGATGGGAATTATAGTTTGTTTAATGGTTCAGTTGTAGTTCATTTAATGGCTTATTTTTGTCTAGCTCCACTATTAGTGGAGGCCAGTGAACTTACATTAATTTTGAGCCTTACATTCTTAAAGGTTGAATAGTCTTCTTAAATCAATTTGATTTGATTTGACTCAATTCCAAATATGTTTTGAGCACCTGATGCTGGAAGAGTAAGAAATAGAAGATACTGTGAAAGAGTAAAAGAAACTTGGATTTTAGGACCTTTGTGACTTCAAGATAAAGTGGTAGAGCCACATTCCATCATGAAAGTTCAGATGTATTAGCATCTCAAATGAAGCACAGAAGGATTTGTGACTGCCTGGTAGAGAAGGTCAGATTTAATTATGGTCTTAAAAAGGTTGGGTGATGAAGACTCTATGCAGGAAGAAGGAAAAAAAAAAAAAAAGCTCATGGTAAACTCCCAAAGGTGAGAGGATGGAGTTACATTTGGAGCAGAAGAGTATAGACAAAACTGTGTAGGACTTGGCTGCAATATGCACAGTAATTTTCACCTTAGAAGAGAATTGATTGGAATTGGGCCAAGGTTTTGAGTATTTTTTCTAGCTCTGAAGAGTTTAATCAGTGTATAAGTCATTGCTTGTAAATTACATTGCAGTTTGAAATCTTATGAAATAACAAAATGCATAAAATATATATGTCCTGTCCTTTATCTGTGCTAAGAAAAGCTATTTTAAATGCTAGAACCCTACAAGGATGCGGCTTCCACTAAAGATGTGGTTTGCCACTGTTACTCAAGTTACATAACATGGGATCCTTTCAGTTCATGGGTTGGATCTGGAGAAACAAAAGGTGATTGACGACTATAAGTGTATTCTTTTTTTAAATATATATATATATATATATATATGTATATATAATTTTTTCAATTACATTTGACATACAATATTTTAGTTTTAGGGTTACGACATAGTGGTTAGATATTTATGTAACTTAGAAGTGATCATCTCAATAAAACTAGTACCCACCTTGTACCACACATAGTTATTACAATATTATTGACTATATTCCCAATGCTATACTTTCATCCCCATGACTATTTTGTAACTACCAATTTGTACATATGAATCCTTTCACCTTTTTCACCCATCCCTCAACCCACCTCCCAACTGGCAACCATCAAAATGTTTTCTGTGAGTTTATTTATGTTTGCTTGTTTATTTTGTTTGTTAGACGCCCCATATAAGTGAAATCATATGGCATTTGTCTTTTTCCATGTGACTTATTCCACTCAGCACAATACCTTCTAGGTCCATCCATGTTGTTCGAGATGGCAAGGTTTCATTCTTTTTTTTCCTCTGAGTAATATTCCACCACTTATATGTACCACCTCTTCTTTATCCATTTGTCCACTGATGGACACCCGTTAGCCTCCGTGTCTGGCTATTGTAAATGGTGCTGCATGAACATAGGGATGCGCACATCCCTTTGAAGTAGTGTTTTGGGTTTCTTTGGATGAATACCCAGAAGTGTGATTTCTGGGTCTTTCTTTGTCTCTTGTTATAACCTTTGTTTTAAAGTCTTATTTTGTCTAAGTATGCTACCCCAGATTTTATTTTCACTTCTTTTTTTCCATTTTCATGAAATATCTTTTTCCATCCCTTTACTTTCAGTCTCTGTGTGTCTTTCAATCTGATGTGAGTCTCTTGTAGGCAGCATATATAAAGGTCTTGTTTTCATAGCCATTCAGCCACCCTATGTCTTTTGATTGGAGCATTTAATCTATTTACATTCAACGTAATTGTTGATAGTTATGTAGTCATTGCCACATTATTATTCATAGTTTTGATGTTTCACTTCTTCTTCTTAAAGAAGTCCCTTTCATATTTCTTGTAATACTGGTTTGGTGGTGATGAACTCCTTTAGCTTTTTCTTCTCTGGGAAGTAAACTCTTTATCTTTTGATTCTAAATGATAACTTTGCTGGGTAGAGTAATCTTGGTTGTAGGTCCTTGCTTTTCATCACTTTGAATATTTGCTGTTAATCCCTCTGGCCTGCAAAGTTTCTGTTGAGAAATCATCAACAGTTTTATGGGAGCTCCCTCGTAGGTAACTCACTACTTTTATTTTGCTGCTTTTATAATAAGAGTCTGTCTGTGTCTTAAACTTTGGAATTTTAATTATGATGTGTCTTAGGATTGTCCTGTTTGAGTTCATATTGTTTGGGACTCTCTGTGCTTCTTGGGCTTGTATGCCTGTCTCCTTCACCAGGTTAGGGAAGTTTTCCATCATTATTTCTTCAAATAGGTTTTCAGTTCCTTGCTTTCTTTCTTCCATTTTGGTGCCCCTATAATGCAAATGTTGGTGTGCTTGATGTTGTCACAGAGGCCCCTTATCTTCTCCTCAATCTTTTGCATTCTTTTTTTTCTTTTTGCTCTTCTGATTAGGTATTTTCTGCTACCTTATCTTCTAAATCATTGATTCGATCCTCTGCTTCATTCTGTCTACTATTGATTTCTTCTAATGTGTTCTTTATTTCAGGTATTGTTTTCTTCATTTATGACTGATTCTTTTTTACGTTTTCTACCTCCATTTTTATATTTTTCTATCTCTTTATTAAAGCTGTGACTGAGATCATTGAGAATTCTTATAACCAGTGTTTTGAACTCTGCATCTGATAGATTGCTTGTCTCCATTTTGTTTGATTCTTTTTCTGGAACTTTGTTTTGTTCTTTCATTTGGTTCATGTTTCTTTGTCTCCTCATTTTGGCTGCCTCTCTCTGTGTTTGTATGTATTAGGTAGAGTTGCTATGTCTCCGGGTTTTAGAGAATGGTCTTATGTAGTGTGCAGTCCCCCTGTTCACCTGAGCTGTGTTCCCCAGGTGTGTCCTTTGTGTGTGTGTATTGTGTATGCCCTCTTGTTGTAGTTGAGCCCTGGTTGCTGTTTGCATGTCAATGGGAGGGATTGACCCTCACACTAGTTGGTTGTGAGTACTGGCTAGTGACTACAGTGGATGGGGCTGTTGTGCAGGAAGTGACCCAATGGAGCAGAATTTTCTTTAGCTGGGCTCTGCTGCCTGCCCAGTCTGACCCTTGGGTGTGTCATTTGTGGAGGTGTTTGGGTGGTGCTCTGGTGTGATCTGAAGCAGGACACTGAGTGTATTGGTTCTGTAGCCTTTTGGGAGGGGCTCTGTTGCAGGCCAAGGTCAGCCACTGCCTAGGCCCTGCTCAGGGCCACTTGCACTGAGTGACAGTGATCTGCAGGTGGTTGCCACTTGTGCTGGGCTTGGAGGTGCCTGGGAGAGGCTATTCTATGAACTGAGGCAGGTAGCCACTATTGTCAGGCTTGGGGCTGCTTAACAAGATGCATGTGGCATGCTGAGGCCAAATATTGCTTGTTTGAGCTTTGTGAACCTTTGAGAGATTTTGGGAAAGTCTGCAGCATGAGCCAAGACATGTCATTCATATGAAAAAGCCACTGAAGCTGCTTGGGTGGGTCCTCAGGCTGGGTGGTACAGGGTCTCAGGGAATCACCAGGGCAGGGTGAAGACTGTTAGCCACGTTGGTGGAGACTCAGGTGTGGCAGCCACCTGTGTCTGTACCCTGGGAGGAGTGAGGGCTCAACAAAGAAACAATGGATTCAGTCAGCCCTTCTGTCTGGGAGAAAGCTGCCTCTCCAGCCCTCACTCCAAAGCCAGACAATTAAGTTCCTCCCCATATGTCCCTGAATATTTTCAACTGCTGCCCCAGTGCTGGAGCTCAGAGTGAGTGAGTCCATCAGCTAGTAAGTCTGTGTGCTGGCCCTTTAAGAGGAATGCCTGAGACTCCAGCAGCCCTCCTTCTCATTCAGCCACAATCTTTGCTGGTTTTCAGAGCCAGAAGTTGTGGGGATTTCTCTTCCCATCACTAGATCTCTGGGTCGGGAGCCTGGTGTGGGTTTGGGACCCTTTGCTCCTCAAGGGGGACCTCTGCAGCTCAGATATCCCTCCTGATTTTAGCTGACACACACGGGAGTGGGGCTAGCCATTCTGCATCTCCGTCGCTCCTTCCTAACTTGATGTGGCTTCTTAGTATATCCTTAGTTGTAGGACTTCTGTTCAGCTAGACTTCAGGCAGTTCTCAGTGATAGTTGTTCTATAGTTGTAATTTTGATGTGGTCGTGAGAGGAGGCAAGCACAGTGTTTACCTACTCCTCCATCTTGACTGGAAATCTCTCGCCCTGTAAGTGTATTCTTCGTAATCTCTTCTGCTTGTTGTGTCTTAGCTCTATCAATATTAGCTCGGGAGTAAATATGTTTGCAATTATTTTTTCTTTGTTAAAAAGGCTAAGACATTATATATTTATATAATAAAAACTTTTTGATAATGTTTGCTTAATTTTGCTATTTTGAACAATTTTATCATTTAAAACAGGATATAGTGATACAGCATTTAAACATAAGCTCTAAATCTTCTCCAGTGATCATAATAAAGAAAGGTGGTAGTCATTGATGCCACCTGAATGTGGTAAGCACTATGCAAAGCACTCAAAGTACATTCTGTCAGCGAATCTTCACAAAACAGTGGGCAGTTGGAATCAGCACACTCATTTTAATGGTTTACATAATATATGTCATATAATCTGAATGGATCTAGGAAAAATGTTTCTAAATTATTTATTTTTCAATCAAAGTGGAAGGAATATTTTAGAAGTTGAATAATATAGCAATGCTGTCTTTATTGACATTTGTTATAGCAGAGAATTTTAGAATCAGAAAGTACCACAGAGTTTATTCCATTCCTTATTTTATGAATGAAGAAGCTATGTGATAGTACTAGTACAGAGTTGCAAATTTTGATAACAAGCCTACTTTACAACACTAGAGTACACTGACATAATACATGATACACCTTCCCAATATGATTAATATATTAGAATACAGTAAAATGAAGAGATGCTAGTGCTCACTTAGTGACAGTGGAGGGATGGCTTTCATTTGTATCAAAGTCAAAGAGATAAAACACTGCTTTTCAATAAAGAATTGCCAATTACCAGAGCCTCCCCAACTAAAGCTTTAGATGACCAGGTAGACTCTATTGCTGTAGGAAAAAGTGAAAGGGTTATTTTATTTTATTTCTTCAGAGAGCTTACAAGGTCTGTCCTATTTTTAGAATACTCAACCATTCAATTAACTAGAGTTTGGTAATACCATTTAGTGACCACCATCTCTTGGAGGGGTATGTGAACCCTTGCAAATCTGTAAATGAATTCTGTTCTCAAGAATCTCATTAAAACACCTTATGATCTAGGAATCCCACTTTGAGAAATTCATCATAAGGGAAAAATGTGGTGCATAAAGAGTGTATAAAGAAGTATATTAATTTTGTTGCAATGTTATATATAAAAATAAAAAGCTGAAAATAAACTGTCTCTTATTGTCTCCCATATTCCATGGGAGAGTCCTACAATGGAATACCACATAGCTCGTTGAGAGAATAAAGTAGTTATCTTTGTGTTAATATGAGGGGACATCCATAAAATATTTTAAATGGAGAAAGCAGTGTGTGTGTGTGTGTGTGTGTGTGTGTGTGTGTGTGTGTGTGTGTGTACACAATCCCATATTTGGAGAGAACAGAAAGGTGTACATGAGGTTGGACAATTAGGTTTACGAACTTGTTGCAACGATGTTGCTCACCTTTTTTTTATATATCAGATGGATTATTTATTATTAATTTGTACCAATTGGACAAACAGTTAACCAAGTTTACTATTTGGACGTGCTGAAAAGTCTGCATGAAAAAGTTGATGACCTGAGCTTTTTGCCAACAATTCATGGCTCTTGCATCATAACAATGTACCAGCTCACATGACACTGTCTGTGAGGGAGTTTTTAGCCAGGAAACAAATAACTGTTTTGGAACACCCTCCCTACTCACCTGATCTGGCCCCCAATGACACTTCTTTCGTTACCCGAAGAAGAAGGAAAATTTGAAAGGAAGATATTTTGATGACATTCAGGACACCAAGGGTAATATGATGACAGCTCTGATGGCCATTCCAGAAAGAGAGTTCCAAAATTGCTTTGAAGGGTTGAATAGATGCTGGCATCAGTGCATAGCTTCCCAAGGAGAGTACTTCAAAGATGACCGTAGTGATATTCAGCAATGAGGTATGTAACACTTTTTCTAGGATGAGTTCGCAAACTTAATTGTCTGACCTTGTATGTAAATGTATATACACACAAATACACATGAAAGAGAGAAAGAAAGAAATATGTATAAACATATAAAATGTCAGAAAAGATGGGCCACCAGGCTTCTAAACCATGGTAATAGCCTCTATCCATTGCCATTGGGTAGATTGGGAGAGAAGAAGATGTAGATTTAATTTTATACATTTTGAAGTAACTTGATTAAGAGCAATTTTACTTAACTACTATTTCAATATTTTTTTAATTAAAAAAATAACATGAGGCTTTTGAAGAGGCAAGATAATCACAGCTGAGGTAAAATCTACATATATAAAGAAAACTCTAAACACAAACAAATGGTTCTAGCCTCATCATATATCTGTTGGGAGTAGCTGAAGTGGTGGCCCAGGGGGAAAAAATGTGGGGATGGTCATTAGAAATAACAGTTTTTAAAGATCACGAGAGAAATTGAGATGGCAATGCTGGTTAGGAAATGATACAAGAGAATTCAGATGGAATAGGTGTGAGAGAGATTAAAAACAACAGTGCTTGCTGGAAGGAAGAGTGACAATTTGTGATAATCTAGACTGTAGATTCTAAATGATAGCCCTAGAATCTATGGTTGTTGCATGGTCACAGATATTGCAGCGGTTTCGATATAAACCACATTTAAAAATATTATTCATATTTTATCAGCATATACTTACAACAATATTTCCTATCACTTTTATTTTTAATTTGGTCCACCTAAATATGACATAATATAGTTAAGAGAATACAGGTTTTACTTACTTTTTTGTTCTGGGGTAAAAATAATACAAATTTCAGTTCAATAACCTTTACAGTAATTTCTTGTTGCCTTTGAGCATGAATAAATTTCTGTCTAAACCTCTGCAATGAATTTTAATAAATCAGTTTTGTGGTTCATTTAATTATAAGCCTAAAGCTAAGTTGTGTATTTATCTTCACGATACAGAAAAAATGGTGTTATCAAACTTCTCAACTCACCAAATTAATGACATGCACTCATGCATGCCTACTGAAAAAAATACTAACTAAATGAAATAGAGAGATAGGTATTTTAAGATAGTGTATGCAGGACACTTTTGAGACTTCCCTTTTTCACTCAATAATCGTTTTGTAACTGTAGAAATTAGTCATTTTCACCCATCTGATTTTTAAAAATCTCTGTCTCTTTCTCCCTCTCTCTCCCTGTCTCTCCCTGTCTCTCCCTGTCTCTCCCTGTTTCTCCCTGTCTCTCCCCCCTCCTTCCCTCCCTCTCTCTCTCTCTCTCTCTCTCTCTCTCTCTCTCTCTCTCTCTCTCTCTGTCTCTCTCTCTCTGTCTCTGTCTCTCTCTCTCTCTCTCTCTCTCTCTCTCTCTCACCTTCTGCATAGGATTTTATTGCTTTACATTTAGTAAGTACTAAATGAGGTACATGGCATTCACAGCTTCGGTCCCAATTCATAGTTCATTTATAATTCAATCCAGAAAGCAGATGGCTGGAACAAGCATGTTGTAAAGGTACAGCACCTTTCTTGCTTTCTCTAGCAGATAAAAGAGCTCAATGCAACGAAAGCAATCACAAAGATCACTGGAATTTCACTGTTGTGGAATTTATAGTTATTCACATTTTTTGGCTTTGGGTTCTCCTGATTATTCTCCCTGATCTCTTGATTGACTTTAAAATCTCCTAGGCTTTCATTGTCTCAGGTTAACTCTTTGGATTATAGGAGTGGCATTAAGTTGGAATGTTTACTCGTGGCCAATGATACTCCCCATACATTCTGAGTCCCACCTCATGGAAGAGGACTGCCGCGTGTGATTGTATGTTTTGTGTTCTTTGGACATGTGAGTATAACTGAGGGGTTTATAGACACCAAAATCCTACCTGTGCTTCCTGCTTAGCCTGTGTCCATTGAAGAAAGGGATGCTAATTGTACAATAGCACTGTTCATGGGCCGTCCTGGGATCAGAGAGGTTGCCATTTTTAAATTTGCACAATAGTGTTATGGCTTGGTAGCAGTCCTAATCTGGAATGATTTTAATTTTGATCCACCTTTTCGTGATATTGAAACTGAGATAGTTATTACGTACTTCAACCTTAGGTTTGCAGGGCCAAATTTTAAAAGGGCAGATCCGGTTCTCAGCTATGAACTTTTCAAAGACAGGGATCTTATCTTCCTTATCTCTGAACCCCCAGTGTCTTGGATATTAACTAACATATTCAACAAAAAATAGTTGCCCAATGAATGGGTCAATGAATTAATAATTGATTGATTCATTCAGATGGTTGCAAATATTACATGCATGGGTGGGGATTTTGGTGATGGGGAATGGCTCCTGTAAGACAGTGGCCTGGATTCCTGTGGGTGATTGGTAAATGCTTTGCTTTATTTTCTGATGTGTAAAGAAGAGGTTAGAAGAGTTTCCTCTAGAAGAGTCATCGGTACCACCAATAATGCAAAGGCACAAGTTCATATACTGGGGGTGACAAAAAATGTATACACATTTTAAGAGCTGTTATCTATTACTTTTTGAAGTTGAATTGAATTACGGTAGCAATGTGTAGCATGACATTCACTGAAAAGATTGTAATTGCAGAAGTCAAATGTGACTTGTATTCATTTTTGTTATTGGTATATATTAAGTATTACAATTTTAAAACAGTTTTTTCCTGTCTTAAGATGTGTACATATTTTTTGGCACCCTGTGTACATTTGGTCTATACTCATATACCAAGACAAAAGTATAGAGGTAGCTGAAAATTTGTGATGGGGCTAGCAAATGAAATGCATAGGCCTTATAGAATGAAATTAACTCTGGATGAACCACAGAGTTTCCTGCAGGACACTAACGATTTGACATCACTAAGAACCAGCCCTTTAAGATCCCAGATTTTTGGCTAATGTTATGGACTGAGTTGTGTTTCCACCAAATCCACATGTTGACGTCTTAACACTCAATGTGACTGTATTTGAAGATAGGGCCTTTCAGGAGATAATTAAGTTAAGTGAGGTTATTAGGATGTGGCTCCAATCTGATAGGGTTGGTGTCCTTATAAGAAGAGAAAGAGATACCAGGAGTATATTGCACAGAGGAAAGGCCATGCGAGAACACTGAGAGAAGATAGCTATCTGTAAGCGAAGGAGAGTTCTCACCAGAAACTACCCCTGCTGCCACCTTGATCTTAGACTTCTAGTCTCCAGAACTATGAGAAAATAAATTTCTGCTTTTTAAGCCACCCAGTCTGTGATACTTTGTTACAGAAGCCCTAGCAGATTAATACAGCTAATAATCCTTTGTTACCATTAAGTTCAAATTTATCTCACAAGAATTCTGTGGAGACTGCTCAGGAACAGATAATAATAATAGAAACATGGACGCATTAAGAGTTTGTACTGCCATGATAGAAATGTGACAGCAGAATATATTGAAAGCTTTTTTGATTTGGGCATTTTTCAGAGTTCAGTTAGGTCAAGAAATGGAGGAAAGTTAGTAAAGAAGGAGAATACTACTAAAAATATCAGTCTTTCCCAAGTAAAGTCACACGTGGTATTTTATGTCAAGGAGAAATAATGGCTGAGTTGTATTGTTAGGGCAAGTCACACAAAAGGGCAAGGTGAATACAACACAGAGAGTAGGTATTCTAACCAGAAAGTTCAACGTTATTATTATCTTTGGGTAATGTATGTTTCCACATATCCAAGTTTTTATTTTGGGGGACCTGATAAATAACTGCTAAATCACATAGGCATTGTTGAAGTTATGATACTCTTTCCCAAAACACAGACCTTCTCTTTGCCTTTGATATCTTCTATGTTTATTCAAGGTCTTGAATAAGACTTTTTCTTTTTTAACATTAAGGAAGCATACCCACAGACATGGGCAGCCATATTGTTTCAAATTTAGAGTTAATTAATTCAAATTGTTGAAAGAACTATTTTCTAGTAGGAATTAAAATAGAGATGGATGTTACTTTGGTAATCAGATTTTTTTTGGGGTCAGACTACGGAATGAGCTTGAATTTTTAAGTGATCTTCTTAGCACTTACTTCCTTTTCAAATTTTTTAACTTGTAAATCAGCAGTTTAATGCATATACATTCATATAAGTGCCCTTATGTTTTGGTAAAAGCACACTTCAGCATTGCTTTAGATGATAAGTTGGTTCATTATTCTTTGCAGTATACGTGAGCTTGAATATGTGTGTGTGTGTGTGTGTGTGTGTGTACACACATATTTCTGTGCATAATTCTTAGGTGAACTTGTAATATCATTTATGAATAACCCTTAGGTTGGGAATGTCTTCTACTTATATTGTGAAAGCAGTTAGGAAAATAAAGTTACCTCTATGTAATTGAAAGTATCTAATTCATAGCATTCTCAACATGTGCCTATGTGATTGCTAGAAAGATTTTAAAATGGCATTCTTGAAAGTGGTGAATCATTTTGATAGAGGGTATTCTGAAAGCCTTGAGAAGATTATTCTGTTATCAGGTGTGATTTTTGCAGATATACATGCTCATTAGTATGTGTCTTTTGTCACATCCAACAGTTTCATTTTATAACCAACCAAAGACTAGGTCAAGGACATACTCTAAAAGGATTTAGTCCTCCAACCAAAACACCCTCTGAAATACCAGTGGGTCACAAGATTGGCATGACCTCTTCTTATTTAAGAAAATAACAAGCAGTAGGGATCCAATGTGATTCTGACAGTCTGATACCATTACTTTGTCTCACGAAAAAGAACCAAAAATGTAACAGCCTGATACAGAATGTATAAAAAAAGATCCATTAGAAAACTGTGAGCGGCCAGAAGTGGCGACTCAGCACTGAAGTTTAAATTTAATACTTGATGATGTTTATGTGAAGAATAATGTAAGTAATTTTGAGTTAGACTTGAATAGAACTTTCTTTGAGAAATAATGAATTGAATGACAGGTATGGATGTTATACCAATTTTGATTGATACTCCGTTTTTCTTTTTTCCATGAAAATAAATAATAAACCAAGGCAATGGAAGAGCTGGAATAAATCGTTTTCCATGTCTTTTACCTAAACTTCAGGCATACTTATATCCAAAGGGTAAAGGTGAAAAATTTACAAATATAAATTATAAATTGATTATATTAAATCCATTTATTTAAAGAGACTAGTCTATCTTTTGATGTGTCAGATCATCTTTGGATGTCTCCAAAATTAATTTTGTATAGCTATTTATGGCATACAGTTGTGTATGTTGTCAATATCCAGGACAGGATTTTTCTGGCCCTCCCTCCTAACTTGCTGCAATGGATCCATGACTATTATTTCTAAGGATAAATAAGTAAAATAAAAATATGTTTCCATGTATGTTCTACTAAGGACTTAGGTTACAAATAAATATTTTACATGGCAGCATGCTGTCTTTTAACAAATTATAAAAGAAATCAAACATTCATAGTATTTTTGGGTGTATGACAATATACTGAATGGCAACAAATTGATTATCATAGTTTCCAGATGTTATCTCAAAGTACCATGTTTGCCTGAAAACAAGAGCTAGCTGGACAATCAGCTCTAATGTGTCTTTTGGAGCAAAAATTAATATAAGACCCGGTCTTATTTTACTATAAGTCTTACATAATATAATATAATATAATATAATATAATATAATATAATATAATATAATATAATATAATATAATATAATAAATATAATATAATATAATATAATATAATAAATATAATATAATATAATATAATATAAATTGGGTCTTACATTAATTTTTGCTCCAAAAGATGCATTAAAGCTGATTGCACGGCTAGGTCTTATTTTCGAGAAAACACGGTACTTTTTCAGAGTAAAACTCCCATTTCTGATACTATTCCTAAATTGACAACTGTTATCTTTATGAAAACGATAGCTGAATTTTAAACCTCTATTAATAAAACAAGGAAGTGCAACATAGTGTGAGAAGGATACAGTGACATATATGTGCTTGCCACCTCAACTTACAGAGAATATCCGAAGCCTTAGATCATAATGATAGTTTAACTGGATCCAGCACACCCTGAAAAGACCATTGCCCTATTTTTCCAGTCGCTGCCAGTACTCTCTGGTTAGGTCTCCACTTTTAAAAATGAAACACATGCTGAATTGCCTTGAAATGAGGGACAAAATATAAATAAAAGGAGTTTAGACAAAACCTAGGGCTATGCTATAGAGAATGCAGGCCACTTTGGAATAAAGAGTAGATGAAGTCCAGTGACTTTCTGGTTGAAGTCCTCCGTGAATTATCGATTACTTAGGCTGGTCTGGTAGCCAGTATTCTAGCAGCTGCACATGGCTCTCTGAAAACTGCTGCGGCTGCTCTTGGTAACCGTCATGAAGTGACCTCAGGTACAAAGCATAAATCAAGAACTCTGTCACTTGCTTTCCCTTTTTTTGTTTTTTTTGGTTTTGTAGTGTGTTCTGTGTATTGGGCAAAATTTCATACCAAAATTTCATGCAGTCCATTGCAATCATGGGCTTTTAGCTTGCAAGAGAGCACTGAGAAGTCAGGCTTGATGAGGAAGGAAAGCATCATGCAGAGTGTGAGCGCTGGCACTCTTTGGAAAAGCATCCTCCTGACCAAGCTAATCTGAATCTGAAATGAATTCTTATTCTTCCTCTCTCCTCGCGCACTGCATGAGCTGTGCAAAGGTCAGGGGAAGCTGTCTTAAAGAAACCACTACATCGACAATGCATCTTCTTGATATAACATGAAATCACATGTAATAGTCCCAGTATTCTGCATTTCATCATTGCTTTCTTTTAGAGCTATTAGCAGCCTCCTTCTCTGTCATGTCACTGATGTGGCCGAGAACAGTGAGGCCCTTGAAGCCACGGATATGGGAGAGGTTGTACAGAAGAATTTTGGCACTTGCTGCTTCGACAACATTGTCTAAAACCTGTCATCATTCGTTATTTTACTGACACACATTTGAAATGTGTGCCCAGGGTGTAGATATGGGACCGAGTCACCTAGCTTTTGTGAGAGCCTTGCCCAGTTTAATATCTACAGTTCAAGACAGTTTCATTGACTCTTACTAGAATTTAGTATGGCTTGGAAGTGCTATAGTATTTGATAATTTGGAAAAGCACAAAGTTTTTCAGTTCAACTCCATAAAATGTCAGGGGTTGATTGATAACTAGAGTACAGCCCGCCAGAGATCCTCTGAGATCAGTAGAACCATCTTCTAGGATTGGTCATCTAATTTATATAAAATTTTAGGGAGATATTAGGATTTCATGATTGGCTTCGAACAGATTTTCCAACTAAAGAACTGCACACGAAGATAAGGCTGTTTTCTTGATTGAAGAACTGTAAATATAAGCTTTCATAACTCCCTGGATACCCTATTATTTGAGTGTTGCTATCCAGAAGGAAAAAAGTAGCCAGAGAGTGACTGATGGGCACAGTTTCCAGAAAACATAAGTTTCCAGAAAACGTAAAATTTAATGGTCTTGTTTTGTATCTCAGGGTCTATTTAAACAAGCACATTTTCTGGCATTGACGTGGGCCTTGAAAATCATGGTGCATTGTTTTCTGCAGATAGTCAATGGAAACCATTTTCCTCTAAAATTTTTTCAAGCTAACTCTTGGTGGTTTCCTGAGAGGTAGTAACAGTGGTAATTTGCAAAAACTGTACCATAACTGTTAAACAGGTAATTGTTTCAGTAGATGCTTTGTGAATCAAAGACCAGCAAAAGACCCTTTTGGGAATCCTGTCATCACAGTTTAGTTACGATCCTTGATAGACACCTACAGTTTATACTTTTCTTTTTTATTTTAGATTTATAGAAGCTGAATGTAGTAATAAACTAACAATAAAAAAGAGAAAGAGTTAAATTATGCTTCGCAGTGACAAGATTTTGAAGAATATGAGTAATAATGGAAGAACAGAAGTGGAAAAATAAATTCTCAGTATCTTGGCCAACAGTTGTTAATAGTAAAATCAAAATTTTGCTCTTCAAAGATCAGACTATTAAAAAAAAATTCTGGGCAACTTACTGTCGAGTCCTCAAGTTTGTTTGCTAAGAACTTTAAGTTTATGTGAATATTGATATTGAAATGTGTGATATTGTCTCACACATTATTTTTCTCCACCAAACTTTAATAATCGTTTCTCCATGAGAGAAGAAAAATGTCTATTGACATGGAAAAACTAAGACAATCACAAATGCTCCCCCTCTCTACCAAGATAAGCTGAACAGAATTGTAATATTATTGAATGGTCATAGGTGATGAGTCCTCAACAGTTTTCTAACTCAGCCATTGTTTTTGGAAGTTCTAAGGAACTTTATGGGAAATGTCACTTCCTGGAAAACATAGAGGGTATTTCTGCCTATGTCAGTGGAGTCCACACTCCTAACCTGTTCCCGGTCCTGCAAGACCCATGCTTCTTCAAACTCAGGGGCCACCAAAAGCAAAGGGTGAGCCTTGCTCTGTTCTTTCCCATTAACGATCCCGTGGGAGGTTTATCATCTCTGTCCCTGAGGGTCCTCATTCTTCTGTGACAACAACTGCTATGGTAAGTACACATAGCATTTTCCCAAGAGCAGAAACATAAATCAGATTGACGTAAGTCCAATTCAAAATCATAAATCAATTTGACAAAAGTTGAATTTAAAAATGTATAAGCCATCTGAGATTTACTGTGATCCTTTGAAGCTGTCTAAGTAGAAAGATGTGGGCATGATAAATCATTTTGGGAAGATTTTTAGGGAAGGATGAGGTGTATGACAAAAACTCATCCAAGTTTCCAGAAAACTTAACCATGATTAAAATAATTCTTCTTATAGCTTTTTCTTTTTAAAATTGCTCATGACAGTGATTACAGTGACTTATTCTTATCTTTGCCCTCAGGCATATATTCAGTATAGTAGATATCTTTAATGAAAACTTCTGTTGTTTACCTTATTTTTAAAACTTTTGTTCACCTTATAATGTACCCTTAATTTGTAAATGTCCTCTTATTTTTTTTTATGTCATATTTTTAGCCTCATATATAAATGTTGTCCAGGCAGAGAAGATAACCTTTCAAATTTAAGGTTTTAATATTTCAAATCTTCCTACGCTCCCTGAATAAATCACTCTGTGCCAGCAGAATTTCTGCAGTGACTAAAGCCATTCTTATATAAGGGGATACTATTTTAGATGGCTATTAAAATATAGTTCCGAGAATACTGTCCTCTTATAAATGATTAAATGTTGTGTTAATATTTATTTATTTATTGTTTAGCTCTTTAAGTTGCTTCCTAGAAGCCCACGATGTATCTGGGCTTAGTAGAATTTGGTTCCTCTGGTATGCGCTCACTTATTACTCAGAGGATTACGGATACAGGACAGCACTCAATAACTCAGTCTCACTCTTTATTACTAAATTGGGAAGTCCAGTTTTTCTCACTTATATGTTTATGCCTTAATGTACATATATGGCACGGTAGCAATTTCTGTGGAAAATTCTTCTGTTACTTTTACTTTTCCAAAGGTGTGGAAGATACAAAGATGGGGAAAGGATGTGTTCTTGAGAAGAAAATCAAGAAGGTGGAGGTCTTGTCATGCTGGCTGCTGGTTTGTCTTCACTTGTAAATTCACTTTCCAGGGGCTGCTTATGTCCTGTCTGGATGAAGACAATCATTCCCATCCCCATTTGTTGTTGTTTTTCTCCTTCTCCTTCTCCTCCTCCTCTTCCTCTTTCTTCTTTTTTCATTCTTTTCAAGATGAAAATCATGCTAGTGAAGACATTCGTAACAATAGAATGAAGTCTGGAGCAAATGTTAGGAGACTCATACCCACAGTGGCTGTGAAACTTTGCATAAGTGATGTAGCTCCTCTCAGCTCCAGTTTTCTCGTGTAAGATGGCAATTGAAGGACTGAATGCTAAAACTTTGTCAATCTATGAATGTGGTTTGAGGAAGCACCATATCTCTCCCCTTACATCATAGTGTTCTCCAGAATTTTCTTCTATCATCATTTCCATTTCCTCACCTCGTCTCAATGAGCCAGTCAATCAGAAACAGTAGCAGACACTCTTTGTGGCCCCACATCCACCCCCTCAGCCCACGCTGAAATTCACCAGCAGGAAGAGTGCCAATGGCTTTCTGGGTCTCTGCGTCAGACATTCTGTGGTCCTGGAGTGTGCTTTACCCACCGCTGGCCACACCAGCCGTGCTTCGGGGGAGCTCCCCTGGGGCCCTCCCTAAGGGATGAAAGGTGGGGGATGGTGAAAGCAGCCCGGCTTCCTCACTCCACAGGAGACAATTCTGACAGAGTGTTCTGTACTGTCCCCCTAGGAACAGGTTCCAGTTACCCACAGAGCAACATAACTTTCATTAACTACCTTCCTTTCCCTGTCTCACAGCCCCATTCCCTCACTGTGTTTCCTGCAACAATTACCAAAACAAACTCCTTTCACCCAAATCTTTATTTAAGACTCTGCTTTAGGGAAAATACTTGTTTTGTCTGCTGTGTGGTCCTCCCTGATTCTGGGACAGCACTGGGGGTTTGCAGTTTTAAGTCATCACATTGTCAGAACCCACCTTCTTCTCGCCTAAGTTTCTTAGCTCAGGTGTGTGCCACTCACAGTCAGTCTCTGTTGAAGAGACAGTGCTGTGACTCACACTCTTCTTTATGTAAGGAGTGCCCTGCCCTTTTTCTGCCTTCTCTCCACATCCCTGCTCAACCCTGCGCCCCTCCCTCCAACAAGCCAAAAAACACACTTTACTAAATTTTCTGGTCTCATGTTAAATATTTCTTCCACAGGCTGGGCTTCCTAGCCCCACTGGCTCCCATTACACCCTGCAGTTATATTATAGTTATATTATAATATGAATTACAATTATAATACAAACTACACAGTACATTTGTAATTATTTGTGGACTGTTTTTTTTTTTTTCTTAATGGCATTATAAGCTGCAAGTTACTTTTGTTCACCCCTGTAATTTCAGGATTTAGCACTTTCCCCGCCTCTGACAGAGACTAAATGTATATATTTATTAAAGAGTAAACACCTGGACCTGAGGAATCACTTAATGCAAACTTTCATTTTGTAGATGAGGAGATCAGTGCCCCAAATATAAAGTGATTAAGATGGAGAGTGGAACTAGAATTCAGAAACCCTACTTCCAGTCCAGTGATTACATTAGCATATATACAATGCAATACTTTCCACCTCAGTCTCCCTAACAGACAACTCCCCACTCCACACTCCCTCCATGTGGAGTGACCCCAGTGATGAGGGTGTCATGGCCTCATGCTCAGAAGATGCCCTATTATTGGGGTTTGACGCTCTGTGGGGGGATCTTGAAATTCTTTAAAATAATGACAACTTGAAATTTGCGTTTTGTAAGTGAAGTCTCATGGGACAATGGAGCAAGCACAGGGGTTGGAGCCTGGGTTCATAGTAGCTCTCCTCCCTGCGGCCTCCCTGGGTGGTGATCCCTGTTTCCTGATTCCCTGAAGTCCTGGACCCCTCAGGACTCCTTCTCTCACACCCACCCTGTGACCTCTGTCACCTCCTTGCTGATAGGTATGGGTATGGGTGCAGGGAAGTCAGGGTGGGTGCAAGGCCTTTGCAGTGTCTTGGGGCCTGAAATGACATTAACTGTCCCCACCCCAGACTAACAGCACCTGCCCTGTGATCCTTCTGCTGGAGGCTGTGTCTGTCTTCTTGGGCACCCCTAATTTAGGAGCAAGTGCCTCCCAGCACAGAGGTTTGAAGATCCTTGCGGGTTGTCTGCCTGTGATGGCGAGGGGCCCATGGACCAGAGAGATACTGAACTCGACTTTTCCAGATCCTGTACCCTGCGAGGCACAGACAGACCCACACCTGTGTCACCTGTGAGTCTATACTCACCCTACAATCCTTGTACCCGGGAACACTCTCTGGGCGGGCTCTGTCCCTAATCATTTCTAAAGAAATAATTCAGGTAAAAATTAGTTTCTGATTGTTCTTTGCTATAGAACAAATGATACTAAAGCTTCATGATTTCAAACAACAAATATTTTATCTTTTGTGGCTAACGGGGTCTGACTGAGTCAACAAGGCCATTCTCCCTGAGTGTCTCTCATGCTACAGCCAGACAGTACCTAGCACAGGCTTCCTCACTCACACGTGTGCCGATAAGACTATATGTTGGCTGGGATGTCAGCTGGGACTGATGCCTGCCGCAGTTACCTATGGCTTCTGCGTATGGCCTCAGTTCCTCACAGCATGGTGCTTGGGATGCTGGAGAGAAAGAAAGAAGCAGAAACATCATTGTCTTTCCGGAGCTGACTCAGCTTTGGAGGTCATATAGCATCACTTCCTCCTCATTTTGTTTGTGAGAGGTATTGACAAGTGGGGACTATTGATTGTATGAGCAGAGGCCCACATCATAATATGTGGGTCCTAGGAGTCACCAGCTGGGCGAGGGAGATCTCTGTTACAGAGGCAAAATATTTATCACATGGTTGGCAACCAACAAATGATAGTTACTCCTGTTGTTTTTACTCCTTTCCTGATAGTAAATATAGACCAGGGAACATCTTCACCTTTGGTTTTTCACAGGACACTATTTTCACTATTTGACTTTAAGTCCTGGTTCCTTCAGCCTCTAGCTGTTAGCCTTCACGCAAGTCATTTAAGCTCCTCAAACTTAGCTATTTTCTCTCTGAATTTGCTGTGGGAATTAAGAATAAAATGTGTGCAAAATCACTTCGTAAACCATTTGAAATGTATGAATGTGAGTTAGTAAAAACAAATTGCAGTTTCATTGGCAAGCTTAGTGGCAATTATAATTAGTTCCGTAGATTTGAGTTTTGTTTTCATGATGAACCATTGATATGTTGTATAGAATAATTACCTCCTCCACTGCGCCCCCCCTCATCCACTTATTTGGTTGGTTGTTTCTTCGAACAGATTATAGATGATATCGACTCCTCTTTTCATTTACTATCTTTGTAATTTTTCTAATCATCTTACCACTATAAGCTCTTCAATATTTGTAGTGTGGGAAATATAGAAGGAAAAGGGGGGAAGCAAGGGGTATAATGATTTTTTCCTTCAAACACAGCTGAAGAAGTGATCCCAAGTCAACCTAGAAATCTGACACCACCTGCCAATGTAAATTTGTTTAATTGATTCTGACCCATGTAGCCCTCATTGTCCATCATAGAATTGGCATTTATCACTTTGTGTTGAGTTTTCTCATATATGTCTTATCCTCCCATTCATCAGAGAAGAAACCTAAGCTTGGTAGGTTTTTGTTTCCTCTTACAGTGCATGATAGCATGTTCTAAAGTATCTTACATACCACTGGAGTTCAATAAATTCTGCTGATACATAGATTTATATTAACAGTTTTATTGTTGTATTTCCCATAGTCTCTCATTGTTCCCATTGTGTCACTTAAATCCTCTGTCACGCGGGGTGTCAGGTGGGGTCTCTTCTGGGGTATCTAGTCCCGCTCCCCACATAAGAACGCAGGATATGGTGAGGCCAAAACGGAACACCCACAGAGCCATAGATAGGGGAGTCATGCCACTATAGTCTCCCTGGCGGCTAGGTTGGAGACACAGGAAGCAGGAGCCACTATCTGCAACCTGCCATCCACTTCTCTGCAATCTGCAACCCGCATTCTGCCGTGCTAACTGCAATCCGCTCTTGGTAGCTCAGCCACCACCTTCTTGCTAGCCCCCATTTTTCTACCAGTGTAGCCACAGCAGTTATATTAGTGGCAATGGCTCACTGGTTACAGCTGACGGCCAACGAGCCACAGCTGATGGCCATACAATCACAGTTGATGGCCATTTACTACCTGTGCCAGCAACTTTCCACGTGAGGCCGAGAGCCTGGAAACTGCACTCCTAGCCTGTCCCCACATCCTTTACGACATAAACCGCTCTCTCTTGCTCTCTTTGTCCACTTACCCCTTCTGGTTGGTATATTAACACAGCCATTTAAGGAGACATTTCCACTCCGAGTGTAAAGATAGAATTTACTGTAACATTTAATAACAAACGTTTACAGAGTATATACTATGTCCAAAGCACTGCACAAACCTGTACTAACATCATTTTATCTTATCGGAGTTCTGTTTTCCCATCCATCTGAAAAAACTGGCTACGGTATTGTTTCTTAAGCATGGTATTATAACTTTACATGTTAAAGTGAAATTTCTGTTTTCTCTCTAAGGCTTTTAACACACCCTTTCATTGCAAAGTAGACAGTTTCTCCACTAGATTGTGTCCTCCTGTGAACAGGAGCTGTATTCCACTAAATTCTAATTCCCAAAGTGATTAATACAGGGCTCGCTATTCCCTATACAGATGATCAGTTACTGTTAAAAATGAAGGTGTAGTCAGTGTCTTGGCAACATTGTAAGACTGTAATTCTAAATTCCCTTTGTTTTTCTTCCTTTACCCCCTGATCTTTTAATGTATAAATGTCTCTGAATGGAAGTTAAAGTGGGAAAATCAGTTCTTCCATTTTACATATAAATTATTTTTATTTTTTGTGAGCATCTCTTTGGATGAGCTTCATGGATTTTTAAACCTTTATATATTTGAAATGAAATTCACTATTAACTTTTCCTTTAACCTTAAATTTTGCCTTTTAATCCCATGACTTTTACACTTTGTGCTATGTGATATTTCTTGTTCTCTTCACTGAATCAATGGTTCCTAAAAGAAAGAAAAAAATACACTTAGCATACGTTATGTGGTAAAAGATATTAAAAAAAAAAAAATCCCACCCAAGTGTTTGAAAACATTTGTCTGGTCGAATAGTTCTGTTCTACTGTTTTCAAAAAAGAAGAGTGAGCTTGTCTTTTTGTGTTTTTATTTTTGCAACACTGGAACCAGTTCCTAAAATAATCCAAGAACCATCTCCTTCTTTCAGATCAGAACAATATCATTCCTTTAGAAGTGTGTAAGAAAAGCCACCGAGGCACAGGAAAAGGTATGAACCAAGGTTCTCCCAGTTTAACATGTAGCAGAAGCACCTGCAGGGTTCATTAACACATAGATTGCTGGGCTCACTTCCGGTGTTTCTGATTCAGCAGGTAGTGGATGGGGCCTGAGAATTTTTAGTTTTAACAAGTCCCCAGGTGATGCTGCATTCCATACACTACACATTCAAGCCTACTGCTATATGCTCTCACTGAGAATCACTTCTAAGATGGCTTTACTCCAGATAACTTCAAAAAGAACGTTATTGGACACCTAAATCTATTGTTCAATAAATATGATTTCTGAAACTGATTTGAGATATGTTCATTATTTTTACCTGCAGAACTTTGTGGTGTGTGTGCATATAGTCAAGAAAAGACACTCTCATCTGAACAATAGTACCTACTTAGCTTTGTGTTTTTCCAAGAACATTCAGTGGGTGCCTACTGCATGCCAGTCGCTTGGGAAAGACACACTAGTGCACAGCATAGATACGGAGTTGACATATATATTTCTGTGACAGTGCATCTGCTGTGGCTGTATTGATTCTAGCAGCCATGTGAAAGCAAAGCAGGCTCAGCACGAGAGTGATGATTACCATGATGTCCTTCACACTTCTTGTCGTTAGAGGTCATCCATAATATAAAATACTATGACAACACTGCATTTGAATATTTGAGGAGATACAAATTTTAGCAAATTTTGTCTAATTCTGAAAACTGATTAACAGATGGAGTATGAAATTAAAGGCAGGAAGTTGGCTGGCTTTTTTCTAGGGGTAGCTGGGAGTCATCTCGTCTCCGAGCAGTTCATGTGGAGTAGCTAATTATTCCTAGCCACTTACTACCTACGTTTAGATACAGAGCACTTGTACAATATTTCCTGTGTGCTTAGCACTTTATGTATATTTATGAAGGGCTAAGCACTTCATTTAAACTTTTCTAAGGATGTCTCTAAGGACATCTATATATGATGTCTCTGGTTTTTGTCATATACTATTTTGTTTTAGCTTGCAGTTTGCTTTTTAATAAGTAAATATCATTTTTCTATTAATAGAAAATGAGGTTCATTGAGGGCAAATTCTAGGTCTAACACCTCTTGTATTCTATAAGGTGTCATGCACCATACTTTACATGTAATAGGTATTTGTTAAATATTTTTCAATGGACTAATTGATGAACCTCCCAATTGTACAGTATTAGAAAACATGAATCTCTATTTCTCTAGGTAGATTGATAAAGTGAACTAGGAATGTGCTTATTTTTTTCTTGAAATATAAATATAAATCTTCCATACATAACTAGATCAAAGAACATATTTATATGAATTCAGTTGCTATGGAAGACATTGTTATTTAGTTTAATGGTCAGACTGGCCTCAAACTTGAAATAAAATCAGAAAAAAAAAATTTTTAAAGCTAGATGGAAACCCAAATATCATCTCATCCAGTCTCCTTCCCCCCTTATTTTACTTATTAAGCAGCAGAGGAATAGAATTGTCAATTTCATACTGCAAGTCAGCTGAATATTTAATGGTTACTGGAAAAACTAACCTACATCTTTTGTTGGTTTGAAAACTGGTCCTTGTAAATGGATGGCAAAGAGAGATTGAAAAAAGAGGCAGACCACTCCAGATTGGGATATGGCAGGTTTAATAACAAGGCAACTTTCAGGAAAGGCTTATTTTGGCCACTACAAGACAAGTATATCTCTGCAGCCACCCTTTAGAATCTTAAAAGTTTATAGAGTCCTTAATTGTGTTCAGTCAGGTATGCCATCCAGGTGATCTCAACAACACGTTACTATCTCAAAACCAAATCCTTGAAAATGGCTCCTCCTGTGGGAAGACGTGGGCACAGGAGGAGGTGAGGAGCCTCTTGCTGCCTGTGTCCATCTCAGGGGTCATCAAGAGGTCATGTCCTCTGAAAGACATCATCCAACATCTTTCTACTCTAAATCTAAACCTTTTTGCCTCCAATATAATTTATTATCTGTTTTTTTAAGACAGTACTTCCTATGCTAGAATGTTTTAAAATAAATTTCAACTGTTTCCAAAGAAGTGTCTTATTTTTAGTAAACAAATCTAATCTTTAACAACCTAAATTTCCAGATTTATCAAAGAGACATAGAAAACTTTCATGTTCTTTCAAGATTATACCCAGATGTTTACATGGAAGTACATTAGTGCTGTATATTAGTTAGTCTTTGCCGTGTAACAAACTAGTGTAACAATTACAGTGGTTTAAAACAACCACCTTTTGTTTAGTTTGGCGGTTTGTGCTGAGTCATTCTTAAAGTTGGGCTTGGCTGAATTCGGCGGGGGTTTACTAATTGCTCAGCTGTTACTTTCCAGGCCATTTAGGGCCCAAATGATTCTGGATGATTTCATTCACATGTTTGATTGTTGACTCTCAGATAGGCTATAAATATGAGTAGGCCACAAGTCTCTCATCAAACCATAGGCTAACCTGGACATACCGGTCCTCACTCGGTAGCAGCGGTAGAAGTCCCATGGAGCAGCAAGTAGGTAAGCTATAATGCATATAGAGCTTTTCTACCTTATGTTTGTGTCATGTTTGCTAATGTCTCATTTACATAGCCAGCCATGATTCGAGAGGTGGGAAAATAGATTCTGCCTTTGAATGAGAGAATGGGTACTTGTAAGTATTTTAATAATTTATGAGTGTATCCTTTCATCACAATGAATTCACTGTCCTGTCACTTTCTACATCTCCTACATCTCCTCCCAAGACTTCCAAAAGTCTCATTTAATTCCAGCATTAGGCTGGAAATCCAGGATCTCCTGGTTTAAACAAAGGTCCAACTGTGGCTCTTCAGATCTATTCTTCTTGCTCCCATGAACTAAAAACAAAAACAAAACAAAGCTGAACTTAAACACGCACGTTATATGTCCCTCAATACAATGGGGAGACAGGAATATGATAATTATTCAAAAAAGGGAAGAACACATGGCAGATAATTGGCATTAATCCATGCAATTTCAAAATCCCACAATGAGGTCAGGTCTTCTGACTATGGGTCCAAGGAATGTTTCTTGATGAGGGTCTAGTTTTGCTCCATAGAAGTGGATTTCCAATAGAAAATTCCTAACTTTTCCTTGGGAGTGTTTTTTTTGGGGTCTACTGTTCTCCATGGATCTTTACTCTGCCCTTTGGGCTCTTGGATCTATGAAATGTTTTTATCTATAAAAACTGCCTGGGTTTGCAACTGAGTAGCTTTCTCAGCTTTCTTCCTTCCCAGAAAGCTGAGATACACAGGATTTTTTTTTTTTCTTTTTTTTTTTTAATCTCAATTCCTTTCCATTTAAACTAGTGGCCCTTTTACTGATAACATTCCCATAAAAGCTTTGTGGGATTTCCATATATGAGATTCTAGTCTACTCGGTTCCATAAAATCCAAAATCTCAGTTGTTTTTGAGACTGCCTCTTTCTCCAGATTCAATACATGCCTTTTGGGAGAATTAAGCTTTTGTGTGACCACATCCTTATTATTCTTAGAAACCATGTGTATATGGTGGAAACGCCATTCAGCACCTCTTTCTATCTTTCAAAATTTTAATAAAGGTTTTACAGACATCCTAGATTTGATCTTTGTTCTCACTTCACTCCTCATTTTGCTTGAAAGCAATTTGCTGGTTGGAGATATTGGAAATGAGAAGTTTTCCAGTCCAACAAGTCCTACCCTTTTATTTGCCCTTTAAATTCTGCCCCAAAACATTAACAGTTCCTTTTTAGCTTAAGTCTCTTGCTACACCTTATTTTACATAAGGTCCAATATTCACAGTCTAGTATTTTTAGCACCTGGAGTCAAAAGGGAAGTGGGGTTTGTCTCGTATCTACATTTTTTGAAGATGTATTTGATGGAATAAACTTCTATTTTTTGCATATATAAAGTATATTCTAAATACAAAATAACAAAGCAAATGTTCACCTGACCTTTTAAGCCTTTCTGTGCTATTGGTAATCAACATGATGAATCTCCTTGGTTACTAGTGAATTGTTTTCTTTGATTACTATTCTAAATATCTGCATAAAACAACATAGACAAAGCAAATACATGATAAATATTGCAGAAAACACTACTTCACAGCAGGTCAACTTTTCATAAATACTTATGTATAAATATTAGTGTTTATAGTAGATAATATGCTGCCTCATGCAATGTTTCCTTTTGGTGTGCTTTCTGAATTTTTTTAAATTAAAGTTTATTGGGGTGACAATGGTTAGTGAAGTTACATAGGTTTCAAGTGTTCAATTCTGTAATACATCATCTGTATATCACATTGTGTGTTCACCATACACAGTTGGTTCTCCTTCCATCACTATATATTTGATCCCCTTTACCCTCATCTACCACCCCCATCCCTCCTTACACTCTGGTAACCACTAAACTATTGTCTATGTCTATCAGTTTTTGTTTCTTTTTTGTTTTCCTTTGTTGCTTTCAATTTTATATCCTGCATATCAATGAAATATGGTTCTTGACTTTTTCTGTCTGACTTATTACTCTCAGCATAGTAATCTCAAGATCCATCCACATTGTCCTTAGATAGATGATTAGATAAAGGTGTGATATACATACACAGTGGACTATTCTGCCACAAGAAAAGATGAAATACTGCCATTTGTGACAACATGGATGGATCTTTTCTGAATTTTTGAGGCTTAAAAGGTAAAACTAGATTTTCCAAATTCCTTGCCACTGATGTTCTTCATGCTCTCTGAGTTGTCTCAGACAGAGTTGTGGCTGAGATTTGGAAGGTGGAAGTAAGTTACATTACATATACCGTTTTTCCCCGAAAATAAGACCTGACTACAAAATAAGCCCTAGCATGATTTTTCAGGATGACGTCCCCTGAACATAAGACCTAATGCTTCTTTTGGAAAAAAAATTAATATAAGACCTAGTCTTATTCTCGGGGAAACACTGTAGTTGAGTGCAGGCAGAGAGCATCTTGTGGAGGAGGATTCTGGTTTTTCTGGGACAGACATAAAACATGTCTTTAGTAGAACATGTATTCAATAACAAAAATACGTATCTGGTTTTGACCAGTCTGAATCCTAACAGGAAACAAAAGACACAGTGTCTATTTACAAACGAGCTAATTGTAAATGTCTGAGTCGCATGAGCATGGAGGAGATTCTATTGAATACAACAAGAACCCTGGCCTGGCAGCAGCAGAGACATTCCTTCACCCTATTGCAAGGGAATGGTTACCGGAATAGAGAGGGAGAAGGTTGTGCAAGTCAAGTTGCCTTGACAAACGGAGCCATCCTGAGGCAACCTCATGGAATGGGGATGGGGTGTGTGTGTGGGGGGTGTGTGGACCCTGTAGGGGTCCTATAGGACCTATAGGGTGTGTAACCTACAGGGATACATTCTATAAACTCACTCTTCTCGCCAGTCTTCTCCCAATAGCCCCATTTGTCTATCCAAGGAGAAGCTACAGGGGCCCTCAGCCTGTTAATGAATCTGGGAGATCAGCCTCTTAGGGCAGATGGCCACGTGGAAAAGAGTAGAGAGTAGAGATGGGAGAGAGCAGATGACAGATAATTTGCACAGGTTCCTTGTAGCTATCAAATATTTCATTCATTCATTCTAGACAGCAGGCAGAAGGCGCAGTGGAGTTTTTGCTGTAACGGCACTGAAGCTCTGTCCTGACTACAATTTTCCTAGCAGTCTACATCCAAATTGGGTTCTTTGGCTGGAATGGAAATTCTTTGAGCTACCTAATGCCCTTAATAAATCCTTTTCTGCTGAGAAGGGATTCTGTTGTTGAGAATAAAAAACCCGTCTATATTGTGGTGATAAGAATGAGGGAATAAAAGAATAAATAAGTGAAAAGGACAGATGACCTTACTTAACATTAGAAAACCAAATTAAAACCTAACATATACGTGTAAAAATATGTTTAAAGACAAAATATTTTGGTGAAGTTAATACTCAGTATAGTAATATAATACTTGAAATAACCAATGTGTTTAAATGAATCTTAGAAGAAAGGGACAGAGATAGAAGAGGAAAACATCACCACCGGATGTATGAGAAAATAGCCTGGAGACCACCTTTCAAAGACTACTAAATATATTTTTTTATAGGTTGGTTATCTGTAAATCCAAGAAATTTATGCTTGTGTGATAAGCTTTATTATGATTTAGACAGACTCCCAATATTCCAACCGATTCGCTGTCACTGACCTGTTTCTGAAACTATTAACATCCTCCTCCTCTCTAGGAAAAAAAAAAATGCCCTCCTATAAAATTCCAGACAGTTTATTGACTCCTTGAAGGATATCTGTGAACTTGAAGTTAACAATCTTTGTTTTGGAGGACCATGAACAATAAAATAACTAGAGAGATACCATATGAAGGTTTGAGATCGTCGCACGTTCAGGGCTAGTGCACATTACTAAAGCGATACTAAAGTTATTTAAAAGAAACATGCAGTTCATTGAATGTTGAGTGGGCATATTGTATGGCACTTGGTAGACTTTGTGCACCCAGGGGTAAGGACCTTGATCTAGATTCAGAATTGTTTATCACCCTATATAAAGTGTTTGCTAACAAAAGCTGAGAAGCCTCTAAACTTGCTAACCTTACAATTTTCTTCTGAATTTGTAACAATTTGAAAATATGACTTCGCACCAGAAACCATAATTTTCTTTAAGATCATGAGCTGCAGCAAGTCACACATTTCCTGGAGTTTATTAGAAGCAAGATAGCTAAAGCTGGCACGATTCATATATAAAATTGGGAAACTATATTGAACATGAGCCATTAAATTTATATTAAATTGTGTTTTACATTTTAAAATTGTGAGCAGGGGAAAGAAAATCTATGTGGTAAGGAGGATACATGAAGAAAGGCATATGAGAGCATTTGAACATTATTTTTGAAACTTATAAATCAGCCTTCAGCAACATGTCTTCAATGACAAAAATGCAAAATAGCTGCTATTTTAAGTAATCTTGAGGCAAGTAACAGGGTGTGTGGTACATACAAGTGCTTTTTCCTGCCCCCTACATGTTCCACCATCTGGACTCAAGTAAGTTTTAGGTGGTTAAATAGACTTTTGTTCTGATTCTTTTTACTGTTTTTCCCCTTCCACAATTATTTTATTGAGAATTAAGATAAGTGAAGATAAATGAAAATAAAAACCATACTAGAATTGTGCATCCAAAATATGTTTTCCAGATTAGAAACTAAAACAAATGGGAACAAAGGGGCTATGTGGGGAAAATAATTATTTATGGTTAGGTAGTAATACTGCCTCCCACTTAGAGACCCTTGATTGCTTTTTAATTTAAAAGATACTCAATGTATCAGTACTACCATTATGAATTGTCATGTTTATTTTTTTAATGTATTTTTTTTAATTATAAGCTTCTGAATTGTCCAATCTGTTGATTTATTGCTTTCTCTGCAGCAGCACTGATCTTCCCACATTATAACTCAGTCTTTTTGGAAATCAAATAAGCTTTCATGAGCAAATGACTTTTTTATATGAAGTTTTTAAAATGTAAATTAGATAGATTCTCTTTATAAGACAGGAAAGAAAATGGGAGGGCAAATTAGCTGGAAATTGAAGCTAACTTGTTAGATTCTTCACCATCAATATGCATTTGAGAGACTGAATATACAAATGAACAATAGCCACACCATATATATACTCTGGGAAACACTGTAGTTGAGTGCAGGGAAAGAGCATCTTGTGGAGGAGGATTCTGGTTTTTCTGGGGTAGACATAAAACATGTCTTTAGTAAAACATGCCTTCAGTAACAAAAATACGTATCTGGGTTTGACCAGTCTGAATCTCAACAGGAAACAAAGGACACAGTGTCTATTTACAAACGAACTAATTGTAAACATCTGAGTAACATGTAGGAGATTCCAGTGAATACAACAGGAACCCTGGTCTGGCAGCAGCAGAGACATTCCCTAACCCTCAGATAGTATACATATATACACACTCTGACACACAATTTATAATAATCAGTACAAGAAACCAAACAACAGACTCTGAAGAAATCGGCAAAAGCAGTTCCCTAATTTTTGCCTCTTAGGGGTAACTGAGGATCAACTGCAGAAAGCCAAATATGTACCCCTAACCAATCATATGCCCCACTTCGAGTTAGCCCCTATGCTTCTACTGCTCCTACAGTTTTCCTGTGCCCATCACCTGCAGTTAGGGCGTACCTGAAGCCTCCTTTTTTCCCCCCTATAAAACTATTCCTCTAAGTGCCTTTGAGTCTCTGCCAAACATAAGTGATTATTGACTCCCTTGCCCTAGCAAACTCTCATCTTCATTTATTTTCATGTTTATTAAGGTCTTCCCTTAGCACACGTGAAATTTTTATCTGTATTGTTTGTTGTCATAGAGAGACATACACTGTTTGCTTACATGCTTTCCCCCATCACACTGAGATACCCTAAAAGGAGGGGTGCCTCACAATGTCGGACAAGAGCAGGTTCTCAGAACTAAGTATCTGTTTATTTGTTGAATGAATGGACTCTAAGTACAGTGTTAGTAATAGGATACCAACCATCAGAATGCTTGGACTCTAATCTTGAAACCTTTTATAATTTCTCACTATTTTGCCAGGCAAATCCTGCCCAAGCAACTTTTAATGATGCCCAAAGATAATTGCATATTGTTTGAAAATGAGAGGGCATCCTTTTGCATTCTGGGACTGCTATTTAGATATAGTACTTTTACTAGTTTAATAAAATTTATTGAATCATTGGATCATTTTACCTTTGCTCAGTTTTAGGTGAACACCCTATTTAGTAGTTCCATTTAGTTTGCTCTTAATGGAAATCTATTTTTGCCAGCCCATTAAAATCCTAATGTTCCTGAATTATAAATTTAGAACCATATTTATTCTGTTTTCTCCTGTTTTGTAACATAGAGTTATGCTCAAATTTGTTCATAAATGACTGGTTTAGATGAAAGAAGTTGATCAATATTTAGAGGAAAGATATTCCTCAACTAGTTTCTTCTTCACTCTTTCTTTGAGGATATCCTATTCTATTTGATTTATGGCAATAAACAATAGAGCAAAGCAAGCATTTTCTTTGGTCGTGTTCATTCTTTTCCTCTGCTTAAAAGGCTTTTGTTCCAGTTCCTTATCTATTGAAAATACATTTATTTTCTAACCTTTCCTTTCCCCACCTCCTTCCCTTAATGCATTTCTCAAATAGTGATGAACAGTACATATAAGATACTTGTTCTTATGAAACTTATATTTGAATGAAACAAGATATGCAATAAGGTAACAAACCAGGCAGCTAAAAATTGTGGACAATGCTATTAAATAACTAAGGAGATGCAATAGACAAGGGCCAATAATTGATTGCAATAGTTCTTCAGAGAAGACTGTCAGAGAAGGCCTTTCTGAGGAACAGGTGTTTAATATAAATATACTTTGTCCCTTTTATTTTTCTTACTCTTCAGTTTTGAATAATACTTTTTAAAATGCAAGTTTCATAGGTGAGTTAACTTTAAGCTTTCTAAAAGTCACATGTTTTGACTTCACTGTTTGCTGCAGGATGTGGGCCATAGAGGAATTAACTAAAAATATTGTTTATAATTGAGAGGGTTATGATTTTTAAAATAAATTTTTTGGTGTGACATTGATTAATAAAATTATATAGCTTTCAAGTGTACAATTCTGTAATACGTCATCTATATATTGCATTGTGTGTTCACTACCCAGAGTCAGTTCTCCTTCCATCACCATATATTTGACCCCTTTCACCCTCTTCTACTTCCCCTACTCCCTCTTTACCCTCTGGTAACCACTAAACTGTTATCTGTGTCTATGAGTTTTTGCTTGTTTCTTTGTAATATCCATTTGTTGCTTTCAGTTTTATATCCCACATATGAGTGGAATCACATGGTTCTCAACTTTTTCTGTCTGATTTATTTTGCTTAACGTGATAATCTCAAGATCCATCCATGTTGTCACAAAAGGTGGAATTTCATCTTATGGTTAAGTAATAGTCCATTGTATATATGCACCACATCTTCTTTAATTGTCTATCAAAGGACATTTTTGTTGTTTACGTGTCTTAGCTACTGTGAATAATACTCCAATGAACATAGGAGTACATATATCTTTATGGATAAATATTTTCAGATTTTTTGGATAGAACCCGGAAGAGGAATTGCTGGGTTATATGGTCATTTTATTTTTATTTGAATAACCTCCATACTGTTTTCCATAGTGGCTCTACTAATCTACATTGCCAGCAGCAGTGTATGAGGGTTCTTATTTCTCCAAAACCTCTCCAACAATTATTATTACTTGTTGATAATAGTTGTTCTACCGGGTGTGAGGTGGTATCTCACTGTGGTTTTGATTTGCATTTCTCTAATAGCTAGTGAAGTTGAGCATTTTCCCACATATCTGTTGGCTGTTTGTATGTCTTCTTGAGAGAAGTGTCAGTTCAAATACTCTGCTCATTTTTTAATTGGATTATTTTTGTTGTTGTTGAGTTCTATGAGTTCTTTATATATTTTGGGTATTAGCCTCTTATCAGAGGTGTTGCTTGCAAATATTTAGTCCCATTCAGTTGGTTGCCTCTTTTGTTGATGATTTCTTTTGCTGTGCAGAAGCTTTTTAGTTTGAGATAGTACTATTCATTTATTTCTGCTTCTACTTTCATTGCCTTTGGGGTTAAATTAATAAAATCTCTGAACACAAGGTGCATAAGTTTTGTACCTATGCTTTCTTTGATGCAGTTTATTTTTTCAGGTATTATATTTAGATCTTTGTTATATTTTGAGTTAATATTGGTGTATGGTGACAGATAGCAGTCTAGTTTTATTCTTTTGCTTGTGGCTTTCTAATTTTTCCCAGCGCCATTTTTTGAAGAGGTTTTCTTTTCTCCATTGTATGGTTTGGCTCCTTTGTCAGAAATCATCTGTGTGTGTGTGCGCGCGCGCTTATTTCTGGGTTTTCAGTTGTAGTCTATTAGTCCGTGTGTCTGTTTTTTTAATTGTTGTTTGTTTGTTTGTTTTTGCCAATACCATGTTTTGATTATTGTCACTTTGTAGTATAATTTGAAGTGAGGGAATGTGATCCCTCTGGACTTGTTCTTTTTCCTCAGGATTACTTTGCCTATTTGGGGTTTTTTGTGATTCTATACAAATCTGGATTTTGTTGTTGTTATTGTTCTATTTCTTTTAAAAAGCCTTTGGGATTTTTATGGGGATTGCACCAAGTCTGTATGTTGCTTTTGGTAATAAGGCCATTTACCTATGTTGATTCTTCTAATCCATGAACATGGAATATCTTTCCATTTCTTTGTGTCTTCTTTAATTTCTTTTAATAAGGGCTTGTAGTTTTCGGGGTATAGGTCATTCACATCCTTTGTTAAGTTTATTCCTAGGTATTTTATTCTTTTTGTTGAAATTGCAAAAGAAAATTTTTCTTTCCTGAAATTTCATTGTTAGTGTATAGAAACAATATGGAATTTTTTGCATTGGTTTTGTATCCTGCCAATTTACTGTATTTGTTTATTGTTTCTAATAGTTTTTTGGTGCAGTCTTTAGGGTTTTCTATGTAAAGAATCATGTTATCTGCAAAGAGTGACAGTTTAACTTCTTCCTTCCTAATGTGGATGCCTTTTATTTCTTTCTCTTGCCTGACTGCTCTGGTGAGGACTTTCAATACAATTTTAAATAACAGTGATGGGAGGGGGCATTCTTGTCTTATTCCTGATCTTAGAGGAAAAGCTTTCAGTTTTTCACCGTTAACTATGATATTAACTGAGGTTTTGTCATAATGGCCTTTATTATGTTGAGGTGCTTTCCTTCTATATCCATTGTACTGAGTATTTTCATCATATATTAATAGTGTATTATGTCAAATGCTTTTTCTGCATCTGTTCATATGATCATAAGTTTTAAATTTATTTTGTTTATGTAGTATATCATATTGATCAGTTTGCGTATGTTGAACCATCCTCAGGCACCTGGAATGAAACCCCACTTAGTAGTGATGTATGATCTTTTTAATGTCTTGTTAAATTCAATTTTGCTAGTATTTTGTGTAGGATTTTTGCATCTGTATTCATCAGAGAGATTGGTCCTTTTTTTTTTTTTGTATTATCCTTACCATATTTTGGTATCAGGGTAATGTTCATTTCATAAAAAGAGTTAAGAATTTATTGTCCGTTCTTCCATTTTTGGAAGAGTTTGAGAAGGAGGGGCATTAAATCATCTTTGAATGTTTACTAGAATTCACTAGTAAAGCCTCCTGGTCCTGGACTTTTGCTTTTGGGGAGTTTTCAATAATCATTTCAATTTCCTTGCTCTTGATTGGTCTATTTAGATTTTCCAGTTCTTTGTGATTCAGTCTAGAAAGTTTATATATTTCTAAGAATTTGTTCATTGTTTTCTACATCGTTGAATTCGGGGGCATATAGTTCTTCATGATATTCTTGAATGACCCTTTGTATTTCTGTGGTGTCTATTATAATTGTTTTTTCATTTCTGATTTTATTTGTCTTTTTAGTTCGTCTAACCAAAAGCTTGTCAACTTTATAAATCATTTCAAAGAACCAGCTCTTTGTTGCATTAATTTTTCTATTGTCTTTTTGTTGTCTATTTCATTTACTTTTGCTCTAATTTTTATTACTTCCTTCCTTCAGCTGACTTTGGGCTTCATGTGTTCTTTTTCTAGTTCTTTAAGATGTAATGCTAGGTTGTTTGTTTGGGAATTTTCTTGTTTCTTGAGATAGGCCTGTAATGACATAAATTTTCCTCCTGATACTGCTCTCGACATCCCAACAATTTTGATAGGATATATTTTCATTCTCATTTGTTTCTATGTATCTTTTTATCTCTCCCTTTTTCTGCTTTGACCCAGTTCTTTAGTAGCATGTTGTTTAATATCCACATATTTGTGGGTTTTCCTGCCTTTTATTGTTTTTTGCAGTTGATCTCCAATTTTAAAGCACTGTCAGAGAATATTCATATAATTTGAATATTCTTAAATTTGCTGAAGCTAGTTTTGTGTCCCAACATATGGTTCATCCTTGAGAACGTTCCATGTGCACTAGAAAAGAATTATGTAGTCTGGTGTTCTAGGATGAAGTGCCTGTAAATGTCAATTATGTCTATTTGCTCTAATGTGTCATTTAAGATTGATATTTCCTTATTAATTTTCTGTAAGGATAACCTATCCATAGTTGTCAATGGCGTATTTGGGTCCCCTATTATAATTGTGTTTTTGTCAGTTTCTCCCTTTAGTCCTGGTAGTAGTCGCTTTGTACCTTTTGGTGCTCCCTGTTTGGAGGCAATATATTGATAACTGTTATGTCTTCTTGTTGTATTGTCCCCTTTATCATTATGAAATGTCCATCTTTGCCTCTTGCTCCTTTTTTTTTTTTTTTATCCTGAGGGAGGTCTGTTTCATCAGATATAAATATGGATACCTCCACCTTTCTCTGGATGCCATTTGCTTGGAGTATTGTTTTCTACTCTTTCACTTTGAGTCTACATTTTTCCTTGTACCTGAGATGTGTCTCTTTGGGGCCGCGTATGGCTGGGTTTTTTTTTTTTTTTTTTTTTTTTTTTGATTTGATTGCCTCCTCTGTGCCTTATTATTGGTGAGTTCAGTCCATTTACATTTGGAGTGATTATTGATATTTGAGGATTTCCTATAGGCATTTTATCTTTTGTTTTCTAGTAGCTTGGTATCTCCATTGTTTCTTTGCCTTTGTTTCTGTCTGTTATTTTAGTTTGGTAGTATTCTATGTTTTTCCCCACTGTTTCTTTTTTTATGTGATGTGTCTCAATTCTGGATTTTATCTTTTTGAGTGAGTACTATTAAGTTTATGTAAAAGAAAGTTTCATATATGCAATAGTCTTTTTTTCTTCTGCATTCATCTTATCTCCATTCCCCTTTGCAAAATGAGACCTATACTCTCTCCCGTTCTACGTTTTTGTTTTTACAAATTATTCTTATTGATGCTGTGAGTTTATTTCCAAGTTGCAGTAGCAATTGTCTTTTTTCTTTTTTATATTTTTATCTTTTTTAACCTTTATGTTATATTTAAGTGTATAGTACTCTATTCTGAATAGGGGTTGCCATTTCCTGCTTCTGTCTGTTACTCATAGTTTTGCCTTGTTTTCAGGTAGAATAACCCCCTTCAGTATTTCCTGTAATGCAGGGTTCGTGGTGGAAAATTCCCTCAGCTTCTGGATATCTGGAAAGATCTTTATTCCTCTTTCATATCTAAAGGATAACTTTTCTAGACATATTATTATTGGCTGGTAATTTCTCTCTTTCAATAGTTTGAATATTTGCTTCCACTTTCTCATAGCTTGTAAGTTCTGCTGAAAAATATGATGCTCGAATGGGCTTTCTTTTTTTTTTTAGTTACTTAGTTTTTATTTATATTTATATATTTTATATTGTTTTATATATTTAAATTTTATATATATATTTTTTTTATTAGTTTCAGGTGTACAAGACAAGGTAATACTTAGGGCTTTCTTTTATAAGTTACTGTCTTCTTTTCCTTGGCTGCCTTGAGAATTCTTTGTCATTAATTTTTGACAGTTTCAATATAATACGCCTTAGAGAAGGTCTTTTTGGATTGAGATAATTAGGCGCCCTGTTTTCTTCTTGGATTTGAGGATCCAGTTCTTTCCATAGGTTTGGGAAATCCTCATCAACTTTTGGAAAAGGGCAGAGAGAGCCTATTCACTTTCTTCTCCTTCTGATATACGCTTTATTCTTACATTGCTCTTTCTGACGGAGTCACATAGTTCTTAAAGAGTTCTTTCATATCTTTTAACTCTCAAGTCTCTCTCTTCTTCCATCTGCGTCATCTTCAGGTTTCTATCTTCAATAGCACTAATTCTTTCCTCCATCTAGTCAGCTCTATTGCATTAGCTCACTATTTCATCCTTCATCTCTTTTATTGAGTTCTTCAATTCCAGAATGTCTGTTCTGTAAGTTGATTTTATAGCAATTTTTAATTTTCTCTCTGAGCTGCCTTGTTATTTTGGTTGTTGATTGCATTTGATTATTTCTCGTCCTAAACATGTATGGGAATGAGCTCTGCAGCAGGTTGATATGAAAAGGTCGTTCTTCTGTTTTCCAGTAGGTAGCACTGGAGCATTTTATTTTCCTTGTCCTGTTCAGGCTTCAAGTGGTAGAATATTCCCTGGGGAGGTGGTTGTCTTCTCTGTGACCAGGTCCCCTCAGTCTCAGGTACCACTCCTGTGGGATGATGTGATGGGCGATGGGGTTCTGAACCACTGAAATTCCAGTGTTGCCCCTGTAGCCAGAAGTGATGCTGTGGTGCCTTAACTGTCCCAGGTGCTCCCACTGGGAGCAGCTGCAAAAATTGGGGTGGTGTCAGCTGGGAGAGGCTGCTGGTGTGTTTGTGGCTTTCTTCTTCTCTGAGTAATGGTGACTGTGAGACCACAGCTGCCACGTCTCTATATCTCTACCTTTGTCACTGGAGTTAGCCACTGTGTGTGTCTGTCACTCAGAAATTGTCTCTCCAGTTCTCAGAGCTGTAGATATTCTGCTCTTTAACCTAACACTCACTGCTACAGTTTCTTCTGAGGCCCATTGCTAGTTCTGGGAGGGTGGGAGAAAACTGCCAGGCTCCCTAGCTTTGTTTTCAGCCCGGCGGTGACCACAGCTGTCGCACTTCTGTATTTAGTCTTTTCCCCAAGATCTCTGCCCTGATCTCTGGGTTCAGACTTATTACATCCTGATACCTGAGGCAGGAATGCTTGGAGCCACTGAGTGCACACCTGCATCCTGAATTGTCCCCCCTTTCCCAGGAGCCACTGTGAGCACCAGGCTGCCTCGGTGGCACCTATCTCTGCTCTTCTCCCTTCCTTTCTCCCCTGTTTGCCCCAACTTGCCCACCTTCAGATGTTTCGATGTGTGGATATCTCAGATGTGTTTGTGTGTTGCACAGGGAATCCTTTGTCAAATTATAGCTGTCCAACTTATTATAACTTCAAGGGGAGAGATCAAGGGAACCCTTCACACCAACATGCTTCTGATGTCACTCCTATATGTTTGTGATTTAACCCAGGAGATTTCATTGTTATTCAAGGATCATTATAGAACATCTACCACAGTAGACTTAATACCTTAGTTTCCTCAACTGAAACATAAAATAAAATCGGTAACATCCATCTCAGAAGTTGGCAAACTTTTCCTATAGCTAGCCACGAGCAAATATTTTAGGCTTACAGGATGTATGTTCTGCTACAACTACCCAACTCAGACATTTTAGGGTAAGACAACCACAGCCAACATGTAAATGAAGGATCATGACTTGTTCCAGTAAAACTTTATTTATAAAATAGTGGCAGGTCAGATTTGGCCCCCGGCTCTAATTTGGCAAACCCTGACCTAACTGTTGTTGGTTATGAGGAGTAAATGAGGTAACTCACTTAAGATACTAAGCATAGGATCCCTCATGGTGTAAATCTGTAGTAAATATGTTACTGTATTTAGTAAAATTATGATTAGTACAGATCTTAATAAAGGCTAAGAACGTCAAATGCTGGTCAAAATTCTCAACTTATTCCATCATGTAATATTTGTGCTATCTTTTCAGTTTTTCTCTCATTAAAATGCAGTTATAGTTAGGGTTCCTTTGAGCCTTACCTAAGTGAGCAATAGATATATTAGCTATATAGATATGCTGAAGAATTAATGGGTAATCATGACTCACTGTTAACTAGAAAAACTTAAGTAAAAATATGTTTGGTTATTTTCTTGGCAGACCAACATTTAGTGACTTTAAATAATAAAAATAATAAATGCCATCTTATGGATAATACTGCAAAGGATAATGCACTATAATCACTATCCCCGAAAACAGTACAACTGTAGTGCACTTGGCTATTCTGTATCCTCTCTGTTCTGAGTCCTTTTCTCCCTTGTGTCATTCTTACAATATATATTGTCCTTGGGCTCCTGTTTTCATTTTCTTCACGTAGGCTGCTGTTCTTCATATCATAGCACAATGTGCAGTTTAGGAACACACAATTTTAAAACTGCAGGTTGCCTGAAAGGTTCTTTCAAGTTAAGTGGAAAGATTTAATTTTGTTTTGCTGTTAAGGACAATAAAATGCTTAATCAGATTAAGCATGAGGATTTCTGTTTGTATTAATTAATGTATACTATTTTATGTGACTGTATTACTTATGAAATGCATTTAAGTCCATTAACACAGAGCAAGTGAAAAGTGTACAATACTTATGGAATTGTTGGAAGATTTTTTTTTCAAGCCTGAGATTAAGCATTAGGCTAACTGCTTAATCAATATTCCCTAAACAGTGCTAATGTTTAGGGAGTCTACAAACTTTTACCTTTAAAATGCTGTCCTTATTTATTGTTATAAATACTGGTAGAATAATGAATTATATTTTAATTTATACTCGGTTTTTACAATTTCTCTAATTTACAGTTAGAGAAAATTAATTATGTAAATTCAGTTGCATAAAAATACAATAGTCATATACCTCAAAATATATGGTAAGTCTGCAGGACAAAAAATCACAAGGACCCAGAAATCCCATCAAAATGGAATGATGGGGACAACTGGAAATTTTTAGTCTGTAAAAGAGAAGACTTCTCAATAGACTTGCTTCCAAATTAATGGAAAGGCTGATTGTATTGAAGAAGTATTAAACTTTTAGCCTATAAAATTCTTAACAGCCCAACTACTATGTTTCTTTGAAAATAAGACCTAGCTGGACAATCAGCTTTAATGTGTCTTTTGGAGCAAAAATTAGTATAAGACATGGTATTATATTGTATTGTATTATAATATTATATTTAAAACCCAGTCTTATATTCTAGTAAAATAATACCGGGTCTTATTAATTTTGCTCCAAAAACGCATTAGAGCTGATTGTCCAGCTAGGTCTTATTTTAGGGGAAACAGGATAGTAGGAATTATTTTTTGTTGTTGTTTTTTTGCCAGAACACAGAATTCATGAGGTAAATCAATGGTTCTGAACCTGTTTTGAATTGCTGAGTTGATGGAAGATGTACTTGTTAACAATATGCAAATGTTTGCTTAGGATTTCAGGCTCATAGATCAAATGCTTTGCAGAAGTGTCCATGGACCCCAAATTAAGGACCCCTAGAGTAAAAAAACAAAATTTTCTAACAAAGCTGTTGAAAAACACAATAAACAGCCTTATGAATTTCCCATCACAGAAAGAATTCAGGTAACCTGGAGTGAATACTCATACATGATCACCCGTCTCAGATTTCACAACAATAATTACTTAGTTAAGTGTATACTTTGTCTTTCATTGGTCCTCCCTGTTGCTCTCTATGTTAACCTGAAAGTAAAAGGCCAATGTGAGAGGCAACACGTGTTTATTTGAGATCCCAAAGAATAGCTATGGTGGAAGCAGGGGTTGGGCAGAAACCCTGTAGTCTGATTAGCAGTCTAAGGCAAGGAATATTGATGAAAAATGGAAGGAACAATTACATGAATAGCAGGAATGCATGTCTTCAGGTGCAGATAAGCTAATATAGTGATGCTAATTCTAATGAATGTTTTTAATTTTCAGTCCGTTAGTCATATCTGCTTTCTTGTTGTCTTTGCAGACAGTTGTTTGAGATACAGTGCTGCTTTAGGCTCAGTCCAAAGGTTATTTTACCCAGTTTTACATTCCAAATGTGTGGGGAGTAAGATTTGCAAGGCATTTTCTCTGGAATGGCAGCTCTGACTTTATTTTAAAGTGGCTCCATTTACATTATTTTTTACAGATCAGTAGATGTATTTAGATATATCAAAAAAGGTAATATCTGCTACTCAGTTGTTGAATCTTTTCCTTGAAGTATTTACGATGAGGATAACTGAGTACCTTCATCTCGGTAAACGTGCCTGCACAGAAACGAATCAGTGAGAATCCTCACCAAGATCCATTTGAAATCATTATGGGTAATGAGTGTGCTATATTTCTATAGCAGTGGAGACAACAGCATTCTACCACGAGTATTGTGTTCATTTGCATATTTTATCAATTGTTTAATTAAAAAACTCATAAAAATTTCCTGTTTAGAGATTTCTCTGAAAATTCTACTGCTTGGATTACGGTAGAAATTCGGAAACCAAGATTGGTTTTAAACCCACTTTTTTTTTTTTTTTTGGAGGGGAGGGGATTCAAAACCCGTGTCTAATAAAGAGGAAATGCAATTTGCCTAGATACTACGCTAACGCCAACCTTTCGCCTGGATTTTAAAATGATGAAATTGAATATAGATGTATTGTCTAGCTTTTTGATATGTCAACCTACAGGTTTTTATAAAGGTTCCTCAAACAGGAAAGCAATTTCTATTAACTGATTCTCCATTTTCTGAGAGACTGTATGGTGTGGTTCAGTCAAAATGTGGTCCTTGGACCAGCAGCGTCAACCTCACTTGTAAGCTTTTTACAAATGCAAATTTATGGCCATCACCTCAATCTCCTCCATCAGAATTTCTGGTGATGGGAATCAGCGACTATTTTTACAAGCTCTCCAGGAGATTTTTATGTACACCAAAATTTGAGAACCATTGTTGTAGTTGAAGTTAGATGGGCTGTGGGGTCAAGCACTTATTAATCTTGATTTCTATTCACTAATTCTGTGAGTTATTGAATCTGTCTGTGCCTGTTTCTTGTAAAGCAGAAATAATCACTTTTTAGGGCTGCTAGATGATTAGTGAAAATGTATAAAAAGTAATAGAATGCATAAAAAGTAGTTGGATGTGCTCAGAATATAATAGGGTCTACAGTAAATGGCAGTTTTTTAAAAATATCAGGGTAATGGTATGTAGTGTTATTTGAGTATTAGTTGGCACTGAGGCAACTGCTTTACCTGTATTGGCTCTCTTGATTTTCATAGCAAACTTATTTGGTATGTATTGTTTTAACCATTTTACAGAATGAGAAACTAAGGTCTAGGATAGTGAATTTTCGACTACATGAACTACTGAAAACTGAATGAATGTTAATGTACAACTTCAGTGGTAGATATTTGTATTGAATTTGTGACTTTTAGTTAAAGGTGTAATGTTTGGTATTGGTATTTCAGCTTCTATTATGAATTTTAAAAATTAAAATATATATATATATATGTATAACTTGCCATTAAGTGCTGATCCCCAAATTAATGTTACCTGCTTCTGTGTCACTATATCTTCTGCACAGTGGTTTATTCAGTGGTTTAAGAATGGCTAATTTGTTTTCTTACAGTTTTTCCATCAGCTTTATACCATTGATCATGCTCTGAGTTAATACCAAAAGCCTCATTGGTAACTACATTTAATCACTTTTAGTATTTGTAATATGAATGGGACTTCCTTAGTGCAATGTCTTTTTTATGGTATGTGGATTGAACCTAGGGTTAATTATATATTTTGGATTTAACTTCAATTTCCAATTTCAATATACTCCTACTAGAAAATTCCTAGGCTGTTGGGTTTTTATTATCACACTAGAAAGATAATATATTTTCTTGAGAAAGATGTCTTGAAATCATGTCCTTGGGGGGGAAAACGAGCTGAGTTGAATTCAAGGCAAATAAATATGTAAAATGTTCCTTCGGTACTGGGTCATGAACTTTTCAAATGAAATACTCACAGGATATTTCAGTGAATTGAAAATCAGTGCCCTCTAGGCCTCCAGGTTTTGATGGCACTCTGAGCACTTTTAATCAGCACTACCTTCCTGGCAGTGAATAGTGAGAACTCAACCATTAGGAATCACTTTTTTCATTAATCCTAATTTTCCCCCCATCTCCCTGTTGTAATTATTGGGATACAATCTTTTTTCAGCTCTATAGAATACAAATTTTTCTGCAATACAGATAAGATTTGTTTGTTTCTTTTGTTCTGAGCCTGTGGGAAATTAAAGAGATTTCTGACTAAGGGATAGTTTGAAGTTCTGAGAACTGAGTCACCAAATACATTTTATACATTTTCTTGAATGTAAAAGCAGTAAAATGGAAGTAGATTTCTAAAGGAAACCACTTCATGATACAGTGCTCTTAAGGAGCAATTTTATTTTTCTTCTACTCTTGATTGAAACAGAAAACAGCAAACTACCCCATTGTCATAGTAATAATTAACATCCTTGCTGCTGACTTAACTACTTGATAGACACATTAATTCTTACTGAATGTATAATTTTGTTTCCTTTGCATAATCTTTAGAATAATCTGTTTCCACATACAATTTTGATTTTCATTAAACAGGAGATCTTATTATATAACCAACGATGTTAATTATTTTTATTTATAAATTAAATGTTATTTTTCCTGTTGGGTTTTATTTTTTATTTGGAATGGTTTTCCTTTTTAATTTTCAGCTTTTACAAGAACAGTGATCATGATGGTATTTGCAGGTAGTATTGTTTAACTATGACAACAATTATTATTTTTTTTTCATTACTTTAATTTCCATCATTGTCCTTTGGACTGGGAATATTCTGTGTAGAAGTTTTGGGCAACAGAATATTTTAATAAAAATATTAGGTGAGTGTTTGCAGAGGAATATCTAAAATCAAGAAGAGGGGAGAACACAAGTGGGGGCAATAGGGATGAATGGAAAACCATAGCACACAATCTGAGTGAAGTGGATTACGTGAACACATTCTCCAATGGATAACTTGTGGCCCAGTGTTAATGTAATCAAAGAAATGATTTCCCTCTAATACTACCTGTGTCAGTTTCAGGTAATGAAAGCTTTTAAAGTATTAATCACCAGTGCGGAGCTTTCTTTGCATGTCACATTTCCTAAGGATGGTCTCACTCCATGTAAAGAATCATCTTGCCTTGGTTTTAGAAATTAAGATTTTAATTTGAAATAAAATAAGTGCATTGCAAAAATATTTATACAAAGCACTCACATGAACAGGTTTTTCTGTCATATTTATAGTTTGGATCTTTACATGAGTATGTAAAACTTCTTACTGTTTAGTTACAAATTAATAAAATAGATATTAGTTTACTTTGGAGAATGAACATTAACATTAGATCTAGTTCTTCAATTTCTGTTTTTCTTTAGTTTGAAAACTCTTTAGAAAATGACTATAATATTTTATATCTCAAATTTTTTTCTATTTGTATACTTAGTAGAATATAGGACAGTCTAGGTAATGGGAATAACAAATTGTGGGATTTTAATCTAGTAGCATGTCATTTGTTAATTAGATAAATATGACATTAGATTCTATATGTCAGGAAATAGAAGTAGTTTATTCTCTACATTCTTCAAACCATGTGCAATTTTCCCAAGATTGTAAATGAACACCTTTCAAGGTTTTTTCTTTATCTTTAGACTCAGTAATTCCAGATACAAGTAAAATCTGTTATTTTTCAGGCATTGATTTTAAGTTAAACATTTAAAGCAGTTATTAGGCAAATGTATCTTCTCCAGACAAATAACCCAGTTCCTCATATGTCCTTTTGACATTTGTAGTTATTTTAAAGTTAGATTTATTCAACTAGAAAATCTGACTATTCTTGGCTGTGAATAGTGCGGCCTTGGATTGTTGGTCATTACAATTTCAGCATAAAATACAAGCCAGTGTAGTATTTAATGACAGGTTATATAAAGATATACAAATATGCATATATATATATATGCATATATATATATATATATATATATATGCATATATATATATATATATATAAAATCAGAAAAGAGATTATGAGGAGTAGAATTGAAATGTATATATAACTTTAGATGAGTTTAATACCTCCTTGAACTAAACCTTAGATGTTTCCATTATACTTGTTCTAGTTTTGATTTATTTTATTGTTAATCATGTCTAGGGTATCACATAAACAGCATTTCTCTCTCTCTCTCTCTCCCTCCCTCTCTCGCTCCCTCCCTCCCTCCCTCCCTCCCTCCCTCCCTCCACACACACACTCACACTCCTAGCCCCCTTTCAAAACACCATTAAAATTCCTTGACTAAGCAAGACAATTAAAAAAAAGCATCATTTTGTGTTCTAATGCTTACAAATTGCTTTTGAAGTCTGTCTTCCTAGTATTTCCTTTTCTTTCTTTTTTTTTTAGAGGAATAGAAATCAGCTGAAATATCTGCCATACTAGTTTTTTTTTTTTTTTTTTTACATACTACTTCCACTTCCTTTCCCTTTAAAACTTTCGACACCAATTGCGTGGAGGTTTTTTTTTCCATACCAACAAATTCCTCAATTTTCTGGACAGGAACTGGGTGTCCTATAATTCAATTTAATTTTGATACCAACTAGCAGAAGTTAATGCAAACACCGTAGATTAAGAGCTCAGTCCCATAAGACTGCTGTGCTTCTGACTCTAGTCGCAAGTTCTAGACTGCTACCTGTACTTCTGACCAACTGGCTACAAATTCGTGCTTTCTGTGGCCCCCCACCCCTCAGGATTCATAAGTACTAGAACAACTCACAGGACTCAGGAAAAAAACTTTACTTGCTATCACTCGTTTCTTATACTTGCTATCACTCGTTTCTTATAATGGATACAAGTCAAGAAAGCACCAATGGAAGAGATGCGTGGGGCAAGGTATGTGACAAGGTGGTCTACCACCCTCCCAGCATCTCCATATGTTCATCAGCTTGGAAGCTGTCCAGATCTCATCACTTAGGGATTGTTATAGAAATTGCATTACATAGGAATGATTGATTAAATCACTGGCACTGGTGCTAACTAAACCTCCAGTCTCTCCTCTCCTCGGAAATGGAGGGATGGAGCTGAAAGTTCCAACCCTCTACTCATGCCTTGGTCTTTCTGGTGACCAGTCCCCATTCTGAAGCTATCCAGTGGCCCAGGAGTAAACTCATTACAACAAAAGATGCCCCTGTTACTCAGGAAATGACAAGGGGTGGAGAGGCAATGTGTTAGGAACTAGGGATAAAGACCTCGTAGCTATTTCCCATTGTATCACACCTCCCACAATTAAAAAAATGTGCAGAGAAAGGTCAGTGCTTGTCCCATGCATGCTGAAACATCAGAATGCACAGGTCTCTTCTTTTCATTCAGTCTGTCACAAAAGTGACCAAAATAACTCTAGTCTTTGTTCTAGTTAAGTCTCCTCATCTTTTCTTCCTTCCTTTCTTTTTTAATTAAGTTTATTAGGGTGACCATGGTTAGTAAAATTACATAGGTTTCAGGTGCACAATTCTGTAATACATCATCTATATATCACATTGTGTGTTCACCACCCAGAGTCAGTTCTCCTTCCATCACCATATATTTGACCCTATTTATCAAAGATGTGGTATATTTATACAATGGGATACTATTCTGCCATAAGAAAAGATGAAATAGAGTCTTTTGCGACAACATGGATGGATCTTGAGATTATTATTCTCATCCATTTTCAATACCACATCTACTACAAGATGAAAAGGAGTACTTTTTTTTTTCTTTGTGCCTGTCATAGCTTTTAACATTGCTTTGCATAGAGCCTACTCCCAAAATGTTTTGAATGGACTTTGTTTAAAATAAGCACCAGAGTAGCTTATTGAAGTTTTATCACTTTTTCATGTAATAAACATTTAAAACAAACATAACAACAATAAAATTGCAAAAATTGAATGCTACTTAAGTGCCAAGAACTATGGTAGGTTCTTTATATACATTCTATCTAATTCTTACAGTATTTTGGGTTATATCTTACTTTCCCCATTTTATACATGAAGTTCAAACAGTTTGACTTTTGCGTAACTACACAGCTGAGATTCATATAAAGATTGTTGTAATATATTGCTCCCCATGCCAAGAACTTTTTGAAACAAAATGGAATTAGGACATTTAGAGCAATATTTTTATTCCCCTATTTTCTAGTTCCTGAAAAACTTCATTTTGTCCCCACCCCCACCTCATGGACTTTCCCGTTATATTTCTACATCTGGCTTATTTTGATCAATTATAACTTGATAATGAAAAAATAAAATTTTATTTGTGTTATGTGCTATTGCATTGGAAACCTTACATCAACTAATTGAATATTTTTCCTTAATACTAAAAAAGAAAAGGACATTTTCCTCACCTGTGCAGCTTTACATTTGAATATAAAATGACAAAATATAAAGTGAGTATCTGTATGGTACAGTTTTATTTCTAGAGTTTTTTTCTTATTTATAGCAGTCAGTACCTTGTAGGTACTATATATATATATATTTTTTTTTTACAGAAAAACAATTACACTTTATGCTTTGAGTTTATAATAAAAACCATTAAATAGTAATTGCAGCATGTTTTTATTCTTATCCTCTATCTAGGTGAGAACATTTACCCTTATCGTTTGTTGTTCAGTAGTGCCAGAATTTTAACACCAGACATTCTGTTGATTGAAGATGATAGCTATTTGGATAAGAGATACAGGCAGACCATTACTAATGAGTGTGGTACAACAATGTTGACAGTTTCAGAGTCTGCACCCTGACTTGCATATACTCTTGCATACAAACGGAGAAAAATCACATATACATAGTCTGATAATTTCTAATGTTTCATACAAAATTGTTTTCTACTTGCCTATTTTGCATAGATTTGATTGGAACTAAATAGCTTTTCCTACTCAACTGAGAAATCAATGTTTAGAACTCATCTGAGGTCAGATTTGGCTTCCAGTTTAATCCCATGATTACTTGCAGCATCTCATTTCCGTATTTATTTTTTATTATCCTTTTAAAATTCTATACAGAAAAATGTATAAATCTCTGATTTTCTCATAATTAAAAGATAATTTGAAGTGCTATCAGCTTAACAAAAATAGAGGATTTTTGTGGAGTCAAAGAATATTATTCAATTTACTCAACCATGCGTTCCACAGGAATTCAATCCCTCCAGCTTTCCAGTTCCTCTCTAAAATATTTATCATCTGGCATGCAACCTTAGAATATCTCACAAGGTGAGTGTGACAGAGTATGAAGTAAAAGGAAAAGGGGATTACAAAAGCTTGTATTAGTGTTCCCAAAATTTTACTTCTCCTTTTTGAAACAAGATCAAAATTCCCATCCATTTCTATGGAATTTGCTGTGCCTACTGTGTGAAATACAGATTCTTGCCCCACACACATTGGGCTTTGGCCAATGGAATGTGATCAGAAGTGAGATACACCACATCTAAGTAGAAATCTGCAAAGCCAGTGTGTATCTACCAGTTCTTATTTTTCCCTTTGCCATGAAAACAAAGTGTCCCAGGTAGATGTTTCACCTTCAGCCTGGATTTTTGAATGAAAGGACATGTGGAGCAGACCTACCACTGCCAGTATACAACATCAGTGAGAAATAGACCTTTATTGTTGTAAACCATTGAGATTTATGGGTTAATAATTACCATAGCACAGCTGACTCTCACAAAATGTGCATATTTTTAACTCCAGGAAATAAAATTGGAGTAGGTTTATTTCAGTAATAAAGACAATAAAATGATAAGTTCCTTTTAAGGATTAGAGTACAAGAGTGGGATTAATCTCACTTTAGAACTACTCCACTTTAAACATGGATATGAGTTTGTAAGTACTACTTCCAATTTATGAATATATAGAAATAATAGTTTTTAGAACTTCATTATGCTGTGAGATGAACAATGAATATTTGCTTTTTCAATGATAATTGTTTTTCAGTCCCAAAAGCAAACATATGCAAGATCTGATTCCATTCCAATTAAATCTAAGAAACTGTCAAAGACTTTTATTGAATGAAGTGCAATTTTATTCTGAATACTTTAAAAGTAAATGGAACTTTAGTTGTAGTTTGAAAATCTTTTCTTATGCTTCATTGTAATAGTATTTGTTTTTTGTAAGTGTAAAATGCATGTAAAAATTACCTGGTTTAGTATACTGAATTTAACAAATCCAAACTGTGGATGTTTGAAACAGTTGTGGAAATTTAAATATTCATTTATTGGGATTGATATTCATATTCTTTATTATAGCTGTGAAAACATATTTGTATAGTTAAAAAATAAATACAAACTATACCGAGAGTGGAACATGGAAAGTATAAAATTACCTCTATTTCATCCTATAATCGTCTTAGAGGTAATAACTGTTAAACATTTCTTTTTTTAGTTTAAGTTGTTACTACCCCCTACCCATAATTCTAAATGTCATTTTTGAACCTTAATTTCTTGATTTGTTAGCTTTAGAATTTATCAGTTGACTTGTGATATAGTAAACTAGCAATTTAGATTACTCATGCCAATGTTTCTCAAATTTAACATGCAAGGAAATTATCTGGTGACTTAATTAAAACATGGTTTGTAATTAAAAACATGGAGCTTTTTAATCATACTTGTTTGGTCTGTTTGGTATGCACTGTTTTCTAAACTACCAAAATGATGGAATCCTACAACTTCTTGTCAGTTCTTCTGTGAGTTAGTGTCATTTTCTTTTCTATTAGAGTTCATGTTTAAAATTTTTTTCTTCATTATTCCTACGAATAATTATCCTTTATCCTTTTCTTTATCCTTGCAAATGTCTTTATTTTGCTTTCAAAATCAAATCTATTAATATTTTGAGTGTAGAAGTATAGATTCTAAATCTCTTGCTTTCAAAATTTTGAAGACATAACTCCATTTTCTGGTTTCCAGTAATGCTGATGGGAAATTTGATGCAAATCTTATAATGTCTTTAAGGTAAACTTATTTTTCTATTTAGAGGCTTTTAAATTTTTTAATATATTCTAAGGAGTTCTGCATTTTATTAAGATGAATCTAGGTTTGGGTTATTTCAAATTCTTTGATCTGCATTTGAAGACCCCTTACAATCTGAAGACTTGAGTTTGGCTTTCCGTTATTATAATTGTTTCTTATACTTTATTTCTCCTTTGCCATTCTGTAATGTAAAGTTCAGCATATGACTGATCTGTGAGTCCAATTCTGTCGATTTCTTTGTGTCTTGACATTGGGTTGTTTTCTGTGTGGATGTCTAAATTTTTAATTACATTATGGACATAATGTGCAGTACAGGAAAGACTGAGTGAAATAATGAGCAGGACTCTTCTGCTGCTGTGCCCTCAATGTCAGGTGTTGAGTCCAGTTTGTCAGAAATTGAGCTGAGTTTGGAATTTTTGTTGCTATGGTTATCCTCAGTGCACCACTAGCTTCAAATTGCTCTGGTGTTTTCTTGTGTCCAAGCTAGACACTGGTTTTCTGGAGGGTTTTTCCCCATGTTCCCTTCAACCCTCAGTTTTCGGTCTTTCCTATGCTACAGTGTGAGGCTCCCTCTATACTTGGTCCTCTCCCCCAGTGGTAGATTATTGTTGCATGATCTTTGTGTTCTCTGGCCTGGTGGTGGGGGGGCAAAGGGTAGTGTTGTTTGTCCTTATCCAGCCTCAGTCTTAAGTAGGCCCTATGTCCCTGGGAACAGGGTGCAGCTTCCTCTGTGCATAGGGAGATTGTCTCCATGGCAGACATCTCCACCATGTATAGTTTGCGGATTTTGTGCCGGAGCAGTTTTTCTGCCTTTCCCCATAACTAGGAGACCTTTGTTGGTAGAGGATTAGGGATCTGGGAATATTTCTTGCCCCTTTGTCAGGGTTAGTATTTTCTTGTACATTCCCGCAGCCACAGTGACTTTTTTTCTGCGCCCCAGGGTGGCAGGATTTCTTTTTGTGTTTCAGGATTTTGTTTCATAGAGAAGGGTCCAGTTGGGGCTTCAGGCTTTTCTCATAGTGGCTTTTCTTCAGGCTACTTAATTACCTTACAAATTGAGCTCTCTGATAAGATCACCCCTCCAGACCTGTCCCACCAATGATGTCTGTCCTCTGTTTCCCACTCTGCCCCCAGTCTTTTTTCATGAGCCCCTGCTGGAGGTCAGTGCAAAGGAGCCTGGGAAGAGGAACAAAATCTCCTTGTGGATACAGCTTCCCAGGCTGCTCCTCTCTCCCGCTAGCCACATTCAGGCTTTAGCAATCATAGTGGTTTATGTGGCAACTTGGCTGGACCACAGCGCCCAGATATGTGGTCAAACATTATCCTGGATGTTTCTGTGAGGGTGTTTATGGATGAGTTTAACATTTAAAAAGGTAAACTTTGTGTAAAGCCGATTGCCCTCCACAATATGGGTTGGCCTCATCCAATCAGCCGAAGGTCTGGATATAGCAAAAATTTGTCCTCTTCTGAGCAAGTGTGAATTCTGCCAGCAGATGGCCTTTGTACTTGAACTGCAGCGTTGAGTCTTTCCTGGGTTTCCAGCTGCTGGCCCATCCTGCAGATTTTGGATTTGCCAACCTCTATAATTGCATGAGCCAGTTTCTTAAAATCCCACTGTCTGTTTCTCCTATTCATTCTGTTTTTCTGGAAAACACTGACAAATACAGTAATTAAAAATAAATTTACCTGAATTCTTATAATCTTACCACCTGTTTGTATGGTGTCTGAATTTCTTCTTCCCGTGCTCTGCCATAGGTGAGTCAGAGCTCACATCCCATCTCTCTGAGGAGGGACCTATCCTCTCCTGGATTTTAGGTTACTTGATTATCTTGAAAATTTAGCTATCTCATAAGTTCAGGGAAATTTATGAGTTCTTTTTTTAGTTTATTCAGCATTTTCTTGTTTCTGTGGTGGACACATTGTTTCCAGCTTTCTAAATCCTAAACAGACAGGGAACTTACAATAATTTTTAATCTCTGTTAGCGTAACTTTAGAATTTTTAAAATTATCTTTTGTTGTTTTACAATCTTGATATTTAGCCCAGAGTTCTGTTTTGAAGACTTGAAAAACGGAATAGTTATTTTTCATGTTTTTTTCTTTTTTAAATTATTATTCTTAAATAGTATGGTATTCCTTGTTTGACCACTCAGATTTATGGATAAAGGTCTATGCTGATTAGCATAGATAGATAGGAGTTACAGTTTTTATGTCTCTGTACCCTGAAGCCTCTACCCTCAGTCTAATGCCTGGATGTAAATTTTCTTGAAGTGTATTTATTTTATCACTTTGATTGCAAAGTTGGGGAACACCACGCATGGGGAACAATGACAGTCACTAATGTAAACATTCTCTCCTCTGAGGGGTGATACATGAACATATTTTATTCCTGGGTGGAGCTGCTCTCCTTCCCACTGTATCCCCAACTGCATACCCACAGGCCAATTGTGGAGGTATACAGTTGCTGCATGCTTTTAGCTGCCTCTGTCCCCATCCCCGACTCTCTTTCTCTTTATAAAGTACTTTTTAGGACACTACCTACTAGGAGCAGAACTGATAATTTTATTATTAGCCCTGCAATTAATACATGGCACTTCCCTATATTCCATGTATTTTTTTTTATACCTGTCAGCTCAAAGCTTGAAACCTTTTTCAGTTCTTCACCAGGTTAAAAAAGTGCCCATCTGTGCCTTAGTCTTTTCCTGTTAATGTTTTGGGTAGTTTCCTCTGGTCTAATTTGTCTGCTATTACAGTATTATGTGCGTTCTGTCTGCCAGAAAAATTGTCCTTCATCAATGGCATATTTCCTATTTTCAAAGTATATTTTATTTATGGTATATCTTTATTGTCGTTTCACATTTTTGTTGTTGTTGGTGTTGTTTTTGGAGTCAGTAAAGGAAAAAGCTTTACAATAAACCTATCTTGAACTATAGAAGATTCCTTGTAGATTTTTGGACAAAAGAGAGATAATAGTATTTTTTTGATGATTGTGATTCAGTCCTATAAATAATATATTACTTTGACCATCTATCCTACTATGCACTTACTGGTTATTCATTCAATAAATATTGAGGGCTTTCTGTATCTGTATAAGGTACTGTTTTAGGTGTGGTAGATATAGTGGAGAACAGACAGAAATTAGCTCATATTCTATTGGGAAAGTAATAAATTATTAATGATATAATTACAATTGTATAGATTCTACAAGAACAAGTTGGTTTGGAATGACACTATGTAACAGGAAACCTAAACTAATAAGTGAGGGAAGATTTCTTCCATGAAGTAAAATTTGAATTCCATTCTAAGGAAGAATGTGTAGAAATTTCTAAGGAATAAAGAGGTAAGGAAAAAGTATTTTATGCTGAGGAAACAGCATCAAATAAAGTCCCTATTCTCCTTGGAATTCAGTGAAATCTATATTCTTCTTGGCAAAATTAAGCCCATGACTTCCTTTTTCCTTCTATATACAACTGTACTCAGTAAATTAATGTCAGGGAGTCAAGAGGTGGAATTCTAATATTTGCTCTGTTACTGACAAAGCTCTTTATTTTGAGTAAGTTACTTCATTTTTTGAAGGTCTGATGACTTGTTAAAATGGTTTAAATTATTATAATAGCTACAAGAATTTTAGAGAGCAGAAATAATAAGAGATAATGATAATAAGAGACTTAGAAATGTTCATATTTGTCTTAAATGCTCTACTACTGGTATTTAACACCCCAGAAATAACTTCAAAATAATATAAAGGTATGTATGCCAAATATTTATTGAATTAATGTACATTATAGCAAAAAAAGTAGAAATAGGCTTAATTTTAATAACATAAAGGTAAATTATATTACACCAACTTAATAGAAATTATTCAGCTATTAAAATGAATAGCTTTGAAAACCTTATAGATGCATGTGAAACTATATTCTAAAAGTAAGTTAAAGCAGCACATTACAAGGTTGTATAGAATTGGGATTACAGCTTTGCAACATATTCTGTATTATGAAAAGCCATAAATGCGATTTGCAAAAGTGAAAGTAGTTGTGTTCATGTAGTAGCGTATAGAATTATCTTCTTTTTTCAAGATTCTTTGATGTTAATACAGTAATTTAGAGGGAAAAATGACAGTACAATTATAAAAAAATTTGGCCTTCTACCTTGTCTTCTGAGACTCAATAAAACAAAACATATCAAGATCTCTGAGCTAGAAATAGGAACTTCCAGATATTCATGGTGACATAATTCTTATGCTCCAAATACAGAAGACGATGCAAAGTGAGATAAGGTGACTAAATCTCTCTCTGCATGCGTCAAATTTAATCAACTAAAAATCATTCCTTTAGGACTTGAGTCTATTTGTCTTTAATGGATTTCTACTGAAACATAAGTAGTCATGGAAGGTTAACTCATTAAGGAATTATTAACTAGAATATTTGCTGACCCCAGTTGGTTGAACCTCTAATTCTGTGACAGATATTATTGAGAGACTCTAGCGTAGAAATGGAAAGAAGAGCAAGAAAGAGGAGAGCAGAGAGGAGGAGCTGTACGCATCTAGGAGAATGTCCAAGGGAGGTTATCCCCTTGGATTGCCCCTAGGACAGTTTTTCCTAAGGATAAGTCTCATATTGTGTTTGTTTTTAAAATACATATCAGTACCTATTTGTCAATCTATTATATATCAGTCATATACTTTCTTTTCAACAATGCACTCTTCAGGGGTAGAGCAAGGCATTATATTTAAAAACAAGTCTAACTATGTAATTAGAATCGGAAAATATCTACTGGTAAAAAAAATCAAAATCCTATTTAAAAAATACAATATGTTAACAGTGGGGATCAGCAAAGATGCCACAATTGGGCCTTAACTTTGGCTCTTTTTCAGGAAGCCAAAATAAGTGATGAATTATTTATTTATTTATTTATGATCATAAAAACAACGAAAACAAAGAAAACTCGTTGGACTAGAATCAAAGCTTGTGATTCAACTGAACAGTTAAATATTTCATGTTCATGGGAAGGTAATCCCATTTGAAGTTCTTCTCAGGCCACTTTTATTTTCATGGCAAGTAGATGACCAACTGCACTGCCTCAATTCTTCTCATGGGGAGGATTTTCCCTCTCCATTGTAATGTGTGCCATCCCCGCGTGAGGGGACTCCCAACAGCCGCCCATTTTTGACTTGCATGTGCATATTAAGCTGCTCCATCTCTGAACCCATCCAGGTTTTCCTTCCTTGGTCAGCTGGTTGTAGAGCTCTCTCATATCATCATAGGTGTGAGCTGAAGGAGAGCTACTGGTCAACAAAGATGGCATGGAGGTGTGGGCTATGTACCCATCAATTCTCTTGTGACCTCTGGTTGTGCTTGTGCTGGACCCATTTTTAGGACATTGTTATTGGCCCACTTTTCCACATGACTTGATGGGTCTGAAAATAATGAAACTCATGATGGGCAGGTATGGCGGCAAGATCACTTAGTGCCCCACAGGCAAGCTCTCTGTCTTAGGAGTACGCCATAAGTCGTCTTTCAAATAATTTCAACTGCAGATAGCATGGCCTTGTTCAAAACTTCGGGCAGTTTGCATTGTGATTTCATTAGTGCTTTCCATGTGCTCCACATGGCATCTTTTCTACCATCCAAACCTTTAATACCTTGGGGTCTGCCAGTTGATTTGTCCGAGGAGCTGAGCTGCGTACATTGCAGCTTGGACGTTCAGCAGGGCCCTTGCTGCTCTGGGTCCCCTTGAGAGCTGTTTGGGTCTCATTCTTTCACACATACAGTTCACATCTTGGCAGAGCAGATCTGCCTTGTGTGGGGACAGAGTCCCAGAGAGCAGTTTCCAGGCTCTCGGCCTCATGTGGAAAGGTGCTTGATTGGTTATTAGATGGTCATCGTCTGTTACCAGTTAGCCATTAGCCACTAATATAACTGCTGTGGCTACGCTAGGGGGTTGGTTGGCAGAGAAGCAGAGAGCGGATTATGGTTAGCAAGTGCAGATTGTGGATTGCGGATCGTGTTGATCCTACTTCCTGTGTCTCCCCTGGCCACCAGTGAGATGGGAGGGGGGTTCAGGAAGACCCCTTATTGGGGTATTGGCGGATGATTGTTTCTGTATCACACCCAGTTGCCCTGGAGAATATAGTGGTATGAACCCCCTATCTATGGCTTTGTTGGTGTTCCTTTTTGGCCTCACCATATCCTGCATTCTTGTGCGAGGAGCAGGACCACAGACCCTGCATTACACTTGTTTGATGGTTTAATTTTCTTTGGAGTTAGGCTACTCCAACTATTAAATCGTGTGCCTTGTCCACAACTTTCTCTGCTCTCTACAGGAGATTGGTGACTCTGTGAGCTACCAAGGAAGCCCTTTGGCTTTCACACATAACTGTCAGTCAGTACTAATCACTCTCAGCTTTTCTGTATCTTTTCTGAGAACATCAATTATTCTTAGTAATAACTACCCAATTGCATTACATCATTACTGTTATATTTCTTAGACGCTTGACACAATGCACCAGCTCATGCATTTTCCTGCACTGGTAGAACATCCCAATTCATGGCTCTGGAGAGTTTTAACAATTGGATTGCCACTTGTGCCAGAGACTATAGCATTCCACCTGTCACTAGCAATGGAGGTCCTTATTGCCAGTGGGTAGCAAGTGACCCAGTTCCAAAACTCCATCGTACTGCTTTTGTCTTAGACCACTCACCATGCCAGCTGTTGCAGGTGTGTGCCTGGGAAGCACACTCTGAGATGCAGGTTTAATTTACTCTCCCTCACTCTGCCCAAGAGTGGCTTAGCTTTCCTCTCTCCTCTTGAATTCCTATCTTCATAACTGGAAGTTCGCAAGTATTTCTTCTAATGTGATTCTAATGTGGATACATTAATCACAGAGAACTCCCAGACTACTGACCTAAAATCCCAGGAAAATCTGTAAAGCATTATAATAAAAATTAGCTAGCTAATTAGTTAAAATAACCAATCTTGTCAGTGCAATGCTGATATATGTATACTTTCCCATGCATGGAATGCCAAAAATATTGACCTGAATATGACTGCCAAATTCACAGTTATTAGAAGCCTAAAGGTTTTCATCGTAAAGATTTCAGAAAGGTGTTAAAATTCGTGGACCCTGTCCTATCCTTATACCCACGGGAACTTATTAGAGACTCTGTGCAGATCCAGGCAGTGTGGTCAAGTTTGGTTCTATTTATAGTTTAGAAAGTTGTTTTCCTCAGAAAAATAACTGAATACTTGGGTGGGTGCCTTGGGTCCCTAATTACATAGTAGAGAGAATAACTGATACGCTTAATAATTTCCCAAGAGTAATGTAAACATTAATTATATTACCCATAAAGTATTTTGAGCTGTGTAATGGTAAATAGAAAGTGTTAATAGCGAAAATTTTATTTTGTTCCACAATCTGAGCTGAGCTTATAGTGATTTAAAACATTTTCAGTAAAAATTAAAAATAAATTGTATACTTGTCAGGTACTATTATTTCCTTTGCTGATTAACCTTACTTCTTGATTTAAGAACTCACCTCTTACATTATTTCAAGATTAAAACACACTAGAATGTTAGAAACTGAAACCATCTAGAAAAATAAAAAGGATTTGGTAATAAATCAATTAAAATCAGGTTATTTTATTAACAGTTAAAAAAATGTGGTTTATAGATATTTTTCCTCAGTGCTAAGGTTGGTGAATTTAGAGAAAACCCAGAATATGAATAATGAAAATATAAAAATGGTTAAGCTAGAACAGAACTAATTGTGTCAAAATGATAATTTGATGGAGACAAGTTTGCCTTGGGTAATATCAGACCCTTTTTGTGTCACCGTTTCTTTCATTAGTGGCTCAGTTGTATCCTTTCTATAATATCCTTAGAATTGTGATCCTATGTTCTCTTAATTTTGTTTTTCTATATGATATTTTTTTAAATTATTTTTCCCTCTCTAGAAATATTTGGAGTTTAGCAAAGCATAGAGGTAATCTTGAGAATTGAGGTAAATATCAGATGTCAGAAAGCAGATAAAATGTTTTTTGAGAGTACATGAACATGCTGGTCCTTTTCTTCTATCAAGATCTGGGAAGGGCCTGAGATTTTACTTGCAAACGAACAAGTTGCCTGCCACAGTTTTATATATGTCTAGAACAGAGACAGTTAAATAAGAACTTGCCATGAATGAGCAATGGTAGGCATGTCGGTGACAAAGGAGGAGTGTTTAGAGGGGTTGGGAGAGGACAAGTGAGGAGGTAAATGGTTCCATGGAGAGAGGACAGCCTGTGCAAAAGCGTGGAAGCACCTGAGAACCTTGGAATGTTCAATTACTCATCAATTTTGGTAGCTGCACTAGGAGCTGTTACCTGGCAGAAGCAAGACATCAAAAGGCAGCACTTGGCAGACAGCAGTTTTGAACAGTTGATGTTGTAATGCAGTTCGATATGTGTCCTGACTTGGTGCAGGGTTTGGGCTGACAAGCAGTGGGAAGTTTGTTGCCTTATCTAAGAGTATTCATTGCTGTCCTTGGACTGCAGCGTGGAGGGTCGTTTATTTTTAAGGGTATGGCAACACTTCAATAGCTATCCTATTATACAGAAACGCACTTGAGGGCAAAAGATAATAATGGTAACCACTCTAAATCAACCTCTTTTTTTTGCACAAAACTGAATTTTAATAACAAATAAAATCATTCTGCTAAATGTCAGTGTTTATAGCATCCCATGCTCACACCCCTGCTGTCTGTACTTTAATTTTCCTGGGAGATATAATCCATATCCATGGCTCAATGTACGCTCTCCTATATACTCATGACTCCCAACTCTTTATATTTACCTTCTTAACTGTATCTCAGTGTATCTATTTCGTTGACACCACAGGCACTTAGCTATCTGAACATCCCAACTGGATTAATTTATTCATCACAAAACATTCTCCTCTATATTTCTTATGTATGTATGTTACTGTTATCAGCCTGTTACCAGTATTCTTTCATCCATGTGTATTTTACCTCCTTGACATTTTCTTGAATTCATGCTCTTTATGTCAAATGCATTGCTTGGCACATTCTCCTTTCTTCCCTATATCACTACGTAGAGAAATTTTAAAAATGGAAAAAAATAAAGGAATGAGTGTGGTGGAACTCAGAGAGAGGAAATGTAGTTGGAAGAGAGGCAGGCAGGGAGTCAGCTGCAGGGATGGAAGAAAAGAAGAGGCAGGACCTGGTGTTTTGAGACCTTAGCTTGGTGTTTCCAAAGGACTTTTCAGCCACATTGTCAGTGGCATTGTGAGACAAAGTCCCATTCTAGCCTGGTATAGGGATATAGAATGTGAGGGTGTTGCCATCGTCAGAGGTAAGCAGGATATTGTTGTTTGCTATCTCAAGAATTTCTACGCCATGGTCTTAGCTTTTCAGTGGGTGAAAGCAGAGGATTTCAATGGAATATGATGGAATATGAAGATGTAGCCACAAGAAACATTTTTTGGAGCATACTCGTATGCAAGGGCATGGGATGTAATTGTGTCACATGTACAAAATGGATATTGAAGGACATGGGGACACATGAGGCAGGCTGATAGTCATGGCTACAATTAGGCAAGGACAAATACATCCTTAAACAATATGTGGATTAACTAATTGACTCAACACATTTAGTTATTTACTACTGTGTGCCAATTTTTTGCTCATCTGGGTCCTGTGGAAAAAGCTGTGAGCAAGACCCCAAGTCACAGCCCTTATGGAGTGTAGCTGTGGTGGAAGAGTCTGACAACAAACTTGGATTCTCTCCTCAGAATATAATTTCAAACACTGGGTAAGTGCTATGGAAAAAAGCATGTCGACTGATGGAGAGAGGGGCTGTTTTGTATTGGGCGTTGAAGAAAATCTTCACTGACAAGGTCATATCTGAGGAGAGACCTGAATGAAATAAGCAACCAAACCATGCAGTGATCTAGGTGAAGGAGGTTCCATGTAGAGCTGTTAGCAAGTTCAAAGCGTTTTCTTGGTTTGTTTTTATTTTTGTACCCTGATTTTCTTGGTCCTGTTAGGGTGGAAGACATAGCAGTTGTAAGATACCTGGATTTCCCACTGCCTGCCTTTTTAAGAAAAATGATACGGAGTATAAGGGCAATGCATAAAGTGACTGCTGTTGCTGCATTTGATTACTCTGTGTTAGATTCCATGAGCATTTCATATTATTGCTTCATAGGAAATGCCAAACACACACTTCCTTACTCACATGGCTGAGGAGACAGCTGTGAGAATACTTACCAAGGCCTTTCCCTGTGCTCCCACCACTCCGTGAGCACTCCTTTTCACAAACGTTCTCCCCACTCAGTGCAATGACTTGTGTATCTTCTCCACCCACCCCCACTCCCAACACTACTAGAATAGTGACCTTCTTGAGGGGAGGGGTGTCTCCTACTAACATTTAATGTTTCCATCATTTTGAGTATAGGCATATACACAATAGGATGAGAACATCTGTGCCTTTCTCATTAGCAGAAATAACATTTTTTCATACCATACACCAGTTATAGTTATGACAGTCTCATTTATGCTCATTACTACTTTAAATTGGTGGTAGTTACTAGACTTAACTCTACACTTATTTAATGCATGAAAATAACTATTATAAATATAATATTTTTATTTCAATAAGTATATTTCAAAATAATCGGTTTCCTTTGTTATCCTGTGATTTTCTTTATGCATTGAGAAAAATTATTCTGAGATGTGGTCCATCGGTTTCATTATATCACCAAAGGTGTCTATGGCACAAAAAATGTAATTCTGTTTTCAGCTTAATTGATTTATATGAAAATGATATGGGTAAATAAGACAATCTTTTCTTTCATAACACTCTCTCTAGGTGGTCTCATCAATTCTCCTGGCATTTTGTTAATTGCCAACACATTCTGATGACTCGGTTACAAGGCTTGTCTAGTTCTTTGAACTAGAAGTTAGATATTTTATAGCTTATTTGACCTTTTCACCTGATGTCTCATAATCATTTTCAACTTAACATACCCACGATTGAACCCCTTATCCTTCCCTCCCAGTGTTACCCATTGAGCAATATTCAACCTGTTGCTCAAGCTGGAAATCTAGTAGTTGTTTTTGGTTCCCCGTTTTCTATTACCAACATCGAATCCACGCGAAGTTCTTGTCTGTCCTACCCTCAATTTGAATATGCCCACTTGTCTCCATCTCCACTGTTCTCACCCTAATCCAAGCCACCAATGAAGCTTTTTGTCTAGATTATTGCCATAGCTTCCATATGGGTCTCTCTCATTCCATATTTGGCTCTATGCTCTTCTCATCTATTCTTCACATTCCAGACTGAATTAAAACATATCGAATTATGCCATTACGGTAACATCTGAAAACCCTTCAGTGACTTTTTATTACATTTAGAATAAGATTTAAATCCCTTTAGTACCTGAGTAATTCATTCCCTGCCTGTATCCACCTTCTTTTGCAGTATTCTTCTTCTAAATCACTATATTCCATTCATATTGGAGTTTTTCCAGTTTTAATTCACAGTGTTAGATATCTTTCATTTGCCTCTATTGTCCTTCTTCTTCCTCCAACTTTCTCTTTGCCCAGGAGGGTGATCTTTATAGACCTTATCAATGGTTTCCTTACCTTTTGGCTACCTGGGTTGACTAATAGGGTACTTTACCAGATGTGAAAGAGGTTATTTCTTTGCTAGCTTCCTTCCTGTGCAGTCACCTCTGGGCTCTATTTAGTTGGTCAAGGTCTCTGGAGGCAGCCTGAGCTACATGCCCTCCTCCTTCTCGGTTCTGTAACCGCTGCCCTCTCTCATCCTTCTGGCTCAGGGGTGGTAATGACTCCTTTACTGTTAGACCCATGATTCTGTGTACTCTGCTCATGATTTTGTAAAGAGTTCTTGAATTAATTCCTCCTCTGCTTTGCCTAACTTGAGTATGTTTTTCATTCCTGCTGGGACTTTGGCTCTATAAACATTTTCTTATTTAAAGGCATTTCCATGTCTTATTCTTTTACCTGGAATGTGCATTTCCACATTCTTCAAATGGCTGGCACCTGTTTGTTCTTTAAATACCAGTCAAAGTGTCTTATGAAGTGTTCTCCATAACCAATGTAAATACAATGGGACCCTTACTATAATTTCTATGGCAAAACAGTGTTTTAATTACAGCATTTCTATTTCTATTTCTTTCTTTGATCTATGTATGCCTCTCTCTCAGGGGACTATTAACTTCTTGAGGGCAGAAAACTTAATCTGTCTTGCTCTTTTTGTACACATCCCTGGTATCTGGTGTAATATGTAGTGTGTAATAATCATATGGATAACGATAATATCTAAAGCATATTGAAAGTTTACTCTGTGCCAAGAATTGTCCTAAATGCTTTATGTATGGTAAATTCTTTAATCCTCACAATAAGTATATCGTGTGCATGTGTGTGATTATGATTATTTTTCCCATTTTACTTATGAGGACTCTGAGAGACTAGTAAGTAAATTAAAGCCTAATATACTCAGATGCACTGTGCTTGTCTGAATAACATACTTTAGCCTGTATTTATAGTATTAATCTTAGAAAATACATGAACAGTTTCCTTTAAATGTGACGACGAACCTTGTGAGTATTATAACTTAGGATACAATTGTAACATTAACTAATTTTTCATATCTCAAAAGTGACATTGGCTTATTTTAATGCCTGACTCTCATTTTATGACTTTCAGTTATTTTACAATGTGCAGTAAGCTGTATTGTATTGCATATTTCCAAATAAGCCTTCCCTCTAAATAACACTGTGATGTAAAACACAATCTTATAACCTTATTATTCTATCCCATTCCTCATAACTTTCTCTTTTTACAAAGATATGGAGTAAAAGGCACATGAGCCCTTGTCATGTTGGTTTATGGAAACTGTTGGGCAAAAAGTTAAGTCCTTGTGGAAAGAATCTGCCATCAAATAGTTTACATCAACTTGAAGAGAATAACTTCATTTCCACATCTAAAGACCAAAGCCCTCTCATTTGTGTGATCATTAAAAGAATAGAGCTATTCTATTTCATGATCTCTAACATACAACATCCTAGGAATAAAAAGTGTGTAGGTTTGCCATTGCAAATTTACTGGTTAGAAATTTATCTGTTTCATGAATTAATAGAATAGCATTTACCAAATGTATTCTGTACGACTCTAGTATGATGGAATGGATGCTCACTGCAACAGTTTTCTGATCAAATAAAATGTGAAACTCTGCAGAGCCTATTGCCTTTTAAATTCCCTAAATGCTTGAGCATTTCAAATGTTCTGAGAAGTCCTAAAGCAAAAAAACCCCACAAAAATCGGTTTATCTAGTGCTTTCAAACTTAGTTGAGCAAGATCCATTTTTCTCTAGGACATCTAAGATGTCACAAAAAATTTTATGGGACACACCTATTGCTAAAGGTTTTTAAAAGTCTGTCTTTGTGTATTGGCAATAGTAAAATGCTATCTTCTAAAAATGAGAACAGAAGTGGACTTTAAAATAACCAACGGGAAGGCCTGAGGAATTTATTATTGTAGGAGGAGAAACACATTAATTTACCTACAACTTGTATTATTCTTGCTATTCGTATCCTCCCTGTACTACCTGTGTCTCGGGTTCCTATGAAACATGGCAGTTGCCCATAATAAATTTCATATGGCTAATAGGAGTTTTCTCCCATATAAATGTGAAAGCATATTGATTACAGATAGTAAAGATTATGGTTCCATTTCTATGTAGTACAAGCGAAGAAATTCTGTTTGAAATTGTTGACAAAAGTAATCTCTCAACAAAGTACATTGGTTTTCTTCACGTATCATTTGGAATAATTTTGGGAGAAAAGAAAACAGAAGACAGTGCTATCACTATGAGTCATGGAACATTTTGAGAGAAAAACATCATGCCAATTATTGAATTAAGAATTAATTTTTTTTTTTTTTTATTGTACAACTTAAACACAACATCAAAAGAATGATCACTTCTTTCCATGTAACTGGATGGTGTTAACTAAAGATTCCCCTTTCTGGTCAGTCAGTTACCTTTGCCCTTACTTTTGGCTTCTGTACTTTGTATTTCATTTCCCAAAACTCCTTCTCTATTGACTAGATCATCTATCTAAATGACTATCTTCACATTGACTCTCCACATCTCTCTCTCAATCCCGAAATAAATATCTCCCCAAGCTCAGTTATGTGTGGCTTGTGTGAAGGAGAGTCTTTCTTTTTATAGACAGCAAACAGGTTTATCCTTTGGACTTTCCTTATTTGTCTCCCGTATTTAGTAGTTCTTGATTGCTGCACTTATGCTTGACCACTCTTATTTTTAGAAAGTACAAATTGAGAGATGATAATACTTCGGTGTGTGTTTTCTATTGATAAGCCTGTCATTCTCCGCATGACATTTGCCACCTATGAAAAGCCTGCTTATGTTAAGCAGGTGATCTGTGTTTGGGTGATTAACTGAATGTTGTTGCTTCTTGATTTGAATACAGGTAAATTGTGGGCGTTTAGTTATTGAAAGAACTGTGGAAGTCTTTTGTTGTGAAGCACAAGACTTGTCCATTTAACTTTAAATTATTATGCCTGTAATGAAGCAGCTTCAGTTCTGGGGAGAACACAGGTCCCACTGAGTCACCAAATAATCAACAGGGAAGTTGCTTAGCATGATATTTATTTGAGGGATGAAATCTTGATTAAAGTGAATGCTGGGAAAGGGAAATACGCATCCTTTCATATTTCTAGGGGGCTTTTGGCATGGGATTAAATTGTTATCGTAATGGAGTGAAAAGTTGCTAGAAGTCCCCATACATAAAAGTCATAGTTGTCTTTATTAAAAATATGTTCAAATAAATCTATTTTAAGTCTTGGGTAAATTATAAAATTGCCATCTGGGCATAATCCTCCAAGAAGCAGGGTCCGTTGTTAAATTCACTTTTATTGATGTGACATTCAAATAGTTCCACTTAATTTTGTTGTGGAGCAATAGCCATTGGTGAAAGCAGATAGTGATTTTCTGAATGCTGAATGTAGGGGGGATTCAAATAGAGTGCCCAGTTCATATATCAGCACGTCTTTCCTCTCAACCTCTGCATTCATGAATTATTTTTCTGTTAATCCCACACCTGCCTGAATGACAGTCATTCCTTCTTCTAGTTTTCCTAAGGAAGCAACCCATGGTATCACTATTAGTGACAACGTATCTTTTGATAAAAATTTAACAAGAGAGATGGCTAAGGGGCATATATGACACATTCTACAGTTAACTACTGAAAAGAACACATTGCTTTTCTCTACCATGTCATCTTTGATTGTTTTTACCTCCCTCTCACATTATCCATTTGGGTTTGCTCCTAACTTTAACATTTTTCTTCTAACACTTTCAAGACCTTTTCTCTTTCATGAATGATGGATGTTGGTCTCTGTCCCAACTCACAACTCCAATTTTATTTCCCTTATTTCCTTCATAGCACTCAGCCAAACGGAGAGATTTCCCACCTATAGAAGCCACACTCCTTAAAAATAGGAACGCATAACAGAAACGCTAAAGTTAATTTAAAATAATTTAATCTTGAAGTAATATTTATATGGCACAGGTTGTGTACTCTAACCTTCAGAAATTTGTTTCTGGGGGTTCCAGTTAGCCCCAAGTATAAATTTACTGTTATACATAACCGGCGGCATTAGTGGTTAAAAGTTCATGGGACTATAGCTTTGGGTGCCTTTCTTTATTTCTTTAGATAGAAATACTTTAGGAAGGAAGACCAATGATTATTGCAAAATCAATTAATATTTAACATTAACTTACCCTAATTTTGTTTTATGTTTATTTGAAAGCTAGAAAAGGAGAATACTTAAGATTCGAGCATGGGGGAAAAACTCCAAGTTGCATATAAAATTAGTGTTATTACTTCATGAATGAGCTAGAATGGCTCAAAAACAAACATAAGCCATAACTAGCTTATTATTCCAAGGTAATAACTGAAAACATTATAAAAATTGTCAGGAAGAGTTAGAATCACGCCTGGTAATGTTTTCCGGTTAGTATGAACATTGTACTGAATGGATACTTATATGTTGTGGTGCAGTGCTCACAATGTAACTGCAGTCCTGCATAGAAAGTTCATCTGAGAAGAGATGTTACTTTATTCTCTCTAAATAATGAGCTCTTAGCAGAGATGGAATTAAGTTTTTTAGAGAAATAATTGTTACGTAAGTTTTGATGATGTTATTCCTCTTTTGGAAATAGGTTCTTGCTGTACGTTTTGATTCAGGGCAAGGGATTACTTAGATTTCTAGAAAAGAGATACAGAATGACAATTGCTTTTGAAGTCAATTGCTATTTCAGCATGTCCTTTCTGTAATTGGAATGAATTACATTTCATGAATGCAGTCACTTAACTATTTTTTCTGTTAATATTTGTTTCATTTGCAAAATGAAATTTGAAATTATTGAGTGACTAGACTGTTTATGATGGTATATATAAAGTCTTGGTCCAGAGCAATAATTAGCAAATTCAGCACGTGTTAGAACAGGAAGCACTCATGCATTTAACAAATATTTGCTGATTAAGTATTATGAATGAAGCACATTTCTAGACACTAAAAGTATAACAGTAAATAACATTAATACCTATGCTTCTGAAGCTTACATTTTAAACATGGATAAAATAATGTGTAGTGATATCAGATAGTAATAAATGATATGAAAGAAGTATCACAGAAAAAGAAGATAAACAATTAAAAAGTCTGTGATTTTAGATAGGGTGAAAAGTGGGTGCTTCTCTGGGGAGGTACAATATGAACAGAGATCTAAAAGAACTGTAAGGGTGAATCATGTGTGTATCTAGGGGAAGAACATTCCAGGCAGAGAGAATAGAGAGTACAAGGGACCTGTGGGAATGTGTTCTTTGTGTTTTTAGAGTAGACAGTAATTAGAGTAATGGTGAGCAACAGAGAGATATATCAAAAAAGAGATCAGAGAGGTATCCAGAGACTAGTTCACGTATAGTTTTGTGGGTCAAGGTTAAGAGTTTGGATTTTGTGTGTGAAGGGCAGCTGTTGGAAGATTTTGTGCATAGGAATGAGATTGATTATTTGGATTGATTATTTAATCAGAATAATTATTTCTGGTTTCTGTGTGATATATAGGCTGAAAGAGAGTAAGAGTCTACTGTGATAATCCTAGTAAGAATTAATAGAGACTTGGGTTGAGGTAATATTAGTAGTGAAGTTGAAATTGGTTAGATTTTGGATACATCTTACAGAGAATGATGACAGGATTTGCTATTGGATTTTATATTGATGAGCAAGAAAGAGGGAAGTCAAGGATGACTCCAAGATTTTTGACTTGGGCAAAGCAAAGTATATTTCTACTGGATAAAACTAAAGGCTGGTACCTCTAACATCTGTGGAGCAGCAAGGAGAGATAAAAACAGATTTTGGGGTAAGAGAATGTTTGAGGATGAAAGACTGAAATTGCAGTTCATTGCAACACAGCTGAATTTGTGACACCACAGGCAGACTTCATTTTCTGGTCTAGTGTTCAAATGAGGAGAAGACTGAGCATGTGTGTCTGTGCTCAAATATGGGATTGCAAAGCTTTTCATGTGGAATTTCTGAATGTGTAACAGATTAGTATATTTTGTAACACAAATTGATTAAATACATTTGATTCTTTAAAGAAATGACCAACTGCTGTGCTTTTATAACTATGCAAAAGCAATTGTTTTGTTCTTCTATTTATTTGGAAAACAGCTGGTAATAAGATGTTGTCTTTCTCTTAGTGGCTTAAAAATGAGATGGAGGGGCAATCACTGTGTTTCACTATATAGTTGAGGAAATTGTCTATTCCTAATGACACTTTTTTTAAAGGGGGATTTTTATTATATTCTTAGTACCGAATAAAGTATCCTAAATTCATCTAGAATTAAAGATAGATGATTATTATATCCAGTTGAATATGTTTTTATATTGGAATCATTCAGCCCTAAGGGCAACCTTAAATTTATCGTCAGTAAAGCAGCATGTTGTACCCACTGTAATATTTAACCTTCAAAGATGCTCATGGAGAATCATCCTCGTAATACAGAATAATAATTGTTTCATGAGTCTCTAGTGGAAAAGTTCTCAACTTGGGCCTCTAGTGCCCTAGGAACCCCTGAAATTTAATCTATAATTTTGTATTTGAGATGTGCATATTACCAGGAGAGAAAAAGGAAAACTTTTATAAATTCTCAAGTCTCTGATCTCTTTAAAAATGTGAAAAATTACTACAGTTGTAAAATTGAATGATTTCTTTTGGGAACTTTTTGGATCTACATACTAGAAATATTATTTTAATAGAAAGCTCCCGCACTGCCTAGTACATAATAGATGTTCAATAAATGTTAGCTAAATTTCCACTGTCAGGGCTAATGTAAAAGTTGCTAAAGATCATTTTGAAAAAGAGGAAATAATCAGTACATTGAAATATAATAGGAAAGAAATGGAGATTTGAATAGGTAAAGGAAGAGAGAAAGCAAAAAAGGTATACCTATTGAAGGAAGTAATAACATCCTCAAGTATCCCTCTGTGGAACCCAGGTTAATGACTGTTTTTATGGTATTCTCAAGATAGACTATAGCTCAGGGCAAAGAGGAACAGAGAATATTGTTAATACGTAGTGATTATTTTTATAGATCAATTAGATAAACAACAAATAAAACTATTTGGTAGTAGTTAGAAAGAATTACTTCATAATTGTTTTAAAATCTTATTTCCAATCCTGAAACTTGATACTTAATAAATGTATTATGTATTGTGTATTAGTGGGTTTGTAATTTTCCAAATTAAGATTTAAAGTTGTGGTTATAGACAGGTTTTTTAAAAAAATGCTAAATTGATACCTGGTTGATTTTCATGGAAAAAAATATTTTGGAAGTATAGTGGAAAGAAAAAGATGGATTTTTAATAAATAGGGTGGATTGCATATCTATATGAAAAAAAGCTTCATTTTTACATCCTATCATACACAAAAATCAATTTCAAATGGCTTGCAATCTAAAATGGGAAGGACAGACCACTGAAGCCTTAAAACAAACATGCGCGCGCGCACGTGATCCTTTGTAGACAAAGATTTCTTAAACTAGACACAAAAAAAGTACCCATGATAGAAATAAGAAATTATAAGTTGATGTATGGTAAAATTGAAGCTCTTCTATTAATCAAAAGATAGCATTAAGGAATTAAAAAGGCAACCCTCGGTGGGAGAAGATATAATACATTTATCTATAAAGTTCTTATAGCCATAATTTTAAAATAGCTCCTGCAAATTAAAGAGAAAGAGTGACCCAGCAAAAAAATTAGCAAGTACTTGAATAAAAATATGGCAAATTAACATATGAAAAAGTGTCCTGACTCAATTATTAAGGAAAAGCCAATTATACCACATGACATATAACTACACTCCTCTCAGGATGGCTAAAATGAAAAAGACAAATACCAAGTGCTGATAAGCACGTGAAGCAACTAGAACACTCAGGTATTTGAGTTGAGAGTGAAAATTGGTATAACCAACTTGTAAAACTGGCATTAGACACTAAATTTGAACGTGTGTGTGTGTACACACAGCCCTCCATATGCACATGATTTGAATCTATAGATTCAACCATGGATAGAAAATATTAAACAAAATAAAACAAAAAAAATCCCAGAAAGTTCCAAAAACAAGGAAAAATTTGAATTTGCTGCACACCGCCCTACACTGGATGGACCCACGCAAATGAAGTAATGTGTAGGCATAACCTCTGTGGCCTATAAGCAAATATAGGTTATATGCCAGTACTGTGCCATTTTATATGTGGGACTGGAGCAGCCAACCTCCTGTGGCTACCAAGGGAGGATTGTACCCTGTGACCTAGCAATTCCACTCTTGGACAAACATCCAACAAAAAGGAATACTTATTTTCACCAACAAATATGTAAGAATGTTCATTAAAGCACAATTTGTAATAGTCACAAACCTGAAGCTTCCCAAATGTTCAACAGTATAATGGATAAATCAACCATGGCATATTCGCACAATGGAATATTGTGTAGAATGAAAATGAATGATCTATAATAACATCCAATAATATGGGTGAATCTCATAAATATATTGAATAAAAGATATCAGACAGAAAAGTATGTGCCACATGATTCTATATATATAAAGTACAAATACAACAAATTAATCTATGGTCTTAGAGGTCAGAATAATCACCTTAGAGGTAGTGATTGGAAGGGGGGCATGAGGGCATTTTCTGGGTGCTGCACATGGTCTGTTTCTCAATTTTTGGCACTGATGACATGAATGTATGCCATTTGTGCAAGTTCATAATACACTATGTATACTTTAAAAATATGTATATTCTACTTCAGTAAAAAGTAATTTAAAATTGGAAATAAATATTTTTAAAAATCTGTTAATTTAAAAATGTAAATGCTTTATTAGATTCCAGTACTTTATTATTAGTGAAGAAGGGTTGCAGCATTGGGCAAAGTATAAATGTGCTTTATTATAACCTTTTGCACAGTGGAATAAGAGGCCACAATATATTACAAGGAAGTTTCCCAGGAAAGATTCTATAATGATACGTGCTTCAACAAACATATCATTTGCGGAAATAAACACTTCATCTGCTCTGAGGATTTGGAGAAACTGTTCATTAAACTGCAAGGGAATAACACAAGAATCCACGAAACAGAAAATAAACAGCCTGCTATGTAGCTTTTCTCTCTCAGATAACTCAGAGATTAATGAGATTGGATTGGTGAGAATTGCTTTGTTCTTCCTAACCCAAACCAAACATAAACAAACAAATTGAAAAACATAGAATATCTGATGTGTTCCAAAGACATTTCTTTTTTCCTAGGAAGAAAGTAAGTTTAGATTTCTTTCAAAATGCACACTATATTGAACACACTCAGAAAAACTACTTGAGAATTCAGTAAGTGGCGGCAGTTATCCAGAAATGAATAACTGGGTTTATTAATGGAACAACTTAAGGCTAACAACTTCTAAGAAATGAGCAATTAATTAGTTTTCAGGTCCTTTCCTGAAAACGGCCTTCTCCATGCACTCCCCCATCTGTATGCTTTTGCTTGTGTGGCTCTTTCTGCTTGGAATCACCATGTTTATACCTACTTAGGCATAATTTCTTTATATGGAACCTTCTGGGAAAGCCTGACTTAACAGCTTGCTTTGTATTAATATTTGCCTGCATGTTAATTGATGAGGTTTAGGCCACTGTTAAAGGAAAATAATGAATATAATCAATATCAGTATTCAAACAGATAAAAAGAACCAATTCACAAAAAGTCTAAATTTTAAGTTATATATTCTGTTATTTAGGATAAGGTACTATAATTATCCATCAAAGTGGTTCGGGGTTGGGATGAAAGATGAAAGCAAGTCTGAGAGCTAAGACATCAGTAGTTGAGGGTCTATAGAAGTAGCATTTGGAGCTTTTCTTTAAGAATTTTGCGTAATACTTCATTTTGATTATTCAAAATTTGTATATATGAATTATTATATACACTAGCATGAACTAATTTCCTGCAAGTTTTCTCTAGAAACCTGAGGAATGTTCCTTTTTGACTCTTCAAATACCATTCAACGATGGGCTGTTGAAAATAAGTAACTGCTGCTATTTTGGACAAAAACCAGAGACTGAACAAGGAGGAAGCAGAAATAGATAAGCCTGGGGAGAGAAAGCTGAATGTGGACCCTAAGGCTCTGCCATGGCAGCTCCTTGAACTCCACTCGGGCTCACCGAGGAAGTCCGTTCCAAGAAAACTGGGAGGTCGAGCAAGGGAGAGGTCTTCACACAGGGTGCGGGGCCAGAAAATAATTCTCAGGGAATCTATCTGTATTCCTTTTCTGAGGCTGCTGTAACCAATTGCCAGAAACTTGGGTGGCTAATACAGCAACAATTTATTCCCTTAGAATTTTGGAGGCCAGAAGTCTGAACCAAGGTGTGGGCAATGGTGCACTCCCTTTTGATATTTTAGAGGAGAAAACATTTCTTACTTCTTCTACCTTCCTGTGGTTTCCGGCCACACCACTCCAAACTCTGCCTCTGTGGTTACATGGTCTCTTCCTCCTTTCTGTGTATTCTGTGTGTGTCTGTGTCAGAACTCCTTCTGCCCGTCTGTTCATATGATGGCGTTTAGACTCCACCTGGATAATCCAGGGTAAACTCTTCTCAAGGTTCTCGACTGAATCGCATTTGCAAAGGTCCTTTCCCCAACTAAGGTAACATTCGCAGGTTCCATGGATTAGGACCTGGACATGTGTTTTGGGCACCATTCAACCCAGTACAGTATCAAACTGTGTGTTTTTTTTTTTTTTAATATAGCTTCAAATTTAGAAGCCAAATGAGAGAATCCCTATTTCTTCTGACTTGTGTTATAACCAAATCTCGTCCCGTTTAGATACCTTTTCACAGTGTTCAGTAATTTGGAATGGTCAGCCACAAGTTTACAGACTTGACAAGGGCCTTGGAGGTAAAGTCCAATTTGTCCACTTGGCATATGAGAAAACTGCTGGCTAGATACTTGGTCAGTGACAAAAGTGACAAGGTTATCTGAAGAAATGGAGGTACAACCCAGGACCTTGGTCTATTGCTTTTTCTACTTGATCAAATTGAATGACTAAGACATTGCATACTAACTGGTTTAAGTAATTCATTCTTGCAAACTGCTCAGTCAAGTTTCTTTTTTTTTTTCACTTGTCAATAAAACCACAAATCTGGTATTTTTATGATTAATGGAGATAACTTGATAATAACTTTAATAGTTAAGTACAAAAATACAAGTTATCTATATTTGATAATGAATGGAATTATAGCACCCTTCCTAAAATGGAGAGGATACTAAGCAAACCTTTCAAAGACAGTTCTGTATTTGTCACTTCTCGTTTTGAGTTTTCTTATCCATAAGGCATTTGCAGTACAGCTTCAAAAGATGCCATTGCTTTGAAGAAATACTCAGTTTTTGTTCTTATCCTCTTTACAGTCTATTACTAGCCCACTGGGAATACTAATATGAATTGCTTTATAATGGCATTGCTAAGAGAAATCATAAATGTCTGAAAAAGCACACATTTTCATCATACTAAATTATTCCATCTATTTTCAGGATTAGAGAAATGCGCGACTACATAAAAGTACATATAGTTGTCATTTCTCATCATGAAGAACTTCTTTAAAATCAGAGGTAAAAGTGGAAGCCAAAGTGAACACTTCTACCCATGGGAACATTCTCATGTCTACAAGATAAAAACAGGGACTCCAATTAGAAAACTAATAATGTTTCAATGAGGGAGGGAAGAAAAGAGCGGGAGAGAGAGAGGGATTGAGAGAGAAAAAGAGAGAGGAGCATTAGGATCTCAGGGAAAGAGAGAATTGTTTAAAGCTCTTTGATGAAACCATAACCAGTCTATATTTTAATGTTTATTTTCAAATGTATTATTTACATGATACTTTTATAAATAAGTCTACTTTGAGTAAAAGATAACTTACTGTGAGATTTTGTTGTAGATTTGGGAATATCCTTTGTACTTCCCACCCCATCCTCAACAAAACACTCCGAAAACATTTGACATAAAGGAAGCAAACTGGTCTTTGAGAGTTAAATTTTTAACCATAATCTTAGTGGGAAAACAAACAAACAAACAAGAAAACTCCTGAAAAAAAAATCACATGTCTTCCAAGTTGCAAAACCTGGTACAATTCTCTGAAGTAACATTTTTACAGACAGAATCTGTCAATCTAACGTGGTTTTGGAGGTGAGTCAGCTAAATATAACTAGAAAAAGGGGAAAAAAAGACAAATGTTTTTAGCACTCACATTAGCATTGTCTAAGAAAAAGACGTGGCCTCCAAATTTGAATATTTTCTAGTGTATTGTTTACGGGGTTCACAAATATACTGAATTTATTCACAAATAAATTTAGCTTTAATTTTTTTTTCAAATTAACTAATTGGATTTTCCTCATGGAACTCTACCTTTCTGAATAATAGTGTATGGGAATGGCAAGCTGACAATTTAAAGTAATAATTACAAAACTTTTAGATACTCAGTCTTAGAGCTCTACTCTCTTCCCCATTGCTTTTCAGGTTGGCATTTGGTTAGAGGGGAGAAGGAATGACATGTGTTCTCTTGGTGATGAAGGTACAGAAAGGGTGCTCAGATTTATGCGGCGCCTTTTGGAATCTTCCCAATCTCTTTTAGATATAACTAATCTGATTACTACTAATAACAACTCATCTCTTTCATGTCACATCAAGGCATTTCCCAGGTTTTTCCCAGCTGACGTTGGCTCCTGGTAACACAATCAAGTCCCTAACCTGGTCTGTTAGCCTCTTAGTTTTTGCCTTGGGATCTCCCTCTGTTTTGCTACTGGAGACTGCCTAGGGCAAATCCATAGACTCAAGTCAGCTATCTTCCATGTACCCATGGGGCACATGGGAACCTCTGGGCTTTCATATATCATGCTACATGGGAACTGAACTCCTGCATTTATTTTGATATGGCTGCTTCTAGGCAGCTTGTGTGTAGTCTATAAGATAATTGATTACTAGAATCCCAAATTTTCCTCAAGCTCTCCAACATATCACCCCTTTCTAGACTTTTGGCCCTGAGAAAGCTATCAGGCCTACCTCTGAGTATCTGCTTCTATTGGGACTGAAGCCTCACTATCTTCTGCTTGCTATTTGGCCAGCATCTCCATAAAACAAAGCTTCTGGATTAAGGCCACCAAGCCTGTATCCTAATTCTAAAATGGAAGATAAAAGAATTTAGAACATTTGTTTTCTGTAATAAAATTGGACTTTCAAACTTATTGTCTTAGAGCAGAGAGAAGTGGATTATCTCTGTCTTTATATTCTTGCTTTAACAAGTTGTTAACCCTCTCTCCATCCCTGTTTAAGTAGATGAAGTCCTTAGGCTGACTTGAGGGATGTCACATGGAGAGAGGAAAAGGGGAAAAGCACATCCAGGCAGTTCAAACAATATTCCCCACCTTACAGTGGTTGAGAGCTTCCCTATAGAGATAACCGCAGAAGGATATTAGAGGACCAGGGGTGATCGGTGATATTTATCATGAGTTTCAGAGACAAGTGAGGGAAAAGAGGAATATCTGTCATTAATTTTCCTGTCTTGATATAGTTTATGTATAATTTCCGTATAAATTTTATTTTTCTGATAGTCTTAAGGAACTTGACATGGCTGCTCTAAGAAATATTTTTTAAAGCTGAAAATTTTCCTAGGCATGCAATTGGGTTGGGTTTTCACAGTATGTCTAATCTTGTGTATGTGGGAGGTGAGGTGACAGAAAGGCATTTTTATGTCATGGTTTTACTTTTCTTCTTTCAACCATTAACTCTCTTATGTTATTTGAGATCATAAACACAATTTTGGAAACATGACTTTGAGCACAAATTACCTCATTTAGTTTTTATATGACTCTGTTCCTGTACTTCTCTGAATCAATTTTTATTCTGTGCTTCTTCCATATGGCACTATTTTCTGTATCTTTCAAAGGTAATCAACTTGTGATGGACAATAGAATATGCTATTTGGGTGATGAAGCCTGTCAAATTCGCAATGTGGTTTTTATTATCATTTGCACTCTGAAAGTAAAGTGTAGGGCCTCTGCTTTCAATTAAGTTTTGCCTCATTCCTGACTTTGGCAGCCCAGAAATTTTATCTGTGTGGATTCCAAAAGTAAGAAGAGTAAAACTGTGCTCTCTAGGCCTTGGCATATTCTCCTGATGTTTTATAGATTCCAAATATCAAGAAACCAAATTTATGTATGACCTCCTCTCCAAAATCATCTCAGGCTTTTCTCCCCTCTTCTCACTTCCTTCAGCCAGCTTGGCCTTGTTTGTGTCCTTTGGGGTTTTATAATCCGTCTTCTCTCCTAGAGACTTGGCTACTTTGGGTTTTGGTGTGATTTGTTCAGATCAAAATGTCATTTCTCCACATAGGTCTCCTCTGACTTCTCTAACCAAACTGCGCTGCCCCAACCCCTGCCCATATCTCCTTTCCATCAATCATACTTGATCACATTGTGGTTTTATGTTGGCATAACATTTATCACTATTGTTTTCTAGCACTGCCATAGAAAAACTATAGACTGGGTGATATTAAACAATAGGAATTTATTTTCTCAGATTCTGGTGGCTAAGAAGTCTCAGGTCATTTCTTCTGAGGCCTTGTTGGCTTGTAGGTGAAGATCTATTTAGTCTTCATGTAGTCTTCCCTCTGTGCCTATCTGTGCCCAAGTTTCCTCTTCTAAAGCATACCAGTCATTGGATCAGGGCCCACCGTGATGACCTATTGTAAAGTAACTGCTTCTTAAAGACACTGTCTCCAAATACAGTCACATTCTGAGGGGAAGACTCCAAAATAGGAAGTTTGGGGACAGGCAATTCAACTATATTACAGCTAATAACAACTATCTATAATAATATAGTTCTCTTGTTTATTGCTCTGCTCCGTCCCCCACACGCACCATACACACACACTGGAAATGAAACTCTATGAAGTTAGGGTACTTTCTTTGTATCTTTCTCCATACTCTGCCACTACCACCTACTCAGAGTGCAGGCTCAGTGAGATTTATTTTTAATCTAAATTACTCAGTCAAACAGATATATATATATATATATATATATATATATATATATATATATATATATATATAATTTTCCCCATATTCTAAAGTTTTGCTCATTGCTGTCATTACTAAAATTCTGCTGCATCCTTTGCTTTGCAAATATAAGGAAATACACGAAAATGATGTAAATTTTAGATATCTCTTGTTCTAAGCTCAAATCTAAGATAAGTAGATGATGCTTCCTTTCCTCTCTGTTGGCACACTTTCTATGTGATCTGATACTATAATAGATTTCTAGAGGCCAGCTCAGTTTTTCTTGTCACATCCGTAATGCATAAAATTTATTTTCCTTTTAACAGGACATTGCCACTTCTGAAATGTCTTTAATACTAAAATGGCTTTGAAGTCATTCCTTTAGGCTAAAACATTATTAATGTGACCTTACCATATTTCGGTATTTCCTGAAATGATATCAATCCTCCCATTACATTCACTGGTTATATTCCTGGCGTCACCATATTACCTAAATGATTTTGTGCCTTCTGTTTTTAATTGTATGATCTGAAAATGTTGAATTTTACTTGAGCTACAAGCTCTTGTAATGCCACGAGGATTAACTTGTTCGCTACATTGATTTCAAGCTGTTTTTTTCAAAATGTGTCAGAAATCCACAAAAAAACAAAAAGTTGGTATTTTGACTTTTTTATGCATGTAATAACAATTAGAGCTGCTTTGTATGAAAACGACATTATATTTACGTATAAAAATTTCTTACTGTTATTCATTCTTGAAAAACACAAAACTAGAAAAATGTACATCTGCTTTCCTAAACTTCCTTTCTGGAAGTTTTCCATCCACAGTGAGCAGATGGAAATATTCATTCAGACATATCTGATCGTCGCGGCAACAGGGTTAAGAAATCCCTCCACCATTTTTATGTCTGTTAAATGATTTACTGCAAAGAAACATCCTACCCCATATGACTTAGATAAGACTTATGAATGCCCCTGTTTACCTATGACAAAGCCAGATACATGATTAGCTGAACTGTTTTGTTCCCACTGATCACTGGGAACAAAATGCTTGTTAGTCAAACTTTGACCCACTCTCAGCCTGAGCCAGGACACAGCCCCTCCATAACAGCTCCTCAGGAGAATAAGCTGACCACAGGGCAAAAAATTTTCTTATCTCCTGTCAGATCACGCCACCCTCACTCTTTCCACTTCCCTGCATTTGATGGCTAGTTTTGTATGTCAACTTGCCTGAGCTTAGAGCTGCCCAGATAACTGGGAAAACCTGATTTCTGGGTGTGTCTGTGAGTGTGTCTGAAAGAAATGAGCCTTTGAATCAGCAGACTGAGTAAACATCTTCACTAATGCCAATGGGCATCATCCAGTCCCATGAGGGCCTGGCTAGAATAAAAAGGCAGATGAAGTGTGAATTCCCTCTCTCTGTTTGAGCTGAGATATCTATCTTCTCATGCCTTTGGACTAGGTGTTCCTGTTTTTTCAGGCTTTCAGACTCAGACCAGGACTTACACCATAGGCCACCTGGTTATCAGGCCTTCTTCCTTGGACTGAATTGCACTACTGGCTTTCCTTGTTCTCTAGTTTGCTATTACATACCTATATATATATGACTGGTTCTATTTCTCTGGAGAACCCTAATACACCTCCTCTGGTTCTTTCTAGGATAATTTACCCCAACCTATAAAAGAAAAGCCCTTTCTGCTTAACTTTTGAGATGCTTATAGATCTTAGGTCAGAGCTTTCTCCCTCATGCAATTATTTTTCTTCCCTTATTGCAATAATACTTTTTGAGTAAAGTCTCTCCTTAGCTAAATCTGAATTTGTGTTTTGCTTTTATAAATGTATCATGTGAAGTTTATTTTTATAATACTTGAAGACAATAAAATGCAATATATGGACTTGGGTTCCTATAATTTATCTTGACCTTTGAATGCACTAAAAAATGAGAAACTAAAGGCCACTCAAAAGACAAGTTTAATTGATCCTATTTTTGATAAGCTTAAATTTCAGCAGCCACTGTTCTCCTGGCCACTGTAGAATACATTTTAGAACACAAACTACTGCTTTTTCTTGTGATTTATCAAGTAAATATTATGAATATAATATTTACATATTTTAATATATTTTTATATTTTTAAAATTTAATTCAATTTTCATTATTTTTATTATTATGAAATTTTATTTTATTAAAATTAAATTTTAAATTTAAATTTTATTAAAATTAAATGTTTTTAATTTTTATATATTTTAAATATATATTTTATATATTTTTATATATTTATATAATTTTATATATTATGTATACAATATTTAAAGTATTCTAAATATTTTATATTTAGAATGCATAAAGTATTCTAAAGTATTCTAAATATTTATATTTAGAATACATAAATTTTATATTTTAAAATATATATTTAAATATATATTTATATAATTTTATATATTATGTATATAATATTTAAAGTATTCTAAATATTTCACATTTAGAATACATAAAGTATTCTAAAGTATTCTAAATATTCATATTTAGAATACATAAATTTTGTATTTTATAAAAATATAACTGAGATTTGTGTAGATTAAGATAGATTGCCTTGATGCTGAGTGCGGTGTAATGGTCTTGTTTCAGGAATTAATATTTGTGAATAGAAACCACAATTTTTGTTGGAATGTTGCCAGTAAGTTAGAAAAAAAAGAATATGAGCTCTGAAAAACCTTACATATATTTTATTAGTTTAAGCTCAATAATTTTTATCCATTTGATATTTTGGGATTGGCAAACTTTTTCTGTAAAGAGCCAATAAGTTCAGGGTCCTGAAGATCACTCTCAGGTTCAATGATTCACTAAATCTACCCAACAGAACTCAGAAAAGCTATTATCGAATTTTGCCGCGTAGAATACGCGCCCACATTTTTGGCCCAAACTTTCAGGGAAAAACAATATTTCGTTTTAATTTTTTAATTCAAATTTTTGTTTACTTTTAAGTACTTGTTTCTTGTATCATAAAGGAATTTTAACATTTATTTTCTTTTATTATTTTTTTTAATTTATTTATTGGGGTGACAATTATTAATGAAATTACATAATTTCAGGTGTACAATTAACATTTATTTTTAAACATATTATGGTACAAGAAATTTCATGTAACAAATAATTACAAAACACAAGAACAGACACAAGGTACAAGAAATTTTATGTACCAATAACAAATTTACAATATTTATGCATCGTAGAAGGCCAACAACTCTTCATTGTTGCAAGTTCTTTGTGACTTCAACAAAACCAATTATTGTATTCCACGGTATTATTTTGCATACGGATTTGTTATTGATATCTAGAGTTACACTTTTAACTCATAAGCATAAATAAAACAATTAAAAACATTTATATAGATATGGAATTAGTACTACCCACGTAATACTAATGCACATCCTTATTTTCCTGTCACAAATTTGGGCAAAAAATGTGCATTAATTATACACAGCAAAATATGGTATACTCACAGTTACAGTTTATTACCATGAAAAAATACATATGAAAATCTTCAAAGGTAAAATGTGCATAAAGCAGAGTCCAGAAGATACCACGCTCAAGATTCCAGTTGTTCTCTTCCGAGGGAGTTGTATGGAGAGGGCTTAATTCCTGCAACAACAATGTGCGACTATATGGATGAAGTCTTGCTAACCAGTGAAGCTCATCCAAGCATTGATATTCAATGTTTTTATTGGGGTTGGTCTCTAGGTGCTTCAGAGGTCACACACTGATAATTTGTGACATGAGGACCCCACCATAAATCACATTGTTATCATAAACTATGTATGTAGGTAGCATGGCCCAAGTCCCAGATAAACAAAGACTCTCTTACCAAGTGGGGTCTTTCAAGGGAATAGAGGTTATCTCCCAGGAGCTCATTAAGGGCCACACCTTCCTTTGGAAGATACAGGGTTTGAACACCCCAGACCTGCTGAGTCAACCCTCTTTCTGTAAAGGGCCAACTAGTCAATATTTTTGGCTTTGTTGACTACATGGTCTTAATTACGACTATTAAATTTGGCCATTTTAGTGAAAAAGCAGCTATAACACATAAACAAACATGATTGTGTCCCCAAAAACTTTTATTTACAAAAACAGATAGAAGTTCAGATTTGACCTGCAGGCAATAGTTTGTAAACTTCTGACGTAGAGTATGCAAAATAAAGTTGAATGCTGAAAGTTTGGGTTTTGAGTGATATTGAATGGATAGTTTTCATTTATTTGCATGGAGACTAAAGACAAGATTTTGGAAGGAATTGTTTCTAACATAATGAAGGACTGGTAAGGGTTTAAAAAATTATTCTATCCAACAGCAAAATAGTAAAAATCAATAAATAAAATAAAAAGTTCACTCCTAATAAATTTAAAGTTATGCTTGTCACATAAATTCTAAATGACAAGCATATAAATCCATTTATGTTTCTCTATGATATTAATCTGAAATGAGGGTAAAAAGAATGATAGCATTCCTTAATGAAAAATCAGGCTATTTGTAGTAAAAGAAGATGACGGACTTTTTATTTAATTTGGCAGTACCGATAATTATGCCATGTGGTCTGTATACAATGAGGAATCCTTGTAATTTTCTTTCACAAATCAAAGTTTCAGCCTCAGTATAACACATACAATTTTTGAAAATAGAGTTTTTATATTATTTGAGGTTTTCAGATCATTAACCATCAGAAAGAAAAAGTATCATTTGGCTTTATTTTCTAAATAGAACTAACAAATCACAGTCTGAAACCAGTCAATTGTTTTCTCCAGTACAGAGATGCTGATTCTACAGATGAGAATCTGTGTGATAGGAATAGCTTGCTATGAAGAGCTTTAAACTCTGGTGGAATCCTTAGATTCTGGTGGAATCTAAACTCAGGGTTGGAATCCTTGCGACACCTTTCAATAATGTTTTTTAGTAGTAACTTTAGGCATATTTTATTCCTCTCTGAGCTTCAGATTATATTGTTTTTAAAGGTTTGTGAAAGGATTTAAATCAGGTATCATAACTGACAATGCTTGGTATATAATAAAAACTCAGCTATTATAAGTGAGACACTGAGTACTTACTATGTTTGAAGCACAATGCTAAAATACCTTGAATGCATTTTGTCATTTCATTCTCACAACAACCCAGTTAGGCAGACTCTATTGTTATTCATTACTCTCATTTTAGTTGAGGCAACAGCTTTAGCCTGATTAGGAGATTAGGAATTGAGTCAAGTCAGATAAACTATTGGTGATCCAGCAGTTAGGTTAGCTGGGCATTTGGTTCTTTCTGCCTAACTACCCAGCCCATGCTCCTAACAGTATCCAGAACAAACCATAGCCTAGAGTGCTGTCATGACCATAATGTTTTGTTTTGTTCTCTTTTGTCTTTATCTTCTAAACATTCTTTTTATTTTTATTTTTTATTTTTTATTTTTTTAATTAGTTTCAGGTGTACAAGACAAGGTAATACTTAGACGTTCATCATTTATATCCCTCACACTGCGAATCCCCCTCCTCCCATCCATTATCCCTCCGACCTCACACCCAGCCATCACATTATATATATAAAATTATAGTTGGCATTCATTAATGTTTAGCTTCTGGTGTACAATGCCATGATCAGGCATCCACGTTATCTCTGAGGTGGTCTCCCATATAGGACGCACGTCCATCGGATACCCAACAAAATCTTTACAACATTATTGAATACGTTCCCCAAATTAATTTTCAGAAAACCCTGAGGCCATCTTGTGGTTACCAGCTGCTTCCTAATCCCTTCACCTTACCCTTATCCCCAACCCCCCCCCCGTGCCCCCGCCCATCTAACAACTCTCGTTTTTTTCTTTGTGCCCTCAAAACTGTCTCTGATTAGTTCATTCACATATTCTTTTCTTTAGATTCCGCATATAAGTGAGATCATATGGTACTCGTCTTTCTCTTTCTGACTTATTTCACTTAACATAATGTTCTCTAGATCCATCCATGTTGTTGCAAATGATAAGATTTCTTTCTTCTTTATGGCTGCGTAATACTCCATTGTATAAATGTACCACAGCTTCTTAATCCAGTCATCTACCGATGGGCATTTCGGTTGTTTCCATGTCTTAGCTATTGTGTAAAGTGCTGCAATAAACATAGGAGGGCATACTGATTTTTGAATTGGAGTTTTGGATTTCTCCGGGTAGATGCCTAGGAGTGGAATTACTGGATCATAGGGTAGTTCCATTTTCAGATTCCTGAGATACCTCCATACTGTTTTCCATAGTGGCTGCACTAATCTGCAATCCCACCAACAGTGCACTAGCATTCCCTTTTCTCCACATCCGCGCCAGCATTTGTTGTTTGTTGATTATATGAAGAAATGCTCAACCTCACTAACCATCAGAGAAATGCAAATAAAAACCACAATGAGCTACCACCTCACTCCAGTCAAAATGGCTATCATCAATAAACATTCTTTTAAAGTTCATGAAAATTCATGTGAAATTTAAATTTCTGCATTCTTTTGAATACTCTGAACATGGTTTCATGGTAGCCATCAGCCAGAGCTGAGGAGTAAATGGTTCCATTTAGAGGAGGTGAGTGCTATCCAGTTTATCTCCATTTCTTATTATCATATGCGAGGCATAAGTATTCCCTCATCTACTACTTTTAGGAGCTTTGCTCCTTGAAGGCCTGCCAGTTTCTTTCCATCAGAGAATTTAGATGACTACATTAGAAAAAGTTATAAAACTGAAAAATAGGAAAAGTCCTCCAGCCATCCTGTTTGGTTGCTTGATTGCTTATTTCTATCAAAAATGTTTTGAATTTGTGTTTACGGTATATTTATATTTTATACATGTACTATTGTCAATTCGTATATTAAATGTTAATTAAACATTTTTAACTATTTTGCATAAAATATTTTCTTTCTATACTCAAATTGTTGTGTTGCACAATTCTGAAGAAGCATGTCTCTGTTTTGAAGCGCTCTAGTTGGTCTAATCTTAGAAGCTAGTGTCCTATCTTAAACTAGATCGAGAGTTATTGATTTCCTAATAAAGTCTCCTTGGTTTTGATCTGTTATTCCCTATAAAAGAGTAAAATTTTGTTTTTAGAATCAAGCTGTGCTGTGTGACAGAAATGTTCTAGCTAACAGTGATTTTTTTATTTTATTTATTTTTGGTGGAATACAATTTATACTTGTTTTGACAGAAGTATAACAATATCAGGTGATACATTATTACTTGTGAATTATTACCTACTTAATGCTGTGGTTAAGTTTTAAAGTAATTGTTCAAAGGCAAATCTTGTTTTGAAAATGTCAGTAACTTCTTTATTTTGGGGCACTATTAACTGTCTCGGGACAGTTTGAGATGATGAGAGAAGAAATATTGTTCTTCACAACTTAACTGTTACTTTGAGAAATGCATAGAGGACAAATTACATTTTAAAAAATTATATTTGTATTAAAATAATCATTATAAAAGTAGACTGATGCCTTTTGAACTATTCAGAAAAAGAACCTAAATATGGAAAACTTCTACTTAACTGAAGTGATATTCTACAAAGATGTAATGTCCTCAAAACATACAAATATGTATTCTCAAAATTGTCTCAGTGTTTCCCAAACATTTTTGGAAAATCACTAGAAATCCATTTAATTGCTTTTATTCTTTTTAACTTAGAAATCTTAGTTTTGGACAAAATTTTGTCAACAAAGCTCTGATTAAATAATAGTTTATTTTTCCATGTTTAATTAATGGCATATAAAACACCGACTACTAATATAGTATTTGAAAAAGATAACCAGTTTTACAATATTAAATTTTGGTTGATGTAGTGAAAAGTAAGGAAATATTAACTCGTTTATTAACTTGTCTGATGTTGTTGAAAATAAATGTTTGGTTTTTCTTTTGTGTTACTGGTAGACTTTGTGAATCACTAAAATATGAGTAGTTCACACTCCTAAGATTAATTCTGTTGGCCAGCCCTCACCATTCAGTGTACTGGGAATAGATGTCTTGTTTGTGTCCTCAGTCCTGGGAGATGGTATTATTTTATAGTTTGGAATTACTTCTGCATAACAGACCTTACATATCTATAAATTACTTGATATTCCTGATCTGAATTTTGCTATAACATATTATGATTTTTACTAAGACTTTTTGGGGTTTGAAAGATGTTTACAAAGTAAGGTGCTTAATGACCAGTTTACTAAACACTGATGATTTGTTTCTAATAAGGGGTGGATTTGTGATATGAGCAGACAGGATAGTAGCCTAGAGTGTACTGGAAGCTGCATAGTATTTCTTACACAAATGAATTTTTTATATCCTGTACCAATTAGAGTTTGCATAATGGCTTCTCCTGCTGCATTCCTACCTCTTACTCCCCAGTTCAAGTCCCTCTCCTGCCTGTTATCTTTATTTTCCTACAAATCCAGCTCTAATACACCCTTTTCCAGTTACTCAGTTATGTCATTGACTTCTATTATTTACTTATTTATTATAGATTTATTCACATTAGTGAGTGAAAATGTTTCTTCCCTCATGAGACTTTGAAGTCCTATATGGAATGGATTTTATTGTTTTAAAAGAAAAAAGACTTGTTTTTTGTTATCTTTTAGAGCTCCTAACACTGTTATCATTTTGAATTTAGTAGACTTCAGATAATTTTTTTAAACATTAAAATTTCTTTAATCTTAAGTCAATTGGTTATGTGGATAATTTCTAGAGTCTTGGTCATACCTTTGCTGTTTAATGCTTCCTTCCCTAGTTGGGTTTGATTTTTGTTCTTTATCTGCTTCTCCTTGCTGATAAATATTTATGTATTCCTTCATTTTCCTTCCTGTTCACATACTGATATTATATTTTCTCTCCTCCCTACACCGACTTCTAATATCAGAAAGGTGATTTTAATTCTTTACTTTGTTATTTCCCAATCTGGCCATTTTGCATTATTGTCTTCTTAGTTTATTGTCTATAAATAATTCATCTTTATTTTTATATTATCAAACTATTTTTATCAGCCAATTCATCAAATGATGTGGCAAAGACTAGTAAGGGACCTTCTAAGACTAGTAGGGGTCCATTCTGTCCTTGTCCTCTAGTCATAAAGATGTCCATGTTTTAGCAGCAGCAGATGGCTGTCAGAATAAAAAGAACATTTTTCTGACTTCATTGCATCTAGGAGTGACCATGTGACTAAATCTGACCAGTCAAATGTAAACATGTGGCAGCTTGTGGAAATCCTAATGTAAAATGGCCTACTTTTGTTCCATGTTTTTTTGTTTTTGTTTTTGTTTGTTTTTTTTTTTTTAACCATCCTTGATTTCTGCTGCCTATAATACAAATCTGATCGCTGGAGCTCTAACTTCCCTTTTGAACCATACATATGAGAACTACATTCTACAGATGGTAAAGCAAAAAGATGAAAGAGATCTTGGTTCCTAAAGACTTCATGGACGAGAGCTGTTAGAGCTCTAGCCTATTAAGAAATAAAATTCTGTCTTGCTTTAACCAGTATTATTTTAGGTCTCTGTTACTCTCAGGTGACTCTAATTTTAACTTATATATGTATGGCATTAAATATGTTAATATATAAAAATGCCTGAATTCTCATTCAAGGCCTTTACAGTTTCTCAGATAGGTCATATAATCAGTAAATTATTGTACTCTTCATGAAATAATCTTAAATACATGTAAGTAGTTAACTCAAACTTTATAGAGAAGTGTTTATTCGTAATAACATCTAAAATTTCTTATCTACAGAAATATGACCAGGATTTGCTAGTTACAGTGGCAGAACATTTTGGAGCCACAGCTCTCCTGTAACCTTATTCTCAGGCTCCCTTTCGCAGTCCTGATCGGTGCTGTCACATCTGCTGGGTCCTTTTCAATCTGCAAATTTTAATTAGTACTTCAGTTACTTGCGTTTACATGTGCAACTTTTAAACTATTTGGGTGAAAACAGTCATTTGACAGAGATGACTTGGCAGTTTTATAAAGTGGTAATTAGAAATCAATGTGCTCTAACCTTCGGGCAGAAGACATAATGAACAGGCCAGTCCTAAAGGAAAAAAGATTACATGTTAATACTATAAAAAGTCCAGGACTGTATTAATTAAGTTAAACCTGTGAGGCATTCCCAGACCCAGCTCTGAATTGCAACATTCCTTCAGAGAATATAGGGTTGGACATATGATAGTTGTACCCCTGAGTCACTTACCACACATGTCTAATATACACTGTGTATATGTTTAAGTACAGTGTGCATTAACAGTGCATTTTTCTTTTTAAAAAGCATGAAAATATAATTGAGATGAAATTTCTGCTAAAGTAAATGAGAAAGGACACTGTCCTTTAAAGTAATACTCAGATCTACAAAGACTTTTAAAATATAAATGTAAATATCAAGTTTCATGTCTTGAGGAAGACCCACTATTGCTTATACTTCAATAGCTATTTATATTTACCTACATTATGATGACTCCCAAATTTTATTATAGTTAGTTGGGCTTATTTCTGTCTCTCTTGATTGAGTAAAAGTGGTTTGTGAAGGCAGGGTTTGGATTTCTTTTTTTATATCTTCAAGCAAAAGTCTGTTTTTGGGCACATAGTGAATCAGAGTGTTCATTGAAAACACTAGATGAATAAATATATGAGTTAATAACTGAATGGATTTGTAGAATATTCCTTGTTCACCTTAAGCTTTTTGAAAGGTGGAGATAATGTAGATTTTTGGTGCCGTCACTGATTTATTCCCAAGGATATAGAAATGTGTCTGGCTTGTCATATATATATATATATATATATATATATATATATATATACACACACATATATATATATACACACATATGTGTATATGTATATATATATATATATATATATACACATATATATACACACATGTGTGTGTGTGTGTGTATATATATATATATATATATACACATATATATATATATATTTTTTTTTTCAGTAAACATTTATCAAGCCAAATTTATCTGGACCTTTGTTTTAGCTCATTTAATCCTCTCAACAGTGTTTATGAAGTAGATAATATTATTATCCACTATAGTGATTTAGTACACAGACCACAGCTGACTTCCTGGAAATGTCCAGTCAATGGGCCTGTGTCAGTCTCCTAGGTTGGCAGTAAGATTCATGTTTTCAGCCTGCTTCCGATGATGGAAGATGGCTACCTAGACCACTGTCTTGAGGAAGATTCTGGAGCCTAGCCTAGAAACAAAGCCCTTATTGGTTTTCCTACTAGGAATGGATGCACAGGAGAATGAGAGAAGCCATACTCTACTTCACAGAAATGTGTATGGAAAATATTGAGTCTATTTTACAAAGCTCTTTTTCTCATCTTCTCTGAGTGATGTTGGTATTTAATTCTTAGGTTACCCTTGTTGACTTTTAAGCTAAATAGAATTAAATATCAATCCTATCTCAACGTTAACACAAAATTAATGTAATTTTGAGTAAATTATTAAGAAACCATAAAAACTCCATTTCCTTCTTTAAAAATAAAGTTAATAAAAATACCTATCTCCTAAGATGTTTGTGATAATTAAGATAAAAACATATGTATAAAGTGCTTTGCACTGTGCTTGGCAAATAAGTTCTCAAAAAGTGTTAACTATTATACTTTTATTTTCATGGCAATACTTTGAGGTTTTAAAGATAGTAAGGAGTCTTTACTACTAAGTAGGTCTCTGTCTCTTTATTTCTCTGAGAGAGGCCATGGCTCCAAAAGAAAGCAATATCATATAGAGAATTGACACGAAAGGAATGCTTGACTTTGTAAAAAAAAAAAAAAAATGAAAATTGAAAAATGTCTTGAGAGATGAGCCTTTATTATGAGTATTTTGGAGAATGAAATGGAAATGAAGAATTCTAAAGTTTAGATTTTGTAAATTCAAGGGCCTGAGTGAGTTGTGTAATGTTTTAAAAATTCAAGCCAATCCCGTACCAGTATATATCTGTGGGCTTAGGCAAGGTATGCAGAAGGACATTGAAAGGTGTCCTTCTATTTCCTCATAGTCAATTTAAAGAGGGTAGGAAGAGATATTCTGGGCCTTCAATTGAAAAATTGACATTCTAAATTAAAATAGATGAATGGGTACATTCATATTCCTGAGTGGGTACATTGACCTCTATTAGAATTTGACTGCTCTGCATTCTTCAGTAGATGCCAAATGAAAATACTCTGCTAAAGAAAAAATTCTACATCCAAATATTTTCTTAAATATCTGCAATTATGTTCTGCAGATAATTCATGATCGCATAAATTTTTTCTTTATAAGGTAATATTAGGAAATAGGGCGAAACATATAATGTCATTCACTTAATGAAATGTTATGAAAACACGAAAATGATAATTCTTTAGACTACGTATCAACATAGAAAATCACATTATTAAAATGTTAATTAAAAAAACAGCAAAGCAATGAATATGAAATTTGAACACAACTACATAAAATATGTATATAGACAAACTCTAAAAGTCAACCTACCAATATTTGTAACTGCTGTAGTGTTAAGGCAGAGGAATATGTAATAGGTTTTCCCCAACACGTTAAAAACCATCCAACTCAGTGAAGCTGTTTCTTGGTAATTTTGTTTTACTTAAAAATTAAAAGATAAAAAGAAACAACTATGTTGGATGATCCAAAAACTGTTACTAGTATATGCTATATAAAGAATATGACCCTTAATTGTTTTTTCTAGGATAACAGCATTGCATGCACTTTTATTCCCAAATGTCCATGTACCAGCAACCAAAGAGATACTTTAAATTTGTCATAATATTAAAGCCCCAATTAGGATAGAAGGCACCAAGACACAGCTATTCAAAGGTGAATTTGGACTGATTTTTGAGGGTTGAATTATTACAAGGCACTACTTTGATGCCAAGTCTTTTAGAACAAAGATTCAGAAGACCTTTGTAAAAAAGTTTTGAAAAGAAAACATGAAATACTCCAGTTTGTCCAGTTTGGGTTTTGCTATATAGTAACTCCTTAGTATCAGTTAGGATGCTCTAGAAAATATGACCTAACCCAGGTGAAAGAAATAAAATAAATTGTTTGATTCAAGGTTCAAAGATCTGACCAGAATACATTTCTTTGCTCTACTTTCTGGGTATTCACTCTATTCTCAAGTTGGCTCACTTCTTGTGACCCCCAAAGTTGGCTACAGAAGTGCCAGGGGCTAAGTAAATTATACATGTAGAATCAGCAGAGGAAAAGGCATCCATTCTGGTACTCCTGATAAGGTGGAGAATTCTTAATCCAAGAAATATCTCTCCAAGTAAATTGATTCGAAATGACTTATTTCCGCATTCTTGTACCAATCACTGTGGCCAGGAAAATGGAAAGATATGACTAGCTTAAACTAGACAGAGCTTTCCACTGAAGCAGAGAACTGGATCAGTACTCCTGAAATAGGATGTAATAGAGGTGTCTTGTCTGATGTAATTCCAAGTTCTCTTGGTAGAAGAAAGGGGAGATGGATGCTGAGAACAACTCACAAAGGTTTAGTACAAATTGCATAATGACCCTATATATTTTTGTACAAACTGAAAATTCTTTCATTGTTTAAAAATAATGATGACTATCATAAAACATTCTTAATGTGGTTACCTTTAATTCGTAGAAACAAAGTATGAAAATGGCTTTCCTGGATACACTCGATAAGTGTTGTTAACTGCTTTTGATAAAAATTTTAAAATCCTGTAGGTTATAGGCAGCTGATACATTATTAAAGAGGGTTACTCTTATTTATTCCTAAAATGAATTACCTGTTACATGCTACCCATAGATATACTTATTTAAAATTTTTCCTTTATATGATTTGGTCTCAGAAGTTTATGTGACACAACTTACTTTATCTTATCTATTAATTAATTAATTATTTTCCACACATGGTTGGAAATCTGAGTATTCAGAGGGCCAATTTAAATTAAATAGATTTTTGTCTGCACAGATTGTGGGCACCCCATCCCTACCAGGGTCTACTGCATAAATTTATAATTTCCATAACTGTTTGTTGAAAGAAATATTTCTCCTCTGAACTGCACGTTTGTAGAAAATCAACTGACAGTGTATGTAGGGATCTCCTTATGGGGTCTATATTCTATTCCATTGATCTGTGTATCCACTTTTTTCTCCAATACCATGCTGTATTGATTAGCTTTATGCTAAGTCTTGAAATCTGCTGGTATAAGTCTACTTTCTTTGTTGCTCCTCTTCAAAATTGTTTTGCCCATTCTACTTCTTTGCTTCTTCATATATTTTGGAACTAGCTTGTCGACTTCCACAAAAAATACTGCTGAAATTTTAATTCGAATTATTCAATCTATAGAATAGTTTCAAGAAAATTGACATTTTAATAGTATTAACTCTTGTAATCCATGATCATAATATATTTGATTATATTGCTTTCCTTTAGAATTTTACATTTTCTTTCATTATTTTGTAATTTTGTGTATGCAGGTTTTGTACATAGTTATAAATCTAGCGAAATATTTGTTTTCTGCACATTTCAGTTGTAATTTCCAGTTGTTCATAGCTAGCATATTGAACCATGATTGATTTTTGTATATTGACTGTATCCTGTAAACTAGCTAAACTCAATTATTAGTTTTAGGAGGTTTTTTTTTTTTTTTTTTTTTGGTAGACATTGAGATTTTTCTATATAAACAAGTATGTTGTCTACAGGTAGAGACACTTTCTTTTTTTCAATCAGTATCCCTTTTTATTCTTGCTTCTTTGCACTGGTGAAAAACCTCCATAATGATGTTGAATAAGAATAATTAGAATGAACATTCTTGTTCTGTGGCTGTTTTATAATTTTAGGAAGAAATTATTCCTGAAATAATTCAGGAAAAAGCATTCCATCTTTTGCTATTAAGTATAATGTTAGGTGTAGGATTTTTGAGACAATGCTTTTCTCAGTTTGCTGAAAATTTTCAGCATAAATGCATGTTGAGATTTGTCAAACACTTGCCTGCATCTATTATCATGATGGTTTTTGTTTTTTTTCGAGTGTCGATAATGGTGAATTATACTGTTTGAATGTTGATTCAATCCTCTGCTTGCTAGAATGTAAGCTCCACAAGGACAGTTGGTGTTGTGCTTGAGCTGGCTTGACCTGGCTTGTGAGAACCAGTTGTTAAACCATTAGTAGATGGAAGTCAGCCATGGCAGGCGTATTCACACAACAGAAATCAGCAAATGCTACCAGTCAGGCCCTCCTATCTCCTGTTCTGGTTATCTGATGTTACATAACCAACCATCCCCAAACGTAATGTCTAACCAAGAGCATTTGTTCTACTCATACATCTGCCATTAGACAGGGTTTTGTAGGCACAGCTCAACAATTTCTACTCAGTATCAGCTGGGCAAACTTGAGATCTGGGAGATGGAATCATTGAAACTTCAATTCCATATCTGGTGCCTCAGATGGGAGATGTGTGTGTGCATGCGTGCATGTGTGAAGAAACCTTTAATGAGAATCTAAGGTGGAGGAAGAAAATGGAACATCAGCGCTCAGCCCTGCCTTGTGTGCAAATGGCTTCATGGAGGTTCTCAGATTGGTGCTCCTGCTGCTGTTTGTGAGCCTACCTCATCTGTGCTACTTACAAATGTCATCATCAGTAGTAAGCTTATGGCAGTAGAGGGGCCAGGGATGGTCTTGAAGGGCAGAATGCAGTTGGACTTGAGGCTGGAACAACTGAGGTTTTTCAAGCATCTCTTTCTAGGTGGTCACAGTGGCATGACAGCCTTAGGGTAGCCAGGTGTCTCAGATATTGGCTCAGGATTCCTTAGATGTGTATTCCAAGGGAGATAAAAATCAGTCAGAAGCTGTCTAATCATTTATTACCTAATCCCAAAAGTCACACAGCATCCTTTCTGCTGAAATAAGAAGCCTGATTCCCCTGAGGAAAGAGGCCAATATCACATTGCAAAAAGATGTGGGATGGGATATATAGGTGCAGCAAACCTGCCTCAGTTTTGTTCACTAACGTATCCGAAATATATCAGTGCTTTGTAAAGAGGAGCAGCTCAATAAATATTTGTGAACTAAATGAATGAATCATTTATTCATTGTGCCCAGCGGACACTGAGTGGAAATGGATGTGTCATTCTACCTGGAATGACCATGGTCTGGAAAAACAAAGAGGCTCATCCCTTGTGTCTAACTAGTTTGGTCTGGCTATAAGGTGATCCAGACAACCCAATGCTCATATTTCTTACCCTCTTTTCAGTTCCCATGGAGTGCATGGAGTGTTGGTTTCATTTTGAAGTGTTTTGGGTCTCTGGATAGCACATTGTATACACTGGGGAGGGTCTGGTCGAGAATGTAGAAGGACTGAGTAGGGGCCCATCAAACTAGTCAACTGATGAACTATGCATGAGTGGTGGCAACTGGTCATACCAGAAAATTATGTATGAAATAGCATAGATTCTGCTTGGATTCTTACCCTCCAGGTAGTTAGTACTATTGTGGATTCTGTAGCTTGCTTTCTTATCAATGTGACTTCTCCCTCCTCAATTTCCCCCAAATTGAAATCTTTTAAAAATCTGGACTTTAATATCAGACAGAGAGAACATTTGCTTTGTGTCATTCTGAATCTTTCAATTACATAGTTTTCTTGTAATTTTTGAGTCATAGAGGTTAATAGCCTTTATTTTTGGTTTAAGAGTCTCTTGGATCTATGTAGGTAGGGGAAGGTAGAGTGGGGGAGAAGGTGAGGTGAGAGTTTTGAAAAATATGGACGCCGTGTAAAACAAGGAATTTCATGATCAGTAGTTAGAAATCCTTTTCCATTGTGCACATGCGCACACACACAGACACAGACACACACACACAAATACACACAGTATAAAGATGTAAAAATGTCCTTTTTGCTTGCTTAACCCATAGGATGACCAATTATCTCCTAAACCAGAATATCTCTGAGAGTTAAATAAGTGAAATCAGTGCTGTATGGGGCAAACCAGAACTGTGATCCCCCTAACAAGAGCCCATTCATAATTCAAAACTCCAAATAAAATGCCTTCCAGAGCATGTTTCTTTTTTAAATGTTAAAATCCTTAATGGATCGGCATGTTTTAACAAATTCATGTTAAAAGCCCTACTCAAAGAATCATATTGGCTAGTCAAGCAGAGATTCAGATACTGATAGATTTTTAGTTAAATTGAATAAAATTTCTTTAAATAAATACCTCTGAGTGTGCATTTCTTCACAGGAATGGTTCAGAAATCATGGCAACAATATAACATTTTTTTGTATCAAAGTAAAATATTGAAAAAGTAAACTTTCCATGATTCCTATATGTTCAATGAGTTTTCAGTCTACTGGCCAAGATTGGTATTTCTAGAGATACATGCTGGGATTGAAACCGAGGCTCTAATTCCTATTTAGTTGTGTGTCCTTAGTTAATAATTTTACATGTCTTTGTTGCTGCAACAGTTAAGTTGGGATAATTATAGTACTTCATATGGTTGTGAAGATTAAATTGCTTAATACAAAAAGCAAGTACAATCCTAGCACAGAGCAATCATTTCATTTTATCATTTCTGATTATGATCTCTTGCCTTAATAAATACCATCACCACCCTTTTATTGTCAAAGCAAGAAACCTGGGAACCATTATCACATTATTTTACTTCCCTCTAATCACTACATGTCCAGATAATCACCAATTAATATTAAAGTACACCATTCTTTCGACAAGATTTACTCACTCCAGTATTGTTCCCGAGCCATGTGGTATTCACAGGGTAGCCAAAATGATTTTATAATGCATAATTCATAAACTACCTTTTCTACATAAATCCCTTGAGAAGCTTCTCATTCCTGAAACGGCTTTAGTACGCCCTTCAAAATTTGGCATCTGCTTATTTAATTCCCCAGCCTCATCGCTTGCCACATTGTCCTCATACTTACCAACGAGCCAGATGAACTTTCCTAAAGCTTCGTAAACATTCTTAAAGTTCCATTAAAGACTGACTCATTTGAACCCAAGTTCTTTCAAGTAACACTGTTTTTATTTTCCCTTTCTTCCCTTACTCTGGTCGTAAAATGTCTATTTACATGTCAAGGCTCAGCTTTAGCTCTTACTACTTTCAGAGATAACTGGCCCACTTCAATGCAGTTAGGGGCCTTCTTGATGCCTCTCCAATGACCTGTGCATAATTCTCTCGGAGCATCTTGAACACTTCTAACATGAGGAAGAGAGTGCACAGTTTGTCTCTTCTGATAGAACATAAACTTCGAGGTGGGAGCTGAGATGTTCTGTGTTGTATTTTTGTACCATGCCTAGCGTATGGTATATAATGTCTACTCAAAAGATGCTGGTTGAATGAATGAATTTGACCCACATTTGACTATTAAGAACTGTGATGTTGGTTAATGAATTATAGGAGGACATTTTTGGTACTAGTTTTGACCTTTTAAAATAAAAAAATGCTATTATTTTCCCCTATAGATTTAAAGATTTTCTAAAATGACCTTTATAAAAGTAGGGCTTTTCTACTTAGAAAATCCTTACAACGAAATCAATTCTCATTAAATGTGTAGAGTCGCTTAGAGATAAGGAGAGAAGAGAGCATAAAAAGATAATTACGGAAACAAGAATTTGTGGATCTGTTATGTCATTCCTAAAATTGCAAATGCACTAAATCTTATGCCTTGTTGTTATATATTCTTTTCACAGCATATACTATTCCATTAACCTGTCTTTCCTTGTCCCAGAGGCATATTTCCATAGAGAGGGCTGGGAGAGCTTTATGTGGAAAATCCAGCCAGCTCAGTGCCTAGAATGAGAAATCTCAAATTTTTATCTGCCAGCACTGAACTCAAAACTGTAACTTTCAGTTACATGTCGATAACTGGATAACTGAGTATATAAAATGAGGACTTGTTTTTAGAATTAAATGCTTTAAATTATTTTGGAATATTAATCATAAAGTTTGCATCTAATTTCTTTTAAAAATATATTCTCATTACCAAAATATTTTTATAGGAAATTGATAGCAAGTATCCATTCCTCTAAGGTTGTACTGTCAATATGGCATCTGCAACCCACATTTGACTATTAAGAACTTGAAATGTGGCTAGTCCAAATTGAGATGTGTTGTAAGTTTAAGTGATCAAAGACTTTGTTAAAAAATATGTAAATTATCTCAATAATTTTATATTATTACAGTACTTTTTATATTTTATTATATTTATATAATTACATTTTATACATAAAATCTATATAGAAATCATATTTTGGATATATTGGGTCAAATAACATATTAAAGTTAATTTCACCTCTGAATTTATGTTTTTATATATAGATACTAGCCAGCTCTACGTGGCCCCATTTTGTAGCTTATTTGGGGTCCTGAGAAAGTTTGACAAAAGAGCTTCAGACTAAGCACCATTAACAAAGCTAGCGCATACATTTAATGTCAGTGTGTAGAATAATTTGTTTGTACTGTTGGTAAATGGACATGGGTACTTTTCTCTTAGAATATTTCAAACATGTCAATCACATGATCTAACCTTATGAATAGCTATAGTGTACAGTTTATGTTTTTGGTCAGAGATTTTACATTCTTTTAAACATTTTGATATAAAATCATGTTCTGGATCTTCGATTAAATTGTCACTATTTCTGTTATTTTCTCTAAAATCTCTGAAAGAAGTTGGGAAATTACAGCTTTTATTGCACTAACACTTTCTCATCACTGTCAATTTCTTTCCTTTGGAGCTGTGACTCAGGCTTGGGAATGCAGACCAGAGAACTTTGTGGATAGGGAGGGACTTGCTTGCCTACTTAGGGTCATGTATGAAGCAAGGCAGTCCTGGGATACCAGAGAAGCTGAAACCAAAGTCCAGCAGACAGCCCAACTATGCTGTTAGTAGAAAGAGTGACAGATTCTGCCTAGGCTGCAATAGTTGGGATCTATAGAAACTAGAGTGAGAGTAAATAAGGGTGGCAGACAGAGCTGGAAAATCCCTTGAGCTGTAGGACCAGTGGCAGATGGTATTTTTATGGGGCATCAGTGGCATTGGTTGTGTGCAGAGGGGTGGGGAGATCACGAGGACACCTGCCCATTTCAGACAACCAATTATAATTTGTACAAGTTTAAGCGTATTTTAAAACAAAATTTCTATTTGATAGGAAAATAGTGAGTTTAGTTTGTGAATTGAGCCAAGCAATTTTTCTGCATTATAAAATTGAATGAATAGTTTTACATAACAAAAAGCTATAATTATGCCTCATATGATGATGAAATAAAATATGATCTTTGATTCAAAATTCTGAACTGAGCTCTCTTGTGTTTGCTTTTCATTTGGCACCATTGTCAAATGTGAGCCCTCTGGGTTCATTTATACTTAATACATTGTTTTCTAAAATAATTAATAAACCATTTGTTTGGTGGATCTTCAATAATGTACTTCCACAGCCATAAGAAAGAGAACAAGTAACAACAACTACAATTTTTCTTTGTCTGTGTTTGACTTACGACGGCAATTTAAATGCTATTTAATTTTACTATTTTTTGAGATACAACTTTAATGTAATCAATTTGTACATGCTAATATTTTTATGTCACCAGTTCTTGGTGATTATTCTAAAAAAAGATGTCATTAAATTATCCCGGTTATCTCTAAAGGCATTAAGTGGTCCAAAGCAAGTGACTGTTGGGTAATAGAAAGAACGATGGGGTTGAACTGGAGAGTGGCTTGAAAAGTGTTTCCCCTAGGAGTGCTGCATCTTAATTTTAGGTAGAGTGGCTGAGAAGATAAATTTTAATTGTTTACAAATGAGAGAAATTATTTTAATGATGATGCCTCCATGAGGTCATAGAAGCACACTCATGGAGACACCTTGAAACTTTTACGAAGGACTGAGGAGTTCAGTATTGTATGGCTCCTGAAATGAGATTGGGACTCAGGAGTCCAAGTTATCAAACTTCTTTATTTATATATTAGCGTGATGAAGCCAAAGACGAAGTCAGAAAGTCTAGAGCTATCTCTCTGGAATTTTAGGAGAGAATCCCCTGCTTCCAGTCTGGTCTCTATTTTTCTCACAGCACAGAATTCTTATCTCTCCAAGTCTCCTTGGGTCCTTGGTTTCCCACTCTAATGACTTTACTTTCACTTCTCAGCATTGAGTACACGTGGGTACACTATAGTGACTCAATTCAAGACTGACCACAGATCGGTTCTGCCCACTTTCCTGCAGCTGCAGGCCAGGAGGAAGGACAGAGAGGGCCTATAGCTGGGTTGATAAAGCATGGATCTAGAATCAGACAGTTTGATTACAACATGAGCTTCAATACTTCCTAGTTAGGTAACTTACTTGTTTATATGTTTCTTTCTCTATGAAAATGGAATTAAAAATAGCGCTTTGTTTTATAGGGCTACTATGAGGGTTGAGTGAGGATTAAATTTGTGTTTAGCCAGTTCCTTGCATCTTCTTTGAGGTCCTTCTGGGTATCTCCTTAGGTAGACAGGGATGTAAAGAAGGTGGAATGTTATGTAATGTAATGACAGTAGACAGTTGATGGACAAATATAATTTGAGGCATTCTTAGGGGCATCCTATGTCTAGCATGCTAATAGACCCCATAATAAGAGTCTGATAACCATCATCAAATTTCTGTATATGCAGAAAAACAATGGAACTCAATTATTTTTTAATGAAATTGCCACTTCTCAAAGCATATATCATGAACAAGCTTCAAAAAAAAAAAAGTAAGGCTGCCTTGGAGACAGTCAAAATGCAGCTCTACAGTGACTTAGATTTATCAATTCTATTTATTACATCTATTCTCTTTTAATTAAAAACTGGTAGATAGTCAGTCATGCTATGAATTGTACTCTCTATCACTTATATTAAATGCTTTAATATGAGACACAATTTTCTGATTGGAGATTGTTTTGCATTATGTTGGCATCATTTCCATCAGATTAAGTATTACAAAGAGGAAAAGATTTGATGGATTGAATGTCTGTGTTCAAACTTGATGAATCACAGCACAGCAGAAAAAAAAAACCTGAGGAATTACAGTTTAACTGAAGACAGAAGAATAGCTAATGAAGGAGGCAAATGAAAAGACATCATTTGTTAAACATTCAGGAGAAAGTAGTAACATATTTTATGTTACTAAAATCATACATAGTTCAAAATGGAGGTTGAATGAATTCTACACGTTTATCATCCCTTATTACTGTAAAATATATTTTAGACCAATTAGCTCCAGAGATTTGCAACTTTTCATTGAAAATTTGAAGACTAAAGAACAGTAAACTGTTTTTCTCTGTTCTTTATTTTAGAGATATAAGCCAAATGCCCCCATACAAATAAGACTACAGTTCTGAGAGAGCAATAGATAGGATGGTATGATGGATGAAAACAAAGCCTTTGAGGCAGACATTTGGGGTTAGAAGATGCTGCGTGCCCTTGAGCAAGATTATTGCTCTTGGAGCTTCACATTTCTCACCTGTGAAATGAATTTGATAACAGATTCCAAATGAATTCTGTTAAGGTTTCTGTTAATGATTTTCATGAATCAGTTCATATAAATTTCTGAGAAAAATGTGCCTATGTGTCTTTCAGAGATGATGCTCACTTTCAGGAAGGCTCATAAGTATTGGAAGCCTTAGTTTCTTTACCTAATTGAGTACTCATCAAGCCCCTTCTAGTCCCAAGTTCTACACTTCTGAGTATAATAATAGAATTATGAAAAGGCCTCTAGTTCCCAGTAATAAATTAATATTGTATAATTCTAAGATAAATTCAAAAGTATAAATGCTTCAATTATCCAAAGAAAAATAAGATTTACAATATAGGGAATTTTATGATAAAATCTATAGTATAAAATTTTAAAGAAATTCTATTGTAAATATTTAAATTCTACCTCTACATGTTGTACACAGGGAGGGAGGTTTTTAAAATATACGTGAAAATGACTTTCACATATATGTCCTATTTTTCCAGTTAGATTGTGTATACCTCAAAATCAGGAAGTTCAAGGTATGTACATCCTAACTGGGAAAATAGAATATACACTTAAAAGTTATATTTAGATACTTTTATTCAATACATATCTAATGCTTTTTAAAAAACAGGTACCTTTAAAGGTAGATAAAAATTGTGTATTCTTAAGCATATATTATTAAACTTAGCTACATTTAATGCAGAGAAGTATACACCCCCAGCAAGGGAAATGGTATGAACTAAGGCTTGATAGTAGGGGTATAAATGGCCTGTGTAGGAGTAGTGTGTAGACTAGTTTAGATTGAACAGAAGGTTCAAAGGGCGTGGACAGAGATCTTCAAAGTAGGATGGGGGAACATATCATTGAATGTCTTGAATACCCAGTAAAGATATATAGCATAATCCTGCAGAAAAAGCAGAATGATGAAAAATTTTTGAGAAAGAGTGTAACATAAACAAAGCAGTTTTTGCTGAGATTAATCAGGCATTAATGTTCAGGATAAATTGGATATGAGAGAGAGTGGAGTCAAGAAAACTAGCTAAGATTGGTCTAGCAGTTCAGAAATATAGACTGAGTAAGTCCAAGTGGTGTGTGTTCCTGAAGTGTGAAAGTATGATCTCATTCATCTTTGCATCCTAAGCATACGGTATACAATAGGTTAATTTTTTTAAATATGGGAACCTGGTTATTCACTAGGTGTTAGGAGTTTAAAAGAGGATAAGTCAAGAGCAATTCCAAAATTTCAAGCCTGGGTGATTAAAAATAATATTGACAAACAGATTTACTTTGGGGGTTACCTGGTTTGGGAAAGAGAACAAATGCAGTTTTATAAGTTTTGAGTTTTAGCTGAAAAGATGTCGGTGACTGATCTGTACTGGACTGAATAGTCAATATGTCAAACATACCCACTCAGTGAGGGAAGGTTTTTTTGTTCGTTTGTCTTTTGTTTTTAACTTGTGAAACTAGTATCTCTATTTTAGAATTTGAATGAAAATTCCAGTTAGAAAAAAAATCACTTATTTGTTAGTAGTCATTGTCCATGCATCAATAGCGTAACTATTGTTCTGGTTTGCTAGAACATTTACTTTAAGTTCTTTTTATAGTGATGATAATAAAAGATGCCAATATTGTTATGCGTGTTTGACAAAAATTGGAGATTTAAAGGTATATATCAGACAGGGCCACTTTAATAGCGATGAATCAATAAAGTGATGACCTAACTGGCATTTTAGAAAATAAGATACTAGACAGGAAGACAGGAGACAGATGTTCAGTAGTAAAACGTTACTACAGTCACACACATATTTCTAAATAAAGACACGTAACCAGAATAAATGACTTGGATAAACAAACTATGTTTTGGGATGTACCTTCACAATTATCTAATTCAACTGACCATCTATTTGCTCTACTCTAGTAAGGGGTATGAGGAATGATTAAGAGTCATTCCTTTCTTGTGGAAGTGCTCACTGAGGGCCTGATTCACAGAGATGGTTATTCAGTTAGCTTCCTTATTAAATCATTTATAATATAATGTCAAGTAGTGATTCTTCTCTGCTATACAATATGCTCTTCAAAAACATCAATATCAATATACTCTTCAAGATTTCAAGCTGCTGAATTAACTTGTAACTCAAGGAAAGAAATTTGAAACAACATTTTTATGTCTGGTTTAATAATATTGAAACTCCAGATATTGAGTTAACTGATTAACATAATAAGTTTATTCTAAGGATATTGTATTCTGTTATCCTCCTCCTCTTAGTGAACACAGATTTTTATTTACTGTTTTAAAAGAAGGGATTGCAGAAGCCCATGGAAATGGCAAAATTGCTTTGTTTCAGCAGTTGTATTCATGTAAAATTCAATTTATGTAATTTAATATTCATATGATCATGTGATTTAACTCTGAGTTGCATTCTACAATGATGGGTCTACTACATCAGTGGAAAAAAGGCTTTAAATGTTATCTGTTTCCTAAAGACAGCAAATTTATATCTCTGGCTTTGATCCTGTGCCTTGAACTCCACATTCACATATTTCACAGTCTAAGCTGTATCTCCACTTGAGTGTCTAATAGACATCATACTGAGCTTATGTTTAAAATAGAATACTTAGTTTCTCTCTACAAACCTATTCCTCTACTTGTTTCTATCTCTATAAATGGCTTTTAATTAATACAACCTGTTGATGAGTCTAAAATTTTGGCAATATCTTTACTTTATAGATTCCCCTCAAATACTCTACCCAATTAGCAAATTCTGTGGCTGATCTTTATAAGTGTGAGTTGAATCTGAACAAATTTCACCATTTTGCTTCTACCATGGTAACATTATATCTCACTTGAAATACAGCAAAAGCTTCTTATTTTCACTTTTGCCTCAATATTCCACTCTCCATATAACAATTGAAATAATCTCTTAAAACCATTGAACAAAATGTATGACCCCTCTGCTTAAAAACATCCAATGGCTTTAAAAGTCAGCATCTTTATTTGCAAATAGTACAAACTGATTCTTACTAATTCTGACAGCCAGTCTTCAAGATGGCCCTCCCTGATCCACAGCAACCTGGTATTCTGTTTTAGTGCAGCCTCTTCTCATAAGGTTAAAGCTGACCTGTGTAGCCAATAAGATATTGCTGGAATGACAGAATATGACTTCCGAGGCTAGACCATAGAAGACTTGCAGTTTCCAACTTGCTCTTCTTGGATCCCTCTCTCTGGTGGGAGCCAATTGCCGTGTCATGAGGATATTTAAGCAGCCCCATGGAGAACTCTACATGGTAAACAATTAAGGCCTCCTGCCCATAGCCAATAGGAAATTTTGACTCCCGGTAACAGTCAGATAAATGAGGCATATGGGAAGCAGATCTTCCACCTCCTGTCACGGCTTCAAACGAGTAAATCCCTGGCCAGCATCGTGAGAACAACCTTATGAGAAACTCTGAACCAAGTCCACTCAATTAAGACATTGCCAAATTTCTGAACCACAGAACTATGTGAGATAATAAATGCTTATTGTGGCTTTAAATTTGGAATAATGTGTTATGCAAAAGCAAATAACTTGTATACTAATATAACTTAATAGAAGATATTGGTAATTTGAAGAATTTCTGGGGGAATTAGGAGAACCAGGTTTAGGACTGCAGAGCTGGGGGCGCGTCACAGTCACACTGCAGAACTGGTTCATCGAGGACCTTCTGATGGCCTGTGCTGCCAGGGATGCATGTAGTTACCCTAGGGAGCTGGATACTGCCATCAACTTTGCTCCTCCTCAGGGATCAGTTTCCCTGCAACCACTGCCATCATCTAAGACAGCCTCTCGTATTTCCGGAGACTTTTTTCTAGTGTCAATAGAAGGTACACAAGTTTCAGTTTCCAGAGTGCAAAGTGTAAGATTGTTTTTTTCTTACCCAGGTTCATAAGATGGGAAATGTCTCTTCACATGCAAAGGGTGGTCAAATACTGGGTAGCCAGATAGCATATTTGGTAATATGTGGTCTCCTTATTTCAGTTAGAATAAAATACAGACAGCTTACTATGATTTATAAGACTTGATTCAGTTGGGCCATGGTTTTTATCGAACTTCATCTTCCATCATTCTCCTCTAGTCATGTTGGAAATGTTTGTCTTTCCAACACATCAAGCTAGTTCTTATCTCTGTATTTCTGCACTTATCCCTTCTGGAATCAGAATGCTCTTTCCTAACACCTTCCCTTCACTGGCTGGATTTTTCTTTAGTCCTCAGATTTCACGTCAGCTTCTCAGAGAGATATTTCCTGATCATCATAGCTAAGTTAATACTCACCCCCATCAGTTTCTTTCTCATTATTCTATTTAAATTTTTTTTTAAAAAAATATTGTTATTAGCCTACTTGTTCATTGTCATTTTACTGGTCATCTATTCCTAGATGCCAGCTCCTTGAGAATAGAGATATAAACTTTTCTCCACTGTTCTATTCTCAGGGCCGAGAGCACTATCTGGAACCTAATGTTTTCAATAAATATTAAATAAATAGATGAAAATCTAATTAATTAGTATGATTAATTATACCTCTTCTTTTCATGATCTTGAAATATAGATATAGATGATGAAAACATAAAATATTATAATTGTGTAACCTCTTCTTTGAAAAAAGTTTTTTGGGACAAAAGTTTGGCACTTTGGAGCAGTTTTATTTGCTTCAAAGAAATATTTATTCTTTAAATCAAGATGTTGTATTTACTTTCCTGGAAACTACTTACTTCTTTTCCTAATCAGATCTAAAGATGTTCCAACCATGTGATATAGTCAGGATTAACTCCACACAAACACCTAATCATATCAGGAATCACATTTCCCTGACACCCACATTCAGAAGTTGACAAGGAAACTGGTTGGTTTGAGGAAAAAAAAGTCCAAAGTCTTGTGTGGTGGTTGCATGAAGAGAACATATTTCTGCTCCCATATATTACATATAAGGAAACATACAACTCTAGTTGAAGCCAGTACCAAATCTGAGAGCACAAGGATGTCCAGGTGTAGCAAAGATTCAAAGTGTGGAAGAGAGGGTAGAGTCAGAATAATATTGGGAGCTAATTAACATTGGGCAACTACATCTTTAATGTTTCAGTTACCCATGCCACAAAATGCTTTGTGTTTTAGTACTTTCCACCGAAGGTAGTTTACCTGATACAAAATCAAATAAGGATTAAATTTCCTGCTTCTTCCAATGTCTAATGACGATTAGTTTTTGAGTACTGTATGTATTTAAATAAATTGGAAACAGATCTCCTATTTAATAGTCATCTGTTACCTTCTTTTTCCTGTGTTAAAATGAACTTTCATAAATTAACAGGGTAAATGGGAAATAATCTGAAAATAATAGATAATTTTATGAGTACAATAAGGTATCACATTGGCATTTTCTATGAACATAATGACAATTTAAATGAATAATGATTTTATGCTCATAGAAAAACATGAGGGTGGTTTTGTTCCTTGATTGAGTTATATTCAATGTCACCATGTTTGGTTTTTGTGCCAGAAAAGCCCTGTGTCAGAGGGCATAATTGTTAGCAGTTCAAGAATGATGCTTTGCAATACAACAAACCACTAAACTCAGCTTGACTTTCCAAATCAATTTATATATGTAAACATAGGAGCTATTTCCTCAATTTTTTGTTAACTATGTAGTGCTAAGGAAGTAATTTTTTTCTTACACAATGTAAAACAAATTTTTGTCTATTTTATTGACTATTGTTACCATATATATTAACTGTATATAGTTTATATATACATATACATATATGTATTTTATTTACATAATCATTATTTTGCATATATATGAAATATACATATACACCGTACATGATATTTCCTTATAAAAATATATTTACCAGAAAGTAAGCTATTTTCTAAACACTCTTTTTATACAAATATAAATAAGTTGTTTTTATACAACTATTCTCCTTATATAAATAAACAAATCTGATTTGGAGAGAATTTATTTTAAAATGTGGCACTGACTCACTAAGACAGGAATGTTACAAGGTAAACTATAAGAAAAAATGTTCAATAAAACACTTGACAGTTGTTTTGGAATCAAGTTTGACTAAAATATAGAATAGAAGATAGAATGTGCACTCAAGTTGTACTCAGAAAATCTGTTTATACTTGTGGACAAAATAGAAAGACTATAATAAGAATAATGTTTTTGGTTGAAAAATGGGTTGAATAAATGTTAAGGTAGATAAATTATGAGAGATTTGTTTTCAAAATGTTTTTTATACTAATGTTGTCACCTTAAAATTTCAATTAAAATAATAGATATAATAAAATGTCTGAGGAAACATTTACAACTGAGATGCTCAAAAAGATGTTTTACAAAGAGGTAGTATTCTCAGACTCTTCAAAAGATTATGAGTCACAATTTCTGGAAGGCAGGCATTGCATCCTCTGATACTTTTTAGTCATGTCCCAGTTATCTTCTTCTAGACGATAAGTTATATGGATTTGGGACCTAGTAACAGCAAACTAGGATAACCATAGAAGTACTAACTCGTCCCGGAAGCAGGGTTGTGCTGGCTTCTAACTGTTCTGTGTCCGTACTGCCCTAATGACACTTTTGGGGCTCAGAAAAGAGAGTAAAACTGCTGTTCCCTAGAAAGAAATAATAATATAGAGTGATTTAAAAAAATTGAAAGTTCAAATTCATCTTTCACATAAGTGATGAAATAGTTTGTCCCTAATGATAAAATAATCCATAAAGACAGCAAGGGGAGACTTTTAGATATTTTTGGTCTAGTATAGCTGATGTTTCCCTGATTTTAAGAGAAAGTATGAAGGCTGATTTTTTTAAAAAAAATCACATTCGCAATTTTAAGCCATTAAAAAACTATTGAATAAAAACAAAATGCTAGCTTACTTTCCTAATCTTTATCAGAGGTGATCAGAGTTAATGGTTTCTTATGTATTTTTCTATAAATATTCTATATACTTTGTATGTCTTTGTTCAGATGTATGAGCATATTTGTTAGATAAATTTTGCAGTGGAATTTCTACACTGAGGAGTGTTTATGTCAGAGTAGGCTAGGTTACACTGAGGAAACCGACAATCCCAAAGTTTAAGAGACATAAATCACAAAAGTTTAATTCTGACTCTGCCACATGTTCAGCCATGGTCAGCTGAGGTCTTTGCACTGCCCAGAGTAACGGAGCAGCCAGTATCTGGAACATTGCTGATCAAGATTAAGCTATGGGGTTGATCCTCGTTTGCCAACTCTGTATTTGCAATTTTGCCTACTCGCTAAAATTTATTTGTAACCCCCCAGCCACTACTGACAGTGCTGTTGTGCTCATTCATAGGTATACAAGGAATGGTGAGGAATTTAAATTGCCCAACGTGCACATCTCCAGCTGAGTTCCAACAAGGTAATGTTCTGCCTTCTTCCTCTTATATTGTAAACAGGAGCTTTTTGGTGACTTACTTGGTGACACTTTTTCACATTTTGTCTTTTGTTGTTAGTGATTTCTCTGTTTAAAATGGCCCCAATCATAGTAGTGAAGTGTTGTCTAGTGTTCCTAAGCACAAGAAAGCTGTGATGTGCCCTACATAGAAAATAGCTTCTGTTAGATAAGCTTTACTCGGGGATTAGTTATAGAGCTGTTGGCTGTGAGTTTGATGTTAACAACTCAACAATACGTAGTACATCCAGGAAAAGGAAGAGGCAATTTGCCAACCTGTACCTGATGCAGCTCCAGAAAGTGCTAAGGTAACAACTGTAGTATAAAGATTCAAGCTATAGTAATACCTAAAGCTATGGAAAATATGGAAAATGGTTACATTTGTAGATTCATGAGATGTCAACCCATAAAAATAGAAGAGTGGATAGCATTGTTGTGCAAATGAAAAATCAAAGTAATCTACAGTCTCATTACCAAGGATAAGGAAATGAGAAACCGTTCTGGGCTAGTGCTTTATTATAATGAAATACTGCATTTAATTATTTATAACAAATACATATTCAATAAGGTCTCTTTAAATCGAAATACTTAAAACAAGTATTATTGGTTGTATTGATCAGCTGATGACCATGTTGTGCCCAGAGGCTTATAGAAACCTAACCCTGCATTTCTCCTAGGAATAATAATTTAGTATTTGATAATTATTCATGGGGACTTTATAGAACTTAACTGCTGAGAATGAGAATTAACTATACTTTGCATTTGCTCTTAAATCCTGGAAGTTATGCATGTCATTTCTGATCATATTTCGTTGTCCAAACAAAGTCACATAACCATTACTGGCTTCAAAGGGGTAAAGAAAGAGAACTGGATATTGTAAACAGGAATGCATCTACCAAAGACTGGAAATAACCACATTTGCTCCAAGCAGATTGTCTATCTAATAGTGGTTGAGAGTGCCTGTTTCCTTACACACTCACTAGTGACACTAATAAGGTGTCAAAAGAAGGTCAAGTCTTGCCTCTCTTTCTCCACACACTGTGTAACTTTTTATAAACACCTGGCTAACCAAAGAGAAATACTACTGTGCCTTTAAGAGTTTCCTCTGATAAATTGTTGTTCCCACTGTCATTTTTTTGACTTGTCATACTGCTTCTACCTCTGCATGAATGGGGGAATATTGGAAAAAGATTATCTCTCTGGTTAGCAAAATAAGATTACCTCTATTTATATTAGTATGTTTTATCTAGATCAATATCCTATTTAAAAATATTGAGCATGTTTAGTGTCTTAGATTTGTTTAGGGATATATATTGGTGTACATAAGCCATTGGAAAGTTACTGGAGAAATAGAGCCTAGCCCTGGTATCTGTGTAATGCATTAAGGTTATATAAATACTCATTTATAAAATTTTTATTCAGAGATGTGTTTCCAAAGTCAAACTTTAGTTTCAAGGTGATGATTCAAAATCCTTCTTGTTTTCTTGTTCTATCAATTACTGAATGAGATATATTAATCTCCCTTTATAGTTTTTGTATTTAGTTGTATTTTATAGATTCTTTTCAATTTTTCCTTCTATGATTTGAGATCGTGCTATTCAGTGGAAGAATTTTAAATTACTATGTCATCACAGTGAGTTGAATCTTTTTTTTTTACTTTGAATACATTTTAGTGCCTTAAACTCTACCTGTTTGAAATTAATATTTTTGGTTAATATTTGCATAACATATCTTATTCCATTCTTTTAGTTTCAGTTTTTCTCTAATTTTATGTTATAAATGTACCAAAACCATATTTATACAGTGTAACAATCTTTGTCTTTTTACTGGAACATCAACTGTATTTACATTTAATGCAATTACAGATATATTTGAAATTTATCCTATCACCAAATTGTGTGCTTCCTTGAGCCTATCTCCCCAAACTCTATTGTTTTGCCTGATAGGTATAGTTTTAAACCCCTCCGATGTGTTTCAAATACCAGTCCTCATGTCAACTAAATTATGGAAGATACATGTAGAGCCCTTGAGAAGTCTCCTTCATTTGGATTAATGTATGAGGAAGCATTCTCTCCCTCTCCCACAGGATAATTCTAGCTTACTAACAACTCTTTCCAAGGATATCATCTCTCTTTCCAGTCTTTTATTTTTTAGGCAAGGGGGCTGACCATGGAGGATCTGAAAAACATTCTTCATGCTCTAGCATTGATGAACTAACATCTCACTAGGATATATGGCTACTTGGCACTTACTCTATAGTTCTCAGCTTTTGGAGCCTCAGCCAAGTTCTCGATAGAAAGATTTTAAATTCCTACTGAATTAATTACTTGAGAATGGGCTGGCATCCCTAGATTTTTTTTTTATATGACTGCACTTTTAAACTTAAGGATTTCCATAAACTTTTATATTTCTTTTAATATTATTTGCCTAGATTGAATTGCAGTAGTTTTCTTTTATCTACTGTGACTATAACGTATATTTTGGAAGAACTGTGCCAGAACAATGAAGTCTGACTCCATTGAAATGATAAACCTAGAGTTCAAGGCCATCCTAAAGTATATGTTAATAGAACTACTTTTAGATTTGTTCATGTTCAACTAAAATTCATAACGGCAGTATGAAAGACACTGTTGGCAGAGAGACTCACTCCTAAGTCCTACAATTGAAAATATTATTTTTCTTACAAATTAACTACTTTTTGCTAAAGGCTAGATAAATTGGTCTAATGATAACTTCACTGTGATTGTTGTTCCACTCCTTGTACCAGGGTAAGAATATATACAACATTCAGACCACTAGGCTGCAGACTGTGTTTTAATTGGCTTGTGTTTCTGTGGCCTCTGTCTCTCTTTCACATTCTGTCTTTCTCTGTTGCTTACACATATATGTATATATTTGAAATAGAATAAAAAGTAATTGTGATGGTTAGAGAGCTCTTCTTTCTCCCTTAGGATGCTTTGGACTAATTTGGAGAAGTTTTAGGAGAATTACTAACAACATTAGTATTTAAGTTCACATGTAGAAATAAATTCACTGATTAAGAAAGATAAAAGGAAAAGTCTCTCTTGATTTTGTAATGGAGGCAAAGAATTGTGCAATTTTATTTGAGGCTGATGTTAATGGATAACAAGTACATTTGTTTTTTGTTTTATTAAAATTTATTTGGGTGACAATGGTTAGTAAAATTACACAGGTTTCAATTTTACAATTCTGTAATACATCATCTATATATTACATTGTGTGTTCAGTCAGTTCTCCTTCCATCTCCATATATTTGACCCCGTTTATCCTCATCTACTATCCTCCTCCCTCCTTACCCTCTGTTAACCATTAAACTATCGTCTGTGAGTTTTTGTTTGTTCATTTGTTTCTCTTGTTCCTTTGTTGCTGTCCGTTTTATATCCCACATATCAGTCAGTATGTTTGCTTTTCTTTAGTTAAGTCTTACATGCATCTATAAAATCTTTGTGTTCATCACTGGCACTCAGTAAGCATAAGCTGAATTGGAATTGGACAGCAGAAGCGTGGTTTGACATTAGCTTTGGCATATCCGAATGAACATGGTAGCCTACTAATGTTGGCGGTCTTTCTTTCATCTTCTGTTCTTCATAGCAGATCAGCTTTGCAAACAGATTTCCTAATATGTGTAAGTCAACGTAGATTTGCTTTGCCTGCCAAACTTACATTTATCGTATATATTTCCTCCATTTTCAGTAATCCGTGTCACTTTTAATGGCATTTCATGGCCCTGGGGAATGTGAACACAAAAACTTCTTCAACCTGAAAACTATTAGCTGGGCAGATGAAAGGCAAATTGTGAGCTAGATATTGGTGTTTATGGATTTTTCTCCTTCCAATATATATCAGCTTGTCTGGAGAGCAAGAAAAAGCACTTCTCAAATTTACACCTAACCACTCAAGTGCATGGCAGGAAGAGTGAGACAACCTCTCTCACAAAATACTTGAGGTGAATAACATTTATTATTTTTATCTCCATTACATGGATGAATAGAGTGAGGCTTAAAGACTCTGAAGCACTTTTTTTTGTTGTTTTAAGGTCACATGGAAAGATATTATTCTTTTCATAAGTTTTCTAACTTTATTCTTATGCAGCGCTGGGTTATATATCTCCAGAAGTTGCCAGAGGAAATGGCAGTAAGCATTTTTTTCCAATGCGTGTTTCTAAGAAGTATCTTAGAGTACAGTTAACATTCAAAAAGAATAATATATTTTTAATTTATAAAAAATCTGTAAGATCACAACTGTCCTAATTCCTTATTGAATTGATAAGGAAATTGCTATTCCAAATGGCTAGATAATCTGTTCAAGATCACACACTAATTTGCAAATCATTCTGATTCCTAGCACACTTTACTTTTTTTAATTATACCTGCCACTTTTGGAGTTGAATATTTTTTCTTTCTACCAACACTGTTCTAATTCTTAGCAGTGAGCATCTGAATCTCTGGACACAGCGGAAAACACTTCACATCTGTGCCCAAACTAGTCCTGTGTTTGAATATCAGCTCCTGCATATACTGCCTGTGACTCCTTAACCAACTGAGTGTCTTACGAATCTGAAGCTCAGTAAATTTGTAAAATGGAGTTAATAACACCAAAGTTGGATGGTATTGTATTAGATGTATGTGTAATACCCACTAAATAATATACACATAGTAAGTGCATAGTACATATTTTCATCCATATCTATTTATATTCTTTGTGTTTATGCATTGTACCTCAAGCAAGCAATCTCATCAGCAACGTGAGTGAGAGCGTATGTGGAGGGCAGAGACGTTTTCTTGATTTTTTTCCTAAGAACTATACCAGAATGTCACTGTAAATTCTAGCGAAGCAAGTATAAGTATGCAGTACTCACAGAACAGACATAGACACAAGTGGAATTCAAAGAAGGACAATTATTTGTCAAGCGTTGAGTTATGGTTTGGTGACCAGATCATGCACAGTTGGTCCCTAGTAAGGCAGTAGTAAAAGCTAAGGTTCTGTGCACAGCTCTAGACTTATCAGAAAATAAGGATACTAGGAAGGAGACCAAGACAGAAATCCAATTTCTCAAAATATTCCAACATGTAATGAAGGGGACAGGAAATATTGAAGTGTAAAGACCACACAAGAGTTGTTGATTTCTAGAAAAATGCATACTGGCCTATTGACAGCAATATAATTTCATCTTGAAGGATTGAGAATTCTGATCTAAACATAGTCCAGCAAGTTTTGCCCACGAGCTAGGAAAGAGCTGAACCTGCAGGTGTCATCGCCATCAAGTCAGCATGTGAGGACTGGGGAAGACAGGAACTGACAGGAGGGAGAAGAGACTGAAATAGAAGTCTGTTTGCTGTCATGGCTCTTGCTAGGATGAAAAATGATTGTCAGAAAAATCAATTAGCAGTGATTGTCTCCTCTTTTTGTTGTTTGTATTACCCACCCTTTGTAGATAGGAACAGCTCCTCCTTTTTCACAAATGAGGAGAGGACTCCTGGGAATTTCACTCCAAAGCTGCAGAGGCCCTAGATTTGCTCTGTGTGTTTTGTGTTAGAGAACAAGAGAAGGAGAGAGAGAGAGAGAGAGAGAGAGAGAGAGAGAGAGAGAGAGAGAGAGAGAGAGAGAGAGAGAGTGTGTGTGTGTGTGTGTGTGTGTATTCATCTATTGGGGCAGAAAGGGGCTAGTGGAGAGTATAGAATGGAATAATAGTGTTATTTCAAGAATAGAATAGTCTGTATGTGCTATATGTGCTTCTACGGCAGTGCTTGGTTCTGATGTTATTAAATTTAGATTTTGCTAATATATATATGTATGTGTATAAATACGTATATGTGTATATATGTATAAAATACATACATATAGGTATACTTCTATATATGCATGCATAAATACAATGTTTCCCTGAAAATAAGACCTAGCCGGACAATCAGTTCTAATGCATCTTTTGGAGCAAAAATTAATATAAGATCTGGTCTTATAGTAAGATAAGACCAGATCTTATATTAATTTTTGTAACCAGGTCTTATATTAATTTTTGCTTCAAAAGACACATTAGAGCTGATTGTCCAGCTAGGTCTTATTTTCGGGGAAACACAGTATGCATAAAATATGTATAGAATGTACACACTAGCTCCATTTTATACTTATATAAAATATACACACACATACCAGGGGTGCCAAAAAAAATGTATACAAGTGGACACTGGTCAGTGTTGCTCAAGTAGTAGTTCGCTATAATCAGAAGTGTCTGGTCGCTGATGGTAACCACTTTGAGCACCTCTTGTAATTGCAGAAGTCAAACGTGACTTGTATCCATCTTTTGTTATTGGTCTATATGGAGTATTACAATTTTTATAGTTTTCCTCTCTTAAAATGTGTATACTTCTTTTGGCATCACAAACACACACACACACTTTATTGATTCAAAGGCGGAAGAGTTTTTAAGCACTGAGGTGAACTAGTGAAAAAGCACTGGTGGACTTTATCAGATTGGTCAATATAATTAAGCCATCTGTGCGGCTACTTGGTGCTTATCAAAGTTAGGATTCTACCCTCTCACAGAATTTGAAGACAGGGACGCTATATTTCTTGATGAGTACATTTCAAAAGGATGACTCCCCATCCTTGAGAAAGATAGTCCTAGGTTGAAAAAAACAGGCAAGAGGCTGGGAGAAGATTTACATTTCAAATTTCAGAGAAAGAATTTTAAGTTTTCTAAAATAAATGCTCTAAAAAAATAGAGGTCAGGGGCCTATAGTTAGGAAAAAACAAACAAACAAAAAAACAACTATCTAATGTTTACTTAAGCTGAGGGGACCGTTAGGCCATCTTGGTCAATATATATGTTATATTTATTCAAGTGAGTTGGTTAATTCAAACATGATTAGAATGCAATGAATATTCTAATTTTTATAATAAGCTATAAAGACTTAAATATATTTTTATTATCCTACTTTTTAAAATTTAGTTTTGGTTATAATTTAAAGAGAAGAATAAAGTAGCAGAGCAAGAAAGCTTGCACTCAAGGGAAGCACATAGACTTATCAGTTGATTAATGGCAGTAAAAGATTCAACTTCTTAGACAGCACTGAACTCTTCCCCTTTCAAACACAAGTATTTACAAGCCTTTTGCATCATTAATATTGAACAATATGCCATAAATCATGCAAAAACAATAGAATTACAAACACTGTCAGAATTCTTGCAACTAGAACTGAAAATAATGCAGGCAACAAAAGAATATTTCCTGGATAAATAATAAATGGTTGGTCACAGTAAGAAAAACAGTAATTAAAATTAAACAAAAGTAACACCAAATTTACCAAGAAAAATAAAACCTGTATTTTAAAATCTTGAAACAGAAGTTAAAGATATTGAAACAAATGGGAATGTCTTATTTTTACTTTTCAGTTTAGGTTGCCATGACCTATGAGTAAGTCTTTTTGTATACTTACCATATGTATGTATGTAAACATTTGTGGAAAGGAAGAGAAATGGAAAGAAGGAAGGAAGGAAGGATTGAGGAAATAAAACAATCTTCATACCAGTATAGAGGAGAGAGCACACTTTATTATTGAGTATTATCAGATTTATGTGCATATAATGTAGCATATAATCAACTACGAAATCTAGGTAGAATTTCACACACGTATACACAGTAATGTAGAAAATAATTAAGACTTATCTCCTCAAGAGAGAAGAGAATTCATTTTGTTATTATCTCCTGTATATCTTTGAGAAACTTCAACATTAATCACAGAGGTGTGGGTTTTACAGTTCCAATAGTCAGAAGGTCCTGGATTTTGCACAGAAAAGCAAAAGGTTGGGGCTCATGTTTTCAATAAGACGTTACAAGGAGGAGATGTGAGGAACCAACTCCCGCCTTTCTCTTTTTAAACAAAATGGTCTTTGTTTACGAAGGACTTGAATGCTAGATCATTTTACCTTGAGAGCAAGAGAGGGAAAGGGGAAAGGGGGAAGGGAGAAGGGAAATGGGAGGGAAGGTAAGACAGGGCAAGGAGGGAGACTGAGTGGAGGAGGGATATACAGATGAAGAGCTGGATCATGTCCCACAGAAAATTGGGTACCCTTCCATTACTCTCCCCCTGGCCCCCTTCCCCAGGTTTCCCAGGAGTAGCTGGCTCCTATTTCTTGAATTCTGTCAAAAGACAAACACAAGTTATCCCACAGACTCAGAAAAATGCTCAATTGTCCTCTGGTCCAAACCTGAGAGAAGGGACTAGTGTTTATGAATAGGCTGCATTTGATTTTGTTGATTTCCTGTTGAGACAGATTCTCTCCTTCCTTAAGCAAGCAGTGGGGGCTACAGCAACACAGTCTTAGCAACTGCTTTTTCAGCAGAAGGAAGCAATTTCCTCCTTCGTTGGTCTTTTGTTCCTCATCTACTGCTCATTGCTTACCTCATCCCATCAGTGAGGCTTTTTATAAAAGTGGCCTCGATTCTAGTCTCACATGCAGGATGGTAAATAAACAAATGGCCAGAATCTGCCAGCGGGATACTTAGAGGGTTCTCCCTGTGTACACGCTTTCCCAAAATGGGAGGCTTGGACTGAGTCTGCCATTCAGTGATTTGTGATGTCCTAACCCAGATGAGGTTTAAAAGTAATGCCATTTCTCCATATGACAGGTCTGAGGAGGGTAACATGTTCAGATTTCCAGCATCGTCTAGATTTGATGGTATCAGTTGTAGTCATTTGGTCAAGTTCTCCTTCATGATATTTGTTTTTGGGTAGCTGTAGAGACTCAAACAGTGTTTGCATAAATATTCCAATTATGACTTGTCAGAAAAGATTTTTTGTTTCATATCAAAAATAAGAAATATTTGTCCTTTACTATATTATGCTCTTCTTTAAAGAACTCCTGTTTTTGTGCAACATTCACTTTAGAGGAATTGATTCTATTTTTAAAACTGTTTATCAAATTCAGGAGTCCAACTTTAATTACCGGTTCAGGGACCTTGCTTCATAATTGAAACTTACCTTTATTACTACTAAACTCATCTTCTGTTGTAGGTGAAATATTATTTATGAAATATACTCTATTTTCAGAAATCCTATTTCCTTTGCTTGTGAAAGCAAGAAATTCTATGTTTTTAATCATAACTCCCTGGTTCTTTATATTTCTAAGCTTAGTAGACTGCTAATATAATTCAACAATAGTGTAGCTAACATTTATTTAACATTCCTCTAAACAATTTTAAAACTCGGTCAATTTTGAGGTAAAATAAATACTAAAACTCAAGCACAAATGAAGCTGCTCATCAGTCCCATCTGGCTAGGAATCCTTTACTTGTCCTTTTAGTTACGTGATAAAAACCACTTCTTTACAGTTTCCCTTCAGACAAACTTCTGACATTTGCACATGACAGTTCAGTTATGTTTATTCAGTACCCATTAAACTCAGTGCCCTGTTTCCCTTACAGAGGGAGCTCTGATTACATATTTCTAACAAAATTTTTAGAAAGCTGTTTTGCCAGAGTCCAAGAGAGCAAGAATTCAGGTTTAGTGCAGTCAGCAATGAGAAGCTTTATCTATTAGCTAAATTGAAACTTTAAGTAGCGATGTTTTCTTAATTGCTACAGCCTACTATTGAAATTAGAGAAGGAAAAAAAAACAAACATGCATGTCTGTGAAATGCTTATTTTCAAGAATTTGTCTCTGGAAACAGAACTGTCTCAGAGATAAGAGTGTCTCTTTTCTCCAAATAACCAGGGCAATTTAACTCTTATATGAGAGCTCACTGACTGGGACATAATGGGTATCACATTAATATTGGTACTTTGGGTACTGCTTCTTATAAGAAAATAGATAAACTAATAAATGAACAATTCTACAGTTCTTTGTAGAATTTGGCACTACTGAATGCTGTCGGGTTTTTTTAATACTTTCATTTCTTTTTTTTTTCTTTTCTATTTCTCTATTTTTCCTTAAATTAATGTCTCTTTCTTTATTTCTCTTGAATCTAAATGTTAACATTTCTCAAGATCTCATCTTTAATCCAGTTCTATGTTTCCAGTTGTCTTTCTCAATTACTCTATTTGCATGTTGTGCCATTAATTGTATAATCTGAATATCCCTATATCTTAGCAGATTCTGAGCCCAAATGAGGTTACACTAACAGTAATTACTTGAATTTCATTAGGTCTGACCCTTCCCCCCCCCCCCATGCATAGCCCAGCCGAGCAGTACTCTCCCAAAGTCCTCACCCCCAAAGTCAGTTGTTCTAGGTTTCCCTGGACATCATGCATGTGCTCAATAACCATTCTCTCCTGTTCTCCTTTTCTGGGTCCCTCCCAGATGTTCAACATTTACAAAGAACCTGAAGGAAGCTGCCACTGTGATAGATGCCCTTAATGAGAACCCTTCCCTGCCAGGCACTGTCCCCACTGACCATCCACCTCTTTCACACTCGATTATCTTACCTTTAGTTCTCTTCGTAGCTCTTACTGGTATCAGATATTATATTTTTCCATCAGGTGTCTTTTATTGTCTAACTTTTATTAGACAAGACTTTGTCTTGTTCACCATCCGATACACAGTGCCTGTAACAGTACCTGACACTGGAGAGGTTTAATGGATACTTAATGCAGAAATTAATGAATTAATAAACTGATGATGCCAACCTGGAATGCCAATGTGGTGCCATTTTCCTTACCATTCTAATTGGTCTGAATACACTCTGAGTTGGATTCAGAAGTGGGAATAATGTCCCTTTCAACCGGGCGTCAAACCAGTGTTCCTCTGCTCATGCTCCCATAAGTTCCACAGGCCCGCCAAGGGCCAATCTTGCAAGCAGTCTTTTTTAAATTTCACGTGTACTATGTGAGCACAAAAAATGAGAGTCAATAAAAAAAACCTCAATAGAATTATTTAATTGCAAGTGTTATAATGAACATATGTCAAGGTCAAAATGGCTGAAGTCCTTGTTCACACTTGAATATTTGATGTCTAGTCTTTTAGCAGGTTTCTTCCCTCTATGATTGTAGAGGATTTCCCAGGAATCCCCCACAGTTTAGTCCTGGTGGTCACTGGACATATCAACCAGATGTCACATTGTAGACTAATGTTCTGTTATTTTCTTTTTTTTTTTAATTAATTTTATTGGGGTGACAATTGTTAGTAAATTTACATAGATTTCAGGTGTACACTTCTGTATTACATCGACTATAAATCCCATTGCGTGTTCACCACCCAGAGTCAGTTCTCCTTCCATCACGATATGTTTGATCCCCTTTACCCTCATCACCCACCCCCCACCCCCTTACCCTCTGGTAACCACTAAATTATTGTCTGTGTCTATGAGTTTTTGTTTCTCATTTGTTTGTCTTGTTCTTTTTGGTTTATATACCACATATCAGTGAAATCATAGGGTTCTCTGCTTTTTCTGTCTGACTTATTTCACTTAGCATTATTCTCTCGAGATCCATCCATGTTGTCACAAATGCTCCTATATCATCTTTCCTTAACGCCGAATAGTATTCCATTGTGTATATGTACCACAACTTCTTTATCCATTCATCTATCGAAGGACATTTTGGTTGTTTCCATGTCTTGGCCACCGTAAACAAAGCTGCAATGAACATTGGCGTACACGTGTCTCTATAGAGAAATGCTTTTATATTTTTGGGGTAGATACCCAGGAGAGCGATTGCTGGGTCATATGGTAATTCTATTCGTAATTTCTTGAGGAACCTCCACACTGCCTTCCATAGCGGCTGCACCAGTCTGCATTCCCACCAACAGTGTATGAGAGTTCCTTTTTCTCCACAGCCTCTCCAACACTTGTTACTATTTGTCTTGTTGATGGTAGCCATTCTGACTGGGGTGAGGTGATATCTCATTGTGGTTTTCATTTGCATTTCTCTGATGATTAGCGATGTTGAGCATTTTTTCATATGTCTATTTGCCATTTGTATATCCTCTTTGGAGAAATGTCTCTTCAGGTCCTCTGTCCATTTTTCAATTGGGTTGTTTGTTTTTTTGTTGTTGAGTTTCATGAGTTCCTTGTATATTTTGGATATTAGCCCCTTATCAGAGGAACTGTTTGCGAAAATCTTCTCCCATTCAGTTGGTTGCCTCATTATTTTGTCAATACTTTCTTTTGCTGTGCAGAAGCTTTTCAGTTTCATATAATCCCATTTGTTTATTTTAGTTTTTACTTCCATTGCCTTTGGAGTCAAATTCATAAAATGCTCTTTGAACCCAAGGTCCATAAGTTTAGTACCTATGTTTTCTTCAATGCAGTTTATTGTGTCAGGTCTTATGCTTAAGTCTTTGATCCATTTTGAATTAATTTTGGTACATGGTGACAGATAGCAGTCCAGTTTCATTCTTTTGCACGTAGCTATCCAATTCTGCCAGCACCATTTATTGAAGAGGCTGTCTTTTCTCCATTGTATGTTTTTAGCTTCTTTGTCAAAAATTATCTGTCCATATTTATGTGGTTTTATTTCTGGGTTCTCAATTCTATTCCATTGGTCTATGTGTCTGTTTTTCCGCCAATACCAAGCTGTTTTGATTATTGTAGCCCTGTAGTACAAGGAAAAATCAGGGAGTGTGATACCTCCAGTATTGTTCTTTTTCTTTAATATTGCTTTGGCTATTCGGGGTCTTTTGTGGTTCCAAACAAATCTGATGATTTTTTGTTCTATTTCTTTAAAAAATGCCATTGGGATTTTAATGGGGATTGCATTAAATCTGTATATGGCTTTGGGTAATATGGCCATTTTAACTATGTTGATTCTTCCAATCCATGAGCACGGAATGTCTTTCCATTTCTTTGTGTCTTCTTCAATTTCTTTCAAAAATGTCTTATAGTTTTCAGCATATAAATCCTTCACATCCTTGGTTAAGTTTATTCCTAGGTATTTTATTCTTTTTGCTGCAATTGCAAAAGGAATTGTTTTTTCTATCTCTTTTTCTGAGATTTCATTGTTGGTATATAAGAAAGCAATGGACTTTTGTACGTTGATTTTGTAGCCAGCAACTTTACTGTATTCATTGATTGTTTCTAATAGCTTTTTGGTGGAGTCTTTAGGGTTTTCTATATATAGCATCATGTCATCTGCAAAGAGTGACAATTTAACTTCTTCATTCCCAATTTGGATGCCTTTTATTTCTTTCTCTTGCCTGATAGCTCTGGCGAGGACTTCCAACACTATGTTGAAAAGCAGAGGTGATAGGGGACAACCTTGTCGTGTTCCTGAACGTAGAGCAAAGGGCTTCAGCTTTTCACCATTAATTATGAGATTAGCTGAGGGCTTGTCGTATATGGCCTTTATTATGTTGAGGTATTTTCCTTCTATACCAATTTTAGTAAGTGTTTTAATCATAAATGGATGTTGTATCTTATCAAATGCTTTTTCTGCATCAATTGATAGAATCATATGATTTTTGTCCTTTATTTTGTTTATGTGATGTATCACATTGATGGATTTGCGAATGTTGAACCATCCTTGTGCCCCGGGGATGAACCCCACTTGGTCGTGATGAATAATCTTTTTAATGCATTGTTGTATTCGATTTGCTAGAATTTTGTTTAGGATTTTAGCATCTGTATTCATCAGAGATATAGGTCTGTAGTTTTCTTTTTTTGTGTTGTCCTTACCAGGTTTTGGTATCAGGGTAATGGCCTCATAAAATGAGTTAGGGAGTACTGACTCTTCTTCAATTTTTTGGAAGAGTTTGAGCAGGATTGGTATTAGATCCTCTTTGAAGGTTTGGTAGAATTCACTGGTGAAGCCATCTGGTCCAGGACTTTTGATTTTGGGAAGGTTTTTGATGACTGATTCAATTTCGTTACTGGTGATCGGCCTGTTAAGATTTTCCAGTTCTTCATGATTCAGCCTTGGAAGGCTATATGTTTCTAAGAACTTGTCCATTTCTTCTAAGTTATTAAATTTGGTGGCATATAGTCCTTCATAGTATTCTTGGATAATCCTTTGTATTTCTGTGGTGTCCGTGATAACTTCCCCTTTTTCATTTCTGATTTTGTTAATTAGTGTCTTCTCTCTTTTTATCTTAGTGAGTCTAGCCAAGGGTTTGTCGATTTTGTTAATCTTTTCAAAGAACCAGCTTTTTGTCACATTAATTTTTTCTATTGTCTTTTTGTTCTCTATTTCATTTAGTTCTGCTCTGATTTTTGTTATTTCCTTTGTTCTGCTGACCTTGGGTTTTGCTTGTTCTTCTTTTTCTAGTTTTTTAAGGTGTAACATGAGGTTATTTATTTGGGATTTTTTTTGTTTCTTGAGATAGGCCTGTAATGATATAAATTTCCCTCTTAAAACTGCTTTCGCGGCATCCCAAAAATTTTGGTAGGATGTATTTTCATTGTCATTTGTTTCTATGTATCTTTTGAGCTCTCCTCTAATTTCTTCTTTGACCCAGTCGTTCTTTAAAAGTATGTTGTTTAATCTCCATGTATTTGTGTTTTTTCCTGCTTTATTTTTGCAGTGGATATCCAATTTCAAAGCTTTGTGATCAGAGAATATGCTTGGTATGATTTCAATCTTCTTAAATTTGCTGAGGCTGATTTTGTGTCCCAATATATGGTCTATCCTTGAGAATGTTCCATGTACACTAGAAAAGAATGTATAGTCTGATGTTTTAGGATGAAGTGCTCTATATATGTCAATTATGTCCAATTCATCTAATGTGTCATTTAGGGCTGCGATTTCGTTATTTATCTTCTGTTTGGATGATCTATCCATAGCTGTCAATGATGTATTTAAGTCCCCTAGTATAATTGTGTTTTGGTCAATTTCTCCCTTTAGTTCTGTTAGTAGTTGCTTGGTATATTTCGGTGCTCCCTGATTGGGGGCATAAATATTGATGACTGTTATGTCTTCTTGTTGTATAGTCCCCTTTACCATTATGAAATGTCCATCTTTGTCTCTTGTTATCTTTTTCACCCTGAAGTCTGTTTCATCGGAAATCATTATGGCTACACCTGATTTTCTTTGGGTACCATTTGCTTGGAGTGTCAATTTCCACCCTTTCACTTTGAGTCTATGCTTGTCCTTGTAGCTGAGATGTGTCTCTTGTAGGCAGCATATGGTTGGGTTTAGTTTTTTGATCCAATCTGCTACTCTGTGTCTCTTTATTGGTGAGTTCAGTCCATTTACATTTAGGGTGATGATTGATATGTGAGGATTTCCTGTCATTCTGTCTTTAGTTTTCTGGTAAGGCTGTGTCTCCATTGTTTCTTTGCCTTTTTGTTGTTGTCTGTTATTTCTGTGTGGTGGTATTCTATGATATTTCCCTCTGTTTCTTCTTTTATTACAGTATATATTTCAGATTTGGATGTTTTTTGAGTGGTTACCCTTGAGTTTATGTAAAAGAAAGTTTGATATTTAGAGTATTCCAGTTTCTTCAGTACGCTTACTTTCTCTATTCCCATATTCCAATTCAGGCCTTTACGCTCCCCCTTTTTATGTTTCGGTTGCCACAAGTTGTCCCTGTTGATGGTGGTCTAATAGCCTCCTTTAGTATTTCTTGTAGTGCAGGTTGTGTATTAGAAAATTCCCTCAGCTTCTGGATGTCTGGAAAGGTCTTTATTCCTCCTTCATATCTAAAAGAGATCTTTGCTGGATATATTATTCTTGGCTCATGATTTCTCTCTTTCAATAGTTTGAATATTTGGTTCCATTCCCTCCTAGCTTGTAGAGTTTCTGCTGAAAAATCTGATGATAATCTAATGGGCTTTCCTTTGTAAGTTACTGTCTTCTTTTCCCTGGCTGCCTTGAGGATTCTTTATTTGTCATTAATTTTAGACAGCTTCAATACAATGTGCCTTGGTGAAGGCCTGTTGGGATTGAGGTAATTAGGTGTTCTATTTGCTTCTTGGATTCGAGGATCCAGTTCTGTCCACAAGTTTGGGAAGTTCTCATCGACGATTTGTTTGAATATATTCTCTGTTCCCTTCCCTCTTTCTTCTCCTTCTGGTATGCCCATTATTCTTATATTGCTCTTTCTGATGGAGTCAGAAAGTTCTTGTAGAGTTCTTTCATTTCTTTTAAGTCTCAAGTCTCTTTCTTCTTCCCTCTGTAAATTCCAGGTTCCTATCTTCGATATCACTGATTCTTTCCTCCATCTGGTCAACTCTACTACCTAAGCTGGATATTTTATTGTTAATTTCTTCTATTGAGTTCTTGATCTCCAGAAATTCTATTTGGTTCTTTTTCAAGATTTCAATCTCTTTCGTAAAATGCTCATGGTGTTCTTTGATTGTGTTTCTGAGTTCATTAAACTGCCTTTCTGTGTTTTCTTGCATCTCGTTCAGTTTTTTCATAATTGCGATCTTGAATTCTCTGTCATTTAAATCACAAAGGTCCATATCTCTAAGTTCCTTTTCTGGAGACTTTTCACTTTCTTTCTGAGCTATCTTGTTGCCTTGGTTATTCATGGCAATCACTGATTTACTATTTCTCTTCCTAGACATCTACAGGAGTGTCTTCTGCAACAGGTTGATAGGTATGCGAAGAGCTTTTGGAGTTCCAAAGCTCTTTCTGCACCAGATTCAGAGCCCGTTTGTTTCAGCAGTTCTGTTTACTCCTGCAGGGATCCGCCCAGATAGGTGGGGCCAGGGGCGGGGTGAGTTGTGAGAGGTGGCCCAGAGCAATGGCGGCGACCACCACCACAGCCAGTCCTGCTTCCACAGCTCCCTCCCCTTTGCCGGAACTAGTTGAGCTGCGAATCTGTGTCTGCGGTCCACAGTTCTCAGAGCAGCAAATATTCTGTCCTTTGATCCGACACTGCTACTTTATCGCTTCTAGCACCGGGAAGGTGGGGGTGGGGCGAGCTCTGGGAGGGTAGGGAGGGGGCGGCTAGTCTCCATGCCTAAGGCTTCCGTTCTCCGCTCGGCAGTGAGGGCTTAAACCACCGATTTCAGCCCTCTTCCCTCAGTCTTTGCTCCGAGGTCTGCCGTGAGCGAGCGTTGGGTTCAGCGGTTTTGTATGCTGCCCCCTCAGCCCTGTGGGCCGTAAGCGGAGCCCTAGCAGTCCGAGTCCTTCCCGCTCCCGCAGTTGCGGAAGATCCGGGAGCAGCGGGCTCCGAGCACTGAGCTAGGTCTGTGTCCTGCGCCCGTGCGGCTCCGTCTCCGCACTTCTCCTCTTCCTCCTCCCCCGCTCGCGCGATTCACCCACCTGGAGGTGAATTCAGTAGTGGGCCTCTTCGTCTTGCCTGTCTGCTGTGCAAGGAGTCCTTTGTGGAGTTATTGTTGTCCGATTCGTTGTAAATTCCAGGGGAGCGTTACAGAGGCTCACCTCACGCCGCCATTTTTTTGTGTGTCTGTTCTGTTATTTTCAATGGTCACTGCTCCCTCCATTTCTGGTTACCTGCTGCCATCTCAAGGCAAATTCCTCTTAACCTGCTACTCGTCTCTCCTGCAGAAAATGGAAATAAGGTTGTCACTTGTAATGAGAATACAGAAAGTCTGGGGATAATGGAAGGGTTATTTGGTGCCAATAAACTCCGACAGTTCCTGAATGTGACTCCAGGCAGATACCACCAGCTATGACCTGATCTCAGGAAACTTCCTAGGATGCACTTCATCCTGGCTGCTAGCCTCATGCCATTTGACAAACTTAAGTTTCCTTTGAAGGAGTGTTTTAACCACCTCTACTCAAAACTGTACCCAGAATCTAAGGACACAATTCAGGTTCTTTCATACTTTCAATGAAAGGCTTACATCTTTGCTTTTCATTCTCATCATTGAATAATTAGCAGTCAGAGTATCTCCTCTCTTTAGTTAAAATCTCACTCCCACCTCTAGGGATGCGGTCTGGTCTTACGCTGCCAATATAATAATCTGGTTTTAGAACATCCACTGTAGTCTGCATTATTCAGCCTTTAGTACAACCACAAGTGAGGTCACACCAGAGCAGAACCACCCATTCTTGAGTAGATGGCAAGGCTAACAGGCCTTTCTTGTGATCTTTTGTGTCTCTGATCCTGATCCCCTGTGAACAACTTCTTGATCAAGAATCTATACATATGGCTCCCTGAAAACAAGCAGTAATGTACAGATGCAAAGAGGAAAGAAGCCAATACAAGAAATATTTGAAGGATACACGGTCAAGATTGTTGCAGGTCTATTCACACTCGAGACAAACTTTCATTATCACTTTCATTTTTCCCAAACAAAGGGTAATTCAAGTCTTCATTTCTTGCAAAGAAAGCAGTGGTGCTTAAATTCTGAAATTGCATGACTCATTGTTTTTGAAACTATGACATGGACCTTCTCCAATGGAAAGAGAAAATTGGTGTTTTCTCTACTACACATAATTATGGCTTAAGATGAAATTTAAAATGACCAGTTTGACATAACTACATATACGCTTTGTATTCTTGTTTAGCAAATTATGAATGAGGAATCTGACCCCTAAGTTATGCTAGGGGACACTAAGAATGTTTCAATATTTAATCTAAGAAAATTATGCCAACTAGGCATATTTTTTGTCATATTAGAATAAAATATATGCCATATTAGAACTATATGTATGTGTGTGTACACACACACACACACACACTGGGAGTGCCTAAAAATGTATACATATGACTTGTATTCATCTTTCGTTATCAGCATATATTGAGTATTACAATTTTAATACAGTTTTTTCCAGTCTTAAATAGTGTATACATTTTTTGGGGGGCATCCTCTGTATATTTCACCTAAAGACTTCCAATTATTTTTAGCAAAGTCCTATTGCTAAATCTGGATGTTTTTGGTTAGCTTCAGAGTTGCAATAATTTGGAGGGCGCTTCTAAGGAGAAACAAACATTTGCAGAGTAATGTCAATTATATTGTGCAGAGTAATACCAATCAGGAGGTAAGAAATTACTGTCAGAGAACATAATTTTGAGTGGGCCGTGTAAGTAAAGAGGACATCTTTCTGACTTTTTACATTCCTTTAATATTGGGATGTAAAAAAAGGAATATTTCAGATCTAAAATTCTGATATTCATGTCTCACTTTCATCTTTGACCTTACAGAAACCTTGCCAATACATTGGATGAATACATTGGCAAAAACATTTTTAAAGAACCTCTGGTAAATTCAAAGAGATGAATGTAAAGCATTCAAAAAAAGATGACGTGCTGAGAAGAGAGGCAGGGTCAGAGTTAACTCAGTTTGGAACACACGCTGACACTGACATGTGGGGTATAAAACTGAAAGCAACAAAGGAACATGGCACTCATTAATTTTGCTGGGAGTCTCTGACATAAGTGAAAAAGGATGAAGATGACTGTTGTTATATCACTCTTTAAAAGAATGGCTCTAGATGATATCAGATTCAAAATAAATATTTTTTAAAAAGGCCCCCAGTTGTTTATTATCCTCTTGGTTATGAACTCCAACTGTAAGATAAACAACAAGTAACTTGGCTAAACAAAGTTAGTAAACAAAAAGTTAAAGGAGAATGGCTTTAGAAAGCCAGACTATGGATTCCTCATTTTTTTTTTTAATTAGATTTATTGGGGTGACAATTGTTAGTAAATTTACATAGATTCCTCTTAAAAGCAGCATTTAGCCAGTGGCTTGAAGTTTAATTATAAAAACCAGAAATATAAGCCAGTCAGGAAAGCTGGAATTCTGTGACTTGGGTTCATGGAAAGAAAGCTTATTGTCATTATAGTTTCCTGGAAATTGAAATAGCATATGGTTCCCAAAGATTGCTGCTTTTCATTATTTTTTTTTAATTTTTTATATTGGCATATTGACTCTCAAAGAGAAATTTTTGCAGTTTGGCTCTAACAGAGGTATTTTCAGTAAGACTTTCAGGAAAATAAACCACTAGCCACAGCCCCAAAGTAAGCCAAATTTAATTTCCCCTTAAGATCATGGGAAATAATGAATGGAAATATTTATGAAATCAAAATTGGTATTGGATAATTTATTTCATTTTATTTTATGTTTATACACTCGTCTATTTTATTAAAATATATGTATGTGTATACACAGTCATATGTAGTTATGTACATATATAGTTTAATTTTACAATTAACACATATATAATTGTAAAATTAAAACTATGTATGCCATAATGGTAACATTATAAGTGGTTTTTAAGATTTTTATTAAAATATAGCTAACATACAATATTATATTAGTTTCAGGTGTACACCATAGTTATTCAACATTTATGTACTTACAAAAGTGATCACCATAAGTTCAGCAAACATCTGACGTTGTTCTATGCTATCACAGTATTATTGACTATATTCTCCATGTTGTACATTTTATCCCCATGACTTCCTTATTTTATACATGGAAGTTTGAACCTCTTATTCTCCTTCACATTCTCCCCGCCCTTTCAAAAATTTTTAGATTACCGTTGACATTCAATATTATATTAGTTTCAGGTGTATCGCATAGTGGTTAGATATTTATACAATTTAGGCAGTGATCGCCTGACTAGTCTAGTACCCACCTGGCACTAACCATAGTTATTATAACCATATTATTCACTATATTCCCTATGCTTTACATCACCATGATTAGTTTGTAACTAGCAATTTGTACTTCTTAATGTCTTCACCTTTTTCACCCTGCCCCCCAACACTCCCATCGATTACATCAATAAATCTAGTACTCATCTGACACCATACATAGTTATTACAATATTATTGACTATATTCCTTATGCTATACCCTACCTGCCCATGACTATTTTGTAACAACCAATTTGTATGTCTTAATCCCTTCTTTTTTTTTCACCTAAACCCCCAACCCCACTCATATCTGGCAACCAACAAAATGTTCTCTGTACATATGAGTTTGTTTCTGTTTTATTTGTTTATTTTGTTCTTTGTATTCCTGTATGAGGGAAATCACATTGCATCTGTCTTTGTTTGACACTCCCCTCCACACAATACCTTCAGGTCCATCCATGACACCGCAGATGGCAAGAACCCATTCCCTTCCATGGCCAAGCAATATTCCGTTGTAAATATGTACCACCTCCTCTTTATCCAGTCTTTCATTGATAGACATCCAGTCTGCCTCTACATCTCGGCCATTGTAAACAATGTTGTAATACATATATGGGTGTGCACATCCCTTTGAAGTAGCATTTTGGATTTCTTTGGGTAAATACCCAGAGGTGGGAGTACTGGGTCCTTCTTTATCTCTTGTTACAGCATTTGTGTTTTGTTGTTGTTTGTTTGTTTGTTTGAAGTATATTTATATCCCTTTTGCTTCCTAAGTTTGGAACAGCATTTCACAGAACTAGTTTTAATATTCTTCCATATATATTACTGTTACTTTTGTATAAAATAAAAGTATCTTAGGAGTAGTTTACCTATGTAAATTTTGTATTATATATTTCCTGAAAATTTTCATTCTTTTAGTAAACCTAAACTCCCCAAATTATTTAAACGGTTCAGAATCATTTTTACACTAATACAGATCAATACCTGGTTGAAAATTTTCTCTTAACATATATTTGATAGATTTTTAAACTATATAAGACATGTGCCTGATATATACATTTTTATACATGTTAGCATACCATACATACTTATTTGCATCTTTTCTCACAATAAATCTTGGAGATCATTCCACATCAGTAGAGTTACCTTCTTTTTAAATAACTGCATGTATGGCAGTGTATGTAGCATAGTCCGATTAAGCAGACCCTTGTTGAAGAACATTTGGGTTGCTTCTAATTTTTTGCTATCACAAACAATGCTGCAGTGAATTTTCTTTTTAAAGTCTATTTTGTCTGGATGTTGCTACTCAAGCATTTTTTTCTCATTTCCATTTTCATGAAATATCATTTTCCATTTGTTTACTTTTTAGTCTGTGTGTGTCTTTTGAACTGAAGTTAGTCTCTTGTAGGCAGCATATGTAAGGGTCTTGTTTTCATATTCAGCTACTCTATCTTTTTATTGGATCATTTAACCCACTTACATTTAAAGTAGTTGTTGGGAGATATGTAGTTATTGCCGTTTTATTATTCATATATTTTATTTTATTATTTATTTTTTATTTTTAAAGAAGTCCCTCTAACATTCCTTATAATACTTGTTTGGTGGTGATAAACTCCTTTAGCTTTTTCTTGTCTGGGAAGCTCTTAATCTGTCCTTTGACCTTAAATGATAGCTTTGCTGGATAGAGTAATCTTGGCTGTAGGTCCTTGCTTTGTATCACTTTGAATATTTTGTGCCAATCCCTCTGGCCTGCAAAGTTTCTGTTGGAAAATCAGCTGACAGTCTTATGGGAACTCCTTGTAGCTAATTGAGTTTCTTTTACTGATTTTGAGATTCTCTCTTTGTCTCATCTGTGGCATTTTAATTATGATGTGTCTTGGCATGGGCCTCTTTGGGTATACTTTCCATCATGGTATTTAACTCACCAAATCATTCCAGTAATAGTTAAAGAACTATATTTAGCTTCCTCATTTAGTGTAAGTTGATGTTATTATTTACATGAGAGAGTGAGATTTCACTTCTGTATGGACACAAAGCCCTGGAGCAATGGCGAAGCAGCACTCCACAGTTCTACTTTGTGACAGCTATGAGCTATGACCGGGAAGGCAATGACTGTGGATAGATGCCAGAAGTCCCCCATAGGTTGACAATCATCTTTTCCGGACTGTATAAACCAGGGGATTCTTGCATTTTCCAGGGAAATATTTAGGAAGTTGGGGTCTAGATCATGTGAAAGATGTGTTCTCCTTCTGTGGAATGTGAGATCTGGAGTTGGTATTTATTTGAGTTGTAAGAAAACTGAGATGTGAAATAGTGCACTCCCAAAACTGAAAAATCATTAATGGCATTAACATTTGTAGTGGTTGATTATTCCCCATATCTTTCTTCCTCTTCCAAAGATTTATAACATTCAACCAAAAGATGAGATTACCACATGTGCTGCAAACTTGTTTTCTACTCAGATAGAAAAAAAGCCATGATTTAGTTCTATTTAAGTTATATGTATTCTTTCGACATGATTTCAGATTTTCTAATGTGCACTCAGAATTTGTCTGTTGGGTGAATAAAAGGCAGAGAACTTCTCAATTATTGATGTGAATGGCTCAAGTCGCTTAGCTTCATCTGACTGGTTTGTAAAGCTTTAGATCACTCAACTGAAGTTGTAACCTTAGATAATTTTATTCACCCTGTAAGGTCACTTCATAACTTTCTCATTCTCAAGACAATTTTTAAAGTGAAACCTAGTTCTTATATCTTTATATTTATTAAGAAAGATATACTGTTATGTTGTTTGACTCTGGTCTAAAAAAATCTGGGAATGTAATTGCTGTCTTGAGATGGTATACAGAATTTTAAAGTCAGTCTTTTTCTTTTTAAGTGAATGCTACTAGTAATTGTCACTTGGTTAAGGTTATTTTATGAAATTAAGTCTCTGTGTGCTGCTTATGTACATATTTTTCTAATGTACCTCTTCTAAGGTATATATTTTTAAGGTGAATAAAGATTATAAACTTGTTAGAATGCAAGGGTATAAATCCAAAGTTATTCAGCAGATACTCTTGAAGTGACTAATTGTTATTTATAGATGTGCCCCATCATCTAAACTAAGGGGTAGTTAAAATAAAAGTGTGAGAAACTTCCTCTGCTGATAATTTCTCTTCATTTAGAAAGCGACAAAATCTTGGCAGTTATTCAGACAGCATTTAATTATTAGCTTAAAAATGATAATAGTTATGTTTGTATTCATCAACTGGACCCAAATAAAAAAATTCCAATTTATTAAGCTTATTGAGAAAAAGTAATCGATAAAGAATAATTAGCCAATACAATAGTAGTTGCACCTTTTCTTTGGGTCCTAGAAAGACATAAACTAAGGAAAGATAAGGTCCCACTCTTGTGGAATAGCTTGGGAGGGAGGAGCCAATGAGAAGCTATAAAGGAACAAACTAGAAGTGGGAACCATTAAGTTCCAAGCTCCGACCCCAGATTGAAGCTGTTCCCTTGACTTCATGACTTCCCTTTCAGGATGACAGCTTAAATCCCAATTATACACTCCTATGGCTTTCCACAAATAGGAGGGTTTTTTTTCCAAGCTGAGTAGATTACCCCACAAGAGTGATTAATATAGCATCTATTCTAATCTGTATGCACAGTGTTTTATTTTAATTCTTCTTAGAATATAGTTTAGTTTTTTATTATCTTCTGATGGAAACAGTACAATTGATTCAAACAGCTAATCTGAGTCACTAATTCCATGAATGGGACTGATTGAAATTGTGGGCTGTAGTGTTTTGCTTACATTTTAATAGAAATAAATCAAGAATGACTACTCGTCATACACCCAACTGGCTAGAACTGACACCCTTTTTAATTTCAAATATTATAGTCATATCCCAATCTGACTTCAAGGACCTTCCATTCTTCCCTTAAACTATTTTTCCCAGTATATAAAATGTAAATGTTTGTGCATGTATGCACCTGTACACATTTAGGCAGTAATAGGTCACTTTGGGCATTTCTTTAAATAGTATACAGCAATATAATGCTGTATTACCCATGGACTCATGACAATGATTTTTCCATAACTGAATCGTTGTCATGCTCATTAACTTAGGAGAGGTTAAAAGTCATCAACGAAACTGATTAAAGATTTGTGAATAAAAGTTATCAAAGAGAGTACAAAATAATTTTAGAGTCAGTTATCTTAGGAAGAGAAATGCCTGGCAAGGGAGGGTATGAAACTGCTATCTATCCTTAGAAAAATTGGCTTGTATGCTTGGCCTGTGGTTGGTGTTTGGGAATTTGGATTTGGGGAGAGTCCCCCGCTGTTACTAAACAAATAAAAGTGGCTCATTGTGCCTAGACTTTTTGTGCAAACAATGTGGCTTATGCCGAAGATGTGTTTTCCTTTCAGGAGCCGAGAATTTTGGTATGTAGTAAGCAGAATGTACCTATGGGACCCACCCTAATAAAAACATGGGTACTTAGTATCTAATGAAAACATTTCACACATGTTGTACAATTAGATGCTGAAGGAATTAAGCATATCTAGTGTAACTACACTGTGAGAGAACTCTGGGAAGTTTGAGCTTGGAAGTTTCTTCCAAGCATTGTTCCATATGCCTTTCCTCTTTGCTTATTTTGTTTTGTAGACTATTACTGTAATAAATCATAGCTGTGACTCTGACTATATGCTGAAGCCCATGACTTTTTCTAAGGAAACATTGAATCTGAGGGTGGTCTTTGGGATACTTATCACAGGGGGTAATATATCTGGCAGTACTTTGCTTTAGTTAGGCTTTTTTTAAAAAAAAATAAATTTATATGTATATATGTATATATATATATTTTTTTTTATTTTTCCTTTTTAAAAAATTCTTTATAAAGATTATGAGAAGGGATCTTACCCAGGATTTCTTTGAGAGAATGTTTACTCCAAAGCTACATGGGACCATGAAGGACCAAGAAATGTTACAAACTGTAGTCCTCTTTTTAGCAATTTGTCAGAGAATTGCTAGAATTGAACTGTATAACAGATATTTAGAGAAACAGAACCACGGAATATTTTGGTGATTATTTCTCTGTCAGCCCAAGCGATTGGGTTAGTTTTTCACCATTATATATAAGGCACTCCTACTGGGCAAAATTTTAGGCCAAACCACCTCAGCGATAGGTAGCCATCTTCATGTCCAACCTAGGCTCTTTGCCCTTGATTTGGGCACTAGCTTCTGATGTAATCATTTGTGGCCAATATATCAGAGATGGTATGGTTTTTATGTCACAAAGATAGCAGAACTGGAAGAATGAGTCTCTTGGGTTCATGTTTCACTGACCCGGGCTTTAGTTGAGGTCAACACTTAGATATTAATAGATTGATTACCAGTATAGACAGGAAGAGGTATAATGAGTGTATAGTTATTCTCTCTTTATACTAAAGGCAGGACCAGGGAAATTACATTAATTAAAAATTAAGAAGGAGACACCTTTTAGGGCCTAAGTAAAAATTTCTTGATTGTTTTACAGGCAACGAGAGAGAAAAACAGGAGACTGTAAGTGAGAGAAAGGACAGGGCATCTGCTGTATCCCTCCTGGAAAATCTCCTGTATTTTTGTCTATCCTTTCAAATTTTGTATGAATTGAATCATATTTTAGTCTTGCATATTTTCACAATTCACCTACAGTAATAGCAACTTTTCCTAGTTCCCTAAATGGACATCTTCACATACATCATGCTCTGGCAATAGAGACTCCAAACCAAACTAAAAATTCCAACTTTTGAAGAGGCAGTGTTTAAATTAAATTGAGGACAAATTTAAAAAGGAAGTAGATTCCCAAGCCATACTGAAAAGGTAAATAGCAGAAGAAGATTGGAATTTGACTATACAAATAAATTTTCTTTTGAAAATTCTGTTCTTTAGAAGGAATACCAAAAGCAATCTCAAAAGGATCCTACGCAGAAATATATATCCTTTTTATTTATAGCCATAGTACATGATGAGATCATTAAAATACTACAACTTCATGAGAAAGACCATACAATCAATAGAGATTACTGGCAAAAATAAAAATAATAGAAGTTGCAGGATCTTAAACTATAGTGACATTTTGTGTTGAAAATGCAAACACATGTTGGGAATTATTGATGACCCTTCTGCTTAGTAATCTGTTAAAACTTTTCCAACTCTGACTACAGGGTATTCAGAAAGAATAATTTTATTCATATTGAGGACAAATAGCTACTCAGCCTAGCCCGGAACAGTGAAAAAAATTATCATAAAACAAAGTGAGAAGTTAAGTAATGAACAATAGACACTATAATTACAGGGACAAAAACATTTTGAAAAGAACATCCTGAGATGCAGAGACAAATACATGGGAACTCTAAGTTCAGTATGTCCCTAATCATGCCCAACTGAAGGTTTAGATATCATGGAGTGAAAAGAAGACATCGTCACTGTGTTCAGTCTGAATACATGATCATAATAAGATGGATGTCATTTTGTACACTCATTTTGGGGTGGTTTGTTGCACAGCACTAACTAATTGGAGCACTAGATTGACTTCTCTGTTAGTTTCCCAGGATCTTTATTCATTTTCCTATTTCAATGATTCTGTTATATGATCAAATTTTTCATTCACATTGTGCGCAAAACAAATGATCAACCATTGCATACTGATAACCCCTGGGAATTGTTGAGGCATACCTTTAATATCCCTTTAGTCCCACCAGGAAGGCCTTGCTTCCAGAAAAAACTTAGTCAATAAATTTTACTTCAGCAAGTTCCCCAACCACTGTGACAATGTGAACACTTCTTGTTACTTATTAATTTGTTTAGATATTTATGTCTGTGTTCCACATTCTCTTTCCCCCCAATAACTCAATTATTTAGTTGCACAGCTAGCATGTATTGCAAACTGCCTATGTCTGGCACTATTTCTGGCCTTATAAGAACAACTTTAAAGCGTGATTCACAAGTATGAGATCAACATCATGGTCTGAAGTTTCCCTCTGCCTACTCCTTCTCCCTCCCTTTATCTTTTACAGGCATCACCTTCAATTAATCTCTTACGTTTCTATAACTCCATCTTGGCATCTGCTTCTTAGAAGACCCACAATCACACAAATACCCTTCCTAACCTTCTATGTCTGAATAATTCTTATACAGAATAAGAGGGAAGAATTTATTAGGTTGGTGCAAAAGTAATTGCGGTTTTTGCAATATTTTTTTTTTTTTTTTTTTGTAACCTTTGAAACCGCAATTAACTTTTGCACCAACCTAATAGTAGATTTTTAATAACACAATCTTGGTAGAGATTAAAGAAAGTGAGGTAATGTATTCTCTGTCCTTCATTAAGAGAGACAAAGATGCACTTGTATAAAGGAGCAAATAGTTGAATTGGACTTTCTACTGTGACTAAGCTTATACGTGAAGTAATTATGGCCGATCTATAAACACTTAAGCTGATGTCATGGGGAGTGAGTTAACACCACATCCTGGGCGCATCTCACAGCAATGTCGCATTGAATAGTCTTTCCAGATTTTCCCTCTGAGATATTCAACTTGCTCATCACCCCCTGAGACCACTAACATCTTGAACCAGGATGCCATTCTTTCTACCTGTTTTTCAAGATTGGAAGCCTGAGTTTCACACCATTCCTCTGTGTGTTTCAATTAAAGACTATCTACTTAAATTACTACTTCAGTTGTTTCAATTAAAGACTATCTACTTAAATTACTACTTCAGTTGTTTATCTTGTAGTGACTCTGCTAGACTACCATTTCCTTGAGGAAAAGAAAGGAGCCTGGCCCTTTTCTACGTCACCATCACTTATTAGAATGACTGGCACCCGCTATATCCCTGACATGTCTAAGTGGAGTGAAAAATGTGTCGTTTAACTTAACATATAAGCTCTGTCTTTGCTGAGTTGTATTTTTCTCAGGTAATGACTGCTGTGATAGTGATATAGTTGGGCACATGTGTTAAGAATAAAAGAAGAAAAATGGCAACCAGAATCTTATTGTATTATGATATTTTAAGGCATTGCATTGCTGGATGATTTCTGTGGTAATATAAGTGTCACTGTCACAAAGATATTGAGGAAAAATAAGTATTAACAGGGATGATATTTAGATTTAGAACATTATTTATTAGCTACACTTCCCCAGTTATTAAAAATTAACATAATAAGCTCTGCCAACACAATGTGAAAGTTATTTCTTTCTCATTAATTATAGAGACATCCGTTCCTTGGCCCTCAAAACCACTTATAACATTACCATTTAAAAATGAAATTTAAAAGAGGAAAGCAAAACTTAAAGCTTCAGTTCTGGATTGCTTTTCTCAGAGGGCAAAGTGCTTGTAACCAACCAAATTCAAATGACCAATATATAGTTACTTGATTATATAAATTTATGGTTGGTATCTATGATGTCGTATGTCTATTGCACATTTTTCCTTTCATAGAATAAGTGAAAGTCAAATTTAGAAATGACTCAGTATATAAAATGCTGGGTAAAAAGCTAAATAAGTATTTTATCTAGGGATGGGGAAAAATGAAATTGTGTCTCTTCTGTTTCTATAGGCATTTAAATATACCTAAGGTTGTGGCCTGCTTATGGGAGCATCTTACTGGAAATGTGGGGGGAGGCCATGGAAAATGTTGAGATCATGCGTCTTGCGGGTGTAGCATCTTTGGGCAAGGTTTTGCTAGGAACAGTTTTAATTGTGTAGCCCAATTCATCTGTAGACGGCTCAAAACTGAGATTTGAAAAAGTCCCTTACTCAATTCTGTGTATTCTAGGGTAAAAAAGTCTAGATTTTGTTCTTTTATCCTTAATTCCTTATAATAAATCCCTTCCTACTTTTTTTTTTTCTTTTTGCTTTCCTTTTTCCTGCAAAGAATTGGGAATGAGTTTTGTGTCCACAGACCCCTAGACCCACCCTCCTATCATTTGTTTTAAGATTGGGCAGCAATTTTGGGCTGTGTGTGATGCTAGAGTAGCTTTCTCCACCACACACCACCTACAGTAACTACTGGACAGTATACAGAGAACTCACTTGGTACTCAGCCATCTTAAGACCAGACCACTTCCTCCTAGAACATCTAATGGTTTTTCCTAGAAAGAGGCAAGAGATATGCAGGTATTATCTGGGAACAAGAGCCTTACATGCACTAGGAAGAAATGGGTGCCAGCACCTCCTCTCCATCATGGGTAGTGAGGAAGGAGTTACACAAGGTGGAAAGGTGTTGAAGCACTGATTGTGGGGCAGGTCTGCCCCAGCGACAGGGGGAACCCGCGGGACACAAGAAGCTCTAGATTCTGCAGGTGGGGTGGAGTTCATAAGCAGATACCTGTCCCAGAGGTGCTTTTCAGGGATCAGTTACCACTGTGGTGGGCTGGCTCTTATAGCTTCTTGCTCTCTGTAATACACTTCATATTTTTTACTTAATGAAACATTGTACGCATATTTATTTTATGTTCTGTTTCATAATTCCAGTATTTTGAGTCTTTACGAGTTTGTGGCAATCTTCTTCATTAAGCCTAAGTGTTTTATGAGTTTCTGTTTTCTTTAAATGTGTGATCATTTTTCTTGGGCATTTATCAGTGGGAATTCTCTAATTCTTGAATTGAAAATGGGGTCTTGTAGAGCAGATTTATGAGTATGTTAGCGTCTGCCAGGCATTTCGAAAATACTCCTCTCCAACAAGTGCTAGTTCACACTAAATTCTCACTGTGACATTTTTCAGGATGCTCAGGTTATGTGGATTCAGGCTACAAACTTATATGAGAGCCAACCTAGTGTTGCAAGTCTTTAGTGAGGATTTCATCCATCTTTAGTCATTTTCCACCTTTAGTCATGACAGTTTTCAAGGCAGTTTTTTTTTTTTCCCTTGTAACACCCTGGGTCTATTTGCATTTGTAGGACTCCCTTACTCTGATGATACAATCTTTTGGATTGGGGTTCTACTAACTGATTTTACTATCAGGGTAGATTCTGGACTTGTCTCCTTGTATCTAGGCCCTGAAACGCTATGAAAAATCAAGTTCTGGGTATTAAATTGGGCCAATGCCTTTAAGGTGGAAGCCAAATTTAGGGTTCCACTTACTTTCTGGATTCTATAAAGTAGGGGCTGCTAAACTTTGATTGTAAAGGATCGTATAGTAAATATTTTAGGATTTTTAGGCCACATACGAAGTCAGAAAAGTTTGCGAATTCATCTAGAAAAAGTGCTACATACCTCATTGCTGAATATCACTGTGGTAACCTTCGAAGTACTCCCCTTAGAAAGTTTTATGTTTATTTTATGCAATTTATAAATATTTATTTAAATTAATGCTTACATTGGTTATATTCTATTCTTACTATGTTATTTTCCTATCTCATACCTTTTTGGTATAAACTTCCTTCTCTTTTAAATATATATACTTTAGTTGTTCCATTGGTAAGGGTCTGTCATGGGTCAGATTCTTACAATATGTTTTCTTTTTAAAAGATTGTTTCACTGTGCATTTTAACTATGTGTTTCCTTGTATTTTCCTCAACCCTTTGAAGATACTATGGATTTAATTTTACTTACATGAATGGATTTATTGTGCATTCTGATTCTGGTGATCTATGTTTTTTATTAACTCCAAGGAAATTTCAGCCATTGTCTTTTTGAATTACCTATTCCTCATTGTACTCTTCTGTTTTTAGAAAACCTGATCAGATATACATTAGACCTCTCAGCGTCCTCTGTGTCTTTCACTTCATCTTTCATTCTGTCTCTATCTCACTTTCTTCCTCCTCCCCTCTTGCTTCTCTTGCTTTCCGGTAATTTCTCTAAGTTATTTTCTAATTATTTCAATTATTTCATATTTTCTGCTGTTTATTCCATCGTATCTATTTTTTTTAAAAAAATTTAATCATTATGATCTTTGTTTCTGTAAGTCCTATATTTTTATTTTCTAGCTCATCATTTTGTGTGGTCTCTCCTTAGCTGTTCATTTTGTTGAATTTCTCTTATCTTTGAAAAAATGAAACATGCTAGATTTTATAGCTTTTGTTTGATAATTACAATATCTGAAGAGTTTAAAGGTGTGTTTGTGCTCTTATTTTACTCTATCTTATAACAACTCTCTCTTTTTGTAATTTGATGGTTAAGACGCTTTTTGGGGATATGCCATGTAGTAATTCCATGAGGCCTAGAATGAGAAGATTGCCCATTTGCAGGTAGGTGGGTGCTTACCCAATATAGGATAGTTGGTTTAAATCAATCAATTTATTGATTTAGAATTTTTAAACCATGGGGTAGTAAGCCTGTCAATGCCTTTCCTGCATATGTTCTGACTTTTGGATAGAAATTCTCAGGGGCGAACATTCTATTTCACTCTACTCACAACCAAAGCAAGGATCCATGTAATTTGTTGTTATCTCATTTGGCAGAGGTTGGTTAGTTTTCTAGTTTATTTTTTTACTGAGGGTAAATCTCTTCAAAGCTATATACACTGGAAGGGTTTTCTTTATTCAGACTCTCTACTTAGCTTTTTATAATAAAAGCTCTTTGTTACTAAGAATCAGCAAATGCCATCAGGTGCTGCTATTGTCAGTGATTATGTTTGCTTTGTTTTTGGACTCTTGAGATTTCCTTTATTTTTTCCCTCAGACTACACTTTTAATGTTTTCAGTAGCATATTTGAGTGTTTGAGAACATGAACGTTTTCAGGATTTATAGCATATTCACAGAGAGAGAAATCTTGTGTTAGACATCTTAACTTTAACTTTTTTCTTTCTTTCAGAGAAGACAAAATACTTAGGGATTTAGGATCAAATTCTTTATTAGAATCTGTTACTGTTGTCCCGAACTTAGGAAATCACTTACACTTAGAATCTCCGTTTATCAACTAAATTAGAGTCCTATTAATACCAGTCTCACGGTATCGTGGGTTGGTGTATATGAGGCAGTGGGTATTAACATACTTTTCAAAACCATAATGTGCTGTACAAACATTAAGTGTTATCATCATCATCATCATCATCATCATCATCATCATCATCACCATTTTGAGCATGTCTCAATCAGATTCTCTAAATCAAAAAAATAGAACTGTTGCTGATATATAATTATATATTTAGTAATGTTTCAGATACAAAAAAAGAAAAGTGTTCCTTCATGAACCATATTCAGTACATTTTTTTGAGAACAAGACAAAACATACATCTGCAATCAAAATGAAAACCTATTTGTATTTGTTTATTACTTATCAAACTAAGTATAAATAAATAAAAACAAATAAAACCAACAGTTCTGTTATATTATTGTTAGCTATGATAATGTTTCAAGGAAGAAAACAACAACAACAAAAAATATATTATTAAGTCAAAGTAAAACACAGGTGTAGACTTTCTTAATGTAAAATGCTATTTGCCAAGCATTTTACAATTAAACTCCCATAAAGTGTTTAACAAGTAACATATTTAATTATTCTCTGCATATTGTGGTAGGTAATTCCATTTATGTATACAACTTACAATACCTTTTTTTTTTTTTTTTTTAATTAATTTATTTATTAGTTTCAGGTGTACAAAACAAGGTAATACTTAGACGTTCATCATTTATATCCCTCATACTGTGAACCCCCCTCCCCCCATCCACTATCCCTCCGACCTCACACTGAACCATCACATTATATATATAAAATTATAGTTGGCATTCATTAATGTTTAGCTTCTGATGTACAATGCCATGATCAGTTATCCACAGTATCCCTGAGGTGGTCTCCCAAATAGGACGCATGTCCATCGGATGCCCAACAAAATCTTTACAACATTATAGAATACCTTCCCCAAATTAATTTTCAAAAGAAAAACCCTGAGGCCATCTTGTGGTTACCAGCTGCTTCCAAATCCCTTCACCTTTCCCCTTATCCCCAACCCCCTCCCACACACCCATCTAACCACTCTCGGTTTTTTCTCTGCGTCCCCAAAACTGACTCTGATTAGTTCATTCACATAGTCTTTTCTTTAGATTCCATATATAAGTGAGATCATATGGTACTTGTCTTTCTCTTTCTGACTTATTTCACTTAACATAATGTTCTCTAGATCCATCCATGTTGCTGCAAATGATAAGATTTCTTTCTTCTTTATGGCTGCGTAATACTCCATTGTATAAATGTACCACAGCTTCTTAATCCAGTCATCTACCGATACAATACCTTTTTTTTTTTTAAATTAAAGTGTATTGGGGTGACAATGGTTAGTAAAGTTACATAGATTTCAGGTGTACAATTCTGTAATACATCATCTATATGTCACATTGTGTGTCCACCCAGAATCAGTTCTCCTTCCATCACCATATATTTGACCCCTTTACCCTCATCTACCATCTCTTCTCCCCTTACCCTTTGGTAACCACTAAATTATTGTCTGTGTCTATACTTTTAACAATACTTTTATTACAGATTCTATATTTTCCTTGTTTCTTGCAATGAGTTTGCATGTAATTTTAACTGTAGTTATTTGTACTATTTACAATGATGTATTGTGTTTCTGTGATGTATTATCTGCCTGAAAAAGATTTTATTATTCACCTTCTGGCAAGGGCAAGACAGGAAAACAGCCTTCTTTCTTAACTATACATTGTTTAAAATTCATTTGGTCACAAATATGACTTATGATTACACAGTTACTTTTACAGCTTCTGTGGGAAATATTTTAATACATGTTTATTTTTTGGTGAATTGTTTGGTGAAGAACCAAAGCGTTTAATATCAGTGTCAGAAGGAACAAGACCAATTTAATTCAGAAAGAATTTTTGCCAATTGGATAAGTTTAGAAAATTGATGACAGTGAACACAGAACCTACTTCCAAATTGAAAACAGCAAATCATTCTGAATCAGAATTCAACTTAAAAACACATTGGGCAAGATTTTGTTTATCTACTTCTAGGAAGATATTTTAAATTATTTTCTATTTCTGAAGAAATAGCAGAAGTAGCTAACAGTTCTCTTTCAGGTACAAATCTAAGCACTTAATGATGTTAATATCCTTAACCATCCCAATAGCCTTGTGTATCTGTTTTCTACAGATGAAGTTACAAAGAATATAGTGTGACTAAATTACACAGGATCATTTAGGTAACATAGGGTGAAGTCAGAATCTGAACAAGGTCTTTTGAAAACTAATTTACAACTTTCTGTTCATATTGGTGAAGTGCTCTTCACTATGTTTGAATAATTGATTTAAAAAATACTTGGATTTTAAAAGAATGCTTGATGGCTCAAATGAATTTTTATTGACATAATTCCAGTAAATATAATAAGGCAAAATGAAGAATTCATGGCAATTTAGAGGAACACAGTTTTGTACATGGAGACAACTGTGGAGCATATTCTTACCAAAAATAGTTCCTGAATATTCTCACTATTTTTCAGTTTCACAATTCTGATTTTATTGTCTCCCCAAATGTGTTAACCGAGACAGCCCCGATATATTCCCCTCAGTTTCACTAAATTTTAGATAGACTTCTTTTGGACTATGACCCTGACCTTCTTTTCTACTGTGTTTCCGGAAAATAAGACCTAGCCAGACCATCAGCCCTAATGTGTCTTTTGGAGCAAAAGTTAATATAAGACCCCGTCTTGTATTATATCATATAAGACCGGTATTATATTATATTATATACTATATATTATATATTATATATTGTATATTGTATATTATATATTATACCCTGTCTTATATTAAAATAAGATCAGGTCTTATATTAATTTTTGCTTCAAAATATGCATTATACCTATTAGATGGTCCAGATAGGTCTTATTTTCGGGGAAACAAAGTAGGAACATTTACTAAGAAAACTTTCAATTGTAAATTCTTTCTCTGCCTCTTTGAGATATAGATATTCTCCTAAGCTCTTCACAGGACTCTTTCTGTAGTACCTGGGAGGCCTCCCTTTGAAAAGTAATTATCAGCAAAGATAGGGCCTCTTGTCTTCCTGTCTCTGTGGGAGGGTAGGAGCCTAACTTTGATAGATGCCAATTACCAAACACAGATGGCTTAATCACTTTGACAAAATCTCCCTAATATTTAAAAAACAAAAGTGGTGTTTGTTTCAACGGAGTTGAGTTTAATCTCTCTTTGTCTTTGCAATTGTCTTGATCTCTATTACAATTATTTTGGATAAAAAAAATCTTCCTTGAGTTTTATTTAAATAAGTGTAAAGAGCAACTTTTCTTTTACAACAACAAGGTATTCCACCATATTTCCAGAGATATGGAGATGGACTCTACTCAGGGTCTGGAGGTAGGCTGTTTATAAGCAGGATTTATATAAATTATTGACTAGATTGTTTTCCTTTTTCATTTTTAGTTATTATCTTAGTACTACCTGGTCATTTTTCTTTGATGTGACTCAGCTTATGGGGACTGAAAGATAAATTGCAATGTTAGTGGAACAAAGAAGATTATGTTCCCAACCAGAAGAAACATATTTTAATTTTTAAAAATTCTCCAAGGACTTATATAGCATTCATTCAATTAATATTAATTGTGCAAACACCAGCCACCTTTATAAGTGCTGGGCTTATAAAGAAAAATAAGTAAGATAAATTCCCTGATCTCAAGGGGCTTGCATTGTATTCAGATATTATGAGTAAAACAAGCAAAACAGGTGCTTCGTAACACTATTTAAAGATGACCAAATCCTAAAGTGAAAAGAAAATGCATTGTATCTTTGAGCATTTGAGATGTATCGGTAAATATATAACAAGTATGATAGGTTTTACAGTTTTAATAAAGCCCTGCCATTTTGGTATCCTTTCTTTATATTCTCTTCTTGTATGTTCTGCCACTCTACAAAAGGCCATTAACTACTGACATACACTTTGTCAATTATAGAATTCTGATCTGGCTTGACACGATTAGACCTATGCAAATCCTTAGGGCTGCTAAATGGAGCAGATTGCCGAGCTCTTGATGAAAGAGATAATCTCACATTTCAGCACATACATGCACATGACTTTAAGCAGAAAAACAAACAAACAAACAAACAAGAACAACTCTGGGACGACCTAAATTATGAAACAGTTAGGAGTTTGAGCAAAAGTCAAATATCTTAACAATTTATGATATTTTCCTGACAACATCCTAAATAGCATTAAAAAAACCTAGAATTTTTTTTCTTGAATGTTCACTATCTTTACATCAGCATTGCATTTTTTGTCTTATTGTAGAATAACTAATTCCTCTAAATGCTACTGTACTTTTAAATTGTGATATTTGATTTTGTCAAATATATAATGGTATTTATTTCCATTTCCATTCTAAAGGTAACATATGCTCATTAATTATATATGACAAACTAAAAAATAATTTGCAGTTTTTTGTAAGTGTGCTACACAATTTCTAGGTAACATTCCCCTGAACTCACTGGTATAACTTGATAGTGTTCTTTAAAATTGTAAATTAGACATCACTGTATTGGGTAATGAGTGTTAAATAATGAGAAAGGACAAATCTGAAACTAATTGTTTTCCAGGAAGAAATCAATTTCTGAATGGAATTCCATGCAAAACAACTTTGGTCTGCTGTAAGCTTTAAATTAAATCTTGTTACCGACAAGGAAGTTATGGACTATTGATTTTCGTAGCCTTAATTCACCCAAGCCATTATCTCAGTCTCTGTAGCATTTAGCTGCTTTAATTTATTTACCAAAGCTAAGGATAATCAACTTCCTTTATTCGTTCACTAGGCAAATCAACAGTAATTTTCTCTAATCAAATGCTGTTGTATTGCAAAGAAACACATCTCAGAGAAACCTGGCTGATTCCTTCACATAAAAAAGGAAATCCTCAATAAAATAATCATTTTAGTTTCATAAAGGGTGATTGAAAGTATGGTAAAATCATTGCTTTGCATACCATGACATCATTGGCCATCTAATTTCTTTTTCTTTGCTTTGTGTGTCTGTGTGTTTTTGTGTGTTTCTATGTACACAGCAAAAACAATAGTTAAGGAGTGGAGGTACTTTGGGTTGTCCATAATGTCTAAATATTGAATTTGATTGACATCAAGTTTAACTTCTATGACAAAGAAACCAAAACTTTTACCCAGCTATATAAAGCTAAACCTCCTTTTGAGATTTCAACATTTGTTCTTTCTTGAACTTTGGACATGAATGAGCCTATCATTCTTCTTCATTTAGCCACATTTCTAAGTCAACTTATTTACCGTGTTTCCCCGAAAATAAGACCTAGCCAGATAATCAGCTCTAATGAGTCTTTTGGAGCAAAAATTATTATAAGATCCGGTCTTATATTATAGTAAAATAACACTGGGTCTTAAAACTGAAGTGAGTTTTAATCCCACTTTCTCAAACCCTTCTGGCTCAAATTAAACTCTTCTTTTAGACCTTAATTTTTGTACTGTACAGTTTAGCTCTTCATTTTTCTTTATTGTAGCTTATTATATTCACTTAGAAGTCATATTGTAAATACTGTTTTTTCCTACCTAATGTTAAACATCTGAATTGTATGTTTTGGTATGTTTTATGAAGCAGCAGGGAATTTTTTTTTCCCCCATTTCGCTTCGTTCTTTTTGCCTGAACGTCTATGATTGGTTAAGTTTTAATCTGCTATAGGGAAATTGATATTAGCATCCAGATAGTGAGAGCTTTGAGTTTGGTTTGGCTTTCTTGAAAATACTGATGATATGATACATCACCTTCTCTGACAATAATTTTCCTCAAGCCCTAAAAACAAACATCATGGAAGCTTGGGGCTGCAAGTCACTGTGGTGTGTGTACATGATATATTATCCAGCACAAACTAATTTATTTAAATGACAAATATAGACATAAATATCAATGAGTCAGTTTGCTTTTCTTTCTTGGGTAGCAATTTTCCAAGGGATGTGATGTGCATTTCTCTGTCTTTGAGATCATTGCTGAACATTTCAGGGGCTAAGAATGACATTAAATCTCTTACATGGATCATTGTCTAGGGCACAAAACAATAACTACAAACCTTACTTGTAACATTTAGATTCTGAGAGAGGGTGGATAGGAGTCATGAGTAAAGAATTGTGGGAACTATCCTTTTCAATCCCTGTTGAAATTAGCTTAAAAATATGACAATTTTCAATACTTCAGCATACCTATTCTTTTCTAAATTAATTAATTAAAGAAAGATAAGTGTTTGAAAACAATCCCTCTTTTATAACATACTCGTATATAATTGATTAATATGGAAAGGAATGCACTCTGTCAAGCACCACAAAACTAACATGATTTGCACTAAACCCAGCATCAGATTTGGAGGTTTTAAAGGCATTACAAGAAGTGTCGCATTGCTGGGGTTTCAAGTGGAGAAGCATCAGTAACTTTTCAAGTTGGGATGTTTTTAGCAAGGGCTATGGAGTGCAGAGAAAAAAATTGTTTTTGAGAGATATTTACTTTTATTTGAAGGTAATTGTTTTCCTCAATTTTATTTTTTCTGTTCCCCCCCCCTTTTTTTACTGTGGTAAAGTACACACCATGTAAAATTTACCATGTTAGCCATTTTAAAGTGTACAATTCAGTGGCATAAAGAAAATTCATAATGTTTTACAACCATCACCTCTATCTAGTTCCAGAACATGTCATCTTCCCAAAAGGAAATCTCAGACCCATTAAGTAGTCACTTCCTATTTTCTCTGTCCAGTCAGGCTCTGGCACCTACTGATCTGCTTTTAATCTCTATGTATTCATCTATTGTGGATATTTCATATATATGGAATCATGGGAGATGTAGCCTTTTGTGTTCATCTTATTTCTTTTATTGTAACATTTTAAGGTTCATCCATGTGGTACATGTGTTAGTACTTCATTCCTTTTTTGGCATTACCATATTTTATTTATTCATCAATTGATGGAAATTTTGGTTGTTTGGACTTTTTGACTATTCTGGATAGTGCTGCTGTGAACATTCGTGGACAAATATTTGTTTTAACATCTGTTTTCGAGTCTTTGGGGTATATAGCTAGGAGTGGAATTGCTAGGTCATATAGTAATTCTATGTTTAATTTATTGAGGAACCATTAATCTGTTTTCCACAGAGGCTGAACTGTTTTACATTTCCACCAGCCATTTATAACAGTTCTAATTTCACCACATCCTAACCAACACTTATTCTCTGTTTTCGTTTTAAATTGTTTTTTATATGCATCCTAATGTGTGGAAAGTATATCTCATTGTGGTTTTCACTTGTGTTTCCCTAATGGCTAATGATGTAGAATATTTTCTCATGTAGTATTGGGCATTTGCATATCTTCCTGTTCCTAACAACTCTAAACTACCTTATGATTCAAACACTTTTATAGCATTAATTAATTCTACCTATAGCCTTCCTTTCAAGGATTATTCCCAGACTAATGCTTAAGGATGTAAAAAAAAAAAAAAGGTTTTAAACTAATAAATCAGGGCGAAGGACTATATAATTTGATAAATTGATTTCTCATTTTTGGCTAATGGTTATGTATGATTTATTAGTAATTTTCTGTTATTCAGACGTCATAAAATAAGAAACCATAAAACATTTCCCTGAAAATTATTCATTAGCTAAAATAAGGTTCAAATGTCTTGCCATTTTTTCCCTTTTTTTTTTTTTTCAAAAACTTTCCTCTAAATTCAGTAAACCAGTGGGTAGCTGGGTGTTCTCTCAGAGGGCAGTTTCCTCTCTAAAGACAGTTAATGATAAAACACAATTTTATCTTTAGATTTGTCCACCCTCATTTTTCTCTCTTATTATTGTCTTTTACTTCTTTATCATTTTATTCAGAAACAGATTTGCCTACTCATTGAGATTAATATTCTGTATAAATTGTCTCCTTTTATTCTCATAACTCACTTTGCTATGACCTTAATTATCTCTCTTGAAGATTTCTCCTTCATATAAAGCTCAACAATTTAGACAATCCTGAAATAGAGCTTTGTCTATGAATAGGTAGTTAGTAATGGAAATCTGCCTCTTTCAGTTCGTTGATGTGACCCAAATGTGGTGGGCCACGGGTAGGCAGTGAGAGAATTCCAGCTTTTATCTGTGGGGGGTTTGCTGGAAGCAGTGATGGGCATTGCTTCAACCTTACCGAATTCCTGTAGGATTTCCTTGAGGATTAAAAAGAACAGCTGAATTCTGTTTTTACTGCTTGTTGCAGGCTATTCTTGGTTTTCACCCCAAGTTTCATACTGTTGCTTGTAAGTGCACACCATTTTTAAAAGGAGAATGCGATGAATGTAACTATTGTTGCAGAGAAAAGTTAAAGCAAATTATTTCCAAATGATTTCTGCCTCTCCTCCATGGCTCCAATTGATAATCATAATAGAGTGTACTTACCATAAGTAACAGTGTATGTTTACTGAATATAATACACTCCCACATTTAAAAAGATGAAGCAAATTTCATTTGTGATACCTGAAATTTTATACAGAAAAGTCCTGTAGATAATTAATGCAGTTAATTAACTATGGATATCATTGGCTACTTTGGAGAACATTTAGCCTCTTCCTTGTCATATGAGAGCAGAAAAGACTACATACAAATTAGAGAGCTGTCACTGTAATTATTTGAGGTGATTGCAGAGAACTCTTGTCTGTATTCGACATTTAAGATGATGCCGCTTCATCACAGGCAAATTAGAGATGACTATTTTGATACTTAAAAAAAAAAATACTTCTTTTCGTTTATACAACCAAATTCATTTAAAACTTGAAGGCAACCTTAACACCATTCTGCAAATCTAAAGATGTTAGGCAACCCTAAATGCTTTCAAAAGCAAACAATTTAAAAAATTGTAGTGTTCATTAGGGAAGAGAAATTTAGAAAATTTCATTTTCTACTTTATAGAGACAATTTTCTTAGTATACAAATACTTATAACTTGAAAACAATTAATTAGCTTTGGAAACAAAGTGGTAAATATATAAATAATTGGCCACTATTCAAAGTTCAGAAGCTCTACTTCTCATTGGCTGTAGAAACAAATCATTAGGGAAGAGATGCCTGATGGGCATTAACCCTGACAGATGGTCGGTCATACACTGAAGTTAATATTTACTCTTTCCATGCTTGGAAAGTTGCTTTCTTTTAGAATTAATTTCCAAACTTTGACTCATTTGCAATTTACTGGAAAAGAGAGAATATAGTAGAGTTCATTAAGGAACTAAAAGAACAATACATTTGATGATTTTTGGCGTATGATATACCCTTTAGATGATCTCCAAACAAAATAATTATGTATGCCATTATAAAAAGAGTATTGAAACAAAGCCAATTAGTATATTCTACAGAGACTTGTTTTATAATTGTGTCCTTGGGGAAAAAAATCAGTGAAAGTTCTATATCAGGACCTTTAGCAAAGTCCTCCAGGGTGCTTCAGTGAATGAATGTGCTGAAGACCAGTTTCTCCAGTGCGAAACTAACAAATCTAGGAATAGTGATGGGCTGAAAATGCTTTTGCTTGCAGGTGTAAGGTATGCAAGGTTTGTGCAGCTTTACTTATTTCTGCTGATAAATAGCATAACCTTACATAAAATATTGCTGTCATAAAATGGAAGTGTCAATCAAAAAGGACATTGGGAGGGTGAAGTGCTTGTTAAGTTGCCCATTTTTATTCAGTTATTCATTTAACAGACATTTTTCAGCATCTGCATTGGTTTGGGAATTTTGTTAGAAATTAATGAATTATGATGTCTCCTTAAGGAGCTTACAGTGATGGAATCAAAATAATGCATCAGTATTTTAGTTTCTAATAAAGGTATATGTAGAGGGTATTACAATGGGGTATAAGGGAGGGATAGGGTATGTTTTTTCAAGAGACAGGAAAGACATAATAGGGAGGGGACAATAGTATTTGTATTCATTAATTCACCAACTATTTACAGATTGCCTAGTGTTTTCCACACAAAGACAAGCAAGACACAATCCCTGTTCTCAAGAAGTTTTTAACATTTTGAAAGATGGGTAGTTATCACCAGTAGACAGGGGGATAAAATGTATTCCAGGAAGAGTCTTTGAATATGTTTGAATATGTTAATCAGTGCCCTCCCCACTCAAACTGCTTGTAGATCAAACTGCTAGAGCTCCCCCCAACCCATTCCCAGGGAAGTAATGCTCAGTTGTTTTATTCTATAGAGAAAGACACTGCCTGATTAGTGAAGGACAAAATGACTTAAAGAAACCAATATATAGCCTGACCATTGAAGTTTTGCCCAAGCAGTGAGGAGTTGAGCTCTATTTTTAACACAATGACACACAGTGGATTGGTGATTGGCTCTGCAACACAGAGCACTTCGTGTGGAGTTCTGGATTGTGGGCAGGCTGTTCCATGTAAAAGATGAGCTGAGCAGAGAAATCATGTCAAGAAATTGAATATAATGGAGCAGCAGACTTAGGAAGGTAGACATTGGAGACCATGCATTAATATAATAACTTAAGAAAGAGTTTCTAATTCAGAGTTTTACTCCCTATGGCCTGAGATGTAGATCTAGCCCATGTCAGAATCTATGAACTATTCATACCTTTATTACAAGCATGTTTCCATTTTTGGCTCTACATGTTTTTTGGTATCCAATAGTATAGATGTTGGAGGATCTTTAGGTAGTTTTTCAAGGCTGGAACATAGAGCACTATAAGAAATAAGTCTGAAAAGAAAGGCAAGGCTATATTATGAACTATTTTGTGTGCAATGGCTATCACTACAGGCTTCCAAGTAAGGGAATGGCATGATCAGATTGCATTTTATTAAGGTCTCTTGAGTGATTTGGAGGGGTCATAAATGGAGGCAGAGGTTGGTGGCCTCTTAGGAGATTATGAGAATGACATTAATAAAGGTATTAATAGTCTGCAATAAGGCAGTAGCTATAGGAATAGAAAGATGATATTGGACTTAAAGACATTTCAATGTTGTGGCATTTACCTGACTTAGATGCTGATTTCAAGGAAAGAAGAATTGAAAAATTACTCTGACAAATGAATGCCAGTAGTTCATCATAAGGGAAATTTTGGAAATAGTGTTATATTTGAGGGGAAAAAAATTAGTGCATTTGTAGAGATGTTATGAGTGGGGTGTTCCTTCAGTTTGTACATATTCTGTGAAACAGTACCCTAAAAGTGATCTGTGTTTTAAAATGGCTTACAATTTCAATGAACAGAGTTCAATAAGTATGTTAAGCAAGAAAATACAACTAGATGATAAGCACTTCCTAAGATCATTGTTCTTAAATTGCACCTACGCTTATTCATTTTGTCCTTTTAAAAATTGCAATAGCTGTCATTTGGAGACTCTATACCAGGAAGTGGGTAGCAAACTCTTGTGTATTATTTATTTTTTTCCTAATAACCATCCTCCAAAGTGCTATTATTAATATCGTCATTTTATAGATGGGGTAACTTGGACACACAAAGGTTAAATCATTTGCCCAGTGTGATAGTAAATAAGGTAAAATATCCAAGCCAACTGAGACCAGCTTTGTCTGACTCTGTAGCCTGTGCAATGAACAATCGTGCTGTACATTGCTTTCCAAATGCCAATTACCAGGTGAACTGGAGAAGGCACCACCGTCCATATGATTCACCATGACCATATGTCACTTCAGTACTTCAGTTCTCACACCTCGGACAAGTTTTTTTGTGACTCTGTAGGCTGGGCAAGAGTGGGCAGGGTGAGAAGTAGGAAGGTGCCGTGGCAAGAAAGCAAATTTAGGAGCAAAGAATTAAATGGTGTTTTTCTCCTCTTTGGTCTCTGTGGCTGAAACAGCTGAAACTTAGTATGAGCCCAACCAACATGGGAGCAGAGGAGCAGGGTGGCTGGTTCTCTCCGGCAATATCACATTTGGCAAGGTGGGAGAGAGACTCTGTATGAGATGCTGTTTAATTCTGTATGAGAATTATTTGTTTTGGACAGCTGTGATCACAAGACAAAGACTTGAGATCTGATTTTTGATTTACACTATAAGTAAGACCAATTTTTCTTTGCTGCAAAGAGGAGAAAAGTCCGTTTTCATTAAATACTGTACAGAACATACCTTAAGTAGCTAATGTTAGTAACCTCCTGGGAAATCTTTGCAAATGCCATCCCTTAGCTTGTTTTCTAAATGTAAAGGTTAGAAACCATTTCAAAAAGCATGGTCACATGTTTTAAATAACTTCTCCTTTCATTTAAGCAGCTATAAATGTATATACATAATTCATTGTTTTGCATTAATGAATAATGCCAAGAGAAGAAAATAGAAGAAATCTAACATTGGAGAAGAAGCTAGAAGCCAGGCTTTTCTACACATAATTTCTACATATTTCTACACATAATGCAATGCCTTTCTAAACAGAATGTTGCATGATTCTTAGATGGTTTATTTGGGGACAGAATGGAAATAATCAGGTCTTGAACTGTTCAATACTTTACCTATTTAAGTAGCCATATATATGGCTGTTTGGAATTAAATTAATTAATATTAAATATAATAAGAAAATTTTCTTTACTCATAGTTGGAATCAAAGAAACAGAAAACAGATTTCAAAAACAGTATCAATGAGGAGAGTGTAGTTGTGATGTCAAAGAACATTGCTTAACTAGCCCTGTTTTATGTATGGAGCATTGTGTATCAATTATATATTATCCAGTTTTATTCATTGAGTTCCAATTACCTTTTTAACAATTAAAAATGTGTCTCTATCTGTATTGATATTTTCTTCTACTTTTCGCTAAGACAAAAACACTTTTGAACAAATACAAGAGCTATGACCATTCATCCAGCCATCCACCTATTGTCTATGTTCTCAGATAATGTTTTAGCTTCATGAATGTGTAATAAGTAAGAAATAATGGCATCATAGCGTTTTCTATCCACTTTTTCTTTTTTATTTATTTATTAGTTTCAGGTGTACAAGACAAGGTAATACTTAAGACGTTCATCATTTATATCCCTCACACTGTGAACCCCCCTCCCCCCATCCACTATCCCTCCGACCTCACACCAAGCCATCACATTATATATATAAAATTATAGTTGGCATTCATTAATGTTTAACTTCTGGTGTATAATGCCATGATCAGGCATCCACAGTATCCCTGAGGTGGTCTTCCAAATAGGACACATGTCCACCGGATACCCAACAAAATCTTTACAACATTATTGAATACGTTCCCCAAATTAAATTTTCAAAAACCCTGAGGCCATCTTGTGGTTACCAGCTGCTTCCTAATCCCCTCACCTTTCACCTTATCCCGCCCCCACCGCACATCTAACAACTCTCGTTTTTTTCTTTGTGTCCCCAAAACTGTTTCTGATTATTTCATTCACATATTCTTTTCTTTAGATTCCGCATATAAGTGAGATCATATGGTACATGCCTTTTTCTGACTTATTTCACTTAACATAATGTTCTCTAGATCCATCCATGTTGTTGCAAATGATAAGATTTCTTTCTTCTTTATGGCTGCGTAATACTCCAATGTATAAATGTACCACAGCTTCTTAATCCAGTCATCTACCGATGGGCATTTCGGTTGTTTCCATATCTTGGCTATTGTGTAAAGTGCTGCAATAAACATAGGAGTGCATACAGATTTTTGAATTGGAGTTTTGGATTTCTCCGGGTAGATGCCTAGGAGTGGAATTACTGGATCATAGGGTAGTTCCATTTTCAGATTCCTGAGATACCACCATACTGTTTTCCATAGTGGCTTCACTAATCTGCAATCCCACCAACAGTGCACAAGCGTTCTCTTTTAAATACTTTGAGTTTAAATAAGTCCCATAGGATATGTATCTCATTAAATATTACAGGTATTGGTATCAAATGATCAAGTTAAATACAAAGGGAGCCAAAAAAAATGTATACACATGACTTGTATTCATATCTTATTATCGGTACATATTGAGCATCACAATTTTAATACAATTTTTTCCTTTCTTAAAATGTGTACACAATTTTGCCCTCCTGGTATACACTAATAGTTATTTATACAATAATTAAAAATATATTTATATGCAATCCGTCTCATTGAATAAAGTATTACATACATATATGTACATATATTTTTGTATTGTATAAAATGCTATGTTAAAGAAGAAAATATTTCAAAAGTAATTTTTCTAAAAAAAGATACGTTAACTGAGAAACTGCTAGATCCTTGGTTCTTTTAATAGATCCAATAATGTAAAATTGTTGGCTATAATATAAACTCAAAACTTGTATTTCCTCAAATGAAACAATTGTTTTATTCAATATTTGTATTCACCTGCACTCTTCCCACTCTATTAACAAGATCAATAAATATTGTTAAAAATACCGCTCTACTCGTGTGGTCCCTTCAAGTTTTCTTACTGAATAATCTATTATTAGTACTATATTCAATTTATCCCATCCATGAGCTCAAACAGGTGAATGTTTGATTTTATTAACATAAGGAAATAATATGAAATTTATTAGGTATTTCAATGACAGATTTTTCAAATTACAGAATGAATCTGTGTAATAGTTTTGGCCAATTAATTGTTAAACAAACAAACGATTTGTTTGAGTTAACTTGGATATGATATCTGTAAGGTAAACCTTATCCATTTTTAAAAACAGGCTTCCCAGTGTAATTGCTATGTAATCCCTTCTTAGAACAATGAAAAATCTATTGTTTGAGATTGGAAATCTTTCTTAATTGGTCCCAACCTAAAGAGCATCTGTAAGATCTTAGAAGACAAAGCATGTGCCATTTCAGGGCAAATATAGTGTTATAAATAATGAATGATTCTTTGGGGTGATTAATCTTTGTTGAATGTCAACACTAATATCTCTAAGCATGCAGAGTCTTTTTTTTTTTTCTAGAAAGCTTTAGTCCTTGACTTAGTAGGCATTTACTGGCATTTTTGTTTAGACCTGTCATTTTGCCTTTTAGATAACCTGACATCCTGTTGACTAATGGTTAGAGGGGACCCATAAAAGCTATGCTTTTGCTAAGTCATATTAGTCATCTAATCATAGGCACTATGTCCAAAATTGTGCATTTGACACAAGCCAAGCAAGTTAGCTTTTCTTTCTCATGGTAGGCGTGTGCAAGTGAGTCTGTGATATATATGTTATACCACACACATGCACACGAATGTATACGTGTATGTGTATATATAATTTTTAAAATTGAAACAAGTTCCCTGTATGCCATAGGAGATGTGCCTCAATAAGAATTATGCAGATATCAAATGATCAAGCTAAATATAAATTATCAATTACATACATAAATAACAGTTATACACACATACATGTATAGAGACATAGGAGAGAGAGTGAAACAGTGTCATCCTCTTTGCCTAAGGAAGTGTATGTATCTATAATAAATAATTTCAGGAACTTCCAAGAGCCATTGTCCATCAGATGGAATGGCGTGCAGCAGAAGGCAGTCTGTAGAAAGAAATAGGAGATGTGCACAGCAGCAGAAGAGCCTGTTTCTGTGTCTGCAGCAGTTTTTAGATCCCTGTTTGTGTGATCCTAAGGCGCCCCTACTTCCCCTTCCATGCCTGACAAGTTGTTAGGTTCTGAAAGACAGCCCTAGAGCCTTTAGACAGAACTTGTCTTTTTTGTATAAGCTTTCTCTACATAAAATCAAAGAGTCCTAGCTAACATATTTGGAAAGAAAAACATTGTTTGAAGAACAAATAACCAGTTATTTTTAAGATGTTTTATCTGTTTATCTGCCACAGAATTGTAGGGGAGATGTTGAAGAAAATTTGCCTTCATTGGTTGATGTGAGCTTTGGTCTATTAGCTTTTATCTGTTCCTGTATGTAAGGTGATGTCTTGATGTCTGTGATCAGGGGTTGAGTAAATTCCCCCTTTTGGTCTCATTCTCCCGAGCAGGGGAAATATGAGATGATGTGTGTTCTCTGTGCCTCATTCTCCTGAGCAGGGGAGGCATGAGACGAGGTCACTTTTCTGTTTGTGCTGTGATCAGGGGTTGAGTAAATTCCCCTTTTGTTCTCATCCTCCCGAGCAGGGGACTATGAGATGATGTTTTCTGTTCTGTCTGTGCTGTGAGGTGATGGTTAGCTTAGGGTTAAATAAATTCTTGATCAGGGGTTGAGAGAATTCTCTCTCTGTTCTGTTTCACCCACATCAGCAGATGAAGTGAAGAAGTGGCTAAGTTATATCAAGATGACATGATAGGCACGTTGCCAGACTTTGGAAGACCTTGGGCATAAGCCCAAGCAAGAAGAGTAGACATTGCTTATCTGCATGAATTGGCCCTTTGGCTGGATGGGCAGCATTCATATCAGTAACTGCTGAACCCTCCTGGGACTGGCCATTCCTTGAGAGGGGAGGGGGGATATATAAAACTTGGCTGTGGGATGCATCTAAAGAGATACATAAGACAGACGTCAGGTAGATTGATATTGATTGATTGGTGTTTCAAGAAATTGCTATTCAGAAGATTTGCTGTTCCAGGGCTGCTTTTCAGGATTGGATCGTTTCAGAGTAAGAGATCAGAACTTGCCTAAATGGACAGTAGAGACTTCTTTTACTTCTTTTGTTGGTGAATTGTCATCATTCTAGCATCCTTGGGACCTTGTATGTAACTTGCAGCTTGCAGTATCAGAAGACTTCTTAACTTCCAACAACTACAACAACAACAACGCCAACAGCAGCAGCATTCTTGGGAACTAGCAAGCAGCCGTGTGGGAGACGCCTGAGTTTCTCTCAGCTACAGACTTGCCTGGCAAGGTTTTCATTTATGACTTTTCCAGTGCCATTCCCCACCCCGGTTTGGTGAGCTATTGGCATCTACTGTAATAGTTACTATCCTATAAAGCTTATTACTACTTTTGGATACTCCTTACTGATGTTATTTGTGTATTTAGCCAAGTGATTTTTGATCAATAGTAAACATATGTTGGGATCTCTTAAACTTACGTGTATGTATACTCCTTTGACATGACATTGTTATCAATGTATAGTCTTAACCACTTTTACTCTCTGTCATTAGCTCATTCTATTAATTGCCTTTGTCTTTTGCTATTGCATATTGCTAAATAAATTGATTAGTTGTTAATTAATTAGGCCCATTCTAGCATGTGTTCCCCCCCTTTTCTTTTCCCTGCTCATCATCACAAGAAGGCTACTGAAAAAAAAATGCATCGAGTCTGTAGAGAAAGGCTTTATATGTTTGTCTTTACATGACATTTAAAGATGTTGGAGTTCTGTTATGTATTTTCATCAGATGCTTATAATGGACACAAAGGTACTGCAGGAATCTTTGCTCTCTGATAGTAAAATCGATGACAGTATCATTGCCATCAATTTGCAGGAATAGTGTCTTATGTCTTTTGTAGTGAGACGATTTGTTGCCGGGTTTTCTTCTGAATCTGTTTTTCTGTAAATATGTAATAGCATTTTGGAAATCTTACTTTAACAAAAACAGAACATAAAAATTTTGAAATTCATTCATTTTTATTATGTCTACATAGCCATGTGAAATATGCAAAATTATTAAGAAATTAAGACCTTGATAAGAAATGTGCAAATTTGGGTCATATTTATTTGTAATTCAATCTCTGATAAAAGTTCAGAAAAGGCATAGAAATAATTTCCATTTTGGATTTGTAAATTTCATATTGCCCATATTAGTAATAAGGTATTCTCTAATGCCCAACAACAAAATGATTCTGATTTCATTGAAATCCATTTAGACCTACTTAGTTGAAGAGTGACTAGGATAATTTGAGTGAACCAGAAAGAAGTGCACTGACTTTCAACAATTGTATAGTATAAATGTGATATTTGGTTTCATTATAAGTTTTAGTTAAGCTCCCCTTTCCAGCCCTCTTTTTACAAAGCACACCACAACTAATGAATATGAATAAACAAACTGACTGTTTTTCCTGTTTACAACTGAAGCTGTGTTTGTCAGCTAACCAGGTAGACCATTTAATTGAACAATATTTATCAAGAGCTTAGTAGTTGCCAGGCATTGTGCTTGGTGCTGGCGACTTGGAATTGACTATGAGCCTGAATTTCCAGTTAAAGATAGATACATAGACTGATAATTACAAATGTTTGTAAGAACTCTTGCCAAGGCATGACAAGGTCCTAACAGAATATAATGGAGAGAAAATTAACCTGGGCTGGGCATTCATATACAGCTTTCTGGAGGAGGTGGTGCTTTATGGGACAGCAGAATTAGCTAAGTGGCAAAGAAAGAACATTTTATATATTCCAAACATCATGCCAAAGGCAAAGTCACAAAAGAGAGTATTACTGGAAGGGCTAGTGCCTTTGTGTGGTTTACAAGGTATCTCCATGGCAAAGGTAGAAAATGAGGCTGAGAAGACAATTTGAAGGGCCTTGTGAGGGCATTGGGAGTCTCTGAAAGATTTTATGTTCTGGAAAGAATACTTAAATTTCTAGATAAGATTTTTTTTGTTTGTTTAAACATAAAAATATACAAGCTGCGCCTTCAATAGCTCAGTTGGTAGAGCGGAAGACTGTAGAAAAGCATCCAAAAAATACAGACAAATGAATATATCATAAGATTACAGTTCAGTAAGTTACTTCAAAGTTAACTCTAACAGGTCAAGAAATTAAAATACTATTAATATTTGTTTATCAGAAGCCCCTTCTTATTCTCCATTCATAACCTCTCTCTCCTTCCCAAAAGTTAATCACTATTTTTACTTCAAATGATATATTTACTATTTTTTAAAACTTTATACAAATTGCATTATTCAGTCAGACCCTTTTAGTGTGATTTTTTTCACTCAAATTTTTCTTGTAAGATTTGTTCATTGGGTTGTGGTAGCAGTTGTTAATTTTATTTCTGCACAGTATTCCATTATATAGTGATATTTCATATTATACCACGATTTATTTCACCTTTCTACTGCTGATAGACTTAGCATTTTTTCTTGTCTGGAGCTATTATAAAGAGTACTGCTATGAACATTATTGTAAATATCTTCTGGGTCATGTAAATCTATTTCTGTTTGTTACAAATGTAGGGGTGGAATTGTTGGATCATGTTCAAATAGAGTATATCACATCAAACAGTTTTCAAAGTGATTGTGCCAATTTACATTTATACTTTCATCAACAGTGTCTGAGGTTCCACTTGTTCGATATCTTTGCTATTACTCTGTTTCCCCGAAAATAAGACCGAGCCAGACAATCAGCTCTAATGCACCTTTTGGAGCAAAAGTTCATATAAGACCTGGTATTATCTCATCTCATCTCATCTCTTATCTCATCTCTCATCTCATCTCTCATCTCATCTCTCATCTCATATCATATCTCATATCATATCATATCAGAGACCCAGTCTTATATTATAGTAAAATAAAGCCGGGTCTTATATTAATTTTTGCTCCAAAAGATGCATCAGAGCTGATTGTCCTTCTAGGTCTTATTTTCGGGAAAACATGGTATGTAATATTGTTAGGGGGTGTTGTGAGTATTTACGTTTTAACCCTGCTGGTGGGTTATATAGTGAAAGCCTATTGAAGTTTTAAGAATAATTTGTATTTCCTCTTAATCAATATCAATATCAAGTGACCTTTAAAATGTTTATTGGTTATTGGTTCTCTTCTTTTATAAAGTGCCAGTTAAAATTTCTTGTCCATTTAAAGAATTGTCTTTTCCTTTTCAATTGATAGAAGATCTTTATTATTTCCTTAATATGGAACCCATTGTCAGATCTATGTATTCTTCCATTTTGAACTTGCCTTTTCATTCTACTTATGTCTTTTGATAAAAGAAGTTATTGCTGTTACTGTAGTCTAATCCACATTTTTCTTTGTGTTAGAGCCTTTTCTGTTTAATAAATCATCCCATGCCATAGTCATGTTTATTTTTATACGAAAATTTTTGTCTTTTACTTTTCACATATATAGCATCCATGATATTTGTGTACATTGTGAAGTAGGGGTTATACTTTTTACTTTAATTTACTTACCAATCATCATTTGTAGAAAAAAAAGTTAAAATCAGGGTCCTTTCCTGTGTGGTTCTAGCCGTGGACTATCAAGTTCCATTGGTCTGTTTGTATCTCCTTGCACCAATACTGTCTTAATCACTGTGTTTTTATCACAATTCTTAGTATGTTAAGTGCTCCTACTGTGTTCTTGACTATCTTTGACACTTTTTTATATCTATGTTAATTTTAGAATCAGATTGCTCATTTCCACAAAAGTGCCCATTAGTATTTTGTTGGGATAACATTGAATCTATATATCAATTTTGAAAGTCTTCCAATCCGTGAGCATGGTATTTCCCTCCCTTTATTAAAATATTCTCTAATTTCTCCCAATAAAGTTTATATTTTGCTAGTGCAGAGGTTTTACACATCTTTTGTCATATCTATAGTATTCTATGTTTTTGATACTGTTGCAAGGGTTTTATTTTTACAGTTTGATTTTCTAAGATTTTGTCAGTGATATAGAGAAATTTATATTGATTTATTTATTTGTATTGATTTTATACCTAGAAAGCTTAATGAACTCCCTAATTCTGTAATTTAAATATAGATAAATTTTCGATTGTCTTCATGTCTTCTTTAAATAAGGACAGTGCTATATATTTCCTGCGACGCCTAGCTTTTGGTGTGTACTGTGAATTTTGATGCCACATTTGCAATCTCATTCAGTTCAAAATATTTTGTAATTTTTATTTTGATTTCTTCTTTCACTAGTGGATTATTTAGTAGTGGACCACTATTTAAATAGTACTATTTAAATAATATATGGATAGTTTGTATTACTTATTGCTATTATAGTTAAATTATACTATAGTAACAACATACTGTATATAATTTCATATATAAGGTCTGACAATCAAGTTCATGAACTTGTTGCAGCGGTGTGGCTAACCTTTTTTGATATCAGAGGGATTATTCATTATGAATTTGTACCGACTGGACAAACAGTTAACCAAGTTTACTACTTGGAAGTGCTGAAAAGGCTGCGTCAGAAAGTTAGACAACCTGAACTTTTTGCCACCAATTCATGGCTCTTGCATCGCAACAATGCACCAGTTTTCATGGCACTTGTCTGTGAGGGAGTTTTTAGCCAGTAAATAAATATGTATTTTGAACAGCCTCCCTACTCACCTGATCTGGCCCCCAATGACTTCTTTCTCTACCTGAAGATAAATGAAATATTGAAAGGAAGACATTTTGATGACATTCAGGACATCAAGGGTAATCCGATGATAGCTCTGATGGCCATTCCAGAAAAAGAGTTCCAAAATTGCTTTGAAGGGTAGACTAGGTGCTGGTGACATTGCATAGCTTCCCAAGGGGAGTACTTTGAAGGTGACCATAGTGATATTCAGCAAGGAGGTATGTAGCACTTTTTCCAGGATGAGTTCGTCAATGTAATTGCCCGACCTCATATATGAAATTTTTGAGACTTATTATATGGCTCATAATTATTAATGTATGATACCCTATGAATTCCCTCATCCATTTTTTTCTCCATTAATCTCTCTAATCAATTTGACATAGCTCCTTATTCCATTCCAATTTAATGTACCACATTTTGTAAGAGTGTGTGTGTTCAGGGACTATATTTATTTCAGTGCCACTTCCTATGTCTATCATGGGACTTTGAGTATATAGGACACTGAAACAATGTTTGATGAATTAATAAATCTTTGTATTAATAGTGGCCTAGGGAGAGAATATGGCATGCATAAAGATAACCAAAAGTAGAACTTCAAAGAATAGGTAGTCAGAACTTGAGAACGTAGTGGGGAGGTCTGAAAAGGAATCCCCTGCAGAATAAAAGTAAGTTAGGACAGCAGCATGGCATGCATGCTAAAGGAGAAGAAAATGTTACAGGGCAGCAATCAATAACCAGCTGTCAAAAGTTGTCAAGAATAATAAGAGCTGAAGTATGTCTGTTTGATTTAGGAAGAAAGATAATGATAACAAGGGTAAAAGTAGATTAAAGTGGATGCTGGACTTAACATTTAAAATTGTTGTGATGTAGTTTATTCTAATACTTTCTAAAATATTATAATCATTTCTTTTTACTCTACTGGATGTAGGTATTGGCTAAATTATGTAGCTAGGGAAAACCTTGATGTAACTTGTCTTTTTGACAAAGGTAAAAACTGAAACTTCAATTTGTGGAGCAAAAGCAGAACCCATGTGCCTTATTCTCATTCCACAATTTTTCCCTCTTACACCATCTGTTTTATATAAGCTGCCTACTCTCAGAAGGAAGCACAGTATTAGAAAATATCAGATGAACACCCAAGGGCAAGGTTAGCCTTACGAAACACAATTGGTAGTTTGCTAGAGGGTCCCTTTTACTCTGCTGGCTAGTATGGGGTTTTGAATTTTCTTATATCATTGCTGCTCTTTGAGGTCTCCTTAATGGCATGTGACTTGGTGTGTGTGGGGGGCATGAATATGCAGAATTCGTAACATACTAATAGGATTTCTTTTATTTAAATACCAGTTGCTGACAAGATAAGGTGGGTAATGCAAATTGAAGGAGGAGATACAAAGTTTAGGTTGTGATTTAGTCCCAAGTGAAAAAACAAAATGGGAAAGAACAAGGTAACCACAGGGCCACTCACTCAGAGGTTTCTGAGCTCCTGTTGATGTAGGATGTTGCTTAGTGAATGCCAGGGTTGGTAGTCTCCTGGAGCTGAAGAATGGATACACAGACCAAGGAGAGGCAAAGAGTGACACAGGAATGTAGTTTATTATAGCAAGCAAAGAGTTACAGCTCCCGAGGGGAAGGGGGTACCCGAAACTGGGATGCCCACTAGCTAAGGCAAAAGCTTCTTTATATACTTCTGTTTCTGCCTGGGAGGGGAATGTGGAATGTGGGTGCCTATGGATACAATATTTCCTAGACTCGCTCTGCTGCTCAGCTTGGGGGAGACCACTGAAAGAACTCAGTTGCCCCAGAGTATAATTAATGATATCTTTGTCCTGGTATGGTTGCCCTGTGTTCCGTTTTTGTTCGTTTTTTGCTCAGTCTACCAAGTAGTCTCTAACTGCCTGATTTCATACTAACTAATCTGCCTCAATGTTAGATGGATGGGAACTGAGAGAAAGAAAATCATATTTAGTGAACACCTGTTCGTGTAGGTACCTTAAAACTATTAAGCAATTTAATTCTTACAATATATCTGAGTGTAGATATTGTTATTATCTTTATTCTTTTCAAAAGGAAACAATCTCCAAGATAGGAAAGCTCATAGTAACTTGCCTAAGAACTCAAGCCAATAACTGACAGCCCTGATATCTGAGCATTAGTGGATGTCGCTTATCTATGGCATTGTGCAGCAAATGAGGAAGCTAAGATTCAGAAGCATTTTTACTATTTAAACAGGATAAACCTAGATCTGTGCTCAAGTTTTTCTCATCATGTATTCTGTACAATTCCTCCTCCACCTACTTTGAGACATTGTGCATGTACCCTCTCATTCTTGGAGTGTATAATTCAAATTAATATACTGAAAGCTTTGATAAATCTTTTTTATTAATTAAAGTTTATTGGGGTGACAATTGTTAGTAAAGTTACATTGATTTCAGGTGTATAATTCTGTATTACATCATCTATAAATCCCATTGTGTGTTCACCACCCAGAGTCAGTTCTCCTTCCATCACCATATATTTGATCCCCTTTACCCTTATCTCCCACCCCCTCCCCCCTTACCCTCTGGTAACCACTAAACTATTATCTGTGTCTGTGAGTTTTTGTTCCTCATTTAATTGTCTTCTTTTGTTGTTTTTGTTTCATATACCACGTATCAGTGAAATCATACGGTTCTCTGCTTTTCTGTCTGACTTATTTCACTGAGCATTAGAATTTCATGATCCGTCCATGTTGTCACAAATGGTCCTATTTCATCTTTTCTTACCACCGAATAGTATTTCATGTGTATATATACCACAACTTCTTTATCCATTCATCTATCAAAGGACATTTTGGTTGTTTCCATGTTTTGGCCACCGTAAACAAAGCTTCAATGAACATTAGAGCATACGTGTCTTTATGTATAAATATTTTTAGATTTTTTTGGGTAGATACCCCAGAGAGGGATTGCTGGGTCATATGGTAATTCTATTCGTAATTTCTTGAGGAACCTCCACACTGCCTTCCATAGCGGCTGCACCAGTCTGCATTCCCACCAACAGTGTATGAGGGTTCCTTTTTCTCCACAGCCTCTCTGACACTTATTACTATTTGTGTTGTTGATGAAAGCCATTCTGACTGGGGTGAGGTGATATCTGTGGTTTTTGTTTGCATTTCTTTGATTATTAGTGATGTTGAGCATTTTTTCATATGTCTATTTGCCGTTTGTATGTCCTCTTTGGAAAAATGTCTCTTCAGGTCCTCTGCCCATTTTTCAATTGGGTTGTTTGTTTTTTTGTTGTTGAGTTTCATGAGTTCCTTTTATATTTTGGATATTAGCCCCTTATCGGAGGCACTATTTGCAAAAATTTTCTCCCATTCAGTTGGTTGCCTCTTTATTTTGTCGATTGTTTCTTTTGCTGTGCAGAGGCTTTTAAGTTTGATATGCTGAAAACTGTAAGACGTTTTAAAAAGAAATTGAAGAAGACACAAAGAAATGGAAAAACATTCTGTGCTCATGGATTGGAAGAATCAACATCGTTAAAATGGCCATATTACCCAAAGAAATATACAGATTTAATGCAATCCCCATCAAAATTCCAATGGCATTTTTTTTTTTAAAGAAATAGAACAAAGAATCATCAAATTTGTTTGGAACCACGAAAGACCCAGAATAGCCAAAGCAATCTTTAGGAAAACAACAATGCTGGAGGTATCACACTCCCTGACTTTATCTTATACTACAGGGCAACAATAATCAAAACAGTATGGTATTGGCAGAAAAACAGACACATGGACCAATGGAATAGAATTGAGAACCCAGAAATAAACCATATAAATATGGACAGATAATTTTTGACAGAGAAATCTTGTAAGAAAAACTGTTTACTTTTACTAAACTCAGCTTTACTGGTGTGCCCAAAATTTATTTGACCATGTCATGCCTATTTTACTTGTAGACTGTTAATTTTGCACCAATTTGTATCTTACGGAACACATTGATCAATAGTGCCTCATGACAGATGACGTCACAATTGACCAAAGGGTGTTGAATGAAGCAACAAAGATAAATTTCACCAAACCTTTCTGTAAGAGCCTTATTTTTGATGGTTTATTATGCATCTCTTATATTTTATGATAGCTGGAGTGAGAATATTCCTGAGATGTTTACCACTGTGTTTTATTGAAGTCATCTAATTTTTACTAAAAGTGAAACATAATAAATAGTTACAGTTTTATACTTTCTAAAGAATATTTTAAAAGACCACAGGATGGAGAGTATGAAACTATTTTTGGTGTCTGAAATTCACATGTGTACTGCCTGAAACAGTTATCAAAGTGTAGCTTTGAGATTCATATTCTAGTCTTGTTCTGGCTTGGGTGTAAAGTGGGATTATATAGCATTGTGTACAGTCTCTTATAGTAAATCAGACTTTCTTAAACATTTCATACTGAGGATAAAAAGGATTTAACTTTAAAAACAGATGAACAGGCAAATCTGACTGTTGTTGTGGGAAAGTGTTGTTATTCCCAGAGCACCTGCAAATAATGTTTCTTAAATTACCTAAAAACAACTTAAACACAATCAGATAATGTGATAAAGTGTCTAGTGAGCTGTGGCTAATCCTACTTATATTCAATTGAATTTTGAATGTGAACTTTGTAAAGGATTTTGTGGCTTTGGGAAAATGGGAGAAGCAACATATTCTTACATGATTTTGCATCTAAAATTTATTTATCTTTCTTGTGACTTTTTCCTCTTGTGTACCTCCAATACACTATTATCTACCTCCCCACCTCAAAAATTGCAATTTGAATAATGTGCTTAATCTGGGGGGGGGGGGAGAGAGAGAGAGAGAGAGAGAGAGACAGAGAGAGACAGAGAGAGACAGAGACAGAGAGAGAGATCACTTTAGGAATAAAATTATGTTTAAAAAAGGGCAAACATTAAGAGTATGCTATATAAGGTTAGCAGAAGCAGTAAACATTTAAAGTTCATAGTAACTGGTCTAAGCAGCATAGTAAATAAAGTTGCATGTATAATTTTGAATCCCAATCAAGTACTCAGAATGTGGATTTGTATCCAGCCACAAGATTTGCCCCAAAATATATCTTCTATCTATCTATCTATCTATCTATCTATCTATCTATCTATCTATCTATCTATCTATCTATCATCTATCCTTTTATACAAAATATTCCCAAAGATAAAATGTATTGCAGCAGACCAGGAAAATAAAAATGCAGATTTATCAAAATAAAGATTGTTTTCTAAGACTAAGAATTTATAGAGAAGCAAAGAAATAAATGAACAAAGAGGACAGGATTATTATTACTTTTTTTCCTAGGGAGTATTATTGGAGGGTGGTATTGTGGAAATGGGATGGCAAGAACTCGTAAGCATGGTTGATACAGGACTTGAGAAATGAAAGAGAAGATTTCGAGAAGGAATAATATGAAGGAGAAGGAATAATTTGAGTTTCAGATTTAAAGTTGAGGGTTTCTTAGTTGAACTGAAAGTAGGTATAAAAGGGGAAGAGTTGGCTTGTTTTTCCATTGTCCCTAACCGATTTGATAAACATCATTGTGGTCCATGAATGATGTGCAGTTCAATATGGGTGGGAAATGAAGATGTGTATTATTTAAATTCTCATACTTGTTTTTGCATAGGCATTATAGATGACATTCCTTCTATTGATAATTTTATGCCATTTTTAAAGAAATAATAGTAATAATAATAATAATAATAATAATAATAATAATAACAGGTGGTAAATCATTACTGCTTGATTCCAAAGATAGAACAAACATTTAAACAAGTCAAATAGATGAGAGTCATGTGGCTCTTCAGTATGAAACAAACTGTTTGCTGTTCAATTCTGATCTTTTAAACTCAACTTTTCAGGCCATTGTACTCCTTGTTTATGGACAGATGAGTTAGAGCATTTATTCTTTGGAAGTAAAGAACTTACCAATAAATTTGAGCATGACTGCAGCATCTAGATGGCTTATCAGAGTGTAGAAATAGAAGCAAAACATTTCATGTATCTAGCAGTATAAAAAAAGTAACAGTGTAACAGAATATAAACTTGGGAATCTATTGATAGATTCACTAAATTTTTATAAATGTGTGGGGAAATAATTTTTTTCAATAAAATGGGTCAATGTAATTATATTTGCCGGTAAGTTAGTCATAAACCATTGGAATTCTTTGTCTTGTTCTTTTGGCTTTTCCATAGATCTCATCTACCCTCATAGCTCAGATTTCATGTCTGCACAAATAACTCTTTAGCCAATACAATATATCTAGTTCTGCACTCTCTTGAATATACTGCACACATAGACTTATTCATTAATAATAAAATACAATAAGCTCACATCACTAGCCTTCAATCATCTACAGCATTGTAGCTCCTGGTGCACGGCCAGGACCTGAGAGTTTTGCGATTGCACACCTTCTTTTATAAACGCCATAAAAAGCCCTGCCAGAGGAAATGCAGCCCTATTTTTATAAATGAGAAAATAAGTACAAAAAGATAGATAACCTTCCCTCAAATGTGTAACTAGTAATTATCAGACCTGGGTTTCAAATTTAGCTCTGATAGAATGTAAACATCATGATATCTCCACTACATGTTTCTTCCCAGTAGCATCATTCAAATAATCTATAAAAGTCAGTCATTTTACTTAATTTATAGAAAATCAATGTTTAATAACAATGCATTTAATTGTAATGTTACCATGGTGGCTGTAAAAAATAAAATTATCCATATGAGATAAATGTTACTCTATTCCGTCAGTGAATGCTTAACTGTATTCTATATCTAATGATAACCAAAGACTAAGCGATAGACCCAAGACGAGGTTCCTTAAAACACTTTGGATTTAGGTGGAAGTAGAGTGGAATGGCATTGAAGGGAGAGGTTTTTAGTAGAGGATCTAGGTTCATTTTCAAAACAGCACTCTGGCTGCTGCTTAGGAGATGGACTTTAGGAAGCCCAACATTGGGTATCAGTTAAGAGGCTGCTGTATTGATTAGGCTAAAGGTATTGCTGCCCTCAACCAAGGAGGCAGTAATGGTGATAGAGAGAGATGGATGAGATATATTGCTGGTAGATTGGATTTAGTTCATGGGTCAAAAATGACTCCCAGTTTTCTGAATTGACTGACTGAATTGTCAGTGTCATATAGGAATGTTTGGGGTTCTTGTAGAAGAGATGCAGTTTAGTTGGTAGCATTAATAACTCAGTTTGGGGTGTTTTCAATATGAGAGACGGTGGCATATCAGAATGGAAACACACCCACCCACACACACAGACACACACACACACACAATGTACCTGGGACTCAGATTTCAGGTCTGTACCGGCGATATACATGTGAAGGTAATCAGGTTATAGATGGCATTAGAAGCCAAGGAAATGCAGGGAAAAAGAAAAGAGGCCCAGAGTCTAAGCTCTGAGGATCTCTAAATTTCAGGGCTTGCACAGGAGATCTATAAGTGTGTATAGTGATGTAGGAGAAAAACACAGGAGACTCTAGTTTCACAAAAAAACTATATATTTCATGGAGGAAAAAAATAGGTCAAAGCTTCTGAAAGTTCTGGTCCAGAAAAGAACTGAAAAGTATACCTGGGATTTGACAACCTAAAATTTGTTGGCTGCAAATACCCGAAAATCAACTCTAAGCAACTTAAATAGTAAAAGAATTATTTCCCCACAAAACAAAAAGGGCAGAGAACTGCTCTGAGTTTACTTAAGACAATGGGTCAATGAAGTACAGATGCTCCTTGACTTATGATGGGGTTACATCCCAATAAACCCACTGTAAGTTGAAAATGCATTTAATATACCTAACCTACCAAACATCATAGCAGAGCCTAGCTCAGGTGTGCTCAGGACACTTACATTAGCCTGCAGTTGGGCAATTATCTTGAGTATCATCTCAAGAGTGATTGCCTTCCTCTTCGCTCACCAGAAGGAGATGCAGATGGGCATTTTGTAGGCAGGATGAGCTATGAAAACAAAGCACAGTACCCAAAATACCCTGGCAACCCAGAACACTATAGAGTCCGTTTTTTACTCTTGTGGTTGCTGACTGGGATATGTGGCTGGCTGCTGCTACCCAGCATCACAAGAAAATACTATATCACATAATGCTAGATAAAGATCAAAACTCAAAGTATGGTTCTACTGACAGCTTCTCACTTTTACACCATTGTGCCATTGAAACACCGTAAGATGAACCAGGGACTTTCTGTAATCATCTTTGCTCTTTATAATTCTTACCACGTTGACTTGTCTTGAGGCCAGATGCCAGGCTCCAGCCCTCGCAGGTGTCATACCCAGACACAACGGCACCCAAGGTAAGACCATCTCTGCTTCTGTGAAAATAACTTCCTAGGATCCCTCGGGATTCTTAGCACTCAGGTTGCAGTAACCAGAACTGCATCACATTTTGCTAGGTTCGCCTAAATCAATTGTCAAGGGTAATTTAATTACTGAGACTAGGTTGTAAAATTTAGGGCACACGTCCTGGGACTGTCAATTATTCTAGACTTCGCAGAAATGTCAGGGTCACAGTTCTGTAAGGAAGGAGAGTGGGAGCAGGGATGCATGGGGAGGCAACCAGCAATGTCTCCTACACAGGATAATGAATAATAAACCAACAGTTTAACTTGCTTGGAATTTCCATCAAATCTGGTTATTCTCAGAATGGAATTGGGTCCTGTATTTCAAATATCCAGTATGTCTTTGGGTGACAAAATGAAGTGGATAAAGTTCATCTTCAGCACCCACGCTTTTCCTTTCTGTTACCTCGAGCTCTGCTGTTCAGTGCTTTTGTGTTGCAGTCTTATGTAATTGACATTCTCTTTTACCTTACATGTCTGAATGTACCAAGCTATTAATAGTATTCTCATCTTCTACGTAGAAAAGTATTGGAGTACTTTAAGGTGTCAGTTACTGATTTGGCTTGATAGAGTGCTCCTCTCAGGTATTGTTTACAATTTAAGAGAAGTATTTAATATTAACAAGACAGGAGGGGAAGGAAGAGGAACAGAATTACAGTAGAAATGTTAGGCCTTAAAGTGATGGTGAAGATACTTTGGGTAGGCGACCTCACCTGGTCTTCTGCAAATAATTTACACAGGCCCTCGTTTTGCTTAAAACCATGGCTTTTACCTGTAGCAAAGCTTATTCTTAGCCCATAACAAATACATACTTCATAATTATAAAATCAGCTGGTTCTAATGAGGTGTAAGTGATTTGTAAGGGTTTCTCACAAGACATTAAAATATCTAGCTTAATACTCTTCCTGTGGCAGTTCTGTTAGTGTGACTAAGTAATACATACATACAGAAGTAAATAAGTATTGTTTGTGCTTCCATTCATTTGTTCTTTCATCCCAATCAACACGTCCTGAGTTCTTTGTCTACCCCGGGCACATTTCTGTCAATTAAATGGGAAACTAAGCACAGCATTCTTTGCTAGCTCTCACCTCAGAGGGTGCTCTAGCTCTCATTCACAGAACAGCTAATAGACCATGAAAAATATGTACTCTAAATGTACTGTTGCTCTTTGTCACAGACATTGATTGACAATTGTATTTTTAGTTTTGATCTGCAGAATAAAGTTTCTACCTTCTAATAAAGGAATATTTTTAATACTTTCTGAGGACATTCAATTTATGTATTTTGAATGAAAAGACCTTTGTTGGTAGACTTCTCATTATAGAGCCTGCATAGTGCACGTTAACGTCAGCCCATCTGGATTGATCACATTCTCGTCTCCAAAGTTACCTACAGCAGGATAGTAATGCTTCACCGATGGTATAAAAACATTAACTAGAAGTAAATGTTTTATAATCATAAATAATATTTTATAACCATGTGAGCTGTTTCAGGGCAGGACATATCAGCCTATGAGCGTTGTTTGGTAAAAATAATTGGATTTCTGATTTGAACCTGATTTCCATGGAGAATGAGGGATTTCTATATGAGGGGTTTCTTCAGCAGTTAACGATGTTATGGTTTTATATATGTGATATCCCTTGACATTTCCTGAGTAATAAGTGTCAAATGAGATGACTAATGAGATACTAATAAGATGACTGTCTTGGCAGAGGTAAGATAATTTCAGGATGGGGGATTGTCACCAAAGGAACCAACTATATAATTAAAGGGTGGGAACTTTTAACCCCACACCCTGACTTCTGGGGTGAGAAGCAGGGCTGGAAATTGGGTTATAAAAACTCTTAAACAGTAAGATTTGGAGAGCTTCCATGTTGATGGACACATTAACATGGCTGGAGGTATGGAAGCTCTGCACCACTAATGCCCCCATACCTTGCACTCTACATCTTTTTCCACTTGGCTGTTTCTGAGTTGTGTTCTTTATAATAAACCCGTAATAGTAAATATAGCACTTTCTGGAATTCTGTGAGTTTTTCTAGTAAATTATCAACTCTTAATGGAAGGGTCACAGGAGTTTCCAAATTTGTAGTCAGCCAGGCAGAAGTGCTGGTCCCTTGGGTAGCCCATTTGCAGCTGGTGTCTCAGGGCAATCTTATGGGACTGTGCTCTTCACCGGTGGGGTCTGTGCTAACTCTGGATAGTGTCATATTGAATTATTGGACAACTAATTGATATTGGAGAGCTAGAAAATACGTTGTTGATGCTGAAAAAAACAGCATAGGTGGTCATGCAGCTCGAATGTGCCTAGAATATGCTTATGTAACCAGCTCACTATAAGAGACTCTCCTCCCCCCATGATGAGCAGATTTTGTGCTTCCTGATATCAAGGTGCTTTATATACATACAGGTGGAGCTTCAATACTGGAGGTGACAATGTAGGTCTTATAAGTTTTATAGGCCCGGGTGTAATATGACAGAGAGGCCTATATCTGTGACCTTGGGGCCCTTTCGATGCATATGCTTTTCTTGCTGTTGTAGTATATAACTTTTGCGAATGATAAAGCTCTTTCATTGTTCCTTTGTTATTTTCGGTTTTATATCCCACATATCAGTGAAATCATATAGTTCTCAACTTTTTCTGTCTGACTTATTTCACTTAGTGTAATCTCAAGATCCATCCATGTTGTCGCAAATGGCACTATTTCATTACAGAACTATGCACTTGAAACCTATGTAACCTTACTCACAATTGTCACCCCAATAAACTTTAATTAAAAAACAAAAACAAAAACTCTTTCCTGGGTATAAACTGTTTTAGTCCTGTGAATCTTTTTAGCAGCTGAACATTTAAGATGCTTAATTAATAAGTAGTACAGATCCTTTCACAAAACTTCACTAATATTCTTAGTCATTTTAGCAGTCTAAGAGATAAAGAGAGAATTCAAGTATTTAAAATTCCATCCTATCAAGGAAATATTGGCAAAAAATAGCTGCTATGTATTAATTAGATGTTAATTTCGTCTATTTCCAAAAATGAAAAAAAAATCAGTCTATGTGTGAGGATTTCCTGAAAATGTTGAGTTATTTTTCTTAACAAAAGTGTAAAACTTATAAAAAGAATGGGGAATAAAAAATTTGGTGTAGATTATTGCAACTCAGCACACTCAGAATTATTTCCAGCTGGTCATTGTATTTACTAATCTTTCTAAAAACTCTATTTTTAACAGGGATACAGGGAGAGTGGTCACTACTAATAACTTTAAATCTGTCCTTTCATATACTATTTAAATCACACAGAAAATTTTGGTAGTCCTATAAATTCTTCATGGAATTTAGTCAGATAATATGTCACATTTATTCATCTTCCTGTAAAAGTATAAAATTTACATCTGATTATTTCAGAGTTTTTAATGAATAGATTTAATTTTACCATAATAATGTTACCCTATTATGGGTAGAGTTAACAAAATGTAAACAACATCTGTATTCATAAATGACTATTGAAAGGAAGTATTAACATCTTAGCATTTTAATTTATCACAACCAATTAAGTAGCAATGTACCTTTATGATATTCAAAAACAGTAACGAAGTGAATGGTAAGTGCTTTATTTGATAATAATGCAACAATGTTGAATATAAGCACTAGTATATAATCAGTGATTAATTTCCAAGTACCTACTTTGAAGAATTAAGAAAATTCAGTTAGTGCAACTAATTAAGAATGAAAGGGTTGTTTTAAATACGACATGTCAACACAACTGTCTCACTGAAATGTCAGTGCCTATCGACCAGGCAGTCTGTGCGTGGCAGATAAACCCAAGCAATCACTTTGCAGTAAGCACTTTTATATTTTCAGACATTCTGCCGGCATCATCTGCTTTTACAGACAGCTATCCTCTCCCATAACTACCCACAGAGGGTGAGGAATAAAACAGCAGCACTGGGTTCTTCTTATTAAAAACAGGAATAAGGAGCTCCAAATAAAACACTAAAGACAGAAGGAAAAAAAAAAGTCATCTCGCCATTTGCCTACTGTTGGATTCCTTCCGACGATGGCTATTGCTTATCAATTATCAGTCTTCCAAAATGATTTATTTGGATATATATTTTTTTGACTTATTACCTAGAAAACAGGGTCTCTTGTTGTCTTTGTGGAAGTCTATATATCCTATAGGCTGTCTGTGTAATTTGCCAATGGAAACTTCTCCAATTATTTAGGCACGTGACAAATGTCACAACCCTCACGGACTTGATAAATGACTTAGGATCATAATATAGGAATACCTGCTTTGACAGCAGAGAATGGAGTGACCATAGGATATTTTTTAAATGATTTAGCTGAAGTCAGTTAGCTGGATAGCAATAACAGGCACTGCTCCTGTATGTTTGAGGTTTGATGACTTGAATTAGAAAGATGATTCTTTTACCCCTTAGCTGGATAAATGTGGACTAAGCAAATGGAAGCTCAGGGCATTTATAAAGTGGGGTAAATAGTCACCTGGCTGCTGTGTATCTTCTAAGATTACTGTGTGGATAAAAGCATTCAGGGAAGATATTTCATGAAGGCATTCCTCATGCTCCTGGCATTGTTTCCCTCTGTTTACACTTATCTTTGGAAAGCCTTTTCTCCTGCTTTGAATTATAGTGGGTTTTGTTTTGTTTTATTTTTTTTGTAGTTGATCTACTCCAATATCAATATTGAATTTTAAGCTTGTTGAGTGTGGAAACTATATTTCAACAATAAGAAGCAGAGTGCCTCCTAGCCAACAGTGATGTTAAAAATATATATATTACTTTAAGAGTGTATTCACATCCACTAGACAATTTATTAGAAGGCCAGCGACACACAGACACACACCCCTATATATGAGATAAGAATTTTGAGCTGTGATTTTATGTTAAACCATTAGCAACATTAAAAGCTGAATTTCTTCTCCATCCACAAGCATATATGACTAGAGGCAAGCTTGGAGGTCAATTTTACCAAGAGTGAGTATGATACCTGAAGTGACATAGATAATTGTACTTTTCTTACTTAATAAGAACAATAATAAAAGTAAATTGTGTGTGTGTGTGTGTGTGTGTGTTTCCCCTGTGTGTTTCAAGGTTTTGGGAAGGACAATGGAATGATTTAGTAAAAGGACTCTAAATTTCTCCAGGAGGAATTACACAATAATGGTAATGATCTTGGAAGAAAGTGCCCTGCAGAGACAGCCAGGAGCCCAGTATTTATACTGGGGTCTGGCTCATTACCAGTTACATCAGTTAATGTTTCTGTGCCACCCTCTCCTTCTCTGAAAAATGATAAAAGTGATGGCTGAGATGTGGGATGATTGAAGGGAGCAAGAAGGGTGAAAGTGAGATTTTAGTCTTGTTTTTAAATGGAGTCAGATCTTGAACTGTTTCATAGGGTAGATTACAAACAAAAACAAAAACAAAAACAAACAATAAAAACAAAAACAAAAACAAACAATAAAAACAACGTTTTTCATTGAGAGAATAGGTTGACTACTGGTTATGGTTGCATGTAGGGCTATTCACTGCATTAAGTGACAAATGTGGCATGTGGTTCATTTTTCTAAAAGCTGACCACTCTGCCAAAGGATCTGTGATTACATGCTGCCTCAGAGAGACACTCCTAAATGCTCCCTGAAAATCCTCAGACTGTCTCTAAAGAGATGGAGTCCATTGACTACCATGATGTTTACAAGAGACACACTTAAATAAATATACAAGTTTGGTTAAAAGTAAGAGGATGGAAAAAGACACTACAAACACATGCTAATGACAGAATTGAGGATAACAATCATTACCAGTGGTAAGGAAAGGCATTTCATAATGACCAAAGACTCAGTTTATCAGAAAGATAGATCATGAATGTGTATTGACTTAAAAACGGAAATTCAAAATATACGAGGCAAGAATTCCCCAAACTGGAGAAACAAATCGATAACATTCACGATTACAATTGGTGATATCAACAGTCTTCTCTCAGTAATGCAGAAGTAGTCAAAAAAGCTGTAAGGATATAAAAGACTGTTGTGTTTTCCCCAAAATAAGACCTAACTGGAAAATAAGCCCTAACATGTTTATTCAGGGTGACATGCCCTGAACATAAGCCCTAATGCGTCTTTTGAATCCAAACTTAATATAAGACCTGGTCTTATTTTTCGGGAAACATGGTAAGAATAGTATTAACTGAGTTGACTTAACTGCCATTTATAGAACCGTCCATCCAATAACAACAGAAAACGTGTTTTTCAAATGCACCCGATGCATCTACCAAGATAGTAGTTATTGCTAGATAGGGTCATTGTTGTTTGGAAAGTCCCTGATTCTACCCTCAGGTTCAGTGATTTGTTAAAAAGATTCACAGAACTCAGAAAAGCCCTTATGCTAACAGTTACCACCAGTTAGTTTATTACCGAAGTAATGCAGTATGTGTCTAAAATTCTTTCAACCAATATCAGTGGATCTACAGCCCTCCAAATGAGCAGTGTACAGTTCACTAATAAAATTGCCCCTTCTTGAGCCTGTTCTTAGACTCTACCTTCCACAAGCAGTAAGTGAGTTGTTAAGTAATAAAGTGTAAGTGATAAAACTGTTTCTGTCTTATCTAACCCTATGGCTAAATTAAGTAGATTGTCCAACATTACTAAAGATAAAACTTACTGCTGAGGAACAATTGATAAGGACAAAACAATTTTAAAGTGGTTTGCCTAAGATATGTTTTAGGCAATAGCATGCGTCTGTGGACTGTTTCCAGGCTATCGTACGTGTGCAACCGTCTCACTATGAGTGTATACACCCTCATTAGTCCCGTAGAAGCTTCTTAGGAACTGAAAGCACTGTTCTCCAGTCCTGTTCTCCATCTACCTCTCCTGGATGTTCTTGCCTGACAGACTGAAGGTAAAGGCCTAGTAATAATGAGACAGAATAAGGGCTTGGGAAAAAGAAATAATTTGAAATAACTACCATTTTCTTGAGATTAGCTGTCCTCTGTTAGTATACTTTATTTTCAGTTCAGAAAACCTGAATGATCTCTCATTCTCTGGAGGGAAAAATTGTACCAGATTTCAATTAAAGGCATTGAGATATATCTTCCTCCAGCAGAGGACAGGGACTTGTGCAATTTCTAGTCACATATATATGCCTTACTGCTCAATTTTGTAGTTTCAGAAAAGGCAGGCCTCACTGAAAATTTGTAGAACTGAACTGAAAATGTATTAAAATGTAAGTTATAAAATACAAACATTTTATATTTTAAACAGGAAGTTTAATATTTCTTTTCATGATAGGGGATAAAAGGTAACGATGTTTTGTTGACCTCAGTGGTACAATGGGACCTTTGTAATTTTCTTCCAACAGATGCTCATTTCCTCTACAATATTCAACTTTGATTTGTTTTCAATATTGGTGAAAAATAAAAAAAAAAGTTTGAAAGTGGAAAATAATTATTTGTAGTTAAAATTATTTGAAAGGTACTTAAACTATATTCCATCAGATTTTTAATTTCTAAGGCTTTACCAATTCTTAATTCTCTGTATCCCTCAAGAATTTTTTATTTCCTGTTGTTTAAAAAAATCTGTAGCAGTGGGTTCCAGTTGAAATTATATGCTGATATAAGCAAATTCTCCTGTCAAAAATTACTTTGGAACTCACTGCTTGAAAAATTCCTACCAGTTATCCAATCATGACAAGCCTATATCCAGTGTTTTGTATATAAGAGTCTTGGTAATATATAGTTTAAAAGAAAAATAATTCCTTTTCATAACTTTCTCTCTTCACCCACTCTCTTATTACTCCGGCCTTCTTTTTTCTACGTTTAGCTCAACTCTTTTGAAAAGAATGGCTTCTGTTTTTAAAAGCACATTTTCTTTTCATTTTCTATACTAAGCCTCTTCCCCAGACTGGCCTTAACTTCATTTAATTGAGAGGATTGTTTTGCTTGTTGCTATTGTTGTTTTGATTTTGTGTGAATGAACATTCAGACCATGTTGTGATCATGTACTATTTTATATTTGTTACTTGAAAATGCACTCAAAGTAATTGCTTTTGCGACAAGTTTATGGGATAACGACAGCATTTCCCAGAAACAAGATGTCAGTTCAAAGAAGTTCATATTAAATTTTGAAAAATATTTATTGTATGCATGTACCAGAAAATGAATTTCCCAAATATAAATGGAGTGAAATGTTTGCAACTCCCATTTTTATTATACTTTTAAGGATGTGTGGATTTTCTTTGATAAAACTGTTCAGTTTTTTCTAAACATTCATAATTCCTACTTAGTTTTTGAATTAAATTGCTGTAGTTACAAAATTTAACATTAGAGTATTATACTACTTTTTTCTTAAAATGTGCTTTATAAACTCAAGTTCCATCTTACATCTTTATGAGCCACAAAAATCCTTAAAAAAAACTGCATTCATCTCCTAGCCATTCCTTTATAACTGATAGTTTTTGATAATTAACTTTAGTTTAAAATTCCAATTTTGAGTGAAGGGGATTGTCTTAGACAAAGCAATATACAGAATAACATTCATTTTCCTACTTGTGGGAAAACACAGATTGTGTAACAATAACTGATTTAGTGACTAAATTATTTTCCAAAAAGGTGTTATTTGTATACAGACATAATATTATGGGTTAATCATAAATTACATATACACATCAACAAAGTAACTAGGTTTTCCATTCCACAGTTTATTTTTTCACTGTAGTTGCTAACTGATCATGTTATACTGCATTCCTATCAAACTCATCCTGTGGTGAATAAATATTTACTAAGATTGCACCTCATGCACTTGTTCTGACTTAAAATTATTTCTTCACTTGAGTAAAGTATGAGGAGTATGGCATTTCTTAACTCACTTTCCTCCTAAAACATTGAACAAAAGGCAGAAGAGATTTTAAAAAAACAAACAAAAAAAACCAGCAAAAACTCCTCTATGAAAGTATAGCCTTATAGGAGAGTGATTTATGAAGAAACTGACAATTGCAATGATCTTTGGACAACACTAACTGAGGATATTTGACAACAGTCCACACCATGTAGAATTTTAATCATGAAAGCATAAAGAATTCTCCAGACAGAGAGAGTGAAAAAACAACCTGGACTGAAAAAGAGAAAAGCAGCCCTGCAATTAATAGGTCTGGGAGGACAGGCACAGATAAAGCCAGCCGTAAAGTTAACAGGAAACATTGATTTTCCCAAAGGCAAGTTGTGTTGCAATGAGAGATCCCCATGTGAATGAGGACTGCTTAACATCAGTGATGGTCCCAGATCCACATTTCTATACTTATCTATTACTGGGGATACCCAATAGCTAAGGTACCCTCGCCACATGATAATACTCAGTCCCTGATTTATATCTACTTCTCCTAATCTCAGCTGAGAAATAGAAACCAGTCCAAAACTGATTTTTGCTTTTCTTAGATGTTCCCCCAAATTATTCAGAACATACCCTAGCCATACAAAAGGGGCTTCCCTTTTCTTTCTTTTGAAACATTAGTCAGTGTTTCCTCTAGAGTGTTACCCTTTGCTTCATTGAGCCACACAGAAAAAAAAAATGATACTGACTAATCAGAATAATATGAATCCTGGGAAGAAAGGTGGTCTGGTAATTCTTTCTTGTTAAATGAAAGGGATGTTAACAAAGTCCAGGGGTAAAAAATGAGAATAGTGTCTCTAGCAAGGAAAAAGATTCGATAATTATAGGACCCACAAATCCTTACTGAGGGTGTGGAAAAAAAAGGAAAGAAAAGATTATAAAATCACTCAAATATCTCAGGGAGATGGTGGGAATGTTGAGTTCACTTGGAATTCTGGGCTGGTTTGATCTATTATGGGTTGAATTGTGTCCCCCAAAAGATATGTTCAAGTCATAACAATGGTACCTGGGAATGTGACTTTATTTGTAAATAGGGCATTTGCAGATGTAGACAGGTTACCATGAGGCCATTAGGATGGGCCCTAACCCAGTATGACTGGCATTTTAATTAGTAGAGGGAAAAATGGATGCAGAGACACACAAAGAGAATACCATGTGATAGCAGAAGCCGAGATTATAGTGAAACAAGTGCAAACTAAGAAACCGCTAGGATTGTGGTCACCATGAGAAGCTAGGAAGAGGCAAAGAAGGATTCTTTCCCGAGTTTCGGAAGGAGCACAGCATGGTTGATACCATGATTTCCCACTGCTAGCCTCCAGGACTGCAAGAGAATACATTTCTGTTGCTTTAAGCCACCCAGTTTGTAGTACTTTTCTATGGCAGCCTTGAGAAGCTAATAATGATTTTGGTATTGAAAAGTGGGGTGCTGCTGTGAGTGAGAAACAACTACAAAGGTGTGGCTATGAATTAGGTAAGGGGCAGAGGCTGGAAGTCTTTTGAGGCACTTGCTAGTAAAAACCTAGATTTCCCTGAAGAGACTTTTGGTAGGAACACATCTGATAAAGGGTTAATAGCAAAAATATGTAAAGAACTCATACATCTAAACACCAAAACAAACAATTCAATTACAAACTGAGCAGAGGACCTGAATAGTCATTTTTCCAAAGAAATATAGATGGCCAGTAGTTACATGAAAAGGTGCTTAACGTCATCAGTCATCAGGGAAATGCAAATCAAAGCCAGAATGAGATCTCACCTCACACCCGTTAGAATGACTATTATCAAAAAGACAAGAAATATCAAGTTTTGGCGAGATTGTGGAACCCTGTGCACTGTTAGTAAGAATGTAAAATGGTGCATCCACTATGGAAAACAGTGTGGAGTTTCCTTAAAACATTAAAAATAAAACTACCATATAATCCAACAGTTCCACTTCTGAGTATCCAAAGAAAACAAAAACATTACATTGAAAAGATATACCCCCATGTACATTGCAGTATAATTACAATAGCTAAGATATGAAAACAACCTAAGAAATTTTTATGTATAATATGCACACACATATGCATATAATGGAATATTATTCAGCCATGAAAAAGGTAATCTTGCCTTTTCATCAACATGGATCGATGTTGAGGGCATTGTACTAAGTAAAGTAAATCAGGCAGAGAAAAACAAATATCATATGATCTCACATATATGAGGAATCTAAAAACAAAAACAAAAAACACTACCGACAACAAAATCAAAGTCGTGGATACAGAGAATGGTTTGGTGGTTACCAGAGGTGGGAGGTAGGAAAAATGGATGGGGGGGGGGGTCAAAAGGTACACAAGTTATAAAACAAATAAGCCATGGGGATATGCAGCATGGAGACTATAGTTAATAATACTGTATTGTATATTTGAAAGTTGCTATAAGAATAGATCTTAAAAGTTCTCATCACAAGAAAAAAATTTGTAACTGTGGTGATGAATGTTAACTAGACTAATTGTGGTGATCATACCACAATATATACAAATATAGAATCATGTTTTATACCTGAAAGTAAAAGTGTTTTATGTCAACTACATCTCAATAATAATAATACAAAACTAGAAACAGAAGGAAAGTTGCTCACCGCAATAAAAATATATAATAGGCCCCTAGCTAATACCATACTAAACGGTGAAAAATTGAAATCTCTAAAATCAGAAACAAAGCAAGGATGTCCACTCTTTCTATCTCTAGTCAACATAGGGCCAGTTCTAACATCAGTCTAAATCTTACACAGTGGTTCTGAAGCTGTGGTTTTATGATCTGCAGCATTAGTTTCACCTGAGAACTTCTAAAATGCAAATTCTTGTGCTCCATACCAAGTCAATGGAATCCAGAACATTAGATATGGGTGTCATCAGTTATGTTTAATGAGCCCTTCGGGTGACCTGGTTTCATACTGAAATTTAAGAACAACTGTTCTCTTACTGGTGAACACCAATTCAAGAGAAAAAAAGGAGGACTCTAGTGGGGGGCAACTGAGAAGCAACAGCATGGAAGATCACTGATGGGGATAAGGGGAATAGGAAGTGGAAACAAGGAGTAGTGAGGTCCAGGATTCAATAATTCAATCCGTCACATTTGTACTAGAATGGCAGATTCATGAGAGCAAAAACCAAAGATGTCTTGTTGACTCTATTCACAGAGTTTGGTACAAAGTAAGGTCTCAAAAAAAATCTTGTTGAAAAAATTAAGGCAAGTTTTATTGCAAATAATATGGGTTATTCATGTATTTTAAATACAAGTGTTTGTTTCGGAAAATCAGCCAGGTCTCCTTCTGCACAGCAGAAGGGGATCAGAATGTGTACTCTGAGAGAAGCATATCTGAGAAGAGAAACCAAGGAGCTGATCCAGGCATGCCATTTTGCTCTCTGAATTTCATCAACCATACATGACTTCATCACCCTCATAAGGAATTAGTGAAGGTAGGGAAGACACTATGATTTTCATTTTAATACAATTCTGAAAGCAATAATAGTCAAAATCCTTCAATAAATGTTTCTTAATTGTTTAAATGTTTTTTAAGAGCGATTTGAAGTTTAATTGTGTTAAAATTTTAGAAACAACCAAAGTAAAACCAGTAAATCACAGAAGTAGTAATTAGTAAAAATTTTATGTGCACGTATCAAAACGAAAGTTTGTGAGGTGGGAGCACTAAACCAAAACTTGAAATGAGGCACAGGGGTTTATTGTAAAGCAGCTTATATAGTGAAAAGTCAGTGACCATTTACTATTCACAATTATTGGTTATAATATTAGAATTTTTTAAATGATAGGGAGTTTGTCAGTGGTTACCTCATATCAACTGTGGGCAACAGTTTAATTTTGCTTAAATTTCCAGTAGCATAAGCAAGAAATGATCCAGGTCTAGTTAATCTTGCAAAATAAGTATATTTAAACTTTGTATGACTTAACTGATTTTTGTCTGCGCAGGGAATTTTCACATCGTATCTCCATTTTTTATTTTAACAATTGGCATACAATAACAACATTTATATAAAGTGTAAAAGTTAAGTTTTATCATATTTATGCACCAGTCACCACCATAATTAAGATAACGAAATATTACACATCAAAAGTTTTCTTGTCCCTTTGTAACCACTCCCTCTAGTCCATCTCCATATGTCTCCATCCCCAGACAACTATCGATGTATTTTCTCTCACTATAGATTAATTAGAATTTCTAGAATTTTTTATAAATGGAACTACAGAGTTTGTGTTTTTTATGGTTTGTTTACTACTTTCTCTTATAATAATTTGAGATCCGTCCACATTGTTTAATGCACAATATTCAATATTTTTTATCGGGAAGTAATATTTCATTGTATGGATATATCAGAATTCATCAATTTACCTTTAAGGAGCAATTAGAATATTTTCTAGCCTTTAGCAGATATAAATATAGGCGCTCTAGGTATTAATAAACAAATTTTTTGTGTGAAGAGTTGCTTTCATTTCTCTTTAGTAAATACCTGTAGAATTGCTAGATGGTATGTCAGATGTATGTTTCATTGCTTACGAACTATAAAAACGTTTTAGAGTGCTTTTACCAATTTTAATTCCACAATGTTTGAGAGTTACAGTTTCTTCAAGTTCTCACTAACACCTTGGTATGATCAAGCTTTCAAAATTAATCATTCTAACAGGAATATACTGTTATCTCATTGTAGTTTTAGTTTACATTTTCTTGATTACTAATGATGTTGAACATCTTTTTATTTGGGTGTTTTGTGAGTTGGTATCTACTTTGGTGAATTATGGGATTAAATATTTTCCCATTTTTCATTTGTGTTATTATTGTGTTTTGATAGTTTTTATATATTCTAGGTAGAAGCCCTTTATCAGATACATGCAAATACTTTCAGTCCACATCTTGTTTTTCACCTTCATAGCAGTGTTATTTGAAGAGTAAAAAAGTTCCTAGTTTTGAAGTTCAACTTATAAATTGGACTGAGTTTGCTTGATTGATTTTTCTACTCATTATGGGTCATGGTTTGCTGCTTATTTACATGCCTGGAATTTTTTTATTGGATGCCAAACTGAATTTGACTTTCTTGGGTGATGGATATTTTTGTACTCCTATAACTATATTTGGGCTCTGTAGTGAGATGCAGTTAAATTACTTGGAAACATTTTGATCCTTTGGGGTCTTGTTTTTAAATTTTGTTAAGTGGAGATAGAGCAGTGGTTTATTTAGGGCTAATTTTATTCCAGTTCTGAGGCAAAATTCTTCTGAGTCATTTACTTATGCCTCCTGAATTATGAGGCTTTCTACACTTGACTAGGGGTTTGTTTCCATAATACATTCAGGTGGTTCTTTCCTGGTTATTAGGTAATTTCCTCACATGTGTATGCTGATGATCTGTAGATCTATGGAATATTCCCTTTGCTTCTCTCCACTTTTGGATACCCTGCTCAATTAATTCTAGCTGCCTTAGCCTCTCTAGCCTTCCAGATCTGTCTGCTCAACTGAGGGAGACAATGGAGCTCCACCATCTCCCTCTATTATGGTTTCCTCTTCCCTATACTCTGACCATGATGTATGCTCCAGAAAGTAAGCTTGGACAGTGAAAGGGATTATTTCTTTTGTTTACCGTTTCTCTGACATCACTGATATCCCACATCTTAAAAACCATTGTTAGTATATATTGTTCCTTTCTTTGTGTTTTGTAGTAAAATGTAAATACGATCACTCTTACTCTTTGCTTCTCAAAACAAAAGACCTATTGAATTTCTAATACTAAAAATTATATATGATTTTATGGTATTAGTTGTGTTTAACTGACTTACAACTACTTTAACAAAGATATACAGTGATGGTCAATCTTTTACAGAAAATACACAAATGGTTACTGTGGTAATTACATTGAATTATTAGGTATCTTGACCTTAATCACAAGACATAAAAGTCTGATAAAATATATTTTAATAGGAAAAAAATAACATGCAATTTAGAACATTTTTAAATACATCTTGCCTTTCCATGAACATAATTCATCATAAATGTGAGGTCTGTTGGGAGAAATGGCACCATATGAATGATAAGTGTTGGGGAAGACTAGAGAAAATAAATTATACTTACCATAAAATGTAGGATATGGGAAATTTAATATTCCTTTTCATAGCTATTTTCCCTGTTATGTATGAATGTAAACATACTCTAGCACAGAGCTTCCCAGTATCACAGCACACAGTGGATGTGCCACATATTTGATTCCTGTAGAATATCCTGGTCTGTCTGGTCGAGTTTGAGGAGAGTGAAATTTATAGATATTTATAGATATAGATATTTCCTCTAGCCATAATCAGCCTTAACTTACCACATCATGCATTATTAATATTATCTTTTCCTATGCGTGCCATGATGTGGAAAGGTCAGGACACACTACTCCAAATGGTTACATGGTTTTCTTACTGTTTGTTTTATCTTGTATGATACTGTGCTCAGTTTATAAATTTGTTTTGCTTTTCTTATTTCAATGAGTGACTGACTTGCTTAGAAAGGCATTTAGCCAGTGTAAAAGAGAAGAATGGGCTTTCTGTAACTCTGTAACTATCTTTATTTCTGAACTCTATTACCTTAGGGAGATTTCATTGTGGAAATGAAAATGTGTCTTGACTAATACATATCTATAGTTGTAAAGTTAAAAAAAATATATGAATGATGTAAATCAATACCGCAAATACTTTTAAAAAAGTGAACCTCATCTTTTAAAATGTTCTTAAGATAATTTGTTTTATTCCAGATATGGGAGCTTTTGCAAATATTTAAGATGCCTATGATGCCCTTTTGTTTACCTGTTCAGTATTCCAGCTTTCCCTTTAGAAATCTACTCATAGACTGTGGTTTGTCTTTTAGCAAATAAGAAAGCTTAAACCATGATACTTAGTAAGTGAAAGGATTTTATTATCCGACTCATACAGGTTTTTCACACGTAAGAGTCTAGTGGAATATACGAGCATACGAGTATATATATTCCATACTACGTTTTACATGTTCTAGCTGTGCTCTCTTTGCAGATGTGGTCTGTAGCATTTAAAGGGACTGCTTTTTTATTTTTATTTTTCCATTTGGATTAGAATTTGTATCTCGTAGGACTGCGAAATTTTATTTCAAATTCTTGCATTATTTTACCTATGAAGGAAGACAAAGCTAAGAGAACAAACTGGAGCTAGATATTGAGATAGTTGTAATTTCTTATACCTTTTTAAGCATAGAGACTGATAATTTTTTAATTAAACTTATTGGGGTGACATTGGTTAGTAAAATTACACAGGTTTCAAGTGTACAATTCTGTAACACATTATCTGTGTATCGCATTGTGTGTTCACCACCCAGAGTCTGTTCTTCCATCATCTTATATTTGACCCCCTTTATCCTTTTCTACGACCCCTTTTTCCCCCTTACCCTCTGGTAACCACTAAACTGTTGTCTGTGTCTGTGAGTTTTTGTCTTGTTCATTTATTGCTTTCTACCTATACCTTTTTGCCATTACAATATAATTAGAACTTCTTACCTGAGGTTTTACTCCGTAATGTGAAATTTACCATTTCTCTTTTCACATGAACTTTGATACTAGATGACCAACAGAAATGGGAAAGTATAAGAAGCTGATATTTATTTATATTTATTTAATGGAGGTAGAAGTCAGATGAGTGGGCACTATTATATATTCTAGCTTTTTATGTATAATGAATATATATATATATATATATATATATATACAAGTGCAGCAGCGTGCCTTTTACTTCCATGACTATTTTTCAACTTTATTAAGGTATAATTGACATGATAAACTGCACATATTTAAAATATACAACTTGGTAAGTTTTGACATAGATGTATACTCATGAAGCAATCACTATTATCAAGATAATGAATATACCTGTTACTGAAAAGTGTCCTTATGCTTTTTTTTAATACCTCCCTCCCACGGAACTCACTCAAGATGATCATTGATCAGTTTTTTGTCATTGTAGACTAGTTTGTATTTTTCATAATTTTATATAAATGTGATGCTACAGTATGTACCCTCTTTTGTCTGCCTTTTCACTTAGAATTATTATTTTGAGTCATCCATGTTGCTGCATATATTATTAATTTTATTTGTTACTGAGTGGTAATCCCTTTTATGAATACACTATTATTAATTGGTGACTCACTTGTTGATGGACATTTTGGTTGTTCCTAGTTTAGCTATTACAAATAAGAATGTTATTAACATTCAGGTATAAGTAGTTGTTGGAACATATGGTTTCATTTATTCTCAAACATATAGCTAGGAGCAGAAGACTGTGTTATATGCCAGTTATGTGTTTAACTTAAAAAAAATATATCCCAAACTATTGCCCAGAATGGTTGTGGCATTTTACATTCCTAGTATAGCGTTTAAGAGTTTCATTTGCTCCACACCCTCACCATTGTATGCTGTCATCTTAATTGTATAGATTCTGTGTGTAGTGGTATTTCATCATGGTTTAATTTGCATGTCACTATTTTACTAGTGACCAATGTCGCATATCTTTGCATGTGGTTTGTGATTAGCATATCCATTTTTGTAAAGTAGATATTCCTATATTTTGCCTATTTTTTTTTCTTTTTTTTTTTTTTGGTTGGTGTTCTTACTGCATTTTGAAGTGTTTTTTTTTGTTGTTTTGTTTTTCGTTTTTTCCCCTGGATGCAAGTACTTTTACCAGATATGTGTTTTCCCAATCTGGACTTTCTTTTTGTTTTCTTAGCAGTGTCTTTTAAAGAGTGGATGTTTTTAATATTGATGAAGTGCTATTATTTCTTTAAACACATCATGCTTTTGCTGTCATATCTAAGAAATCTTTAATCCAAAGTCTCAATGATTTTTATTTATGCATTTTTCAAGAAATTTCAGTTTTTATATTAAGGTTTATGATTCATTTTGAGTTTATTGTTTTATTATTTGATATGATGGGAGATAATAGCAGGATTCTTTTTTTCATATGGATATAAAATGGTTCCAGTAACATAGTTTTCTAAGCCTTTTTTCCCCCCCATTAAATTGCTTTTGCAGCTTTTTTGGAAACCAGTTGACTACAGATGTGTCAGTATATTTTTAGATTACATTTTCTGTTTAATTCTCTATCTTATGCTAATACCACACTGCATTGTTGCTTTGAAATAATTCTTAAAATTCGGTAGTGTAAATCCACCAATTTTGTTCTCTGTTATCAATGTTGTTTTGAAATTTCTGGGTTCTTTCATTTTTATATAAAATTTAGAATCAGCTTGTCAATTTCTCCTAAAATATCTGCTTGGATTTAGATTGGGATTGCATTGATTCTAAAGAATAGTTTGGGAAGAGTTGACTAATACTATTAAGTCATCTAATCCAGGAACATGATATATCTCTCAATTTCTTTAGTTCTTCTTCAACTTCTCTGAGCAATGCCTTGTAGTTTGCAATGTACAGTTATCCCTATCTTTATCTTACCAACTTTATCTTAAACCCAAGAGATGAGCATACATAATAACACTAATACCTTCTTTATAAAATAAAGTAATTAAGACAATTTAAACTCTCACCACATTTGTACATGTACACAACCAACAGATGCAGCTTTCTCAATGTTCTTCTACATTGAACTTAATCTTCCTACCTTTTACCTTGTGAAAAGCCACATTTTGGCCTTGATACGCTTTGGAAAAACAAATCCTTTAAAATCTTTTTCAGGCAACTTTCATTAGGCTTTGATTTCTTTCATAAAGTAGCCATAGTTAGTTGCCCATTTCCAACCCCTTAAGGGAAAGACATTTCTTTTCTACCTCTCATGGTCCCATATTTTTCTTGAGCTCTTTTCCCCATAACTTGGAAAAAAGTTTTTCTTTTTTTTTAACCACAGTATATAGATGCTACGTTTCATCAAAACCTCATAGTAATTTTGAGGTTTTCTTTCACCAAAAATATCTTTTGTACACAGCTTTTAAGTCTTATTATTTCTTTACTTCTTTTTTTTTTGGATCTCAGATGTTTAATTATTTTTGTTTTATTTTTTATATTAGTTTCAGGTGCACAAAATAACATAATGGTTAGAGATTTACGCCCCTCACAAAGTGATAACCCCCCAAGTCTACTACCCCACTGACATCGGTTATAGCTGTTACAATTCCATTGACTCTTCCCTGTGCTGTACTTTACATCACGTGACCATGTATTTTAGATATAGCATACATATAGATATAAATGTATTTAATTGTAGTTGATATTAAATATTATTTTACATCAGCTTCAAGTGTACAGTGCAGTGGGCAGGCTTCTACACATACACAGTCCATGAAAGAATTCCCATCTTTCCAGTAACTACATCTGGCACCCTACATAATCTATACACCATTATTGGTTATATTCCTCATACTGTCACCTTCCCCTCAAAATATTCCATTTATTTTTTAGGACTTTTCAAATTTCTGGTGATCCAAAATTTTTATATGTAATTGATCAAATTTACATGTTTTAAAAAATTATAAAACCACATTTTCTATAGAATAGTTGACTGCCTATATTTTAAAATATGCTTTGCTATTTTAATTCAATTTGCTTGCCTTCATATAATTTAAGTTTATAAAAACCATTTGAATACAACACAGCTTTTAAAATAGATCTCTAAAATGATTTTTTCCATGGAAAATTGTGGCAGGGCAAGGAACATTCTGCTGTGAAGATTAGTGGCAAATTTGTCTCATAGAGTAAATCAATTTTAGTTTTTAGTTTCTATCTTGATGAAGATTTATTAAGTTTTACATTGATTTAGAACTAATGCAAATCATGTATGTTTGCCAATTACTTAGCTCATGTCATTTTGCATCATGTCTGATATACTATTATACATGAAATAATGTCAACATTTTTCACTCCTGAGTATCCAGATTTTAACACGCAATCTTCATTTTGATTTTGTTTTTTGGTATACGCATATTATGACCTATGCTTCTTTTATCTTCAATAGCCAGAGCCATACTGATTCTCCATGAAAATCAGATATTAAAAGAAGTATAATATATTTCTTTTCTTTAACAAATGTAAAACCAAGGGAAAATTATAAAAATATAAAACAGAACAAATAATAGGTAACATATATAAACAAAACTTATTTCATAAAACCCTGGATACAGTTTTGTGTGATGGAAAAGTCACAGGTTTGGTCAATATTAAGTGAGTTTGATTTGCATTCTTTCCATTGTCTGACTGACTCATCTTTTAAAAGTCATGGGGCCACTTCAAGAGATATTGTAAACAACCTAAATGCCCATCAATGAGTGAATGGATAACAAAGTTGTGGTATAAATATATGATGAACTATTATTATTCAGCCATGAGAAAGGATATCCTGCCATTGTGACATCAGTGGACCCTGAGCACATTATGCTGAGACAAGTCATACAGAGAAAGACAAGTACTGTATGATACCATTTATATGTTGAATCAAAAGTCAGACTTATAAAAAAAACACAGTAAAACAATGGTTGCCAGTAGATGGAAGGGGGCTGAGTTGTGGGATAAAACTGATGTTTTCAAGGGTACAAACTTGCAGCAAATGATAAATAAGCCATAGACATTCAATGCACAGTATAATGAATATAAACAATATTGTATTATCGTTATGTAATGTAATAGGGGTATTAAATATCACTAAGATGGCAATCATATTACAATATAAAAATGTATCAAATTAACATGTATACCTTAAATCTATACAACATTATGTCAAATATAGTCAATAAAAAAACTAAAGAAAAAATTAAACAATTTTATCAATCACTAATTACTCTTTACTTTAAAATTGATATGCAAATTAAAAATCTAAAGAGTAATGAGGAATAGAGAAAGCTGGATTAAAGCTGTAAAGAATGTTTGTAGATCTGCTTAAAAGTCTCAATTATCCTAAGATTTGAAGATTCTACACAAGAAATCTACATTTTTCATCTGTAGTAATAAGAAAGTACTGAAGCCTCATTTTAATATATTTTAAATTCTGGAGTGATCTCTTTGCTAATAATGTGAGAGATGGATAAAAATAGGCAAGATGGGAAGGGCAAAAGTCACATAACTCTCCAAGTGCTAAGAGAGAGTTTATACTGCCAGCAGGGTGAAAAGTCCCTGGAGAGAAACAATTTCTTGTTGAAAAGATATTGCTTTCCTCCACAAAAGCCCTTTTCCCCCAACACAAGAAAGACCTTCAGGAAACCTGGGGATGATTGTTCCCTTCATAAATGCTCAGATGGTATAGCAAGTAGAGAACATATTGACCTAAACAGAGAAGTGTTAGAAAGCATAAGCATTTTCTGAGAGCATTTGGCAAAGTCGTGATATGGTGTACTTCTAATATGAAGTATATAGTAGTATAATTAAAATTGTCTCCTTGCTCCAGATATTAGCCAAATAATCTAAGCTTTCTGTTGAATAAGCTTTCTATTGAAACAAAAACAAAAGCCATTTGCCTCCACTTGTCTTTGGTTGTCACTATCACAGAAAAAAATTCTTTGGGAAATTGGCACATTGTATTATATTTATACTTATAGGTACATCATTAATACAATTTATCTAAAGTTATCTCTGTTTTTTATTGTAATGTAGTCATATTTTCACGTTTTGTTTCCTTTTACTTTAAAAAAATTACCTCAACAATGAATTTTTATAGAAAAATCCCATACATTAAATAGTCTAAGCCCATTTCATTATGTGAGTAATGTCAAATAATGGTTTCTATTTAACAGAAAAAATGTGAATAACGTTGTCTTATGGAGTTTTATTCTGCATAGTTGTATAGAGATTTACTTTAACTGTCATATAATGCATTGTTTGGTAAATGCTAGTCAAGTAAGTTTGAGTATATTGATTTACTTTTCAACTCGTTCTGTTTCATTTCTTACAGATAGACTCATAATTTTCTTTGAGCTATATTGTAAAATGAATTCTAGTCACACTATGACTTTTTTTACTACTAACTAGATATTTTTCAAGAACCTCAACTGGTGCTTACAAAACGGGGCAGGAAACCTGAGTGGCACAGATGTGCAGGAGGGGATGGGATGCTGCTAACAGAAAGACATGAAACCTGGTACCTTCTCTCATAGAAATTCACAGTTGTCAACTATTGAAGGAATGGCAAAACGCACTCCTCTGGCCTGATCCCAGGCTAAGTTGCCATTCACAAAAACAATGGCATTTTTGTCAAGAATGCCATTGGCATTTTGATGGGAATTGCATTAAATTTGTAGGTATTTGCAGGTATTATGGACATTTTAACCATATTCTTCTGATCCTTGAATATAGGATATATTTTCATTTGTGTGTCTTCTTCAATTTCTTTCAGCAAGGTTTTATAGCTTTTATTGTACACATCCTGATTTCTTAAACTTCTTCCAAAGTATTTTATTGTTTTTAATGCTATTGCAAGTGGGATATAGTTTTTAAATTTTCTTTTTCCAGTATTTCATTATTAGCACATAGAAAAGCAACTGATTTCTGTATGATGATTGTATATCCTGAAACTTAACTGAAATTCTTGGTTATTTACAACAGTGTTTTCATTGAGTCTTTGGAATTTTTATATTCCAAATTATTTCATCTGCAAATATCAACAATTTTAATTCTTCCTTTTTGAACTGAATGCCTCTTATTTCTTTATTTTGCCTAATTGCTCTAACTAGGACTTCCAGGACTGTATTTGAATAAGAAAATTGAGAGTGGGTATCCTTGTCTTGTTCCTGATTTTAGAGGAAAGCTTTCAATTTTTCTCCATTGAGTATAATGTTAGCTGGGTTTGTTTTTTAATATGTGGCACTTATTATGTTGAGATATGTTCCTTCTATATCCAATCTGATGAGGGTTTTTATCATGAAAGGATGCTGTATTTTGTCAAATGGCTTTACTGCATTTCTTGAGGTGATCACATGATTTTTATCTTTTATTCTATTAATGTGATATATTAATTGTTTTGCACACATTGAACTAGCCTTGTAACCCAGAGATAAAACCCACTTGGTCGTGGTAGATAATCCTTTAAATGTGTTTCTGACTGAATTAAGTTTGCTAATACTTTGTAGAGGATTTTCACATCTATGTTCATCAGGGATATTGGCTTACAGTTTTTTTTTTCTGTTGTAGTGTTTTTATCTGGCTTTGGTATCAGGATAATACTGGTCTCATAGAATGAGTTTATAAGTGTTTGCCTCTCTTTGTTATTTTTGGAAGAGTTTAGAAATACTGGCATTAATTCTTCTTTAAATGTTTGGTGGATTTCACCAGCGAAAATTGATCTTGGGGCTTTACGTGTTAGGAGGTTTTGACTACTGATTCAGTCTCTTTCCTTGTTATTGATCTGTTCAAATTTTCTGTTTCTTTCTGATTCAGTCTTGACCGTTTGTATGTTTTTAGAAATTTATCCAATTTCTTCTGGATTATCTAACATGTTGCCATATAATTGTTCATACAGTCTTCATAGTAGTCTCTTACAATCCTATGTGTTTCTGTAGTATGAGTTGTAATGTCTCCTTTTTCATTTTTAATTTTATTTGAGTCTTCTCTCTTCTTTTCTTAGTCTAGCTAAAGTTTTGTCAGTTTTGTCTATTTTTTCAATAAACCAGCTTTTAGTTTTGTTGATCCTGTCTGTTGTTTTTCTGGTCTATATTTTGTTTCTGTTTTGATCTTTATTATTGCCTTTCTTATGCTTACTTTGGATTTAATTCATGCTTCTTTTTCTAGTTCCTTAAGTAGAGTTAGGTTGTTTATTTGAGATCCTTCTAATTTCTCAATTATGTCTTTATCAGTATAAACTTCCATCTCAGTACTATATTTGTTGCATTCCATAAGTTATGATATTTTGTGTTTCCAATTTCATTTGTTTTGAAGTATTATTAAAATTCCCTTTTAATTGCTTTTTCTGAACCATTAGTTGTTCACGTGTGTGTTGATTAGTTTTCACATATTTGTAGAGTTTCCAGCTTTCCTTTTGTTGTTGATGTCTAGTTTCATAACATTGTGGTCAGAAAAGATAGCTGTTGTGATTTCAATCTTCAATTTGCTAAAATTTGTTTTGCATTCTATCATACAATCTGTTCTGGAGAATGTACTGTGTGTGCTTGGGAAGAAAGTGGATTTTGCTGCTTTTTGATGAAATGTTCCATATATGTCTGTTAAGTCCATTTGGTTTAATGTACAGTTGAATCCCAACGTTTCCTTATTGATTTTCTCTCTGGATGCTCCATCCATTGCTGACAGTGGAGTATTGAATCACCACGATTATTGTAACATTGTCTATTTCTCCCTTCAAATCTGTTGGTATGTGCTTAATATATTTAGATGATCTGATGTTTGGTGTGTATTCATTTACAACTGTTATATCTTCTTGATGTATTGACCCCTTCATCATTATATAATGACCTTCTTTTTCTTCTGTTACCATTTTTGGCTCGAAGCCTTTTTGTCTGGTATAGTAAAGCTATTCCTGCTTTACTTTTGGTTTCCATTTACATAGAGTTTCTTCTTATATCCCTTCACTTTGAGCCTATGTGTGTGTCTTGAGAGCTGAAATGAGCTTCCTGCAGGCAGCATGTAGTTGTATTTTGTTTTGATATCCATGCATCCACTCTGTGCCTTTTGAATTCAGTCCATTCACAGTTAGAGTGATTACTGAGAAGTAAGAACTACTATTACCATCTTATTTGTTTGCCTTCTGGTTGTTTTGTATCTTCATTGTTTCTTTTTTTTTCTCTGTTTCTGCTTACCTGTTTAAGTTGGTGGTTTTCCATGGTGATTTTCTCAGTCTCCCCATTTTTGTGTTTCCCAAATGTACTCTAGACTTTTGCTTGTGGTTACCAGAGGCTTACATAAAATATATCATGGATAAAACAATCCATTTTATGCAGGTGCAACTTATCTTTGTTTGTCTATAAAGGCTCCCCCTTTTTCCTTTTCTCCTTTTATATTTTTTTTTGTCACAAACTATGTCTTTGTGTACTGTGAATTTGATAAGAGATTACAATAGCTATAGTTATTTTTAATGCTGTTTTTCTTTAAGCTTTATACTATAGTTAATTCATTGACTCACCATTCTAATAGAGTTACAGTTTTCTAATTCTGTAACTGATGGTTTATTTTTCACCTTTACCAGAGTGTTGTGTACTTTAATACATTACGTCACTAGTTACTTTTTTTTTTTTTTTCCTCCTTGAAAAACTCCTTTCACCATTTCTTAGAAGACAGGTCTAGTGGCGATTATCTCCCTTAGTTTTTGTTTGTCTGGGAAAGCCTTTATTTCTTCTTCATGTCTGTAAGATAACTTTGCCAGATAAAGTATCCTTAGTGGGAAATTTTATTTTTCAACCCTTTGTATATACTATTCCACTCTCTCCTGGCCTGTAGAGTTTCCTTTGATAAATCTACATGTTGGCTAATGGGGTTCCTTTGTAGGTTACTTCCCCTCCATACACCCCCTCATACTGCCTTTAAGATTCTTTCATTATCATTGATTTTTGACAGTTTCATTATAATGTGTCTTGGACAACGTCCTTTTGCATTAAGATGATAGGGTGTTTTATTAGCTTTGTAGATTTGTGGACTTGTATATCCAATTCTTTCCCCAGGTTTGGGAAGTTCTCAGTTATTATTTATTTAGTAAGCTCTGTCCCCTTATTTCTCTCTTCTCTTCCTGTTATACAAATTATTCTATATTTACCTTTCTCATCGATTTTAATAGCTCTTGTAGGGTTTCTTACTTTTTAAAAATCTTACTTCTCCATCTTTTTCTAATAATTTAGTAACTAAATTATTGCTATTTTTCTGCCCTCCAATTCTTTTATTCTTTATTCCATCTGGTCTTCCCTGTTAACCTACACTCTCTTTTGCATTCTTCATCTCATTCATTAAATTCTTCAGTTCTAGAGTTTCTGTTTGGTTATCTTTATAATTTCAATGTCTTTAATAATGAACTCCTTTTGTTCATTAATTTTGTTCCTGAGCTCATTGAATTGTCTTTCTGAATATTCTTGTGGTTCTTTGAATTTCTTTGTAACAGCTATTTTGGGTTCTTTATCAGTTAAATTACAATATTCTCTGCCTTTGAGTTTGGTTGCTGGAGAATTATCATTTTCTTTCTTGTGATTATATATATGTATATATATATATATATATATATATATATATATATATATATATATATATATATAGTTTTTGACTGTATGTACTTCTGCTTTCACATCTGAAGTAGAAGACAGCTTGCATTGCTAATTTTCTTTTTTCTTACATTTCAACAAGCTGATAATTAGAAACCTTTCTTTTCTGTTCCAGTAGGTCATGGTATAGCTCAAATTTGTGGTTTCTCTTACTGGAGGTAGCTCTCCTGTTGGAACTTGGGCAGTGCATAGGAGCTGGCTACAGTGTATGGGGAGGAATAGGCTTAGCTCATGGGGCTGTGGAGGTGACCAAGGCCCAGTAGGGGAAACCTGGAGTGGGCATTCCCAGAGAGCCATGGGTTGACTTCCTGCTGAAATCCAAAAGCAAACAGCAAGAAACCTTTTCCTTCAATGACCTTTGATTTTCTTGTCTTCTTCCCTTATTTCTTCCTCCTTCCAGTCACAGATGTCTCTCCTCAGAAATCAGGGTGCTGCTGGAGAAAAACTGGTCTCTCTAACTGTAACCTGAATAACTAGGGAAGTTGGCTGATCACTCACCATTTTTACTTTCCACCTCTGATGCCTCCAAAAGCCTAACTCCTTGCCGTGTTGCCCAGGGGAGGATGTCCTGACTTGGCGGGTTTTTTCATCTCCTTTGCCTCAAAACTTACCTTTCAGTTCTGATGGCCCACTAGACTCCCGTCAGGCAGACTAGATCTCCACAAATTCTCCATATACCCTGGGTACCATCTTAGTTTTTTAAATTTGATTTTATACTTTTGTGCCTGGCATAAAATAAACTTTGTATAACAAAGTATAGATGTACAGGAAAAAAATTGAGAACTATAGTGCAGTCCCATATATCCTACATCCTATTTCCCTTTATTATTAATATATTAGTATGGTTCATTTGCTATACTTATGAGCCAATATCATTAGTAGTAATAAAAGTTCATACTTTATTTATATTTTCTTAGTTTTTAATGTATATTTTTGTTGTTTTTGTTCTGGGATCCCATCCAGGATCACATTACATTTAGCTGTTATGGAAGGGAGAGTTCTCGGGCTCTTATTTGCTTTGAATATTCTTGACAGCTTTAAGGAGAACTGGTCAGGTATTTTGGTGGAGGTCCCTTTATTGGAATTAGTTTGCTCTTCTTATGATGCATTTTGGGGAGGAAAATCATAGATATAAAATGCCACTTTGACCATATATTAATATTGCATACTATCAACATGATATATAAGTATTGATATTGACCTTATCACTGGAGTGATACAGTCTTTGTCAAGTTTTTCCACTGTAAAATTACCACCCCTTTCCATACTGTATTCTTTTGAAGGAAATACTATATTCAGCCCACAGTTAAAGGGTAGTGAGTTATATTTGATCAGTGTACACTCATTGATATTTATTGTACACTTTGGATTATAACCCAATACTATTTTTTTTTTTCACAAAGTGTTCCAGCTTGGGCCACTGGGAACTCTTTCAATTGGCTCCTGTATCCCTTTGACATATTATTACTGTGTGTGTGTGTGTGTGTGTGTGTGTGTGTGTGTGTAGTGTGTTTTGAGCACCTCCTTACTTTCTGGCACTAATGTTTACAGCTCATCTGTTATATTTCCTGTCTAAGACCTAGGATTGAACATTTCTTCAAAGGGTTTTGGTCCCTTTTATTGGGGAATGGTTTTAGAAAACAAAATCTGAGAACTGGGTGAGCACATTGCTACTGGGTGTCACAGAGCAAGGAAATGCGTATATCTGCTAACCCATGTATAAACACGTATCTATAAATATTTCTCTAACATTTCTCTTATATGAAAGTAAACATGAGTTCATACTAATGGCCCCAATTCTCATCCATCACCATATAGATCTCTCTAGCCTCTTCCTTTGGCTTATATGTAAATTTCCACTTCAACAATGAGAAGTCTGGCTTTGTCAGCTGCCATCCGTTTATTTAATTGTTCATTTCCAATATCCACATACAGCATTTTCAGAATTGTTAACCTCTACCACCATGTGAGAGAAATTTATCAATCAGAGTACACTGCTTATGTGAAGGTTTGTTTTGTTTTGTTTTAATGAAATTTATGGATTCCACTCACTTCCAATGTTACTTAGCACATCTTCTCCCATCATCCCCTTCAGTGGATTTATTTTATACATTTTCGCAGTTTGCATTTCTTCCTGGGATCCCATGAATTATAAATACGTTTTAAAATTTGATTACATCAAAGTTTATTCTTTGTGCATTTAAGTTCTGTGGGTCTTGATAAATTCATGTAATGTATCCACTGTTAAATTGTCATTCAAAATAGTTTCACCAGCCTAAAAGTTCCTGTGTGCTTCAGGTATTCAATTCATACTCACTTCTTCCAAAATCCCAGCAACCACTGATCTTTTTATTTTCTCTATACTTTGCTTTTTCCAGAATGTCATATAATTTGAATCCTACAGTGTGTAGACTTTTGAAAACGACTTCTTTCTCTTACCAGTATACATGAAAAGTTAACCTATGTCTTTTCATGGTTTGACAACTTGTTTGTTTTTATTACTGAATAATATCCCATCATATAGATGAAATTTGTTTATCCATTCACACATTGAAGGACTTTTTGCTTGCATCCAATTTTTGCCTGCTTCCAATTTTTGCCAAAGCTGCTATAAGTGTTTGCATGTAGGTTATGGTATGGCCATAACTTTTCAAATCAGCTGGGTAAATACCTAACATACTATTGTTGAATCATATGATAAAACTATATTTAACTTTGTAAGAAGAGCCCACCACACTGTTTCAAAATTGTTGTACCATTTTGCATCTCCACCATAATGAATAAGAATTCCTCTTGCTCAGCGTACTCATCAGCATTTAGCGTTGTCCATTTTATGAATTTGAACCATTCTAATAAATGGAGCATCTCATGTTTTATTTTGCAATTCCCAATGCTAAATGATATTGGGCATCTTTCCATATGCTTATTTACCATCTGCATATCTTCTTTTATGAACTATCTTTTCAGAAGTTTTGCCCATTTTTTAATTGAATTGTTTTATCTGATTGTTGAGATTTAAGAATTCACTGCATACTGTGGATTCAATTCATTTATCAGATACATGTTTTGTAAATATTTTATCTCATTCTGCGCTTGTCTTTTCTCAGTGTTTTTGACTTGCTCTGAGATTTCTGAAGATCCAGTATGACTATTCTACAGCACCAGTTTCTCTCTGTACCTCTACCCTTACTCTAGTCCCAGACTACTCTTGATTGAGACTTGGTGCAAGGCTTATGGTGGGGTCAGAGATTCTCAGTTTTTTTTTTTTTTTTTTTTTTTCATAAAATCTCAGTCTTAATCATGGCCTGTGTTCTTAAACTTTAGTGGTCATATTTTTCAACATTTCCACCCCTCCCCATACGTGGTGTCCTTGTAATAGTTGGAGGTCCTGAGTAGAGCATGTTTCTTACCCTTTCTCCAGAGCAGTCTTTTTTTTTTTATAATTAATTAATTTATTTATTAGTTTCAGGTGTACAAAACAAGGTAATACTTAGACGTTCATCATTTATATCCCTCATACTGTGAACCCCCCTCCCCCCATCCACTATCCCTCCGACCTCATCCAGAGCAGTCTTTAACCTTCTAGCAGTTTATGATCATGAGACCAAGTGGATTTCCTGCCACTCCTTCAGTGTGAGACTGCTTTTACTCCTACCCAGCCACAGGGGCAACTTTGCCTGGGATCAGGCTGAAGGAGTGAGTTTTGTCATTCCTCCAATTGTTGAAAATGGAAGTTCTATGAGAGAAGGTACCAGGTTTCATGTCTGTCTGTTATCAGCATCCCGTCATCTCCTACACATCTGTGCCACACAGGTTTCCTGCCCTGTTCTGTAAACACCAGTTGAGGCGCTTGTAAAATAGCTAGTGAGTAGTAAAAAAGGAAACTTCCCTTTTTACTAAGTATCTCAGGAAATCTAAACTCTCTCATACTAATTCACACGTGGTCTCTAAAAATTCATTGAAATCTCAGATGTTTCTTTTTACATGTTTTTATGTATGCAACCTTTCCTTCACATGCTTGTCCTTGGACAAAACAGTTCATGTATCTTGTCTTTCTCCAGAGGAGATTGTATATCAGTTCATTAGAACTCATTGTTTGATAACCTCAGCTTTCTTATGGAAACCAAAATAATTTTAATTTTTAGGTTATCTGACTTTTCTTGTTAGTGTCAGAGTAATATTCTTTTATGAAGTTCTTTTTTTCTTGTCTTTTAAAAATATCTGTTTCCAGCTTGATTAAGATGTAATTGATATACAGAACTATATAATTATAAAGTGTAGAGCATAATGATTTAATTTACATATATTGTGGAATGGTTACCACAGTAAGATTAGTTAACATCTATAATATCATATAGATACAAAATAAAACAAAAATTTTTTTTTTCTTGTGATGTTAACTCTTTGGATCTACTCTCATATAGCAGTGTTACTCTACTCATCATGTTATACATCATATCCCTAGTACTTAGTTTTCTTATAACTAGAAGTTTTTTGCCCACCTTCATCCAATTCCCCCTCCCCTAACACGCAACGTATGATAACCACAAAAGTGATCTTTTTTTCTGTCAGATTTTGTTTGTTTTTTATAGTCCACATATATGTGAGATCATACAGTATTTGTATTTCTTATTTCACTTAGCATAAGACCCTCAGGGTCCTTCTGTGTTGTCAGAAATGGCACAATTTCCTTATTTTTTATGGCTGTATAATATTCATATAAATTATATGAATATTATATAATATGAATATTATATGTATAATATATATTATATTATATATTATATGAATTATATGAATATTATATATTATGAATATATATTATAAATATATACACATATATATTATGAATATATATACATATATTATGAATATATATATACACATATATATATACATATATGTGTGTGTATATATATGTATATATATATGTATATGTATATATATATATAAAACTTCTTTATCCATTCATCTGCTGATGGACACTTAGTTTGTTTCCATGCCTTGGCTATTGTAAATAGTGCTGCTATGAATTTAGGGGTACAGGTCTCTCTTCATCATAGTGTTTTTGTTTCCTTTGGTTATATTCCCAGAATTGGGATCGCCGGATCTCTTTTATGGATTTCTGCATCCTACAAGAAAACAGAACATTTCAGGTTGTTTCTTAATTCAGTTTTTTAGTAAGATGTTATTGCTCTGACAATTATTGAAATTATGCTTTTTGACATTTGACAGGTAATTTGGACCAGAAATATAAAAGTATTATCTATTAAACAGGTGCATTAAGATGAGTATAGTCATTTAGTAATGAAAAAATATATTTTTTAAAATACATACACAGACAGATTTAAGGAGCAAAGAATTGATACATCTGAAATGTTTACTTGTTTAATAGACAATTATTAAATTATGGTACATCCATATTATGGAATAAAACGTAAATATAAAAAGAACAAAAGTGATAGATAGATGAGATAGATAGACAGAGATTTAGATGATTTCCACAGTGTGTTGGTAAGATAGTTAAAAAAGAAAGATATAGAATGTGTACACATTTTTTACAGTAAAACAAATAACAGTATATGAACACATATATAAGCAAGGGAAACAGATTTGATGTGTGTAATTGGGTTGGAATGAGATCTTAACTATATTTTAGATACTTTTATAATTATCATTATTGTTCTAAAAAACATGTCTGAATTTTGCAACTCAAAGACAAATACCTCCACACATACTTATTTGGTATGTTGACTAATTTAATTTTAATGTAAAATTTTAAGAAGGCAGAGCTTCCTTTCTGTGATTCTTATTACCTTTTCCTATATAAGCAATGATAATATATAGCTTTGCTGAGACTCTTTATACCTTACGGACACTTTTGCCATCTTTACATGTTTTATAATTTGTTCCCAAAATATTATAGCTCTGTATATGGTATACAATTAGGATCACCTAATGGGAAATCCTGACTGAATAGTTTAATGATAGGAAAACTTTTACTCTTTGATTTATACCAATAATACTAAATTTGTGTTAATTGGCAGAATTAAAAGAGCCCTTAAAATAACTTTGATAAAGTTCCAAAATAGTAATAATAATAATAATAATAACTGTCCAGTTAATGCAGCCAAGAAATTGATCTTTCAGAAAGTTCTGAACGTATAGGCCCCAGTATAGATCATACAGAAAGTTCTCTATGTCAGAGAAGCACACACAATAAATGTATTATATATTATAATAATATAATAATATAATAAAATATTATATATTAAAATCACCACAGTGCCCTTATCGGCACTCAGTATTTGACTCTAGATTTCATGGTGTCTCAGTCTATTTTCTAAGAATCCATTCATTGTTTATAAGCTCTCTTTTTCTAGGACTGACCCCAGAAGTCAGAATCGTGAGCAGCAGTCTCATTTCTCCCAGATAGATATCCTGTCTGTTAACATTTGTGTGGTCTTGCTGCCTGCCTTGGTTACCATATGGTTATATGTTTCGTAGGCTTTTTAAACAAATTGTGAACAAGAGCCACATTCATATTGCAGTCCTATGTGTCTGCCTGTACCTTTTCGTTTTCCTTTCTCTTCTCCTCTTTTCCTCATTCTGCTTCCTTTTTTCCTTTCTCCTCTTATTACTCTTCTCCCCTCCTTCCTCTACCTCATCTTCTTTCTTCTCTTATGGTTTCTCCATTTCTTCTGCCTCTTCATTCTCTTCACTTATGTTTGTTTTCCCTTTATTTCTTGCTCTCATTTTCTTTTAGATGGCACTCCTTCCTTTTTTCCTTGACCTTTTCTGTTTCTTGACTTTGGTCTTCTACCTGAAAAATAAATGGATAAATGGTCTTTAAATTATCTAATACCATAATTCTTAAAACTCATTTAAAACATTTTTTATTGAAGTATAATTGACGTATTAGTTGGAGATGTACAACATCACCACAATAAGTCTAGTTACCATTTGTCACCATATATAATTATAATATTTTTTGTGTGATGAGAACTTTTAAATTTATTCTTTTATCAACTTTCAAACATACAATACAGTATTATTAACTGTAGTTGTCATGCTATACATTATATCCCCAGGATTTATTTATTTTGTAACTGGATGTTTATACTTTTTGACACTTCTTATTTTACCTTAGATTGAAAACTATCATAGAATATATTTCTCTCATGAAGAGTAAAGGGAGGACTGTATATGAGTGGGTGGCTGGAGGTATTCAAGATATTTTCTCTACACAAGGTAAATATACTGGACTTGGAGAAATTGATGGATATAGATTAGGAGAAATTAAAACATAGAACATTTTAACTAATGCATAGAGTAAGTGAAAATGGAGTTATTGTATGCAGTAGATAATTATTTTTCCCCATTGTAATCAGTAGGCATTCTATAACTTCCTTCAGCTGACTGAATTCTCCACCTTTTTGAAACTAACTCCATGATCCGTAGGGAAAAGCCCCTCCCTGGACCTAGGGGATGAATTTTGTTTGGCTTCAGAGTGGCATGTGATGCAGTTTAGATAATTATTATTAGGGCAGGGAGCATTGCAGAGGGCTCTAAGAAAGGTTTAGTTGAGTTTTATAAAATTTCATAAGGAGACTTTTAAGTAGTCCCTCTTTTGTGACTTGTTGACACGTCAGCATGTGGCACATAAAATTTGAGCAACTGTCTAAGGCCATGAGGGAAGCTAAGCTGAGGAGAATATGCTGAGTGGGATAGACTAAAAATGTGAAAAGTACTTGAGTATTTAATGAAAATATTGAGGGACTGTATTAATCAACCCCATCATTGCCCTGCTTCAGATTTCTGATTAAATAAGATCATGAATTCTCTTACTGGTTAATAAGCCTTTTGGTGTTGGCCTGTTCTTTGTAACCACAAATTTTATAGCATTATATTAAAAGTTACGATCTTATAATTAGTAAGATGTTTTGGGGAAGGAAGCCAGAGTCTATTTTGGTGAAGAAAACTGACATTAAGGAAATCCCCATGACTAAAATCTTCAAGGGGAGGGTTTCGATATGAGAGGTTTGGCCATAAAGACAAACAGTAACATCTTAAACAGTGAAAACAATGTTTTAGAATGAGCAGTCTAGTAGTTATTTGTAGAATAGACTGCAGCAGAAGGATTTAGATATTTAAAAAGTCTTGATGGTGTCCTTTGAAGTATAAGTGCTTTTAATGAAGTCCCACTTGCCTAATTTTTCTTTTGATGCTATGCTTTTGTTGTTGTATCTAAGAAAATCTTGTCTACGCCAATATCATGAATTTTACCCTCTGTTTTTTTCTCCAAGAAGTTTTGCAGTTTTAGTATCACATTTAAGCCTATGATCTCTTTTGAGTTAATTTTTGTGAATGATACAAGAGTCCACATTTCATTCTTTTGCATGTAGATGTCCAGTTTCCCAGCATTATTTGACTCCTTTGTAATGTGAGTTTGGAATTCCTCCCACCAAGGGTAGCCTAATTCCCCATCCCTTAAATATTGGTTTGCATTAATGACATTATTTTTGTTACACAATAGTCTACCAAGTTCCTTATTTTGCTATTCCAGAAGTTGGTTCTAGCCCTTCAAATTCACAATAACTTTTTCAAAGGGAAAAAAAAAGAAAATTGGTTTGGGAAACTGTTGGTAATTTAAGATTCCTATGCATTATTGTGCAAACATCTGTGTATTTAAAAGTAAATGTAGAGAATAAAAAGTGAGACCGTTTGAAGAGAATGTGATTATATGTTTTTTTTCTCCTGGCATTAAACAAAAATGTAGATAACAAAAATGCTCGCATATCATTTACAAGTAGAAAATGCTTCTGAGTTTTTCTAAATGTTTCTTGTTTTGTTATTTTGGAAAAAAATAGCATGAATTAATCTGAATATTAACACATGTCACTGTTTCTTTTGCAATTCTATGGATATAGACAATTAAGTGGTATTCAAAACATTCATAGAGATCTGAGTCTTTCTTGCCAAGAAGATCATTGTGTATCATCTGACAGTTGCTGAAAACTGAATTCCAAGCTGTGCCAGCTAAGACACATGGTGATAGGTTAAAGTATGAAAGCTGCATAAGCAAGCAGACAAAAATATACTCATATATTAAATTCTGATGATGGATAGACTATGCGTATGTTTCTGTACAGTGAAAACCACTAGTATCTCTATCTCAAAGTGTGACAGATTATACTAATCTGCAACATCAGGCAAATATACACAGTCTTGCAATAGAAGAAATTAAAATACTGGCTTATTCATGTGTAGCTGCATTTACATAATTGAAGTGACTTATTTACCATTTTTTCCTATTAGGGTCTGTGCCAAATGTGTTGTATGTGACTTTAGATGAGTCTTCTGCATTTTCTTTTATAAGAGTCATTTACCTTTCCTATCAGCAATAATGTTATATCTTTTGACAGGTTATGTGTAATTTGTCATATTCAAAAAGCAATCATTAAGTTTGTATTGTCAGTGACAAAAACTCCATTAAGTAAGTATATGTTGTGGAGTAAATGCTCACTCAGCACAGTGCACAGCTGATTACATAACTTGCATTAGTCTGAGACATACATTTGGTTTCTTTTATCATTAAGTGGAATATTTACCCCTGAATGTCTAGGGAAGGTATTCATCAGAAATTAGTTTTGTGTTCAAAACCAGAGGAGCATCCCCAAAATGTATACTTGAGAGGTGAGTCACACAGTGAGTTAAGATTAAGGTTATTCCTCTACAAGAGTGGACTCCATTCAGATGTTGGTCACAAGTTCAGGGATTCCTGGGGTCACTCATATTTCTGACCAGCTGGTTACGTGTTTGGGCGTTCACACAACCACTCTCAAGTTTGATAATTCAATAGAATGACTTGTGGACTGTACGTATGATTACAGTTTTATAATAATGAAAGCTTACAAATCAGAATCAGCTAAATGGAGAGAGGTATAGAGCAAGGTCTGGAAGCGTTCCACATGTGAAACTTCTGTCATCTCAGAAATATGTTTCTATCCCAGCATCAAAGTGAGACAATAATCAGAGAGAACGGCTGACCAGGAAGCTCACCTGAGCTTCAATATCCAGAGTTCTTATTGGGATTTCATTCTGAAAGCATGATTGACTGAATCATTAGCCTTGTGGTTTTACTCAATTGCTACCCACCATCCTCACTATGGAGATTGGGCTGATGATCATATGGCTGAAAGTCCCAACATTCTAATGACATGGCTGATCTTTCTAGTATGACCGGCCCCCACTTTGAGTCATCTTGCTAACATAAACTATCCAGTGAGACACCAAAAGTCACTTTATTCACATAAACTATCAAGTGTGGTCCAAGTGGTCCACCTGAATAACACAAACACCCCAATTATTAGGAAAATTCCAAGAATTTAGAAGTTATCTCCCAGGTTCTAGACATAAAGGTTAGCCAAATTCTTCATTACACAAACCTCAACCAAGCAGGTGGTATAACTGCCTAATTTACCACTTAATGTGGGAGATACATAAAGAGTAATTGCCAATTTCTATTACTATTTTTATCTACAAAAAATAAGTCCATGGATGCCAGGTTGAAATATTTATTCCCTTCCTTTTGTTCTCAGCATCTGAAAACATTTCTTCAGATAGTTGTGATATGGAAGGGAAAAAAATGCTGAAGTTGTGAAAAAATAACAGACACTTAATGTTTATATTTCATGGGGTATTTACTACATATATTTTAGAAAATATTGGCAATAATCTATACTAACATTTTACTTTACCGTATATATAAAAAAACAGAATTTCATGGGGGTGCAGATATCTCTTTGAACTTCTGCTTTCATTTTCCCAGAAGTGGAATTGCTGGATCCTATTCTAGTTCTAGTTTAAATTTTTGAGGACATTCAATGCTATTTTCTATAGTTGCTGCACTAATTTACAATCCCACTAACAGTACACAAGGGTTTCCTTTTCTTCACATCCTCACCAACACTTCTTAGTTCTGGTCTTGTTCATAATAGCCATTCTAACAGGTCTGAGGCTGTTTCTGTTTTTTTTTTTTTCTTTAATTTTTTTTTATTGTGGTATAATTGACATATAACATTATATTCATTTCAGGTATGCCACACAATGATTCTATATTTGTATATATTGCAAAATGATCACCACAATAAGTCTAGTTACCATCCATCACCATACATAGAGAAATTGTTTTTCTTGTGATGAGAACTCTTAAGATCTACTCTCTTAGCAACTTTCAAATATCAGTACAGTGTTATTAACTGTAGTGGACGTGGTGTACGTTACATCCCCGTGACTTACTTATAACTGGAAGGTTGTACTGTTTGAGCCCCTTCACTCAGTTTTCCACCACCCACCCTCCCCCTCCCATCCACCCTCCCCCTACCCACAACTTGCAACCACCAGTCTGTTCGCTGTATCTGTGAGCTTGGTGGTTTTTTTTGTTGTTGTTTGTTTGTTTGTTTTTCTATTCGATGGTATATTTCTTACTTTTTAAAAAAAATTATTGGGGTGACAATTGTTAGTGAAATTACATATATTTCAGGTGTACAATACTGTATTACATCATCTTTCAATCCCATTGTGCAAGGCTGTATCTTAAGTGGTTTTGATTTGCATTTCTCTGATGACTGGTGATGTTGAGCATCTTTTCATGTACCTTTTTGCCATCTGTATGTCTTCTTTGAAAGACTAGACAGTTTTTCTGTCCATTTTTAAATCAAATTGTTTGATCTTTTTTCTGCTGCTGATACATATGATGGTTCTTTAACATATTTTGGATATTAGCCCCTTATCCAATACATGGTGTGAAAATATTTTCTTTCATTTAGTATTTGCCTTTTCATTTTGTTGATGGTTTTCTTCGCTGTGCAGAAGCTTTTTAGTTTGATGTAGTCCCACTTGTTTGTTTTTGCTTTTGTGTTTGTTGCTTTTGTGTTAAAAAAAATGATTGCTATGATCTATGTCAAGGAGCTTACTGCTTATGTTTTCTTCTATTCATTTTATGGTTACAGATGCTACATTGAAATATTTAATCTATTTTGAGTTAATTTTTGCATATGGTGTAAGAGAGTGGTTTACATTGCTGTCCAGTTTTCCCAACACGATTTACTGAAGAGACTGACCATTCCCTATTTTATATTCTTGGCTCCTTTTTAAAAAATTAATTGACTATATGTTTATACGTTCATTTCTGGGCTCTGTTCTGTTTCATTGATCTAAGTGTCTCTTTTTTATAGTACCATAATGTTTTGAATACCATATAGCATGGTAACATAGTTTGAAGTCAGGGAATGTAATGCTTCAAACTCTGTTTTTCTTTCTCGAGATTGCTTTGGTTATTCGGGGTCTTTTTATGGTTTCATACAAATTTTATAATTTTTGTTGTATTTTTGTGAAAAATGTCATTTGAATTTTGATACCAATTGCATTGAATCTATTGGTTTCATTGGGTACTATGAAAATTTTTTACTATGTTTCATCTCTCAATCCATGAGTACAGAATATCTTCCCATTCTTGTCCTCCTCGATTTATTTTATTAATGTCTTATAGTTTCAGTATATGGATCTTTCACCTCCTTAGTTAAATTCATCCCTATGTATTTTAGTCTTTTGATGTAATTGTAAAGGATTATTTTCACAATTTCTTTTTCTGGTACTTCACTGTTAGTGTATAGAAACACAACTGGATTTTGTATATTGCTTTAATATCCTCCAACTTTACTGAATTTATTAATTAGTTCTAACAATTTTTTGTGTGTAGTCTTTAGGGTTATTTTCTTATATACAATTTCATGTTATCTGCAAATAATAACAGTTTTACTCTTTTCTTTCCAATTTGGATGGCTTTTTTTTTTTTTCTTGCAAACTTTTCCGGCTCAAACTTCCAATACTTTGTTGATTAAAAATAGTGAGTGTGGGCATCCTTGTCTTATTTCTGATTTTAGAGGAAAATACTTCATTTTTTTCTCTGTTGAGATGATGTTCGCTGTGGGCTTGTCATACATGGCTTTTATAGTGTTGAAGTATATTCCTTCTATAACCACATTGTTGAGAGTTTTAACCTTGAAGGCACATTGAATTTTGTCAGACTCTTTTACTGTATTTATTGAAATTATCATATAATTTTTATCCTTCATTTTGTTAATGTGTCTTATCACATTGGCTGATTTGCAGATGTTAAGTCATATGCTTACATCCCTATAATAATCTCTCTTTCTCACGTTTTGTGATCCTTTTAGTGTATGGTTGAATTTGGCTTACTAATATTTTGTTGAAGATTTTTACATCTATGTTCATCAGAGATGTTATCCTTAATTTTCTTATGACATTCTTGTCTTGTTTTGATATCAGTGTAATGCAGGCTCATAAAACGAATTTGGAAGTGTTCCCTTCTCTTCTACATTTTGGGAGAGTTTGAGAAGGATTGGTATTATTTCCTCCTTAAATGTTTGGTAGATTTCACCAGTGATGTCATCTGGTCATGGACTTTTGTTTATTGGGAGATTTTCTTTTATTTCTGATTCAATCTCCTTACAAGGAATCAGTCTTTCAGATTTTCTCTTTCTTTATGATTCCGTCTTTGGTAGGTTGTATGTTTCCAATAATTTACCCAATTCTTCTAGGTTGTCAATTTTGTTGATGTATAATTGTTCGTAGTAGTCTGTTATGATCCTTTGTATTTCTGTGGGTTCAGTTGAAACGTTTCTCTTTCAGTTCTGATTTTATTTCAGCCCTTTCTCTCTTTTATTGGTGAGTCTAGCTAAAGATTTGTCAATTTAGTTTATGTTTTCAAGGAACCAGCTCTTGGTTTCATTAATCTTTTCTATTGTATTTGTAGTTTCTATTTCAATTATTTCTGCTCATTATTTCCTCCCTTTTAAAATTAACTTTGGGCTTTTTTGTGTGTGTGTGGTTTCCTTAGGTTGTTTATTTGAGTTTTTTTTTGTTATTTTCCTCAAATAGGCATTTATTGCTATGAACTTCCTTCTTAGAATTGTTTTTTCTGCACTCTGTAAATTTTGGTCTTCTGTATCCATTTTCATTTGTCTCAAAGTATTTTTGATTTCTCTTTTATTTTTTCTTTCACTTGTTGGTTGTTCACCATCATATTGTTTAATTTTCATGCTGTTTAATTTTTCATGTTGTTTAATTTTAATGTGAGATTCCCAGTTTCAATTTATTACTGGTTTCTAGTTTCATACATTGTGATCAGAAAAGATGCTTAATATCATTTTTAAATCTTGTTAAATTTAAGACTTGTTATGTGTCCTAACACATAATTTATTCTGGAGAATGTTCCATGTGTACTTGAGAAGAACATGTATTCTGTTGCTTTGGAATGAATAGTTCTGTATATGTCTGTTTATCTAGTCTAACACACATCGCTTAAGGCTTATGTTTCCATCTTGATTTTCTGTCTGGATGATCTATCCATTGATGTAAGCAGAGGTACTAAAGTACCCTACTGTTATTAATTGCTGTCTATTACTCCATTTAGGTCTGTTAATATTTGCTTTATATACTTAAGTGCTCCTATGTTGGCTGCAGGACTATTTTAAAACATTTTATCCTCTTGTTGGATTGACCACTTTATCATTATTTAATGCCCTTCTTTGTCTCTGATTACAGTCTTTGTTTTAAAGTCTATTTTGTCTGATTATAAATACAGTTATTCCAGTTTTCTTTTGGTTTCCAACGGCATGAAATATTTTTCCAGCCCTTCACTTTTCATCTCTGTGCGTCCTCACATCTGAAATGAGTCTCTTGTAAGCAACAATATAGATGGGTCTTGGTTTTCTTTTATTCATTCTTTATGTCTTTTGATTGGATAATTTAGTCCTTTTACATTTAAAATAATTATTTACAGGTATGTATTTATTACCTTTTTAAATTGTTTTATGGCTGTTTTGTAATTACTCTATTACTTTCTTCTTTTGCTCTTCCTTGTGATTTAATGACATTTTTAGTAAGATGCTTAGATTGCTTTTTCTATATCCTTTGTGTCTCTACTATAGATTTTTGCTTTGTGGTTATCATGTTATAGATTAATAACAACTTATGTTTGATTGCATTCTAAAGCTCTATATTTTTACTCTCTCCACCCATATTTTATAGTTTTAATGACACATTATATCGTTTTATCTGCTGTATCCCTTAACTAATTACTATATAGTTATTTTCACTATTTTTGTCTTTTACCTTCATATTAGTTTTATAATGTTATCAATCCACTACCTTTACTATATACAGTACAGAGGGTGCCAAAAAAAGGTACACACATTTTAAGAAAGGAAAATGTATTAAAATTATGCTGATGGTAACCACTTTGAGCACCTATTGTAATTTCAGAAGTCAAAAGTAACTTGTATTCATCTTTTGTTATTGGTATATATTGAGTATTACAATTTTGATATGGTTTTTCCTTTCTTAAAACGTGTGTACCTTTTTTGGTACCCTTTGTATTTACCTACCCAGTGAGATTTATTCTTTCATAAGTTGTCTTGTTTACTAATTATTTCTGGCTCAAAGAAGTCCCTCTAATATTTTTTGTAAGGCCAGTTCAGTGAGGATGAACTCCTTTAGCTCTTGCTTGTCTGGAAAACTCTTTCATCTCCCTCAGTTATGAATAATGACTTTGCCAGGTAGGGTATTCTTGGTTGGCAGGTTCTTTCCTTTCAGATCTTTGAATATATTGTGCTACTCTCCTCTGGCCTTCAAAGTTTCTGCTGAAAAATCTGCTGATGGTCTTATGGGAGTTCCCTTTTATATATCAAATTGTTTTTATCTTGGTTCTTAAAGATTCTCTCTTTGTCTTTAACTTTTGACATTTTAATTATAATGTGTCTTGGTATGGAAATGTTGGCGTTCATCTTATTTGGAACCTTCTGGGATTCCTGGATCTGGATATGTTTCCTTCCCCAGGTTAGGGAAGTTTTCAACCATTATTTCTTCAAATAAAATTTCTGCCCCCTTTTGCTTTCTCTTCTCCTGGGACCCTATAATGCAACTGTCAGCCCTTTTGATGTTTTCCCTCAAATTACTCAAGCTATTTTCACTTATTTTAATTCTCTCTCTCTCTCTCTCTCTCTCTCTCTCTCTCTCTCTCTCTCTCTCTCTTTTTCCTGCTATGTTTGGGTAAATTCCACTGCTTTGTCTTTGAGTTCACTGATCCTTTCTTCTGCTTCATCTAGACTACTTTGAACCCCTCTAGTGTATTTTTTAGTACAGTTATTATATTCTGCTGCATGACTTTTGTTTGGTACTTTCTTGTATTCCCTTTCTCTTTGTTGATGTTCATCCATTCCTCTCTAGAGTTCTGTGACCATCTTTAATGTCCATTACTTTGAACTCTACCAGGTAAATTACTTATCCCCATTTCATTAAGGTTTTGTTTGTTTTTCCCTGAGGTTATATCTTGTTCTTTCACAGGAACATGTATTTTTTGTTGTTTGTTGTTGTTTTTTTTTTCTTGACTCTGTGTTGGTATTTATGCATTTATGAAGGAGAAATCAGGTGTAGAAGAGGAAACTTGTTATTGTACTATGGTCTAGCTCTTGGTTGTCTCTCAAACCTTTGTGATTGTCCAAGTAGCCAACATTATTTTTAATAGCCCCCAGTAGTTGAGGGTGTGCCATGACCAGTCAGTGTCCTAATGTGGAGAATATCAGTCAGCATCTAGAGTCAGGCTGAATGGAAGCAGCTGCTTTTAAAGTATGAAAATATATAAAATCCTATGGGACCACAAGTGTAAGCCCCACTGGCCAACAGAGCCAGGTGATCTAGAGGTGATCCCTGGGTGGCAGTTATAGAAATTGGGGCTCCAGATGAGTATGAATGGTCTTTTCTGGGATATACCAGTGATATGTAGTAAGGCAACGATCAGGCTCATATTGGAACGACGAGTTAATAATTAATAGGATTAATAGATTTATACTTCTTTTTTTCTTTAACAAGGCCTTCCTATTTTGTGCCCTATGCTTTAGCATTAAAGGTAGATAAATTGGAGGGTAAGACAAACTCATCTGATAATAAGAGAACACATTCTAAAAAATATTTTCATCTGTCACATGCACCGGATTAAAATCAGTAGTTCTGTTTTATACATGATATCTTTAAGGGGCCTCATCTAAATATCAATTAGTAATGTGTGCATCTGGAGTATTTCAAAGGGATAAAGCCTGGAAGTGCTTTTAGGTGTATTTAGCACTGAGAATAGAGTTTAAGTCATTGGGCTAAGTAAGATTAGCTCAAAGAATGCCCCAACATAGAATGGTTGAGTAGAGGTGTTTTGAGCAAATATAGTGCAACTTGCAAAAGAAACTGGTAAATAGAGGTTGGAAGAAAAGAGAAAAGATAGGAGAGTTTAAAGGGAAGGAAGCCTTTCAAGGAAAAAAGAATAGTCTGGTCAACAAATGTCCTTGATTTGTCAATGAAATGAAGATACAGATGTAACTATTGGATCTGGTATCAAAGAAGACATTTTGATAATACATTGTCGACTAATTTTTGAGGTAAAATTGGCATTTAATTATATATTAAAATTTAATGTCCTATTTGAAAAGTTTTGACATTGTATACATCCATGAAACTGTCCCCATGATCAAGATAATTACCATATCCATCACCCTCAAGAGTTAGGTTCCACATTGTACTCTTTCCCTTCCTTTCCTCCCTAACTCCCTCCTTTTGTCCCCATCCAATCATTTGCCTGCATTCTGTCACTATGTATATTAGTTTGAATTTCTAGAATTTTATATAAATGGAAGCCTACAGTGTGAATTACTTTTTTCCTATTTTTTGTTGTTGACATAATTCGATATTCATCCAAGCTGTTTTGTGTATCAGTATCTCATCAGCTTATATTGCTTAGTATTAATCTATTGTATCAATATTCTACAATTGTTTATCCACTCACTTGTAGAAGGACAGCTGCATTTCCAGTTTTGGAGTCTAAAATTAAAGCTTCTATGAACATATATATGGAAGTTTATGGTCAGATCATATGGTATAGTGAACAGCTTAAAAACCTGACGCACTATTTTTCTTTCAAGGCCAATAATATTGGTGTCATATTCAAGAAAACTTTGTATAACCCAAAGTTATTTTCTAGAACTTTCATAGTTTTATATTTAGATAGATCTATGATTCATTTTAAAGTAACTTTTGAATGTTGTATGAAGTATGAATTAAAGTTACTGTTTCTTATGAATACCAATTGTTCCAGCACAATTTGGTGAAAATACTATCTGTCTGCTACTGAATTGCCTTTGGATCTTTGTCAAAAATTAGTTACGCATTTATGTATGAATCTTTTCTGGGCTCTCCATTGTATTCCAGTAAAATGTGTGTCTATCTTGATTCCAGTGTCATACTGCCATTATTATTGTAGCTTTATAATAAGTCTTGAAATCAAGTAGCACTTGTTCTCAAACTGTTCTTTCTCAAAATTATATTTTAACATTTTCATATGAATTTTAGAACTAGTTAATTTCTACAAAAATGACTGCTAAGATTTTGATTAGGTTTATATTGAATCTATAGATAGTTTGGGGGGAACAGACATGTTAACAATATGGCATCTTCTGACTCATGAACCAGTGTATCTCCCCACTTCTCTAGATCTTTACTTTTTGTCAATAATCTTTTATATTTTTAATATATAGTTCTTTCCCATCTTTTGCTAAATTTATCCTAAATACCTTAAATTTCTAAAGCTATTATAAATTGTATTTTATTATATTTCACTAATTACTTGTGGCCAGTGTTTAGAAATACAGTTGTATTCTCTGTATTGAACTTGTAATTAGTAATATTGCTGTAATCACTTATCAATCCTAAAAGCATTTTTGTAGTTCCATAGTATTTTCTATATAGCTGGTCATGTCATTTGAGAATAACAGCAATTTTATTTCTTCTTTTCCAATCTGCATGCATTTTCTTTCCTTATCTTGCCTGATTGCTCTGGTAATATCTCCAGCACAATGTTTGACTGAATTGATGAGGGCAAACATCCTTGTTTCTTTTCTGCTTTTGATGAGTAAACATTTGGACTTGACAATTAAATATGATGTTAACCGTAAGTTTTCTTTGTTTGTTTGTTTTGTTTTGTAGATGCTTTTAATGCATTTGAGGAAATTGCCTTCTGTTGTTACTTTGCTGTGAATTTTCATTAGGAATGGATGTTGCATTTTGTTGAGTGCTTTTTCTGCATCTATTGAGAGATCATATGGTATTCTTTTTTATTAATATATTGATGAGTTTTTAATGTTAAACAAGACTTTTATTCCTAGAATAAACCACATTTAGTCAGGAAGTATGATCCTTTTTATATTTTGAATATATGACCTTTTAACTATTTGTTAATTTTAATACCTGTATTCATGAGGGATATGTATTAGAAGTTTTATATTATTATTATTGTCTGGTTTTTATTATCAAAGAAATTCTGGCCTCTTAGAATGAACTAAGAAATATTACCTCCTCTTCATACTCTAAGAGTTTGTTTAGCAGTGGTACTATTTCTTCCTTAAATTTTGGCAAAATTCACCAGCAAAGTCATCGAGGCCAGGATTTATTTGGGGAAATGGAGGTGTGTGGGAAGAGAAAGTTTAAATTAAAAATTAGATTTGCTTAGTAGGTATAGGGTTATTCAGGTTGTCTACGTACTCTAGAGTAAGCTTTGCTAGTTTGCATCACCCTCAAATCATCAATTTATTCAAATTGTCAAGTTTATTGGCATAAATTTATTCATAAAATTGTTTATTCTTTTTAGTATCTGTAGTATGTTTAGTGATGTCACCTCTGTCATTCTTGATATTAGTACTTTGTAACTTTTAGTTTCCTGATCAGTCTAGTTTGAGGTTTATCCATGTTATGGATCTTCTAGAAGAATCAGCTTTTGGGTTTATTGATTTTCCTCTATTTTGTTTTTTCATCCTATCAAATTTTCTCTTACATTACTTTGGATTTGATTTGTTTTCTTAAGTCGCTTATGACAAAGGCTAAGATAATGAATTTGAGACCTTTCTTCTTTTCTGTTATAAGCATATAAAGCCATGATTTTCCTTCTAAGTACTGGTTTAATTACCATTTCTATTCTGATCAAAATGATTTGTAGTTTTTGTTTTTGAGATGGGTATCTAAAAGTGTGATGTTTCGATTTTCTATCTTTTACAGTTTTCCAGATACCTTTCTATAAGTTCTTACTTAATTCCCTTGTGGTCAGAAAATGTATTTCTAATGACATCAGTCCCTTTTAGTGTATTGATATGTTTTCTCATTAATTTCATCTCTGTGTGCACATGGGAAAAATGTATTCTGCATTGAGTGTCTATAAATGGTAGTTGGATTTAGTTGGTTGATATTGTTGTTCAAGTTTTCTATGTCTTGCTGATTTTATGTTTAATTGTCCAATTATTGACAGAGGGGTATTGAAATCTTTTATAATTCTATTTTTGTCTATTTCTTCTATTTCTCTTTGCAGTTCTTTTTACATTTGTGTTGACAGATATAGGTGTGAGGATATATACCACTGTTTGAGTGCTAAAGACACGAGGCAGAGTGAGATTTAGGAGATTAATTAAACATGGAATGCGTGAGGTGGTTGAGGGATTAAGTCTATTGGCAAGAACTTTAAGGAAACCTAGATATGTGGAAAAATAAGATAAGAATTGCTCCCAAATCATGCCATCTGTCGTAAGTTGTACCTCCAGGACGTGAGGTGTGCATGGGGTATCATACAAAAATGCCATCATTAGAAAGGACTGAAGAAAAAGAGGTAAGCTCAGGTACAGACTAGTACACAATAACTGTAGAACCTGTCTGCCTCCTCTAAAGAAGAAAATATATGTGTAGTTTTTCTTATGTATATGAGGGTATATACATTCAATATGTTCATATATATATTCGTGTGTGTGTTTTCTAAAGCAAGTTTGCCAACATGATTTCTGAGGTCCTATTTTTCACTGAAAGAAAATGAAATCCAAGCATATTTGACAGAAGAGCCAAACTGTTTGTACTGTGATGTTATTTATATATATCTTTAGAACACTGCCAAAATCACGTAAAGATCTAAACCCTTCAGTTCATAACTAAGTGCATTTACCTCTTAAAAGAGACATATCTCAAGTATGATTTTTATATAAGTGCTACCTTTGTCATATTGGCATTAGGATGATTCAAGTTTTGTTAAATGAATAGGGGAGTTTTGATCTTATTCTGCTTTGAAATTAATATATATATATTTATATAAAGTGTTTATTTGTTTATTTATGGAATATATATGCATATATATGTGTGTATATATATACATATATACACACACACACACACACACATATATATATATATGTATATATATATTCATAGCTCCAGGACTCTTTTGGTGGGTAGAGGGGTCATGGGTGGAAAAATAATTATTTGATTACATTTTCAGATCTGACACACAAGACAATTTCATTTCCACAGTATCTAGCTAATTACTATATCTAGCAGATATTTCTAGTGGGTCTGCTGGTGTTAACACTGTTTTATTCATTGTCTAATACAGTGACTTAGAAGAAGATAAGTACTTTTTGGTATAATTTGAAAGAACCCGTCATACTTTCCCCATAAAATGTGTCACCCTCAGAGTACGTTTCATCTCTGTGTTCTTTTTTATTCCATTTTGATTTACATTGTCTTCACATCTCAAAATAAAAGTACAGTCTTACTCTTCTGTCTCCCCTGGCCATACTCTATTTCTAAAATTTACTGTTTCTAAATGTACACATGAAAAGAGGTAATATTAGAGGGTTGGGAAGGAGGAAAGTCATTTATACTACCTCAAAAGGTGTGTCTCGTGAAAAGAAGTGGAGACAGATTATTTATTTATTTCATTTTTTAGTTTTTTAAGTAATATGAAACAACCTCAGACTCCCTGGGTATGTATAAACTTTCTAGAATTTCCTGCTTATTAGACCACACTTTAGTGTTTTCAAGGTCAGGTCCTTAACTTTTGGTTAGGCCTACTGTATTAAATCCAGTGCCGTTATTTTGTGTCTTCTATATGTATTTCAGTGGCAGGTATGAGAGGGTAAATAAGATGGATCTAGCTAGTGACATTTTATTTATATTATATTATATATATATAAAATCATCCCCTAGTTTCAACATTTTTATTTTTAATTTAAGTAGAATGAGGATTATAATTAATATCAAAATAAATAGGACACATGTTTAACTGCTTACACATATGATTTATTGAAGAATCTAGAATTTATTGTTAGGCTCTGCTTCCAACCCTCTTTCCACTTATTCCTGAAAGTGTTGTTAAGTATCCTTGTGATTATCACCTGGAAGTGACATATGTCTGACACATGTAGACTGTAAGTGGATCCAAACTAGAAACAATTCCTGAGAATGTTTTTAATACATAACCCACTAAAGATACAAAAGCATTTCCTATCTGGATAACATCACCACGATGAGATATTTGGTACTTGTGTTTTCACATAAGTAGCAACACTAGTATGAATTTCTTTAATTTTGAAACTAAGGATCTGAGAAGAACTACAGTAATGGCTTACTATGTATTTCATGGTTAGTTTAAAAAACATCTAAAATGACTGCAAAGTATAGAACACTTCCACTGTTTGGCTTGCTTCATAAGCCTTTCTTCCTCATACAAGCCTGGTCTTCCTGGGTTGTTGTTTCATTCTGCTTAGAGTAATGCTGTGAAGCGTTAATATTAGCAGGGCCTTTTAAATCTCTCTTCATATACAAAAATGGAAAATTCTACCGCCTATGTTTTTCTGTTCGAAATGCTACTGCTATTCTGCTTCATTCTCTTTCACCTGTTGTCTCCTTCTCTTACTTTGCTTTTTTGACATTTGAGCCCAGTCATATGTCTCTGAGCGAAAGAGACCCTCCTGTAGAAGAAATTTTTGTTTTTGTAATGTACGTTGGGCTCAGATTCCTAATGCTACTTACTTGGGCTTTTATTAAAATCTGATTCTTATTGAGCCTTTTTCTTCATCTATTTCCCAAGACTCTTAGGTCAAATACTCTGTAAAATAGGACTCTGAGACCTCATTATGATAGGATTGATGACCTAATTGGACACGTGAATGTATTCGAAATAGTCATTTGTACTTTAATTTCCTTAAAATGGTTTATAAAAATAATATAATGTGAGTACATATTGTCTTTTCTTGCCATTGAGGCAATAGTGTCTCCATAGCTCCACACAAAAACAACACAAAACTTTCCCTGTCTCCCAGAGTAGTGAACCATCCAAAGATTCATACTTCCTATTTTAAAGGAGTAAGTTCTCTGAAGGAAGAAATCAGTGATATTAGGGAAAGTTTATATTTAAATAAATTCTGAGCTCTATTCCTAGGTGTTTTGATCTTTGAACTGAAACAATCTGAGGATATTCTCTAGGCACTATAGCTGGAAACTGAGGAAAAAAAGAAAACAAAAGAAATTGTAAGAAGCAGAATATTTTGCTTGGATTTTGGTCTAATCCTTGTATAATAGAACTCCTTTGACAGACATCCGTGAATACTGCCAGAAGTATTCCTAAGATGATGAGCTCTAACTGTGAAATTATCCAGTACAGTAAATATGAGCCTCATTAAATTTGAGCAAATTCTAAGACGCATGCCTTTTTAAAAGCTGGGTTTTCCTGTGGTGATAATCCATTAGTCTAGCATGCTCATCAAAGACTCAGATATGTTGTTTGTAAGCTAAATTCTAATTTTCTCCCTTACTGATTTTGTACTGAGGGCAGAGCTTATACTGGGCCAGGGTAATGCTACACAATTCTAAGCTTATATTGGTCAGCATTCCAAAGTGTTCATTTACTGGGAATAGTAAATGATAAATCAAACAGATGGGCAAGTGAGTGACTGTGTATGTGCACTCACAAAAACATGAACAGACACACTGTGGTGTAGACCAAGGATTTTTCAACACTGGGCAGCTCTTAAAAGCCTGAGGCCATATCTGTGCCGACAAGGCACAGCTTGGTATAAGCAAACAGGGGACCACAAGCAAGCTTTTGGACCAGACATAGATTATTTACAAGAAATCCAGGCATATTGCTTTCTGGTACCTATGGAGAAAACCTGTTTTTTTTGTTTGTTTGTTTTCTGACTTCCCTTTGCATGCTACAGTAGCTTCAGTGAAAGTTTAGAAAAAACTGGCAAGGTATTTAGACAGAAGAGAGCTACCTGCGTGGGTGTGTTTTGAAGCATAAAAGAAAACGTCCTTTTTATCTCTGATTATAACATGTAGAGCCCTTCTGTTATTACTAATTAAATGTCTAAAATTCACAGATTTTGATTCATGTTAGCTTTGAGCCACTAATTATTAGCTCTGTCATTTGGGGTAAGGTTCTTAACATTGTTTAGCCTTAGTTTATCCCTTTACCAAAGGAGATAATGTATAGATGTCATATAATTATTTCAAAGGCTACTGGAAACAATTCCTATAAAGTGTTCACTACTGTAGTTTAAAAGTTCGTTCTTGTCATTGTAATCATTATTACCACCATCATCACCATTATCATCAGGCCTTTACAAATCCTGATTCCTGAAGCTTGGTCTTCCTTGGCAGCAGAGGGAGGAGGCAAGTCAGTCAATGAAACAAGCAGCGATAGTTGTTAGCAGCCCAAGCCAGTATATAACAGTTACCCAAAGAATGTGCTTTTCTTTTACCCAGGCCTCGGGCTTCTGCCTTTTGAGCAAGGGCTCTGGGTAGAACAAGTGCCACATTCAGGCTCAACTCCTGTGCACTGGCTGTGCTCACGTTGGTGAGTGACACCCAGATCTGCAGTGCATGCAAAATTCTCCACACTGAAACTTAAGCACATTTTTAGAAAATGATCACCTGAGGCCAAAGCACTGTGATTTCATCCATCATCCACAGTCAAAGCTCTTCCCTCTGTCTATTGCTCTATCCTGAACTCACATCATCTGTTATATGACTGATTTCATGCATGTGCTCTTGTGGAAGGTGCCCACAATGAGGGCAGCCAAATACTGTGCTTGCAAATTTCCTCTTCCCTGGATCTTTGTTGCACTTGAAAAGTGCAGCTGCTATGTTCTTAACTCACTTCAGTCTGTGGTCACAAATGTGTACACCTGCTATAGCTTTTCTTCCTCCGGACAACCTAATGTAGAACAAATCAGAGGGGAGCATTCAGATGAACTTTGGAAAATAAACGAGTTATATAAATTGAAGATTGGGACACCTAATTAACTCATATCCAAGAGCTGCATACTGAAAAATAATAGCTCTGTATTTTCAAATCCAGAAAATCTTACATATTGCTCTTATTATATTCTTTAAAATTGTTACATGTTTTCTCCAGCACTGTGTTTTACGGACTGTGGTGTTCATTGGGTTTCTGATTTTATATCTCCATCTCTATGGCTTTCAAGTTCCCCTAGCTGGGTCATTGGGTATATCAGGCCTGGTTAGTGGTGGGGAGCCGATTCCGAAAGTCCACAGTCCCACAATTGGTGGGTGGTGAAGTGCTCGCCCTGCTGTGGTTCCACTACTGCAAAGGGACCTTGGGTAGTTCTCCAAGATCCCCAGTTTCCTCTGGATGACAAAAAAAAAAAAAGAGAGAAAAGAAAAAAGAAATTAAGCTTGGAAACCAGCAAAGGGAGGTTGAAGAGTTGAACAGATTCACATAACCTCAAGAAATACAGGGGAGGAGAAAATGCAAAAACAGCTGTGAAATAGGAACAAAACATAAAGATTTGAAATAACCAAGACAAGCACCACATTATTACTTGTTAGTATCACCTGTTTGCTGGCCATTAGGATAGACCATTGTTTGCATCTGTTTTTTTGGTTTGTTTTCATTTTTGTTTCTCATGGAACCATTTTGCTTCCTCCTGAGGTTTCTCTATATGACGTTTCATTTTTAATATTTACATGACTGGAATAACTTTCACGGTGAGTTTGTTTAAATTTCTGGGATATTAAGATAGCTGTGAAGCTCTTCCTCTTCTGTGACAGCCTATGGCACTCCCTGTTGACAGGGAGAGCACAGAAAAATATTACTAACACGAAAGATTTCCACACTCAACAACAGCATGCTATGCTGCCCTGTAAAGAGAAACACAAGTGATTCTCTTTACACTCTTCCAGCAAACCAGTTTTGCTGAGGTGAAATATGCTCTCCCAGGATGTCATCCATAGCCAGGCAATTTGGAATATGGGAACTGGTTTACCTTCTCTTGGCATTTGTTGCTAGTCCCAAGTATATGTTGTTACTAGGTCTGCAATTGTAACACTGGCCCATTGAGCCAGTGAAGGTTGATTCATAGCTTAAGTAAAACAGTGTATTTTTTTTTTTTCCCAGTGCCAGGGCAGGAGAGAAGACTCAGAGGGAAGTCCATGAATTTCAGAACTTGTCTCTACAAATTTTTCTGGCTAGATGATTTTCTAAAATTACTCAAAGACATGGGGTCAGGAGAAACATTTTTTTATTTTTTAATTTACAGAGAAACATTTTCTGTTTTTAAGAAAACAGTCCGGAGGGACTGCATGCCACTGCTAGTTCTCATCTACAAATAATATGAGATTGCTGTGGTTTTTCCTAAACTGTCATTCTCAATTAGCAGTAATGCCCTCAGCAACTCTTTTCAAAATGCCAGCAAATATTTTCTTGAGTAAGAGAAAATAGTTTTAAGTGTAATGCTTACATAATTTTAAAGTTCCTTTTTCTCTAGAATTTTGAAGTTCGGTGCAAGCATTACATGCTCTCTCATCCAGTGCTGCGAGAGGTTTTGTGACGTCAAAAGGTTATTTGATAAGGAGGGGCTGGAAGGTGACAATATTAGTAATCTTAGTGGATACACTGAGAACATGGTAGGTTGCTCGTGTTCTAGGAGAGAGCATGGACTGTCAGCTCAGCTGATGTGCTCCTGATAATATACTGGAATTAGACAAGCTGTGCCTCCTACATCTCTTCTTGGCTTAACCATCCACTATTCCCACATGGACTGTGATAGGTACAGGATACTGATAAAGAGCTGGACTCACCAGAATAAAGATAATTTGGGGGTATGTTAAGCATTCATTGACTTTGAAATTTGTGCTATTATTGTGCAATGTATTTGGTATAAGTTTGGAAGAATTCACTTGTGCAGTTTTCTTTGTCTGAACAATTGTAATTATGAATTTAATTTCCTTCATGATTATAGTGCTACACACAGGTTCCATTTCTTTTTTGTGGGTATTGGCAGTTTGTTTTTCCAGGAATTTTTTCATATTATCTATATTTTAAAAACATTATCATAAATATGATTACAATACCTTCATATGATCTTTCAATACTTGTAGGATATGTAGTTTTCTCCCATTTTTAATTACTGTTTTTCAATTTTTTGTGTTTTTTCTTTTTGAATCAAATTCACTGGTGTTTATCATTTTTAATAATGAACCGATGTTTTCCATTCTATATTTTCAAAGATTTTCTGCCTTTCTTCTTTTTCTAATGTGTGCAGTTTTCTTTTTAAGCATAACTTTAACTTCATCCTACACATTTTCATATGTAGTATTTTTCATGAAGTTCAAGTTATTTTATACTAATTATAGTTTCCATTGTGATGTGTGTGTGTTTGGTAACTGTATTTCTTATATTCAAGCACATGGAAATTTATGGAAAGTTTTCCTGTCTTATCTGTCCTTCCATTTATAAGTAGAGTAAGATTTGTAAAACTCATGCTATTTCAATTATGAAGTGCATGATTTCTGTGTATTTACAGTTTCAGTGATAGTAAATATCTTGAAAATTACTCTTTCACCAGACAAAACTGTACTTATTTGCATATTTTATGATTTCCTGGAGGAGAAAGAAAAATGTTCCATGTTTATTTCAGACAAGTCAACAATATGTCTTGCAATAAAATAAACATATAGTATATATAAATTAATGTTTTAAGCAATACACATTTGTTACTTGCAGTAGAAATATTTCCATTTTATCTGACAAAAGATTATTTTACTATACTTTCATATTATTTTTTTACTTTTGCATAAGTTTCCTTTCAACTATCACCTATTAGCCATTTCCCTGTTTATTTCTTCATTCCTACCCTGTACTTATTAGATTTATATTACTTTAATTGGAATACATAGGTCACGGTTTTAAAAAAAATATCAGTAAGAAACAAGAATTAACATCCTTTCAAAGACTTGCATCTACTAGTGGCCTATAAACTTTTCGTCTTTTTAGTTTTAATTTTCAGAGAGTAGAATAAAATGTACTCCTGAAGACAGAACATCTACCTGTTTGCATTTGTAGGATAAGATGATCCTAATGTGCAATCAATGACTTACAACCTTGAACACTAGAAGTCAGCTCTCATGAGACGAGTATTAAAGTGTTGGACCAACCACGTAATTCACACTCTCGCTACTGCTGGTAGTACCGCCGGTGAGGACGTATGTTCTCCTACCTTTTGGTGTCTGGCAATCTCCTTCGTCAGCTTTCTTCTCTTCTGTTTATGTCACCAAAAGTAAAATAATTCTAATCAGAGAGAAAAAAAAGTACAAAACTATAGAAGAATCTATAATCCATTTATAATTTTTCATTTATTTGTACTTTATGATATTCTAAAATATTCCTCCTACTAGGAAAAATAAATACTGGTGACTATAAACCTGTTATACCAACACACTGTGCAATTGCAACAGCAGTAATGTCTTCTAGTCAGGTTCATTACTGGAAGTACAGATGAGAAGTAATAATGAAATAACACTACAGGGTTGTTAATATTGTTCTGACTGTTTCTTTTTTCTTTTTTTTTTTAACTAAAGTTTATTGGGGTGACAATTGTTAGTAAAGTTACACAGATTTCAGGTATACAATTCCGTATTACATCATCTATAAATCCCATTGTGTGTTCACCACGCAGAGCCAGTTCTCCTTCCATCACCATATATTTTATCCCCCTTACCCTCATCTCCCACCCCCCACCCCCCTTACCCTCTGGTAACCACTAAACTATTGTCTGTGTCTATGTGTTTTTCTTCCTCATTTGTTTGTCTTATTCTTTTGTTGTTTTTGGTTTATATACCACATATCAGTGAAATCATAGGGTTCTCTGCTTTTTCTCTTGACTTATTTAGCTTAGCATTATAATCTCAAGATCCATCTATGTTGTCACAAAGGGTCCTATTTCATTGTTTCTTACTGCCAAATAGTATTCCATTGTATATATATACTACAAGTTCTTTATCCATTCATCTATCGAAGGACATTTTGGTTGTTTCCATGTCTTGGCCACCGTAAATAAAGCTGCAGTGAACATTGGCGCACATGTGTCTTTATGTATAAATATTTTCAGATTTTTTTGGTAGATACCCAGGAGAGGGACTGCTGGGTCATATGGTAATTTTATTCGTAATTTTTGGAGGAACCTCCACAATGCCTTCCATAGCGGCTGCACCAGTCTGCATTCCCACCAACAGTATATGAGGGTTCCTTTTTCTCCACACCCTCTCCAACACTTGTTGCTATTTGTCTTGTTGATGATAGCCATTCTAACTGGGGTGAGGTAATATGTCACTGTTTTTATTTTCATTTTTGCATTATTTGCATTTCTCTGATAATTAGTGATATTGAGCATTTTTTCATATGTCTATTTGCCATTTGTATGTCCTCTTTGGAGAAATGTCTCTTCAGGTCTTCTGCCCATTTTTCAATTGGGTTGTTTGGTTTTTCATTGTTGAGTTTCATGAGTTCCTTGTATATTTTGGATATTAGCTCCTTATCGGAGGCACTGTTTGCAAAACTTTTCTCCCATTCAGTTGTTTTTTTCTTTATTTTGTCAATTGTTTCTTTTGCTGTTCAGGAGTCTTTAAGTTTGATATAGTCCCATTCACTTATTTTAGTTTTTACTTCCCTTGCCTTTGGAGTGAAATTCATAAAATGCTCTTTGAACCCAAGGTCCATAAGTTTAGTATTTATGTTTTCTTCTATGCAGTTTATTGTTTCAGGTCTTATGCTTAAGTCTTTGATCCATTTTGAGTTAATTTTGGTACATGGTGACAGATAGCAGTCCAGTTTCATTCTTTTTCACATGGCTTTTTAATTCTCCCTGCACCATTTATTGAACAGGCTGTCTTTTCTCCATGGTATGTTTTTTGCTTCTTTGTCAAAAATTGTCCATATTTATGTGGTTTTATTTCTGAGTTCTCAGTTCTATTCCATTGGTCTATGTGTCTGTTTTTTTGCCAATACCATGCTGTTTTGATTATTGTTGCCCTGTAGTACAAGCTAAAGTCAGGGAGTGTGATACCTACAGCATTGGTCTTTTGTCTTAAGATTGCTTTGGATATTCAGGGTCTTTTGTGGTTCCAAACAAATCAGTTGATTTTTTGTTCTATTTCTTTAAAAAATGCCATTGGGATTTTGATGGGGATTGCATTAAATCTGTATATTGCTTTGGGTAATATGGCCATTTTAACTATGTTGATTCTTCCAATCCATGAGCACGGAATGTCTTTCCATTTCTTTGTGTCACCTTCAATTTCTTTCAAAAATGTCTTATAGTTTTCAGCATATAAATCCTTCACATCCTTGGTTAAGTTTATTCCTAGGTATTTTATTCTTTTTGCTGCAATTGTAAAGGGAATTGTTCTTTGTATTTCTTTTTCTGAGATTTCATTGTTAGTATATAGGAATGCAATGGACTTGTACGTTGATTTTGTAGCCAGCAACTTTATTGTATTCTTTGATTGTTTCTAATAGCTTTTTGGTGGAGTCTTTAGGGTTTTCTACATATAGCATCATGTCATCTGCAAAGAGTGACAGTTTAACTTCTTCATTCCCAATTTGGACGCCCTTTATTTCTTTCTTTTGCCTGATTGCTCTGGCGAGGACTTCCAACACTATGTTGAAAAGCAGAGATGATAGAGGACATACCTCTAGTTTTGTCCTGAGAAAACTGATGATAATCTAATGAGCTTTCCTTTGTAGGTTACCGTCTTCTTTTCCCTGGCTGCCTTGAGGATTCTTTCCTTGCCGTTGATTTTTTGACAGCTTTAATACGATGTACCTTGGAGAAGGCCTGTTGGGGTTGAGGTAATTAGGTGTTCTATTTGCTTCTTGGATTCAAGGATCCAGTTCTTTCCACAAGTTTGGGAAGTTCTCATCGACTATTTGTTTGAATATACTCTTTTCCCTTCTCTCTTTCTTCTCCTTCTGGTATGCCATTATTCTTATATTACTCTTTCTGATGGAGTCAGAAAGTTCTTGTAGAGTTCTTTCATTTCTTTTAAGTCTCACGTCTCATTCTTCTTCCATCCATGTCATTTCCATGTTTCTATCTTTGATGTCACTGACTCTTTCCTCCATCTGGTCAACTCTACTACCTAAGCTGGCTATTTAATTCTCAATTTCTTCTATTGAGTTCTTAATCTCCAGAAATTCTATTTAGTTTTTTTTTTTTTTTAATTTCAATCACTTTGGTAAAATGTTCATGTTGTTCTTTGATTGTGTGTCTGATTTCATCAAACTGCCTTTTTGTGTTTTCTTGCATCTGGTTGAGTTTTTTTCAGAACTGCAATCTTGAATTTTCTGTCATTTAAGTCACATGTTTCCATATCTTTAAGTTCATTTTTTGGAGACTTTTCACTTTCTTTCTGAGCTGTCTTGTTGTCTTGGTTATTCATGGAAGTTAATGATTTATTATTTATCTTCCTAGACATCTACAGGATTGGGTTCTGCAACAGGTTGATAGGAAGAGGCTTTTCTTTTGTTTTCCAGTATGTGTTTGTAGAATGTTTTATTTTCTCTCCAACTGCAGCCTTTTTTTTCACTCTCACTGTAGTGTTATGTTTTCTCTGCACTATTCCAGCTTCTCACACAATGGGGGGATTCCCTGGAAGGCAGGTATCTCCTCTGTTAACAGTTCACCTGGTCATAGGGCTCTGTGTCCCTGTGGGGATGTTGAGAGCTTTTGAAGTTCCAAAGCTCTTCCTGCACCAGATTCAGAGCCTATGTGTTTCAGCAGTTCTGTTTACTCCTGCAGGGATCCACCCAGATAGGTGGGGTCAGGGGCATGGTGAGTTGTGAGAGGTGGCTCAGAGCAATGGCAGCGACCACCACCACAGCCGGTCCTGCTTCCACAGCTCCCTCCCCTTTGCCAGAACTAGTTGGGCTGTGAATCTGTTTCTGCGGACCACAGTTCTCAGAACAGCAAATATTCTGTTCTTTTGATCTAACACTGGTACTGTTCCGCTTCTAGTACTGGGCAGGTGGGGCTGGGTGAGCTCTTGGAAGGTAGGGAGGGGGTGGCTAGTCTCAGTGCCTAAGGCTTCCATTCACTGTGGCAGTGAGGGCTTAAACCACCGTTTTCAGCATTCTTTCCTTTGCTCCGAGGTCTCTGCCATGATCGTTGTGTTCAGCTGTGTTATATGCTGTCCCCTCAGCCCTGTGGGCCATAAGCTGCGCCCTAGCAGTCCAAATTCTTCCCTGTCCTGCAGCTGCGGTAGTTCTGGGATACAGTGAGCTCGGAGCACTAAGCTAGGTCTGCGTCCTGCGCCGGCGTGGCTCCGTCTCCACACTTCTCCTTTCACTCCTCTCCTTCCTACCCCCCCTGCCCCCCGCGATTTGCCCACCTTTGGGTGAATTCACTAGTGGGCCTCTTCGTCTTTCCTGTCTTCTGTGCAGGGAGTCCTTTGTGGAGTTATTGTTGTTCAGTTAGTTGTAAATTCCAGGGGAGCTTTACAGAGGCTTACCTCATGCTGCCATTTTGATGACGCTTCTGACTGGTTTTATTAGAGGAAGACTCTTGGATCGTATATTGAAGTGAGGATTTGGTTTATAATAACACTAAAATGAAGATTAGTTAATTCTCATCTTATTCTGGGTAAATATCTCAACTTTATAATATTAATGGCGAGAGAAAATAGGTTGCCAATTTACTTGTTTTCATAGCATATAAACAGTTAATAGGTAAATATGAATTGACTTTCTATAGAAAATCGTCTAAATATTTGCTTTATTCTTCTCCCCCAAACCAGTATATGTAAAGCAGTTTCAACGCATAGCATAAATGTAAAAATGCATTTCTGGATGCTTTTTGGTCAACTCTATTAGCAAGCTCAAGAAAAATAAAACAGGGTAGAAATGTTATTTGGGGCACAGTCATATTGCTTCTTGACTGCATCTTAGATTTCTAATAAGCCCTACTGCTCACTTTTCTTTTAGACGCAGTTTTAGGATACCTGCTATTTGGTCTAAAAATCTTCACTGTCTACATGTGTAGGAACCCCAAATACATTTTCGTTTTCTTTGCACCACAGAGCTATGATTTAAAAATTGCTTCTCCAGAATTTGTATTCCTTTTTCCAACATGGTTTCAGCAAAGAGCTGAGAGGATCATTTAATTGTTCATTCATTTATTCTTCAATTAATAAATTCATTCAATTCAGTATCCATTGAGCACTTGCTATTTTGCAATTTCATATGTGAAATTGGGTTGGAAAAGTTGTCAAAAAGTCACAAACGAATGATAAGTTTTATTTCCCTGTTGAACCTGGAATTATTGAAAGCCAAATTCTTAATCAGCAGTGAAGTTCTTTCCTGGAATATGTGGAAATATTTTTTTTGAGAAGAGTATAAACGCTATTTCTTAGCACTTCTTTAATTCTAAATACAACCCTCTTTTAATAAATTATTTTCAATGACCAAAGAACTGTAAACAAACCACCATATCTCTGTCAGGCTCATATAGCCTAATGGTGGTATTGTCAATTTATGAGACCACTGCACAGTATCTGCAATAAACAACAAACTTACCAAGCTGAATTTATTGCAAACATAAGTAAGAGTCATTCTGTTGGTTAGGCACAGGCACCCCCAGAAGAGCAGACTACTTATGTTATATGGGGATTTTAAGGAGTGTGGCAATAAGGGATTCACCAGCTTTCATTGGCATTGGTGAGTTGGAGTCATTTGTAGAAGCATGAGGTTTTTGACTGGTTGGTATTGACAAGTGTGTTCATTGGAACAGAGCCAGCTACATAATTTGAAACCCCCAGTGCAAGAAGAAAATGTGGGCTTCTTTATTCAAAAAGCAAGGGGGAAACAACCTTTTCCCTTTCTTCTATGGTATGTCTCCTAACCTGCCGTGGTATTTTTATTTTTCTATATAATGTCACACTATTTGGGGACAGTCAATAACTCTCATGGGAGACTGAGGTTTGGAACCTGAACCCTCTTTACATCCTTGTCCAGGCCCCTGTTAGAGAGGCAGAGGTGTCAATGGTCACTGAATGGAGTTAAGGGACAGGGCAGCTGAGAACCCTCCCAGGAATACAGACTGGTGATAGGTAGGGTCATGCATGAGCCAAGGATCCAAGCCACTAACTTGTTCCATTGACTCATTGAGTGTCACTTACAAAGCACAAATTCAAAAATAAAATTGTTAAGGGTTATAATGACCATAGAACATTATTCCCAAGCACTGGACATCTTCTGAGTGCAAAGTCCCGTGTGTCTGTAAAGGACATGTGCTCCTGAGCTGGCTGTGCACTGGGGTGAGTTCTTTCCCAACTAACTAAAATAAGAAGGAGCTATCGTTGCAAGGAACATGCTATGGTGTAATAACTGGGATAAAGTCACCTGTTACAATTCAGTACTCATAGTACTTGATCCCAAGCCTTGAGAGCTGTCATTTATTGTTTGATCAGGTTGAAACTGGTTCTGATGGCTACAAAATAATCAGCCATTTCCTGGGAGTTATGGGAACTTCTTTTTATTATATTTTCAGGCCTAAAGTTGCAGGGGAGCCCTTCAAGGGTTATCACATCTTCACCATTCTTGCTGAGTTACTTGAGGGTAAAGTCTCACTTGAGTAGTCTAATTTTTCAGTGTGAATATGGATTAACATGATAAGTTTGAATCACCTGTCAGGACAGTGAATGCAAAGAAGCACTTAAGACTCTGGACAACATAATTAAACAACTGTGAAATAAGTATGACTAAAAATATTGTAAGAAGGAGATTGAAAGATTTCCAGAATGATGATCTGATATTTCCCCAGTCTACGTAATACATATGGAAGTTGCAAGAATGAGCCAGGTTGGATTTTCTTTTATCTTAGATGTAGATTATTCTGGCAAACCTGAGATGTTAATCCAGCTATGTCATGAAATGTTAGCACTGGCCCATCTACACCCTGGTGAGCAAATGGAAATCCAATGCTATTATACTTTTTTTTTTTTAAATGACAACTTTGGCTAAGAAATATAATCCCTTGAGGAAATGGGATTTATTATTAACAGTGCTGGCCCAGGGAGGCATCTTTTTATTATTATCCCATTGAGTCTTGTAACTAGTACGGATGGGATTATTATGCTCAGGAATAATACATTCCATGAGTTATTTAATCTACTAGGTAGTGTTTTATCCCTTCAGAATATGTGTGAAGAGATAGTCTGTTAAGGATATTGGGGGTCTTTTACTTTGAATGGTCAATAGCATAATGAACAATTAATCTTGGCCCTTGATTTGTCATTTAAAAGCCTGATTCCCATATAGAGAAAATAATCTAGTAGCTACATAAAAGATATGTTCAACTTTAGAGGATTTGTGGACGTATAGTCCTTGGGTGTTGGTGACACTCTTACTGCTAGAGGATTTGTGGACGTATAGTCCTTGGGTGTTGGTGACACTCTTACTTCTAAGTGCCAAATCTCTCTTTGGGGAACATGGGTTTTTCTGTATTTATTTGTCTCCACCTCGTATCATCGCTTGTAGATTAGTCTAACATACCTTTATTTCTTTCTTTAAATTGGCTACACTCGCAATAATATTTAGTTTGAAGTTCTGATTACACAAATAATAATAGATTTTCTGACCCGTATGTAACCGCAAAATGAACCTCTTGAAAAAAGCAAATAAGTAGAACTTCTTCCAAGTAATAAATGTGAGGATATAGAATATGATGAAGTATGGTACACTTAAATCTACAAACTGATTCATAAATCCATTTTATTTAAACTATGTGAAGTAGACTTAGGAAAATGTCCTTCTGTGTCTTAGCTCTCAAAAGGACCTTGACTTATTGGTCTTGCTATTGAGAATACAATCCTATTTTCTTCCCCCTTCCCCCTCATAGGTCACCTTATTGTTTATGATTTGGGGATCTAATGGAAAACACTGGCACCCCAACAATGGTTAATTCAAGGAGTATTTATTCACAAAAGGAATATTTACAGAGGTATTTTGATAGGGTAACTACAAAGCATAGTGCAGTCACCTTGAGCTAGCTTTTATCATCCCTAGGCCTGAAAACATGAGGGATGGATCCCATCACTGGACTGAGGAGAAAACCTTTATTCATTAGTTTATTTTTATATGCACAGATTGGTGCAACCATCACTATAATACGATTTTAAAACATGTTCATCATCCCAAGGAGAAACCTCTGTACACATTAGCAGTTACCCATTTCTGAACCCTCACCAGCTCCAGGCAATCACTAATCACTCTCTGTTCCTATACATTTGCCTAGACAGTAGTCCCTCCTTATTTGCAGGGGAGATGTTCCAAGACCCCCAGTGGATGCCTGGAACCACAGATGGTACCAAACCTTATATACACTGTGTTTTTGCTCTACATATATACCTATGATAACATTTAATTTATAAATTAGGCACAATAAAAGACTGACAATAAAAAGAACAGACATACTGTAATAAAAGTTATGGGAATGTGTTCTCTTGCAAAATACCTTACACTACTGTACTCACCCTTCTTCAGATGATATGAGATGAAGTGAGGTGAATGACTTAGGCACTGTGACATAGTGTTGGGTTCTATAAGGGTTACCTGTGATAATCAATCTGAGCACTGAACCAGCGGCTAAGAGATTAACGAGCAGGTAGCGTATACAATATGGACACGTTGGACAAAGGGATAATTCACTACTGAAAAGACCGTTCCTTCCCCCCTGAATTGTCTAAATACACTGGTTGAAAATCATTGATAAATGTGAAGGTGTGATTCTGAACTCTTTTCTATCCCATGGAGCGATATCACTATCCTATGTCAGTATCCTACCATCTTGATCACTGTAGCTTTAGAGTAAGTTTTGAAATTGGGAAGTGGGAGTCTTCCAACTTTCTCTTTTGTTCAAGATATTTTGATTCTTCATTTCCGTGTCAATTTTAAGATCAGAGTGTCCATTTTGAATAAAAAGAACTGGGAATTTGATAAAAATTATATTCAATCTGTAGATAGATCTGGGGGTTATTATTTTAAAATGTTCTGGTCCATATACATGTGATGTCTTCCAATTTATTTAGATCTTTAATATCTTTCAACATTTTGTACTTTTCAGTAAACCAGTTCAATGCTTCTGTTGCTAAATTTATTTCTACGGATTCTTTTGTTGGTATTATAAATGAGATTGCTTTCTTAATTCTATTTTTGGGGTTCATTGCAAGTGCACAGATTTTTACATATCAATCATTTATCCTGTCACATTGTTATACTATTTTTTTCTAATCAGGTTTTTAGTTGATTTCTTGGGATTTTATATATAGTATCTTGTCATCTATAAATACACATTTTCACTTCTTCCTATCCAATATGAATGTCTTTCATTTCTTTGCATTGCCTCATTTACCTGCCTAATAAAATGTTGAATAGAAGTGGTAAGAATTGACCTTGTTCCTTGTTCTTGATATTAGAGGGTAAGCATCCAGTTATTTTGCAGTAAGTATGATGTTAGCTGAGGGCTATTCATAGATGTTCCTATCGAGTTGAGGAAGTTCCATTCTATCCCTACTTTATTGAGAGTTTTTCTCACAAAATGTTTTGTTCTACACCTGTCTAGATGATCATGTAATTTCTATTAATGTGATGTATAATCCTTTATTTGATTTTCAGATGTTAAGGCAACCTCATATTGTGGAGCTAAATACCACTTGGTCATGGTGTATAACTCTTAGTATATGTGCTGCCAAAGCGAGCACGATCTATAGCTCTTCTGGTAGGTTGCTGGATTCATTTGCTAGTTTTTGAGTATTTTTTGCACCTATAATAAGGGATATTGGTCTCTCTGTGTGTGTACACACACATATAATTTTCACCTGTGATGGCTTCTTTGTCTAGTATTGACATCAGAGGGATACTGGCCTAATAAAATGAGTTGAGAAGTGTTCTCTTTATAATTTTTGGAAGAGTTTTTGAAGCATTTGTATAGAATTTTCTCTAAATATATGAAAGAATTCACCAGTGAAGTCATCTAGTCCCGAGCTTTCCTTTGTTAGATTTTCATTAGTAATTCAATTTCTTTGAGTGTTATAGTTCTACTAAAATTATTCAATTATTCTTGTCCCAGTCTTAGTCATTTGCGTCTTTCTAGGAATTTCTTGATTGTGTCAGAGTTATTCAATTTGTTGGCACAAAGTTGTTCAGCAGGATCTTTTATGAACCCTTTTATTTCTGTAAGCACTAGTGATAGTCCCTCTTTCATTCCTGCTTTTAATAATTTGAGTCTTTTCTCATTTTCCTTGTTAAATATAACTAAGTTTTGTCAATTTTATTGTTTCATTGATCTTTGTTTTTCTCTTCTCTATTTTATTAATTTCCACCCTAATTGTATTCCTCTTTTGGATTGGTTTGGGTTTAGTTTGTTCTTTTGCTAGTTTCTGTAGGTGGAAGTATAGATTACTGATTTGATTTGCAATTTTATTCTTTTACACAAATAATAAATAATTTAACAGCTATAAAATTTTCTCTAAAAACTTATTTTGCTGCAACTGATAGGTTTTACATGTTGTATGTTTTCATTTGTCTCATTTCTTTTCTAATTTCCCTTTTGTTCTATTGACTTATTGATTATTTAGGAGTGTTGTTCATTTCCCTATGTTTATAGGTTTTCATTTTTTCCTGTTAATTTCTAATTTCATTCCATTGTGGTTGGAGAACATCCCGTGCATGATTTGAATCCTTTTGAGGGATTCATCCTCTTATTATAAATGTATTTATTTCTAGTAACATTTTTTTGTGTTAAACTGTATTTGATATTTACTAAAGCCCCTCTAGCTTTCTTTTGCTTACTGCTATCATATTATGGTATTTTCCATTCTTTACATGGAACTTATTTATGTCTTTGGTTCTATAATAAACAGCATGTGTTTTTGTTTAATCAATGCATTCAATCTGTTTTTGATTGGTATGGTTATGTGTTTAATATTATTAATGATAAGATAGGATTTAAATCTGCTATTTTACTATTTGTTTTATGTGTCTTATGTCTGTTTGATCCTCTATTTCTTGATTCCAATTTTGTTTTTATTAGGTAGACATTTTCTAGCATATCTTTTAAATTCCCAGTTTCTTTTACTGTGTTTTTGTTTTTATTTTATACATGGGTGTCATTTTATATTGAAAAATATTTGAAATATAACATTGTATAAATTTAAGGTGTTCAATTTGTTATTTTGATATTTATATAATATTATTACCATTGTACAGATAACACCTGTCACATAACATAATTATCCTTTTTTCTTTTTAAATTTTTTTTATTGGGGGAACATTATGTTTTTCCTGGACCTATCAGTCATTGTCCTTCAATCTAGTTGTGGAGGGCACAGCTCAGCTCCAAGTCCAATTGCCATTTTCAAATTTTAGTTGCAGGGGGTGCAGCCCACCATCCCATATGGGAATTGGGAATTGAACTGGCAACTTTGTTGAGAGCTTGTGCTCTAACCAACTGAGCCATCTGGCCGCCCCAACATAATTATCCTTTTTTGGTTTTTTTTAGCAGAATAAAGTTCTAGTCTCTTAGCAAGTTTAATGATTATAACATTGTTGTCTGTGTTCACTACACTCTGCATTAGGTCTCTATGGCTTATTTACTACTCACTGTAAACCGAAACCCTTAAATAAAATCTGTCCTATCCTCCTACCCCCATCCCTTGGTACAAATATTTTATTCTGTTTTACAAGTTTGGCTTTTTAAAGTTCCACATATAAATGATATTATACAATGCTAATCTGTCTAACTTATCTCCCTTAGCATAATGTGCTCGTGGTCCATACATGTTATCACAATTGGTAGGATGATCTCCTTTTTTATGGCGGAATAATATTCATTTTGCTAATATTATGTTAACAAATCCTGCATCTATATTAAACAGGGATATTGATCTATAGTTTTTTGTGGTGCCCTTATCTGTTTTTGGTATTAGGGTAATGCTGGCCTCATAAGTGACTCTAGAAATAGTCCACATTTTTGGAAGAATCTGAAAATGATTGGTGTGGATTCTTTGAATATTTGGTAGAATTCACAAATGAAGCCATCTGGCCCTGTGGTTTTCTGTGTTGATAAGTTTTTGATTACAGATTCAATCTCTTCTCTCATATTGGTCTTTTCAGATTTTCTATTTCTTTTTTATTCAGTCTTAGCAGGATGTGTATTTCTAGAAATTTATCAATTTTTTCTAGGTTGTCTAATTTTTTGGCATATAATTGTTCATAATATTCTGTTATGTTCCTATATATTTCTGTAGTATCAGCTGTAATGTCTCCTTTTTCATTACTAATTTTATTTATTTAGGTCTTCTCTTTTTTTATTCTTAGTCTCGCTAAATGTTTGTCAATTTTGTTTATCCTTTTGAAGAACCAGCTTTTAGTTCAGTTGATCCTTTCTACTGTTTTTCTGGTCTGTTTCACTTATTTCCACTCTGATCTCTATGATTTCCTTCCTTCTACTAACATTGGGCTTAATTTTTCTTCCTCTAGTTCCTTGAGGTATAAAACTTGGTTGTTTGAGATCTTTCTAATTTCTTAATACATGCATTTATCACTGTAAACTTTCCTCTCAGAACTACTTTTGCTGTAAGAGTTGATATGTTATATTTCCATTTTTATGTGTTTAGGGATAATTTTTTTATTTCCCTTTTGATTTCTTCTTTGAGTCATTGGTTGTTCCAAAGTATGTTGTTTAATTTCCACTTATTTGTAGATTTTCCATCTTTCCTCTTGCTTTTATGTCCGTTCATACCCTGTGGGTAGAAAACATAGTTTGTATGATTTCAATCTTTTTAAATTTGATAAAGTGTTTTATGCCCTATTATATGATCTACTGTGGAAAATATTCCATGTTCACTGCAGAAGAATGTGGAATTCTGCTTCTATTGGATAAAATTTCTATACAGGTCTATTTGGTCAAAAGTGTGGTTCAATTCCAATGTTTCCTTTTTGATTTTTCTGTCTGAATGATTTAACCATTGCCAACAGTGAGGAAATTGAAGTTGCTTTGACTGCTTTAAGATTCTTTCTCTATCATCGACTTTTGACAGTTTCATTACAATACGTCTTGGAGAAGGTCTTTTTGCATTGAAGTAAAAGAGTGTTCTGCTAGTTTCATGGACTTATATGTCCAGTTCCTTCCCCAGGTGTGTGAAGTTTTCAGCTATTGTTTCTCTAAATGCACTTTCTGTTCCCTTCTTTCTTTCTTCTTCTGGCAGATCAATTTTTATATTTGATAGATTTTGTAGGGCTTCTTGACTCTTTTTAAATCTTAGTTCTCTCTCCTCTGATAATTGCATTATTTTTAAATTCCTATTCTTCAGGTTGTTAATTCTTTCTTTAGTCTCTTATGGCCTATTTTCTAAGCTCTCTAATGCACTCTTCACCTGATTCATTGAATCCTTTAGCTCCATAATTTTTGTCTTGTTCTTTTAAAAAATAATTCAGTCTCTTTGGTAAAGAACTCCATCTGTGCATTAATGTTATTCCTGAGTTCATTGAATTGCTTTCCCGAGTTTTCCTGTAGCTCATTGAATCTCTCTATACAGCTATTTTGAACTCTTTATCAGTTAGATTGCAATATCCTGTGCCTTTGGTTTAGGTGACTAGAAAATTATCATGTTCTTTTGTGATACCATATTCCTTTGATTTTTTTCATAGTGTTTGATGAAATGTGCCTCGGCTGTACATTTGAATAGCACACGCACACCGTTCTTAGTTGTTTACCTTGATTGTTACCATTCAAGAGACTGACAATTTAAAAGCTTTTTTTTGTTTTTGCAGAAAGTGGTTCTATAGTTTTCAGTTTTCCTTTAGCTGAGCTGGCTCTGGTGCTGTGCTCTGGATAATGTTTTTAAAAATACTCGCATAAAAAAAGCTGGTGGCAGGGTGGAAGGAGGTACGGGCTTAGCATCTGATGCTTTGTGGGTACCGACTGTCCAGTAAGAGGTAAGAGGATCCTCAATTGGGGGTACTCCCAGAATTCTGTAGGCATACTTTCTGCTGGAAACAGATAGCAGGGAATGTGTTTCTTCTAGACAATTTGTATTCTTGTCTACGTCTTTCCCTTCCCCCAGACAGGGAGGTCCTTCTTAGAAACCATGGTGTTGGAGTGAAATGGGTGTCCACAGCTGTGACCCTTGCAGCAATCGGTCAATCATTCCTTTTGCTTTCCACCTCCTCTGTGAGGGATGTCACCATCATCATCACTGGGCAAGGCCAACATGTTGCAGTGTTGCCCTAGAGAGGGGAATTGATCTGCTGAACCCTTCTCTTCTGCTCCGGTGGCATGCCTGGCTCTCCCATCACACTGGGGGACTTCAACAAATTCTCTATATCCATTGTACATCCACCCTGTTTATCCAGGTTTTTTTTTTTTTTTTTTGTCAGATAGTGTCAAGTAGGGGTGGCAAAGGCTCACCAAATTTCTTTAATGTGCAGCCGACCCTGAGAGCCTGTCCACCTACTTTCTGAAGCACAGGTGGGTAGAAATCTCCTAGGTGTTCTGGTGTGATGGGCAGAGGCACTTTGGTTATGAGTGATTTATTAGTTGTAAATAAAAGGGGAGAGAAAAGAAACAGCCCACACCATCTATGATGTTGCCATTACTTCTACTCCATCTTTGAGTTATTTTCTTATTGGATTTTCTAGGAAATATAGATAACATCTTAACTTAAAAGAATCTAAATGAGATTATTTCTAACTTAATGCCAATAGTGTACAAAACTTTGCTCCACTGTGCCTTTATTGTATTAATCCTCCTATACAAAATTACTGTCACATGAATTACAACTTTATATGTAATAGCCACACAACATAGTTTTATAATCAATTCATTCTGTTTCTTTTAAAAACATAAGAGTAGAAAAGTATTACAAACAAAAATAAGTTATTCTGTCTTTCATAATATCTATGTAGTTTCCTTTATGGGTGCTCGTTACTACCTCATGTGGATTTAAATTACTGTCTAGTATCTTTTTATTTCAGCCTAAGATTCCCTTTAATATTTTATGTGGCAGGTCTGCTAGTGATAGTTTATTTGGGAATGTCTTAAGTTCCACCTTTGTTTAAAGAAAAGTTTCTCTGGATATAAAGTTCTTGGTTGACAGTCTTTTTTGTTGAATACTTTAGAGATGTCATCCCACTGTCCTTTGGCTTCTACTATGGTTTTTGATGAGAAGTCAGCTGTTAATCTTACTGAGGCTCTCTTGTTGCTTTCAAGATGTTCTCTTTGATTTTTTTTTCCAAATTGACTATGACCTGCCTATGTGTAAATCTCTTTGAATTTATTCTGCCTAGAGTAAAGTAAGCTCTTGAATATGCAGATTAATATTTTGCATGAAATTAGTGAGATTTATGACATTTCTTTAATATTTTTTTCTGTCATCATGTTGTAGTGTTTTTCATTATTTTATGTTGCTCTTCCATTAAACATTTCTTGGTATCCGTGATAATGTCCCACTATTTTTTGAACCAGTGTTCATTTTTTAAATCCCTTTTCATTTCTGCTACTTAGACTGTATAATCTTATGGACTTGTTTTCAACTTGACTGATTCTTTTGCCAGCTCAAGTCTATTTGAATCTCTGCAGTGAATTTTTAATTTCAACTACTGTGTTTTTCATATTCAGAATTTTTTTATAATTAAAATGTCATTATTGATATTTTCTATTTAATGAGCCATCACTGTCATACATTACTTTAACTCTTTATACATGTTCCTGTACTTCTTTGGAAGTGTTTATAATACTTAATTTAAAATCTTAATTTACTAATTAAGGGACCAAATTCTGGTCCCTCACATGGACATTTACAGGGGATGCTTTTCTCTCCTCACATGTCTGTTTCTTGCATGTATCAACTTTTGTGTGTGGTGAAAGCTGGACATCTTATATAACAAGCTGGTGTCTGGTCCATCCACTGCCCTTCCCAAGATGCTGGATTCCCTTTGTTGCTTTATTTTAAATTGTTGCTACTTAGTGATTTAGCATGCTACTTAGTGATTTAGCATGCTTTCTATAATAATTTTATAGATTCTCTATTTCCTGTAGTGTGTGACCCTAGAGTTCTTTCTCTGCTTGAAGCCTGGCTTCATAGGTTTCACACCTTATTAAGTGTAATTAAGTGGTGGGTTAATGATTAGTTTGTAGATTTCCTCCAAAAAAAAATATAGAACTACCATATGATCCAGCATTTCAACTTCTGGGGACATATGCGAAGGAAACAAAACCTCTAATTTGAAAAGACATCTGTGCTCTCATGTTTATAGCAGCATTATTTACAACAGCTAAGACATGGAAAAAGTGTCCATCGATTGATGCATAAATAAAGAAGGTTTGTGTGTGTGTGTGCATTTATATGGCTGAGTAATTTTCTATTGCATGTGTACACACATAGTAGAAAATTATTCACCATAGAAAATGAGGGAATTTTACCATTTACAACAACATGGATGGACCTTGAAGGCTTTATAATAAATGAAATAAGTCAGAGTAGGACAAATACTGTGTGATCTCTCTTACCTGTATAATAAATGAAATAAGTCAGAGTAGGACAAATACTGTGTGATCTCTCTTACCTGTGAAACAAATAAACAAAACAAAAAAAAACAAACCTCAAAAAAAAAAAAGAGTTCAGACTTGTGATTTCCAGAGTTGGTGGGGACAGTGACAGGTGAACTGGAGGAAGATGGTCAAAGGCACAAACTTCCAGTAACAAGATAAATAGGCACTAAGAATGTAATGTACAACATAACAATTATATTTAACACTGTTGTATGACATATAGGAAAGTTATTGAAATAGAAGTTCCTAAGGTTCTCATTACAAGGAGAAAATATTTTTCTCTTCTTTTTATTGTATCTATATGAGATGGTAGATGTTAACTAAACCTGCTGTGGTAATAATTTCACAATATATGTAAATTAAGCCATGTTGTACACCTTAAACTTATACAGTGATATATGCCAATTAATGTCAATAAAACTGGAAAAACATACAAACAAAGAAGCATAAGCAACATACACTCCGCATGATAAGAAACACAAAGTTCAATGTTGGAGACTGAAGTAACCATGAAAGAATTCAAGTACCCAATGCCATTGATGGGCAGAGATTATTCGAATGAAACTTTATAAATGTGGAAGTCCTTAAGTTAGCTAGAAAACTTTCTGCTGGAGCGTCAAAATCCAAACCACATGAGTAGCAGGTGAGACTCCCCTTGCAAACCCACATGTATCAAAAGATAGCAAATATCAAAGTCTTAATTGAACTTCAGTGTGTTAGCCCCTTTATTATATCAGCAACGGTGATTTTTTTTTTCCTAAAAAAATTGCTCCTCATTGAAATTACTGGATGCTGAACACATAATAACAAACAGATAAAAAGCAGTAAGACCAGATGGAGGAAGAACACACAATGATTCTGTAGTTTAAAGATAAAGGAGCTTTAAGTTTTAGAATTATTAATCAGCTTGGTTTTGAATATAACTGAACAAAAGAATTCATATACAACAATAATGTGGAGAGCTTTTACATGTTTTTCTTTTGTTTAACTTTTATCCCATTCTTGATATATTGCCAAAATTTTTTTATGTTAATGTGAATTGCTCTGTATGTTGGATTTCTTTCTCCTTTGAATGTGAAAAGAACTATTTAATTTTTGAAAACAAAGCAGGTAGTTAGGGCACTGTATTTGTTTTAATCTTAGACTTTTAGTAAATAGGCATTCCTAGTCATGTTTAAGGTCTTTATTTAAATATTTCATATCTCTTCAGAGCCCTTGCACTAGAAAACTAAAGGCTACAGATTAATTCTGCCATTTCTATCTAAGGGACTTTGTACTGTCTGAAATGCTTGTCCACCATGTTTTCACTTGGCTAGACTTTCTAAACATTCAGTTCTTTCTTCAATATCACCTCTTCAGAAAAGTCTTCCTCAACCACCCAATTACCATACGTTACTCAATCTTTATCACAGCATTCTGCTTTGTTTTCTTTAATATAATGATCAAACATTACATATTATTTCCATGATTGTTCACTGTCTGTTTTCTTCTACTAGAATATAACCTTCATAAGACACCTGTTTTGTAAACTTCTTTATCCCATTGCCTAGAACAGTACCTGACATTAGTGGGTGCACAAATATTTTCTGGTGAAAGAATGTATGCGCACACCTTAAGGAAAAATACATTGCCCAGTGAAGGATTGAACAAGACAATGTGAAATTGTAGCGTGATCAGTTTTACCTTGCTCTTGGCTCAAGTTCTAGAATGAATAAATAATTGGATCATATGTGAACAAAAGAAAAAATAGTGATTCATAGATTCATGAAGAAAACATGCCATGTTGTGACACATTTTTATGAAAATAATATAGGAAAAACAATTAAGAAAGAACATGTAAAGTAAATTCAGAGCTAATCCATGCGTCCTTCAGTGATAACTTCTGAATGTTTGAGTCTCCCCTAGAGATTAGAATACATGCCCTGGAATCTGACTACCTCTTTATATCCTAGTTCTACCACCAAACAGCTTGATGTGCATGTTATTTAGCCTATGGATTGAACACTGGGATTTATTTTCCTCATTTGTAACTTTGTAGGGTTTAGAAAATGTTTTGTGCAGTACCTGGCATATGGGTGCCTACTAAATGTTATTGTTGTTAATAAAGGTTTCTGTGTTTATATTTAAACATTAGGTTGCAATAAGTGGGATTATCTATTAATATATCTGGCTTTTAATTCCACACTCTTTTCAATTGATATAACATCTCCACATTAATCAGTGTAAATTTGATTCATTATTTTTATACTCTAAGTATTAGTTTATGAACACCGAAAAGTTTTTCTAATCATCCCACTGTTGAATATTAAATTGTTTAATTCTTTCTTCTACAAGATACTAGATTGATTAAACCTTAGAAACACAATAACATCAAATCTGACTGAGTATACCTTACTATTATGATGATCAAAATAAAGAAGTAGACTTAACTTTTCCCAAGGCACTAAAAAATAGGTAAGCAATTGCTGTTGATTTTTCAAGGCTATAACCACATATCTGATACCCTGCAGAGGAAAGGATTTCAGATCTCAGAGGAGGAACTCATCTATCAGGGAATTTGGAGTATGGGTCACTATTAGATTTGGTGATAAAGTTTAAGAACCGGAAAAAAGTGGGAGATGTAAACCCAAAATATGAATACAATCTTCCAAACTTATTACAAGTTAGCCATTCTGGTTCAGTAGAAGAAACGTAGAGGAAAAATTAGAAAAGTAGAAACATTTGTAGCCAAGGCCACTTCCATTGAGTGTTTTGCACAGGCAGGACATGTTTCCTCTGATTTTGCCAGGCTTAACTTCCTCGGGAGCCAGAGGAGATATATCCCAGGCATAGAGTACATACAGAAATCTCAGTAGTTACTCTGTTCCTGCAGAATTTTGGGGTCTGCTCTGTAAAGTCATAGTTCTCGCACCCACAACATCTGTAGGAGTCCAGTTTCCCTCAGTCATCAGAAAATCTCTGGTGTTACCTCCAGAACTCCACTTATAGCAACTCAAAACTATGAATTGTGAGTGACGAAAACAGAGCAGGTAGTCTCAAAAATTGGTAAAAGCCAAATGGTAAGCCATAAGGATTGTCTGCTAGCATCAATATATGACAGTATATGACAACTAAAGTATTTTTTTCCATCCCTACAGACAGAGGCTCAATTTTCTTACATAGCAGTAACGGAGTATTTGTAGTAATTTATTATATTTAGTACAATAATACTAACAATAGTGAACATATATAGTACTTCTGTGTATCAGGAACTGTTCTAAGAACTATTCATTTATTGATCAATTTGATCTTTACGAAAACTTAGTGAAGTAGAAACTTTTAAGCCCGAGTTTCTCAAATGACAAAGTGAAACCTAGAGGTTAAAGGACTTGGCCATGGTTACACAAGTGTTGAAGCTAGGATTGTAACCCTAAACTATTAAATGCACTGAAATTTGGCATCCACTAAAACAAGTAAACTAAAAATAAAACACTTTCAAAATTGGTTTTAAAACATTTAGAACATAAAGCGTGTGGTCTTTCAGATTTTTTCCCTATATATGGGCCTGATAAAAGCGTTTAAGAACTGCTAAACTAGAAGAACACTTCCAGGAGGCTGTGGGTGAACAGATGAGGTGAGCAGATGAAGAGACAGAAGAGTGCGCTTTTATTTCTATATCTGACTGGTGGCAGTGGCAAGAAAACTAGGCAATGATTCATACCTCAGAGGATAAAGAAAAATTTTATGTAATAAGGAAAAAGAAAACCATAAAAAAGATGAACACTCCTTGAGGAGGCAGGAACTCAGTGTGTTCATATTTTGTAATTACATTCACGTCTCTAATTTGTACTCAGCATGATGGGGATGTCTGGGAACAACAGTTACTAGTAGTTCAAAAATACCTTAGGCCACAATTTTATGCAGTGACCATAATAATCAATCAATAATTTCATATAGTTAAAATGAATATATCTCCCAAATGGGCTGTTTTTATCTTTCACTGTAGGCCAGTTAGGCTATATAATATTACAGAAAGAGTTCCAATCATGAGAAAATTAGATGTTTAAAAATGATAAAAATTTGAAAACAGGTCATTCCTGGAGAATGTAAGTACTACGGTGTTTCTCTGAAAATAAGTCCTAGCCGGACAATCAGCTCTAATGCGTATTTTGGAGTGAAAATTAATATAAGACTCTGTGTTATAATGTAATATAATATAATATAACATAACATATTGTATTATAATTTTATATAAGACCCGGTCTTATAGTAAAATATGACCAGGTTTTATATTAACTTTTGCTCCAAAAGACTCATTAGAGCTGATGGCCTGGGTAGGTCTTATTTTCAGGGAACCACGCTAAGCTTAAATTATCAAAGTTGCCCTAGTGATCATTTTAACGTTATTTCTGAAGTATTCTTCGACAGTACCTAAATGTTTTCTAATACATTTCCCCAGATTAAAAAAAATGGCAATATAATAATGAAATATTTAACACTACATTTAATTCATAAGATGAATAATGGTTATAAACCAATATGCTGTCTGAGGACCTGGTAATTTTTTGAAATGAGCACTCTGTTACATTTATTTAATATTATGATTTTAGTAGATAGGCTAGTAAATAGTTTCAAAGTAGAAAATATCACCTTGCAAATAATTTTTGAAAGAGTTCACTAAGTTTTTCTCATAATTACATTTGATAGGAAAATATTAAGGGAAGTCAAACAAATTTCACTGCTAACACAAGAAAAATCTAAACAGCTAAGCATACTAGAAAAATCTAAGCAAGTAAGCATTTGATTCTAAAATGTTTACTGCAGGCAAAATAACATTTTTTTCTAATGAAAATATATGGAAAAAAGTAATAATGAAAATTAAAATATTCCATGTTTGATATTCTACTTAGTTTTTATTTCAATACACGAGTAAGGTCTATGAGTAAAAAATTTTATCACTATGTTGTTTATCAATAACTTACATATCTGTATTATTTCATTATATTGTAAAATTCTTGAATGGATGGAGTGTGTTATATTGTAAAATTCTTGAATGGATGGAGTGTGTTCTATTCATCTTTTTTATCTCTAGTAAGTATAGCTGTGTGAGAGATAAAATAGGTGGCAAACAAATCAATGTATTTGTAATTTAATCCATTTTATACAAATCTTACGACTTTTATAAAACAAAGCAATTAAATGGATACTGTAGGATTTCAGCTTATGATTATATATGTAATCCCGCAATGAAATCCTTATCTATATTAACAGGATGTCAAAACAAAAGTAATAAGGTTTTGTATAGAATCTTTTCAGTAATTTTCTTTCTTTTTGACATCATTTCCGGGACTGGTCTGAGCTATCAGAAATAGTTGAGTTTCAACCCTATTTCAGTATAGGAAGAAAGTAGTTTTGTTTCACATACACAAAACAGCATTGTGTACTAGGGAAACAGCATTTGTGTACAATAAAATACGGTTTAATTAATGGAGGCAATTTCTGATTGCTTCCTCTTATTCTGTTCATCTCACACCTGTACAATAACTTCAGCTACATGAAACCCACCCAGCAGCCGGTATGCATTCATTCATTCACAACATCTGTGCAGCCTCCACACGGCATTGGCACTGGCAGGCCTGACCACAGACCCAGTGGAGTGGTAGCCTTGGTTAACTTCTAATTCGCTTCCTGTGGTATTTAGGCATTTGCCTCTGGGTACGTGACCATCACTGTCAGCTAAGAAAAGATAAACTTCTGACACATATGTGCTGATCTGAAGAAAGGATCATCAGTCTCTTGTAAGCAAAAAATCCATACGGATTTCTCAGTAGTGAATGTTTTTGCTGTTTCTCTACCAGAACATGAAAGAGTTTCCTCTATTCCTAGCATAGAGCAAAGGGGTCAGAGCATGAAAGAGAAAAGTATGTGCTGAAGTTGAAACAAAGGAACATCGACCAGCAAACTGTAATTGAATCATATATTCTCTGTTATGTATGAAGGTTAACTTTCCTGATAGAAGCTCTGAGTAGATGACATACAGCTTGGTGAATATGAATGTGTACAAATCTATGGGAGCCAACCTCAGCCAGAATGAAAATGATATTTCCCATTAAGTCTGTTAGTTTGCATAACCATGCATGCTGTATTCATAGAAATCTAACTAGCAACTCCTGGAAGTTATCCAAGTGTTTAATTCTTATTGTTCAATCAGAAAGTGCTTTTACATTATTCATTTATAACAATCAACAACATTTGTCACTATTCCTTGGCATGAAATAAGAATTTAATAATAGCTAGTTATTACATTTAATATTATTTATAGCATATACTCTATGAAGGAGCTGGTAGAAAATGTAAAGTAGAAAATATAAAGATATATAATTTACACACCTGACAATACAAGGTCTTACCATCTAGTTGAGAAGACTAAATATGGAGGCAAAAAAAAAATCAATACAATGCATAATATTTAAATGGAAGGGGTAGTGACTAAATTATGGAAGGAAGTTCCAAAGAATGTACTTCCAAATGGAATGTTCATTCCAAAGAATGAAGTACTTTAGCAAGAACTGGAAGAATGAATAAGAGCTAAAAAAGGACTTGAAATGAGTCTAAAGGGGAAATGGAAGTATTGGAGACAAGGTTAGCAAACTTGAATGAATATGCCATGTTCAGTTTCATGAGACAAGAAACCTAAATATAACTAACATGCTATCCTTAAGACATATTAAAGTTATATGTAATTTAATAAATAGTTCACAGATTCTAGGGTCTTTGCTCATATTATTCTCCTCACCTTGATACATCCTTTTATTCCATAGGTTGCAAAAACTGGATATATACATGAAAGAATTATATTGGACCCTATCTTATACCATCAACAAAAATCTGGACATGGATTAAAGACTTAAAAGTAAGACCCCAAACTGTCAAACTCCTAGTAGAAACAGAGGGTGAAAACTTCTTGACATTGATCTGGGTAACAAATTTTTTGGATGTGACACCAAAAACACAAGAGACAGAAATAAAATTAGACAAGTGGGATTACATCAAACTAAAGAGCTTCTGGGCAGCAAAGGAAATAGTCAACCTATAGAATGGAAGAATATATTTTACAAACCACCTATCTGCTAAAGGGGTTAATCTCCAAAATATGTAAGGAATTCCTAAAATGCAATAGCAAAAACCAAATGACCCTATACAAAATGCGCAAAAGACTTGAATAGACTTTTCTCCAAAGAAGACATACAAATGGCCAACAGGTATGTGACAAGGTGCTGGAAATCACAAATCATCAGGGAAATGCAAATCCACCATGAGATATCACCTTGTATCTTTAAGGATGGCTATTATCAAAAAGACAAAACGTAAATAATGGTGAGGATGTGGATTAAGGGAACCCTTGCATAATTTGGTGGGAATGTAAATTGGTATAACCATTATGGGAAATGGTATGGCGGCTCTTCAAAACATTAAAAATAGAACTACCTTGTAATCCAGCAATCCCACTTCTGCGGACACCTCAAAAGAAAATGAAATCAGTATCCTGGAGATATCTGCACTTCAATGTTCATTGCAGCATTATTCACAATAGCCAAGCATTCATATGAAAACAAACTAAGTATCTATCAATGGATGAATGGATAAAGAAAACATAAACTTATACACACACACACAGGATATTATTCATTTTTAAGAAAAGAAGGGAATCCTTCTACATACAACTAAATGTATGAACCTAAAGGACGCTGTGGTTAATGAAATAAGCCAGACACGGAGAGACAAATATTGCATGACCTCATGTATATATGAAATCTAAAATAGTCAAACTCACAGAACCAGACCTCATGTATATATGAAATCTAAAATAGTCAAAATCACAGAACCAGAGAGTATAATGGTAGTAGCCAGGGAATGCAAGGAGGAAGAAATGAGATGATGTTGATTAAAGGATACAATGTTTCAATCATACAAGATGACCGCATTGGGGAGATCTGCTGTGCCTCAAAGTGACTATAGTTAACAACAATGTATTGTACAAGTTTAATTTTCTTAAGAGATTAGCTCTTAAGTATTGTCAAAAGGAAGGAGGAAAGAAAGATGAGACAAAGAAATAAAGGGAGAAAGGAGGGAAGAGAAAAGAAAAAAAAATATGGTAACAAAAAGTGGAAAAAAATTGTGATATATACATACAACAGAATATTGAAAATCCTACTATATGTAACAACATGGATGAATCCTGAGAATATTATGCTAAGTAAAATAAATCAGTCACAGATGGACAACTACTGTATGTTTCCACTTACATGAGGTATCTACAATAGTAGATATCTCATAGTACGTATCTCATAGAAGCAGAAAGTAGAATAGTGTTTTCCAGGAGCTGGAGGGAGAGAGAAATGATGAGTTGCTGTAGAATGGGTTAGGGAAATGCAAATCAAAACCACAATGAGGTACCATGGCGATTATCAACAAGACAAGTAATAAGTATTGGAGGGGCTGTGGGAATGTAAACTGGCAGAGCCACTATGGGAAACAGTAGGGAGGTTCCTCAAAAACTTAGAATTACCATATGACCCAGCAATCCCTCTCCTGGGTGTCTACCCAAAAAATCTGAAAACATTTATCTGCGAAGATATACGAGTATGTACCCTATGTTTATTGCAGCATTATTTACAATGGCCAAGATATGGAAATAACCAAAGTGTCCTTCAGTCAATGACTGGATAAAGATGATGTGGTACATGTATACAATGGAATATTACTCAACCATAAGGAAAGATGAAATACTGCCATTTGTGACAACATGGGTAGCAAAACAAGTCAGACAGAAAAAGTTGAGAACCACATGATTTCATTCATATGTGGGGTATAAAACTGAAAGCAACAAATGAACTAGACAAACAAACAAAAACTCATAGAAACAGACAATTTAGTGGTGACCAAAGGTGGTGGGGAGGACATGTTGTAGAAGAGGGTAAAAGGAGTCAAATATATGTTGATGGGAGAATTGACTCTGGGTGGTGAACACACAATGCAATCTATAGATGATGTATTATAGAATTATACACGTGAAACCTATATATAATTTTATGAACCAATGTCACCCCAATAAATTCAAAGTTATAAAAATATATTTAAAGCTTCAGTTATGCAAGATAAATGAGTTTCATAATCTTCTGTTTAACAGTGTGCTTATAGTTAAAAATACTGTATTGTGTACTTTAAAATTTGTAAAAAAAAAGGTAGATCTCATATTATTCATTCTTACCAGAATGAAAAATAATTTTTAAAAGTCCATTGCTATAATGCACACTAGCTATTGTTTCAGTAGGCTCATTTCTAGTACTGCAACTGAAATTTATGAAAACTCACTGTTGACGGGGCCCTTGACTGAAGGACTGTAAAAACTGCTCATATTCAGGGATAAAATACAACCCTATAAAAGATTTTACAACCTACAGATTATATTAAATTCTGTTCATAAATAAAAGCAAAGAATATAGAGATTTTGCCTCATGTAAGGGATATTATAAAAAATCGTATGAACGTGATAAAAACAATGTGTAAGAATAGAAATCTATAAAACTGCAAGATATTAACAGATTTTTAGGCTGTTCGCTTAAATATTAAGAAAAAAAGATGGACAGATTGCAAACTAATAATGAGTTTAACAGATATGCAATATTATTCTGAATAATGAGTTTCCATTTTATACTTTTTGTCACTTCCTCAGAAAAGAAATGAAATGACTGTAGGTAATTAATATGTGTAATTATGCATCATTTATTATTCAATAAAATGATAATAGATTAAATATCTAAATGAGAGTGATCCATAATGTATCCGTCACACATGAAAAACTGAATATATAAATCAGTATGTTACAGTCATAGATTCATGGACTCAAATCATCTGGCAGCAACATTTCCATTCATAAGTTATCAAAGTTGAGTATAAAAGCTCAAATTCAAGGCATAAATCAAATTGAAGTACAGTATTTACTATTATAAGTTGACAGGAAATGGTGAAGAAACATAGAATAAAGCCTAGTATATGGCACTGTCTTTAAAAAAAAAAATCAATCCAGAGAATAAAGAGAAAAATGTTATCTTCAGTTAATTTGGATATAGTCACATGCCAAGCCGCAGACATTTAGAATAACTGATGAATACAAGGAAGTTTGGACCAAATAAAGTGATAACAGCTGCAGCAGATATAGGTCACTAGGGATACACAGGGCACAGGTTGAGTATATGAAAGGAGCTTGTCCAAAATTTCCTTTTTTGGAGAGTGAGGTCGAGTGTTAACCCAAGAGACTCTTTTGGCAGAACATTCTATATGCAGAAGGGAAGTCACAATGAGGCCAAGAAAGGACCATATTGATCTCAATAAAAGTAGGTGGTAAATAGTTTTACAGTGACTAATCATAGAAAAGTGAACAAATACGAATAAATTTTAAACCAACATACACTTAAACCAGTAATATAAAGGGTTTTACCAGCAAACCACAGAGAGATCACCCTTATATCCCAATGTAGCAGGTGACACAAGAAATGAAGAAATGTCACCAGAAGCAACTGCCCAGAATAGGAGAATATAATGAGAGTATATATGCACAAACTTATTCATAATGTGTAATTAAGATATGTCTAAAGTTCATCAATCCTGAAATTATACATATATGTATGTATATATATATACATATATGTATGTATATATATATATATACACACATATATATGTAAAACCATTAAAAAGTGTAAAAAACCAGAAAAATGTAAAAAAAAGTTAAAAATCATAAAAAATACAAAGATAAATAATTGTAATAAAGGAACCCTATTATAGGCTGAGGGACAACGAGAAATATAAAATACTCTGTTTTCTTAAAATATTTAATATAGGAAATACAAGACTTTATTAAATTCAATAGTTTCAAAATACATTTCTAGTTTTTGTACTAGTTTATCATTAGGAGCACCAAACAATCAAGGAAGGGGAATGATTAATGTGAACTGGTTTTATCAGTGAACTGGTTTTATCAGTGAAAGTTTCAGTTAGGATACTCCTAATGCTTGCATAATGTTTAGAAGCTGTGTGGTTAAAAGGAGAATAAATACGTTTCAGAGAAGTGAAAGAATACATAAAAACCTATAGTAGTGGTAAGGAATTGGCAAGCTTAGAAATATTGAGGTGGCATTCATAGATACGAATATAGAGCTTCATGTTCAAAGTATTTGAAGCAAGTTAATTTTTGAGAAAATAGTGTACAATGCTTCATCTGTTATTTCTTTATCTTCCTGATTGTAATTATTTCACTTAATATTTTGCAGTGGCAGAGAGCGATGGCTTCTTGATCAGTGTCTATTCCTGTATTTTGTCAAAATTGAACTGACTCTAAAGGGTACTAGTCAATGTTCTAGAGATGAGAAAGGGCATGGCTTGATAGACAGCCAAAAAGGAAAGAAAATTTTCCTGGAATCAGATTAGTCTACATTCCGAGTAAGCATTATATGAGCATGCCAAAGTACACTCCAGAGAAGTAAACATTTCTCAGAATAAATACATATATATGATTTTTCTTTTCTTTTTTCTTTTTCTGGAAATGGAAGTATCCATCTCTTATTTTTTAGGAGTTTCTAACCAAGGGCAAATGTTAACTTTATATAGTACTTTTTCAACATCTATGGAGATAATTGTATGTTTTCTCCATTAATGTAGAAAACTGAATAATTCCTGAATTACTAGAATATGCCCTATTTGGTAATACTGTATCTTTCTTTCAGAATACTTTTGAATTATCTGTACATGTACATTTTATGCTATCTTCGTTGGGTTTTAATAACAATGCCATGATAGCATTGTAAGAAGAAATTGAAAGCTTTCTTCTTTCAAATAGTTTAAAATAGAACTGAACGTTTTATTCTTAGGAAGTGTAAATAATTTTTTTTTATGAAAACATTTGAGATTGGTGTTCTTTTGGAGAGTAGCTCAACAATTTTTTTTTTCATAGACATAGACAATAGTTTAATGGTTACCAGAGGGGTAAGTGGGGAGGAGGATTTTAGAAGAGCATCAACGGGGTCAAATATACGGTGATGGAAGGAAAACGGACTCTGAGTGGTGAACACACAATGTGAGACACAGATGATGTATTACAGAATTGTACACCTGAAACCTATGTAGCTTTACTAACAATTGTCACCCCAATAAACTTTAATAATATATATATATATATATATATATATATATATATATATATATATATATATATTTTCTACTTATTGTGATTGGTGAGTTTACATTCGGTCCTTTGAGGTCAGTTTGATAATTTTATTTGCCTCTAACTTTATTTCATTCACTTTCTAAAATGTATTTATATAGTTGATCAATATTATCTCTTAGGATTCTTTTAACCAGCTCTTTTATGTGTGTAGTTATTTCCTTATTAGCATTTCTTATTTTCTGATTTATGCTTTCTTCCTTCTTTTATACTCTATTACATAAAGGTTTATCATTTTCTTTTTTTTTTAAATGGGAGGAGTTTATTTTACAATGAAAGGAATATGACATAGTATTTGATCAATTCTAGGATACATATTTCATTTTAACATGTCTGAGCTCATGGTATATCCTACAATCTCTAGCTCATTATGGTTTCATTGGAAGCAATCTTTTTGCTTTTGTTATCTTAATAGTAAATAAAAATGGGGCACTTAATGACAATACCTTAGATTGAATGTAATTAATGTGTACATTTTTTTCTCTCATAAAAGTGGGATTGTTATGTGAACTATTTTTTTCTCAGTTTTATTGAGATAGAATTGACACATAACACTGTACTCGCTTGTATTACTTTATTAGTGTCACCATATTTTTTTGTTTTACTTTATAATTTTTAAATTTATGTTTCTACCTTTATTATGCTTCATTATTCTTTCTTTGGACTTATTTTGCTGTTGCTCTAATTTCAACTGGTTGTTCAATTCGCTTATTTTCATTCCATTTTGTTTCCTAATAAATGCATTTTAGACAATACATGTTTATCTAAATGCTGCTTTAACTGTATGTAGGGCTGTTCTGTATAATGGTTAAGAATACTAACACTGGAGTAAGACTATTCCACCTTCTCTGTGTTCCTCTTCTTTCATTTTTTGCCATCTTTCCAATTAATCAAATATTTTTCACTTACACATATTGCCTTTGTAGGCTTTTCTTTTGATACACAGTTCTTAACTAACTGATTTAGCACTTATCCTAAAGAGTACATTTGTACCCATGTGTTGAATCCATGTTTTCCTGGGCTACTCTTCCTTGGATGCTCTCTACCCCTACCTTCAGAAACTTGTCTACAGCTCTACTCAGTTTCAGTGTCTCTGTCACCAGTTTCCACTTGGTTCTCTCCCTCTCTAATATTTTCCTCTGGGCTTCTTCATGACTTGCTTTTCTGTCTCAGAGAATTTCAGCTACTTGGCTTCTAGATCTGGATGTTTCAGCTTAGAAATTGTTTCACCTCAAGGTAAACCTCTACCCAGAATATTGTACTCACTTCTATACTTAGATTCTCTTTTTGATTTTGGCTCCCCCATATTTTCAGTGCTTTGGTACTTCTCCTCCACCTCCAGGTGATAGTTATTAAGAATTACACACATTTTCCAGGAGTGCATTATATAGGCTTTGTCTGACTCAAACTATACCTACAGAACTGGAAGTAAAATTCATGCATTCCTATTTATTTATTCACCAAATATGTTTTGAATTCTTACTATTTTTTTATTCAGTGTACGCATATGTTTACTGAGCATATATGAAGTGCCTGGTACTCTTCAAGCTAGTGAAATAAGGATGACTCTATTCTTATAAAATGTATATTCTAATGAGGAGGCAGGAAGCATAAAACCCGACACATACAGATGTATACTATGTGTTGTCAGTAGATAAATATTCTGTAATGAAAAATAAAGAAGTGTAGGAAAATAGAGAGTGATAAATGCATTTTTAGATAGGATGGTTAGGGGATTTCTCTTTGTGGAGGTAATAGGAGCAACATGAATGAAGTGAGGCACTAAACTCTTTGGGAGAAGATAATATTACATAGAAAGCAGAGAAAGTACCAAACCTAAAAGTAGGAGACGGATTCTTTTCCCTGAGATGAGCAAAATTATTAAGGGTGATAACAATAGGATGTGAGCTCAGATCGATTTAGGTTTTCGAGCATGTAGGGTCTTTCAGGTCGTAGTAATAACATGATATTTTATTCTAACATGATATTTTATTCTAAATATGAGAAGTCAATAGATGGTAATGTGATATGTATTAGTGTTTCCAAAATATTTCTTTGGCTGTTTTGTTGATAAAGACTAAAAGAGGCAAACAAAGAAACAAGGAGATTTCTAAGGATACCATTCTAATATACTAAGCAAGAGTTCTGATTGCTGTAGACAGGGATGATAAAAGTAGAGGTCAGTGAAATGACCAGATTTGGCATAGCGTTCTGAGTTAACACTTACCAGTTGAGTTTATGGATGAATTGAAAGTGGGCTTTTAAGAAAGGGAAGAGTCAAAGCTAATTTCCAAATGTTTATTTGAAAACAATGTAAGAATGGAGATATGGAAAATGGAGTGGGTTAGATTTTTGGAAGTTATGGATTCAGTTTAGGTTTTTGAAGTTTGAAATATTTCTGAGGTGTTCAAAGGAGATGGTACATAGATAATGTAGACACTCAGACTCAGCTTTTAGCTTGGAGCTGGGCATATAAATCTGAGTGTTATTACCGTATATATTCTTTTATAGTCTTGAGAAACAATAAAATCTTTAGGCAGTGAATGTTAAGAGAGGAAACGCAATGGATGAATACTGAATTTTAAACTTTAGAGATCCGAGAACAAGGGTCTGAGAAGGAACTCTCACAAAAGGTAGGAAGACACCCAGGAGAATGTGATATCTTAAAAGATAAGGTCATTATTTTAAGAAGATGGTGTCATATACTACTAAAAATTGAGTAAGGTGAGGACTGGTAATTGACCACCAACCATGGTCAGCCTGTGTAATAGATGCATGACTTAAAATGGGAATCATAGTGATACGTGGTTTTTGCCTTTAATGGGTTCAAAACCCAGTGGGGGGTAAAAAGACATTCATCAAATGATTAACAACAACAAAAAAAGATAATTGCATTTGTGTGAAGTTTTCTAAAATAAGGAGTCTGTACTGCTAAGAGAAGGAAATAGGAGCTAGCTATGTGGGTCAACTGATAACTCCTTTCTGGAATGGTAGGCTCATAGCTGAAGGAGGAACAGACATTAAATAGGTGAAGAGAAGAGGGAATGACCAAGAACAGCTATTGTAGAATGTGTATATCAAGAAAAGAATACTGAATTACTGAAGGGCTAACAGAGCCACGTGTCGCTATAGAATACAGCATGTGATCTGAAGCTAAAGGATGAGAGAAAGACCAAACCATGTAGGACATTCAGTCACATGAAGAAGTCTTGTTTTTGTTCAAGGTAATAGGAAGCTCTACCAGGTTTTTATTCAGCAGAGAACAAACAAGACCATGTTTGCTGCTTTAAATAAATCACTGTGAGTAAAATGTGCAGGTCAATGCAGAAGAGAAGCTAGAAGGAACAAAGGCAGGCAACTTAGAGAATGATGAGGGTAAAGGGGATCAAATATATGGTGATGGAAGGAGAAGTGACTCCTGGTGGTGAACATACAATGTGATATATAGATGATGTAGTACAGAATTGTACACCTGAAATCTGTGTAATTTTACTAACCAGTGTCACTCTAATAAACTTTAACTTTAAAAAATGATGGTATAATACCCGTAAGAGAGGCTAGTGCTGAACTAGGACATTGGTTGTGATGAAGAAGATAATGGACATATTCAAAATGATTTATTTTCTACTTTTCTCCTTTTGGGCTCTTAGCAGGATATAAACAGAATTAGGATCCTATTATATTTTCATGGATATATCATGAGACAGATTATGTCATTTTCAGACATTTACTGTCTTTCCCTAAAAATAAGACCTGGTTTTATATTGTTTTGCTCTAAAAGACGCATTCGGGCTTATGTTCAGGGGATGTCATCCTGAAAAATCATGGTAGGACTTATTTTCCAGTTTGGTCTTATTTTTTGTGAAACACGGTATATGATTTTATGCTTACTTATTTTCAATAATTTCTTTCTGATGAGATAAATTCCATGTAAAACCTTGATATAAATAATAATATCAGTAACAGCTTATCACATAATAATCCATGAATCCATTCCTAAGTGTTTTTTTATTCCTAAATACAATTCATGAGAGTTTTGAAAATTAGAAACAAAGGATTCAATAGTATGTGTCAGTAATATGGGAATGCATAAGATAATTTTTAATACCTGTAAGCACATTTATTATTATGGAGTATTATTAAGTGCTAAATACTATGGTAGGAAATTACATATCTTTTTATTCTAAATTATTCTATGAGGTTCTGTTATTATGCCCTTTTTGACAAAAGGGCTGAGAATAAAGAGATTAAACATTCTCAAGATCACACAGCTACTAAATAAAAGAGAGAGAATTTGAAGAAAAGACAGTGCTCAAAACTATATTCTACTGCTTCCCAAAGTAAAAAAAAAAAAAAAAAAAAGTAATCTTGCTGTTATTAAAAAAGAAAAAAAACCCTGCATTTTCTCAATGAGTCTTTAACCTTAATCGTCCAAACAATGTAATTTTATTACTCCCTAATTCACTTGACCTTTGTAGCTACATTTAATTATAAAACGTAAAACTTTTAGTTATCCTAAATAATGGTTCTTCAGAAACATTTAAACATCGTAAGGTCACTGAAATATATTTTCTTCATTAAAATATATTGACTTTTAAAAATTGCACATATATTTGGAAAAAAAAATATTACGGTGAAGTACTGCTCTGTTTCACATTTCACTTCTGAGAAAAAGTTAACTCCCAATGGCCAGGACTCCTAGCATCCCCTGTACTGAGCTGCCCTGCGAGTTCCGACCTGCCCCTGAGGAGATGTCAGGCTGGCACGCTTCTCTGATGGTATTCATAACGCAAAGATATAAAGTGGCTGAGATGGGGACAAATCAGCAGGGGAGGGGATAGGGTCTTCACCGAAAGGAGAAAAAGAAAGTTTCTTTCCATCACAGGTTCTGCAACCTTTGCGCAGGGGTGGTACCAGTGATAGCTCTGTGGTCATAAGTGCAATCAGCAGGTCAGGTTTGCCCATCCACACCAGAAGAGACCAAAGGACCAGACCTCCACTCATGAATGTGAGAACCCCATCTCCTCCCCACTGCTGAGGTCATGCTAGACATCTCACTTGTTTGCACCCAGAAGAGAAATGCAGAAAGGGAGATCAGAAAACTGTGAAAGCACATATGTGGGTCCTGCAAGTAGAACCCAGATTATCTAAAGAAACAGACTAAATTACCAGATTAGACTGAAATATAACACAACTTTCTCATACAGGTGTTTGTTATGCATTAAAAAGATTAGACTATAGAAAAACAAAATAGGTCAATATACCTTTAAATACAGAATTGAGTCCATATTTTAGGACTGAAGAGTAAAATCCATTGATGATGAATGTTCCAGAGCTGCAGGAATAATGTAGTTCATTTAACACTAAGTACAGAGAAATAAATCAGAATAACTTGCCCAAATGAGTTCAAAGTGACAGCTCAGTACTCATTGGTGTCCAAGGTTAAACGGCAGCAAAAACTGAGAAACAATTTAGCCAACTCTCACTTCAAGAACTATTTTCTGAGAGTAAAGAAAAACAGAGTGTATGCATAAAAACATAAAAGAGAAATGAGGGGTAACTAGGAAAGAAATAGGAAAAAGGATTTTCCATAGAAGAAGTGAAAGCTAAAAAGAATCCACAATCAAGGTGGATCCACAATCAAAGAAAGCAAAAACTCACACATGCTTTAGAAAAATAAAACAGAGTATTGTTGTTTTGGTTTTTGTTCCCTCCCCCCCAAAAAAAATTTGCCTTCCTTGACTGGGGGTGGGGTGGGGAGTTGTGGACAATCTGGCCTACAGCCAAGATGAGATGTTCTGTACATAAAGAAAACTGGGATTACCAAAGTACTTTGAAAATGTCATATTTAAAAATTGTGTTTCAATAACCAATTTTTGTAAGAGCTCAGTGTTTCATTTTAATTATAAATCTGAAGGGGCAGAGGCTTCTGAAGAAGTTTTATAAAAACCAAGCAGCAGCTTATCATGCTAAATACGTGTGTCTCCTAAAGTACGTGTGCCATATTTCCCTTAAAAATATACGCAACAGAGCATCAAATAAATAATGCAGACAAACTGAACGGTACTTAAATAAATGAATGAGAAAGTAGAACTTTCTATATTAACCCAAACATGAAGGAGAATAATGCAGTCTCAAGAACACAGACTCTGATGTCAGACTGCCCAGATTCAAAGAACACTAAGGTGCTTACATGATGTAGAAAATAAGGCAAGGAACTCAATTATCTTTATATCCATTTCTTCATTAATAAAAACTATTATAGTGTATTCCTCACAGAGTTGTCATGAGCATTAAATAGGATATGCATGTTAACCATTTAATTCAGTTTCTGATAGATAGTAAGCAATCAGTAAACTACAGATGTGATTTTTTAGTTGAAGATAACATTTATGGAATTTCTACATTTCATACTTTTCAGAATATAAGAATAAGCATTATGTTAGGGAACTCCAAAACATATTTTATTTTTGCCTCAGTTTGTAAATGTTATCCAATCTGTATATATATTATAAACAATATATGTCTTAAATTTAGACAGAACTAATCACTAGACATTCTCATTTTTTATTCTCTGTGAGGTACTTCCAAATAGAAGGCAATGGATAAATGTCTGTTGAATGACAGGAGAAGGGAAAGAGAGAGGGAGGGAGGAAACGAGAGAGGAAAAAAATATTTGACACTAATCAAATATATTTAATGTACATAAAAAGTACTGTATAGATAAGAGTTAACCCTAACGTTTTAAATACATTCTAAACAGGCTACATTAGCTATTACTATATAGTAAGTCAGGCAGGTATATAACATAGTTTATTATCTTTACTAATACAGAGCAATACGTTAGAAAATGTCTTAACCATATGTAATACAGCATGTTTCACAGCACCCGTCATATTTTTGGCCCTCGGTTATTATTGGATGGATACATTTTGAATAAAACGATGTGAAACCACTTGTAGATTCTCTACCTGATCTAGAATTAAGAATACAATGGTGTTCACTGTATTAATACTATTTCATTGAAAAAACCTTCTCTATCGATAAAATATCTTGATAATGAATTTTCATTATATAGAAGGCCAGTAACAGTTCCTGCCACTTGTATCCTAAAAGGTAGGTAATTCAAATGACAATATTCCTCCTATATTATGGTTTTCAAACATTTTGGTACAAAATATTATTTGGAAGCCTATTACATAAAGCAACTAAAGGTTGAACAGCTAAATTTAAAATGATTTGGAAGACCAAAACTTTAGCTAGGAAAAGGACGTTTAGGGGCAAGTTTGACACCTATTGTTCTATTCAAGCTCTCCTCTAATTCTCAAAAGAGAAGCCAATGCATAGCTGGAGAAAATGGACAGATGGAAGGAACCATTAGTAAAGTTACTCTCATAAGTAACAACTACAAATAAGTGTGAAGCACCTTTGCAATCCTGTCATGATGCTATACTCTTACTTTGGAAGTTATTTTTGTTTGTTTGTAGTATAGATTTAAAGATTGTCAAATATAGCCAGATGAATTTTTAAAAATGAAATATGTTTTGTAATTCAAATGGAAGGCTTAATCAAAAACAGATGGTATGAAACTTTCCATTTTATTAATTTTCCAAAGAGTTGTCTGATTTAATTTTCCAAAGAGTTGTCTGATTTTTTTTTTTTAAGTAGACAATAGAGAGGGATATGTTGAATCCATATAACTATGGAACTATCTTGATGAAAAAAACTTGCAAAAGGTTTGAGGATCAATTTCAGTAGTAAAAAATGTTTGTGGGTTAAAAGTACTCTCCAAATGTTTTCTTTTTCATAGTTATTTCATCTGAGGAATCCTGAAAAATTGGAAGACTTTACATAAAAGGCTAGAAAAGTGTACTTTGGAGAGATAGTTCTATTTGTGAATCAAAAGATCCTATCAATATTTCACCAATCTATCTATTTTTAATCATCTAAAAACACGGCCCAGGAACTATAAAAATATTGAGGACTTTTAGCAACTTAACTATAAGCACTGCCAAGCAAAAAGAAGTATAAATTGGGAAACTCTTAATATTGTGGTTATTGAAAAGTTCATTCAAGATCATTTAGACAATTTTATAGAAAACTCATAATTTAATTAACATTTAAGTTTCTGGTTCAATGGAATATGCCCTCCTCCCAAGGAGATACCAAATCTACATGTATATATGAAAAAATTTCCTCCAAAAAAAGAAAAAGAAACCCTAAAAACTAGCTGATTGACTCCTACACATCAGGCAAATGAGAAAAAAAAAACACATCGATGTGAACAAGGGAAGCTGAGACATAATCTTGCCATAAACCTCATTCCCAATGTGGCCACACACAATCGAGAAGCAATTCAATGTGGAGCTTCTCACTGAAGAGTAAAACGTTTGAAATCCACTAGGGCACCACAGCTTTTCTGAACTTACCTGAGAGATGAGCCCCCAAAACATCTAGCTTTGACCAGAGCAGGGGCTTGTGCCCGTGAGACACACAAGGTTATAAGAAACTGTGAAATGGCTCCTAAAGGGCTCACATGTTTAGATCCACCTGCCCCAGGGCCCAGAGCAGAAGCAGGTGATTGAGAGGCGCCCAGACTTTATGTGAAAGATGTTGTTTTCTTATCTTAAAGCATCAACTCAAATGGGCAGGCAACTAACTGAACACACACGAAGGGGCATGTTGGTGTACTCTCCAGAAATGGAGGCTAGTGGGCACCATCTGAGCAAATTCCCTATGCCTAGCTCCAGAGGACCAGCTTCTCCCAGAAGGAAGCTTTTACACATGTCTGGTACCCTAGTTTTTATGTGCAGTGCTGAGTTTTGTGGCTGCCATCCAGGTGGTGCCCACTGATCACCTAGCTCTACTGGCCAAAGACACCTGTGTTCCTGCACATGGTAGTACACAATCAGAAAGACAGTTTTTGGCTGGCTACCACATTCAAAGCACTGTTTCAATGGGCAGTACATTGAAGCTCATCCCCAGTCTCTGTGAAACACCCTTATTGCCTTGTCGAGGATATTTGGCCTGAGGGGCAACCTTCTAGTTTGGTATGTATCTAGAGGCCTACAAAGATGTTCTCAGGGACTGGAGGCCATTAAGAAGACACAGTCTTTGCACTGTCCCTCTGCATTCCTCCAGCTCACCTGTATTTCCCTGAAAGGATCTTATACTTTTATCTGGAGCCTAATTTCTTGTGGCTGCCACCAAGACACACATCTAGACCATCTGGCTCTAGATTCTAGTATGGCTTATGCTTGTGATCACACAGAACTCTATGTACTTTAAAAGCTTTGCCTGAGGGTCTGGCTTCCAATCAGCTTCAATCTAGGGGCTGACAAATATCCTCTCCTTTGGGACACTGACATGGTCTTGTACACCCTCAACTACTAGGAGCCACCAAACATAAAATGGGCTTTTTGGGCAATCACCAAGGTTTGAGAAACAACCAACAGCTAAGGCAGGGTTGAACAGTAAGTTCATCTCCTATATGAGGCCACTCCAAGACTAGAAGAGGCGACTGTTTTATATAAGAGTCAAGGGTCAAGGAAAATGAAGAAACAAATAAATCTGCTTCAAGACAAAGAACAAAAGAAAACCTTATAAAAATTCTTAATGAACAAAAGGTGATTTACCAGATAAAGAATTAAAATTAATGGCCATAGAAATGTTCACCAAACTCAGAGAATGGGTGAATACAGTGAGAACTTCAACAAAATGAAAATACAAGAAAGAAGCAAATAGAAGTCAGAGAGATGAAGAATACAATAATTGTACTGAAAAATACACTACAGGGTTTCAATAACAACCTACTAATAATGAAGAAGAAAGAATCCGTGAAGTTGAAGACAAAGTGGTGGAACTCAGGCAGTCAGAGCAGCAAAAGGAAAAAGACTAAAAAGAAGTACAGACAGATGAAGGATTTATGGGACAACCTCAAGCAAAGAAACATTTGCATAATAGGGGTCCCAATGAAGAAGAGAGAAAAAACCAGAAAACATATGTGAAAAAATAATGGTTGAAAATTCCCTTAACTTGGGGAAGGAAACCGACATGCGGATCCAGAAAGCCCAGAGAGTTCAAAATTAGATGAACCCAAAGAGCCTCACAATAAGACACATTATAATTAAAATGTCAAAAGTTAATGACACGGATAGAATCTTAAAAGCTGCAAAATGAAACAACTTGTTATATATAAGTGATCCCATCACACACACACACACACACACACACACACACACACACACACACACACACATATATATATGACCATCAGATTTTTTAACCGAAATTGTGTAGGCCAGAAGAAAATAAGTGGCACAATGCATTTCAAGTGTTAAAAGGTAAAAAACCAAAAACAAAACAAAACAAAAAAACTGCATAGAAGAAAACATAGGTACTAAACTTATGGACCTTGGGTTCAAAGAGCATTTTATGAATTTGACTCCAAATGCAAGGGAAGTAAATCTAAAATAAATGAGTGGGACTATATCAAACTTAAAAGCTTCTGCACAGCAAAAGAAACCATCGACAAAATAAAAAGGCAACCAACTGAATGGGAGAAGATTTTTGCAAACAGTGCTTCCGATAAGGGGCTGATATCCAAAATACACAAGGAACTCATGCAACTCAACAACAAAAAAAAACAAACAATCCAATTGAAAAATGGGCAGAGGAACTGAAGAGACATTTCTCAGAAGAGGACATACAAATGGCAAATAGATACATAAAAAAAAAATGCTCAACATCACTAATCATCAGAGAAATGCAAATAAAAACCACAATGAGATATCACCTCGCCCCAGTCAGAATGGCTATCATCAACAAGTCAAATAGTAAGAATTGTTGGAGATGCTGTGGAGAAAAAGGAACCCTCATACACTGTTGGTGGGAATGAAGACTGGTGCAGCCATTACGGAAGGCAGTGTGGAGGTTCTTCAAAAAATCACAAATAGAATTACCATATGACCTAGAAATCCCTCTCCTGGTTATCTATCCCAAAAATCTGAAAACATTTATACATAAAGACACGTGTGCTCCAATGTTCATTGCAGCTTTATTTACGGTGGCCAAGACATGGAAACAACCAAAATTTCCTTCGATAGATGAATGGATACAGAAGTTGTGGTATATATACACAATGGAATACTATTCGGCGTTAATGAAAGATGATATAGGAACATTTGTGACAACATGGATAGATCTTGAGAGTATAATGCTAAGCGAAGTAAGTCAGACAGAAAATGCAGAGAACCCTATGATTTCACTGATATGTGGTATATAAACCAAAAACAACAAAAGAACATGACAAACAAATGAGAAATAGAAACTCATAGACACAGACAATAGTTTAGTGGTTACCAGAGGGTAAGGGGGGAGAGGCGTTGTAGACTAGGGTAAAGGGAACAAATATATGGTGATGGAAGGAGAATTGCCTATGGGTGGTGAACACACAATGGGATTTATAGATGATGTAATACAGAATTGTACACCTGAAATCTATGTAACTTTACTAACAATTTTCACCCCAGTAAACTTTAATTAAAAAAAGAAAGAAAAAGATACCCATCTAAGACTACTCTACTGGCAAAATTGTCATTCAGAATTGAAAGAGATAAAGAGTTTTCAACTAGCAAAACCTAAAGGAATTCATCATTTGACTAACCTTCCAAGAAATGTTAAAGGGACTTTTTAAACAGAAATAAAAGGGCACTTATCAGGAACAGTTAAACATCTGAAAGTATAAGTCTCACTGGTAAAGGTAAATGTATAGCAAAGATGGTAGATTAATTGCTTATAAAGCTAGTATAAAGATTAAAAGACAAAAGTAGTAAAAATAACTATAATTACAATAATATGTTAAAGGATACACCAGATAAAAAGATGTAAAATATGACATCAAAAACATAAAGCATGGGTGGGGCGAGTGATAATTTTTGATTCACAGTGGTATTAAACTTAAATTTGTTCTAACTTAAAATAGACATATAAATAAAATCAATTCCAGATGGATTAAAGATCTAAATGTAATATGGAAAAATCTTTAAAAATTTTATGCACCCCTATGTTTATTGCAACACTATACACAATAGCCAGGACATGGAAACAACCGAAATGCCCATCGGTAGATGACTGGATTAAGAAACTGTGGTACATTTATACAATGGAGCATTACGCAGCCATAAAGAATGAAATCTTACCATTTGCAACAATATGATAAGACCTAAAGAACAATATGGATGGACCTAGAGAACATTATGTTAAGTGAAATAAGTTAGCCAGAGAAAGACAAATACCATATGATCTCAGTTATATGCGGAATCTAAAGAAAAGAATAAATGAATGAACCAATCAGAAACAGTCTCAGAGATACAGAGGAAAAACTGAGGGTTGCTAGATGGGAGGGTGGGGTGGGAATAAGAGGGAAGGTGAGGGGATTAGAAAGCACATTGGTAACCACAGGATTGCCACGGGGATACGACAGTCAATTTGGGGAATGTAATCAATAATGTTGTAAAGATTTTGTAGGGTGTCCGATGGACACTTGTCTCATTAGGTAGACCACCTCAGGGATGATGTAGATGCCTGATCACTGCTCTGTACACCTGAAGCTGAAGCTGAACAATAATGAATGTCAACTACAATTTTACATATATATATATATATATATATATATATATATATATATATATGTATATATCTATGTATATATGTGTGTGTGTGTATATGTATATATCTATGTGTTTGTGTGTGTGTGTATATATATATACACACATTTACAAGAAGTGGAGTACAGCATTAGGAATAGTGGCAGTGGAAACGTAATGGCTCTGTGTGCGATGTCAGAGGGATAGTAGATGGGGGGAGAGGGATTATCACTGTGTGAGGGATATAAATGATAAATGTTTATTACATTGTTTTGTACACCTGAAACTAATAAAAAAATAAACAAAAATAAGCCTACCACTAAAAGTCATCAAATAACAAATGAAGAGAGAAAGAAGAGATGAACAGAGGATTTACGAAACAGCCAGAAAACAATTAAAATGGCAATAAGCACCTACCTATCAATAATTATTTTAAATGTAAATTGTTAAATTGTCCAATTAAAAGCCTTAGTGGATTTAAGAAAAACAAACAAAGAAACAAAAAACCTAGGTCCATCTATATGTATATGCTGCCGACAAGCGACTCACTTAAGATGTAAGGACATACACAGATTGAAAGTGAAGGGATGCAGGTGTATTATACATCCCATGCAAATGCAAACCAAAAGGAATCAGGAGTACCTATACCTATATCAGATAAAACAGACTTAGAAACAGAGATTAATTAGATACAAAGAAGGGCAATGTATAATGATGAAGGAGTCAATCCATCAAAAATATATAACATCTGTAAATATCTATGCCCCCAATATAGGAACACTCAAATATATAAAGCAAATTTAACAGGCCTAAAGGGATAAATTGACAGAAATACAATCATAACAGGGGATCTGAATACCCCCCTCTCATCAATGAATAGATCATTCAGACAGATAATCAATATAACAGTGGTCTTAATCAACAGGTTACCCCAGATGGACTTAACGTGTGTGTGTGTGTGTGTGTAGTATTCCATGCATATATATATGTATATATATATAATTTAATTATAAATTATTTATATAAATATGTAATATTCCATGCAAAAGCAATAGAATGAACATTCTTCTCAAGTGCACATAAAAAATTCTCCTGAATAGATCATATATTAGTTCCTAAATCTAGTCTTAATAAATTTAAGAAGATTGCAATCATATCAAGTATCTTTCTGAATACAATGATATGAAATAGAAATTAATTACAAGAAGAAAACCGCAAAATGCACAAATATGGAGATTTGTGCACACACACATTTGTGTGTGTGGAGATTTAACAATATGCTACTAAACAACCAATGCATCAAAGAAGAAATCAAAATAAAAATAAAAACGTACCTTGAGATAAATGAAAAATAAAAATACAACCTACCGAAACTTATGCAATGCAGCTAAAGCATTTCTAAGAGGGAAGTTAACGCAATAAAAGCCTGCAACAAGAAACATCTCATGTAAACAACCTAACTTAATACTTCAATGAACTAGAAAAAAGCCAAAGTTAGTAGAAGAAAGGAAATAACAAATATGAATATAAATAAATGAAATAGAGATAAAAGAAAATAGAAACACTCAATAAAACTAAGGACTGGTTTTCTGAAAAGGTCAACAAAATTGACAAAACTTTAGCTACACTCACCAAGAAAAATAGAAGACTCTAGTAAATAAGATGGAAATAAAAGAGCAGACATTACAACTGACACAAGTGAAATCAAAGGGTCATAAGAGATACTATGAACAATTACATGCCAACATTAGATAACCTAGCAAAAATAAATTTCAAGAAAGATATAATACACCACAAATGCATCATGAAGAAATATGAAATCTGAGCCGACTGACGCTATTTACAATAGCCAAGATATGAAAACAGTCTAAGTTCCATGGATGGATGAATGGATAAAGATAGGTACTAGATAGACAGATAGATGATAGATAGGTAGGTAGGCAAGTAGGTAGGCGGGTAGGTAGACAGATAGATAGATAGATAGATAGATAGATAGATAGATAGATAGATAGATAGACAGACAGACAGATAGTATCACACACACACACACAATGGGGTATTGTTCAGCTATAAAAAACACAAGAACAATGAAATCTTGCCATTTGCAATGACATGAATGGAACTTGAGGACATTTTTTTTTCTTTTTTTTAAATTTATTGGGGTGACAATTTTAGTGAAATTACATAGATTACAGGTGTACAATTCTGTATTACATCATCTATAAATCCCATTGTGTGTTCACCACCCAGAGTCAGTTCTCCTTCCATCACCATATATTTGATCCCCCTTACCCTCATCTCCCTCCCCCCACCCCCTTGCCCTCTGGTAACCACTAAACTATTGTCTGTGTCTATGAGTTTTTGTTTCTCATTTGTTTGTCTTGTTCTTTTGTTGTTGAGGACATTTTTTAAGTGAAATAATTCATACAAGGAAGACAAATACTGCATGAGCTCATGTATATGTGAAACCTAAACAAATACACCCCCCCAAAAAATTGGAATAGATATAGAGAACAGGTTGGTGGTTGCCAGCAGAAGCAGGGGAAATGGTTGGGGAAATGAGAGTCAAAAGAGACAAACTACCACTTATGAAATCAGTCATGAGGACATACCATACAGCATGGTGACTATAGTTAGTATTACTGTGTTAACATATTTGAAAATTGCTGAGTAGATCTTAAAAATGCTCATTGCAAGAAAATGTATTTTGTGATTATATATGGTGACGAATGTTAACTGAATTTATAGGGAAGTTCATTTTGCAACACATAGGAATATTGAATAATTATGTTGTGTACCTGAAACTAATATAATGTTATGTATCAATTTTAATACTATAATATAATTGTTGTTTAATATTTTAAGAGGTATCTTGCAACCTCACAATGTTATTAGTGGCAGTGATCCCAAGCACTGTGTCAAAAATTGGCTGAGGAGGTCTGAAGTAACTGTGACCTTAAGGGATCTTTAAATCACAATCTGCAGGTGACCAGGACATTTGGAACAGCAATAATAACCCTGTATCTCTGTGAGAAAAATCAAAAACAAATTGAGAGCTTCTAACACAAGTGTGACTAAGTCACGGTACAATATTATTGAAAAAAATGTGATACTAAGCCATAATATTCAATTAAAATTTCCACAACATTTCCACAGATTTCATAAGGCTTGAAGAAGTTGAAGAATGGAACTCAGAGTTGAATACATTAATCAGAGGGTGTATATGTTGTTTACATAATGAAGGCAGTGGTGTTCCATGTTGTAGTAGGTTGAATTAAATACAAGCAAGGTTAACGGGGTACTGCTTGATAAATAATATTTTTGTTTGTTTCTTTCTTTAAATGAAAAATAGAGAAATTAAAAATTTAACAAGTTCTAGAGATTAGCATTATTTGATTGGTGAAGAAAGAAGGCAGAAGACTCTATTGTTCGCAAGAGAAATGCAAATTCTATCATCCCTGTGTTATCTCTCACTTGGCTTGCTCACTCCATGAATTTCAGCCCAATGTGTTTGAAAATTGTGCCCATTGTTTTACACAGGCTTTTTAGTAAGATGTGTCAAGGAGCCCAATTTCATCATCTTTTGTCATAATCATTAACATAACTATATAAATTAATATATTTGGATACTACTTCTACCATTAATGATATAAAATGTAACACTATTTCTAATAAAAAAATAAAACAAGCTAGGTAATAAAACAAGCTTTTACTAATGAACATTTATTGCTACATATTCTGCCTTGATTATGTCCCTGCTCATGATATAGCCTAAAGTTTCATGAGAACTCAAACTTATAGACCTATAAAGGAAAACAAGAATATGCTTCATATCGCTTTGGAGTCAATGCTCACGAAAAATTTCACTGGTGGTGTTTTACACAAACTCTAGAAATATGTTAAAGTAACTTTTAGAAAATTAGAGATTGTTCGCCTTCTGATGTTATGTCTTCTTTAATATTGTAATTGGCTTACATGTGGAATTTACTGAAAACATGATGTTTATAGAATAATATATTTGATTTAGTTATAGTGGTACTATGTCATTAAAGCATACACTTGAGTGGGATAGTTTTCTTTTGCCCCTTTCAAGGTATTTTCTATCCTCCCATCCTACTCTATGTTACAGGATTCCTGTCCCACAGACAGGTCTTCTGGTTGGGTTTGGCTATTAGACATCATTAGAAGACCATTAGGATATCAGATTTGGGGAGAAGGACAAAGTTGAGCATTTAGTCCCCTGGCTTTTTTCCTGTCTGCCTAGGGGTGGTAGATGCTCCCTGCTGCTGCTAAGCCAGGGCTATGTTACCATTTTTTATTGGTTGTCCTTAACCCTATTCGCACCTCTGTAAACAGCCCCTTCACTAAGCCCTCTTCAAGCAGCCATTTTGAATATGTTAATAGATGATTTTTATATTATACTAGATCTTTTTAAAATTAAAATATATCGGGGTGGCAATGGTTAGTAAAATTACATGTTTCAAGTGCACAATTCTGTAATCCATCATCTATATATCACATTGTGTGTTTATCACCCAGAGTCAGTTCTCCTTCCATCACCATATATTTGACCAGATTTGAACAGAGAATTGGCAGAAAAAAAATAATCAGGATATATCACAGGAAGATAAAATATGCAAAATATAAGGGAAGTATAAATGATGTGGATATAAAATGCATCGAATGTGTATTTTATCAAAGTTCCAGAAGGAGATAATAGAGTGAATAGGAAGTCATATGTAAAAAGATCTTAGCTGAGGTTTCTTACAAATCTGATGAGAGATCTCAATGCATACATTTCAGAGTAACAAAAAAAATTGCTATGGTCCCAATGTTTGCGACCCCAGAATTCATATGTTGCAACCTAACTCTCAAGGTGACAGTATTAGGAGGGTGACCTACAGAGGGGTAATTAGGTCATGAAGGCAGAGCTTTCATGAATGGGATTAGTGCCCTTATAAACAAGATCTGAGAGTTTCCTGGCTCCTTCTGTCATGGGAAGTTACAGGGAAAACAATGAGAAATATATTACTTATAAGCCACCAAATTTATACTATTTTTGTTACAGGAGCCCAAACAGAGTAAGACAAAAACAAAGTCTCAAACAGGGTAGATACATGGAAATTTACACCCAGACACATTATTGTAAAGCTTGAAACCATGAAAGACAAAATGATTACCTTAGATGTAGCCAAAGTAGTGAAAACAGTAGCTTTAAAAAGCAATAGTCAGACTGAGAGCTGACTTCCCAGCAGCAACAGTTGAAGCCAAAAGACAGAGAAATGATCTTTCCGTCAGTGCTGAAATCAATAACTGCCAATTGATAAATTAATTCCTGGCAAAGATGTATGTCAAAAATATAGCCAAAATAAAACTCTTTGCAGAAAACAAAATATAAATTCAAGGAGTTTTAAAGACTGAGAGGCAAAGTAAGGGGTAAAATGGTAGTAAATCTAATTAAACACTGACTTTTTGGAAATATAATAACATATCTTAGACATAAAATTTTTAAAAAAGCAAGATGGAATTCAAAGGTATGGCAATAACAAATGTAAAGTCACAAAGGTACTGAAGAGGAAGATAAACATATTAGTTAAATTTGAGTTAGACAAACTAAATATTCATACCATAATTTCTTGGGTCAGAAGTGAAAATTAGACAAAGATTGTATCACTTTGAAAATAGTACATGGGAGGAAAATATAATGGTTAAAATGAACTCTTTATATCCAAAAATATAAGAAATGAGACAGGGAAAGAAAATAGAACAGATGGAATATAAACAAACAGAAATTCTGTGATATACAGAACTTATATAGATTAATTTCTACAGGAAAACACATCAGCCATCACATTAGAAATTTAAAGAGTATTACGCAGCCATAAAGAAGAAAGAAATCTTATCATTTGCAACAACATGGATGGATCTAGAGAACATTATGTTAAGTGAAATAAGTCAAAAGAGAAAGACAAGTACCATATGATCTCACTTATATGCGGAATCTAAAGAAAAGAATAAGTGAATGAACCAATCAGAAACAGTTTTGGGGACAAAAAGGAAAAAACTGAGAGTTGTTAGATGGGCGAGGGGGCGATAAAGGGAAAGGTGAAGGGATTAGGAAACAGTGGGTAACCACAAATGGCCTCAGGGTTTTTGAAAATTAATTTGGGGAATGTAATCATTAATGTTGTAAAGATTTTGTAGGGTATCCGATGGACATGTGTCCTATTTGGGAGACCACCTCAGGGATACTGTGGATGCCTGATCATGGCTCTGTACACCAGAAGCTAAGCAATAATGAATGTCAACTATAATTTTATATATATAATGTTATGACTCGGTGTGAGGTCGGAGGGATAGTGGATGGGGGGAGGGGGGTTCACAGTGTGAGGGATATAAATGATGAACGTCTAAGTATTACCTTGTCTTATATACCTTTAACTAATAAATTATAAAAAAAAAGAAAAAATTAAACAATATATCCTTTCTAAGAGAAACCAGTGAACATAAGGATGCAGAAACTTTGGAAGCTATAATGGCAGAAGAAAGTATTCCACGCAGAAATACAGGCACTATTGTGGGGGAAGTTTCTGCATCCATTCAGACATTGCAACTGCTGGAGAATAATGAAATGAAACAGAGCTAGATGTAAACCCTGTATCCTGAGTGGTAAGCCTCTAAAGTACAGTGCTATAGATGAAGTTAAAAGAAAGAATGCTTTTGGTAGGACATTTAGGAGACTGGAGTTTATCAGTGAACCAGGAGTGAAGGATTATGGAGGAGGGTAAGAAACTATTCTCCCTTAGTGTCTAAGTCCTTCAGGTGCTCTAACAAAATTCCATGAACTGGGTGGCTTACAAACAACAGAAATTCATTTCTCGCAGTGACAGCATGGTTGGGTTAGGGCCCTCTTCTAGGTTCCACATCAGGCAGAGGGAGGAGCTAGCTAGCCTTCTGGGTCCTGCTGCATTAGGGCACTAATCTCATCTATACCGGCTGTGTCCTCATGAACTAATCACTTCCAAATGGCCCCCATTTCATCACTTTGGGCATTAAGTTTTCAACATATGCTGTTGGGAGGGACACAAACATTCAGACCATAGCATTCAGTCAACCAGAACTACTGAAAAGGATTCAAGGAAGATAAATGGGTAAAAACTATATGATAATGGATTTTGATCTAATAAGATGTATTTTTAAATTACTGTAAACATCTGACTATGGAACAGAAAAACTCTTTGGAAAATACATCCTTATTAGTACTCCTTATTAGTAAAGGTCTCATTTGGGGTAATAATGTGGAAGAATAATCAAAGATGATTTCATGTTTTGGCAGTCATATGAGTAATTAGGGTGAGGGTTGTACACTCAGCTGGCTAACAAGTTAGCTATACATCTGCAAATGAGAGGGAAACGGCACCAAATGAACAGATGTCAGACCATAGCACACATCTGCATCTTAAACTTTTTTAAAGTTGTATATTTATAAAGATAACAAATACAATATGGGTTCTATAAGAAAAAGCCAGTGGAAGGGAATCTACTTCCAGATTCAGAGGAAGAGAATAACGTTTGCGGGAAAATTATTAATTGGATGTTCATGCAAAGTGTTTTAGAAAATTATTTGTTTCTTCTTTAAGTTCTGAAATGTTCAATAACTTCCCAACATATCATTTTACATGATAAAAGGATTTTCCTTTTGTATATTACATTGTACATATGAGAGAACGATATCCATAAATATCACTGAAGATTACTTCCAGATTATTCATGCAAAGTAGAAATCCTTTGTTTTCTTCAGAAGTGTAATAAACAGATATATTTCTCTGTTTTCTACCTATTATTCATTCTATCTTTCCATCTATAGTATTCACTACATGTGGTTATTATTCCCTCTCCCTAATGCATGGTAACTAACTTATTTTATAAAATCAATATAGCATCAATATTGACAAAAGTCTCTGGCACCTCAATGTAAAATTATCCTTTGAGTGAAGGAGCCAGCCATTTGCAAAGAGTGATTAATGTATTTTTCAGAATTTCAGTCTCTTCAGTTTCTGAGGACAGGAAAATCTAAGATGAAATCTATGTTAGGAATGGCAGACCAAATAATATCATGGCACTAGGGCAATGGATAAGAAAATAAGAAATGTGAGAACCCAGTGTGCTCCTAGACAATGAATATAAAAGTGAAAATTATACATTAAGGGCAAAGGAAATTCTAGAACTGGACACAAATTACAGAATCTACAGCACCTACTCCATTAGCTACGTTATAGTAATTATATTTTATAATTATATTTCATATAACATCAGGTTTACAATGTTAATATATTTTAAGCTGAAGAAATAAATGTTAGAAGTCACGTAAGATCTTAAGAAGTATCTGTTAACCTGAAGCATTTTCTTCTTACAGCCTGAGAAAAATGCTGGAGTTTTGATTGATGCAGAAGTTCCCTTGCTTGTTTGACTTCACTGTTTTTAAAAGAAATAAAACATTTTTAAAGAGACAGTTTTTACCACCTGTTCAGATTAAATATTATTTTTAAATGGAAAATAAATCATATCAAAACCAGAGCATTTCTCCAGGAAAGCAGTTTGTGTGTTGAGGGTAGTTCTCACATCTGTACATTTCTTAGAAAACGTTAACAAATCCCAGCTGTAATCTCAATTTCATTCTCTAACTTGTATGCTCAATCATTGTCATTGTCTCCAAAGCATCCGTTCCTCAATATGTAACTAAAAGGAAATGTTTGCAAGAAAAATATTTTCTCAAAAGGAGCGCCCTGGATTGTGGGCACTGGGAGTAAGAGCAGTTAATCGCAAATGGTCCTTCTCCTTCAAATGGAAGGGAAAATGGCAAATTTAAATGCTCTTTACCTATTTATCGTTGTCTTACAGCTCACTTCATCCCACCTCAGGCCAACTCTGGAGAGGGAGCAAGCCACATGACAGGGAAAATAACTCCCTTCTGGGACTCAGAGCTGTCAGAGCGGCTCTGACTCCGGAGTTCTGATTTTCAGTTAGTCCTTGAGGAAAGCATCTTTTTTATCTCAGAATTTCTAGTACCTAACAATACCCAGAACACTGACTAAAATTCAGTTGTTTTGGCTAAGATTTCAGATCTGTAAAAAGTGTGGAGTAAAAGATGGATGTACAAATATGTAATTTGTTTACCTAGCATTGGTTTCTAATGTATTATCCTATCTGGCTTTGCAAACTATCAGCTTTTGCTAACATGCGTGCATACATTATTATGAATGCATGCTGAAACAGAATATGCCCAGGAATTTGTCTTTTAGGAATTTGGCAGGTTCGTACATACCTTCCAATTGAAAAAGATGTACCAGAAATTACAATTTTGTGTTCAGTTCTGCTCACATTTTAATGTAATATTTAGAAATATTTTCACTCGGTTGCTGCCGTATGATAAGAAATTATATGCAAGAAAGTGAAAAGGCATAATACTTTTAGGTGAAAAGATCCCTGAGGACTCAACTGATATTGCAAGTAAGTTCAGATTACCCAGCCTTCATATCTATATAGGGATGTTACTTGCATGCAGAGATCATGAAGTTATGGCCTTTCTCATGGGATAACCACTGCCTGGATATTCAGGAGTGCCCTTGACTATTAGCAGCTTTATTATATCTGCAAAATATACAGATGGTGCCAAAAAATGTATACAAATTTTAACAAAAGAAAAAAAATTGTATTAAAATTACACTGATGGTAACCACTTTGAGCACCTCTTGTAATTGCGGAAGTCAAACATGACTTGCATTCATCTTTTGTTATTGGTATATATTGAGTATTACAATTTTAATACAGGCTTTTCCTTTCTTAAAATGTGTTTTCATGTTTGTGGCACCCTCTGTATTTTCCTTGGTAAATGTAAAAAAGGAATAGGTAGATGACTATTCTTTCTGTAGTGTGTTAAGGCTAAAATAAAAGAACATTGTATGATGAAAGTTCATTGAAGTGAGGGAGGGATATTATTTTTAAAATGTCTAATTGATCATGTGTAAAAAAAATATCTTCATATGGATAATTTTCTAGTGTAATAGGTCCTGACTGTCTCCTATGTAATTCCTTTGCTTGTCTTCTAGTACTGCAAATGAAAATGAGAAAAGTATGTTAAGATAATAAGATTTACGTAATTATAAGTAGAAGAAAAATGATAATAATGGGTATTTGGAAATTATTCTGTCATGAGAATAATTTTAAAAAGCATACATTTTAATAGGATTGTCCTTTTACACTTAGATAGGAAAAAAAGTCACCCAAACTAAAGCAATGCAAATGGCAGCAAGAAGGCCCCTTCCACCCAAATAAGTCTGCCCCTCTACCAGATTGCTCTGATGCCATGAAATTCCAGTGCAAGTATTCCTTTCCTTTCTTATAATGTCTCACAGCTTTTATCGCAAATCTTACTCAGGACAGACAACTAAGAAACCTTCACATGATTTCTGTGATGATACTCATAACATAATTAGATATAAGGATCAATAAAACAGGTGGCAGAGGAAGAAAAATTAATTTATAGCAAGCAAAGAAACTCACTGAAATGTCCTCTAGAGCTTTTAGACAGGGATGATCATGAGAACTTTACCCTGTCATGGATACCTCCAGCACTCCAGAACAAATATTTTTACATCAAATTTGCATCCTATGTGTTCACCCAAGGGCATGGGTATGCTGGCAAATGGAAAATGGGCAAAGCCCATAAGAGACCAGAACTTTAATTACATGATACGTTCACGTTGGCAGTTAGGAGAGTGGGATTGGGGAATGTCAGGGTTGGATTTCCGGGGTAATTTATGAGGGGTACTTTAGGAATTTACATCCATGGAAGGGAGAATAAAGACAAAGGATTGTGCAGAGGGTGAAGGTGGATTGAAATGCAGTTCCAGCAAGACCTCAGCCAGCTCTGCAGTGACCGCTAATCCTGTAATTCCCCTTCAGAGTTGTCAGGTTTGGGGTTTGGGCCCTAGGCCTTTAAGCCCCTGTATCAAAAAGTCCAGAGACCGGTTGTCTCTGGAAAGGGCTTTGACCTTGGCCAAGCACTGTACAGCTGAGTCAAGCTTTCTGAAGGGGGTGAAGCGTGAGAACTATAAGTGAAAAACCTTTCCAGAATCTGAAAGATAAATTCTTCAGTTCTAACAGTGGATCTGGGTAGCATAGAACGGCACCCTCATCTAAAACGTACTGTTTTCTTCAAATTTAACCAAGTTACTCATTAATGACCCTCAGGTAGAAATTTTTGCTTTCACTCTTTAACAATCTCTTTTTGACACAATTTTTAACTAATACAAGACTGACTTTTTCCTATTCATTTCCTCCCCAATGAGTCCATCTGCTGACTCCTTTAATGTATTTAGTCAATGTTAGCTTGTGTGCCAAATATTACTGTAAACCATTTGAAAGTATATAGGGAAGATGCAGTCATCCCATTTTTTAAAAAAGAAATAATGTCTGATACATGTTTTTTATCTTTGTGGTTTTTGAATTGTGCTGTTTCTGTTCTAATTATTACCATAGCTTGACTCACTGAATCCTTTGTATTTACTTCATTACTGTTTATTCTTATTTACATTCAGAAACATGCCACAATTCTGCCACAATATATTAGGTAAATTGTAAGTATTAAAGCAGCCACTCTTTAAGGCAGAACTGGGAGAGCTTACTTCATTATTATGCTGTCTTAGAAATACATGCTGTCTACTCATTAGCCAACAATAAGCAGGACAGCTGAGCTTTTTTTTTGCACAAAGCGATGCCTTGTATTGTCTGAAAACACATAATATCCAGATTGTAATACAACTGTTCACTTTACATATGATTTACTCACTGATACTGTAAAAAACAATGTTTACAGTGAGTTTTAAAACTAAATCTGAAAGAAAAATATCAAGTGAATTCTTGTTTTATGTAATGTGTATGAGGATTTTAGAGATGTATGAATAATTAAACAGTCAATTCTCATGTTTCTCACAGATTCTTTGCTTGATTGAGACTATCTATAATACAGTTATTATAAAACTAAAATAATGCATTGCGAAGACCATTACATGATGAATTTTGCCTGATGGGACACTGATTCTGACAAGTTCTTGATTCTTATTCCCAAGACACAGTTCTCCACCTTCCCCTGACCCTACCGTTTGTTTTTTTTTTTCCAAGAATAACTCAATCTCACTACTCAGAACTCAGTTTGATATAAACTCACCAGTTTCAATTCTAAACTATGTCATCATTCCATTTTTTTAGCAATTTAGACTCCTGCATATCCCTCAGATAATTACGTAAGGCCAACATTAAGTGCAGTCGACCCTGAACAATGCAGAGGTTAGGGGCACCAACCCCTGTGCAGTCAAAACCTGCATGTAAGTTTGGACTCCCCCAAGACTCAATTGTCCCTCCGTATCTGCCGGGATTGGTGCTAGGGCCTTCCTGTGGATAACAAAATCCGCAGATGCTCAAGTCCCCTACATAAAATGGCACTGATCAATGCATGCAGTTGATTCTCTATATCCATGGAGAAGAGTACAGGTATTTATTGAAAACAAATCTGTGTATAAGTAGACCCATACAATTTAAACCCATGTTATTCAGGTCAACTGTATACAAGGTATTGATTAGCATATTGTTTGTTGTCTGTCTTGACCACAGAGCTGTAAGCTACATAAAAAACTGTGTGTGTTGTTCATCAGAGCCCAGGCATATAGGTCAGGGCCCAGCACATAGGAGGCAATTTCTAAGCAGCTGTAGGATGAAAACATGAATAGTACTTAACTCCTTAATGCATAGTCTAGTCTATCAAACCCAAATTCACTGAAATGTTGAAAATAAACTGTAACTCTTGTCCTGATCCTACAAGAAATGAATAATATTCATATAATATATATGCTTGGAGTGTCAATTTCCACCCTTTCACTTTGAGTCTATGCTTGTGCTTGTAGCTGAGATGTGTCTCTTGTAGACAGCATATGGTTTGGTTTAGTTTTTTGATCCAATCTGCTACTCTGTGTCTCTTTATTGGTGAGTTCAGTCCATTTACATTTAGGGTGATTATTGATATGTGAGCATTCTCAAGGATAGACCATATATTGGGACATAAAATCAGCCTCAGCAAATTTAAGAAGATTGAAATCATATCAAGCATATTCTCTGATCACAAGGTTTTGAAATTGGATATCAACTGCAAAAAGAAAGCAGGAAAAAAACACAAATACATGGAGATTAAACAACATACTTTTAAAGAACGACTGGGTCAAAGAAGAAATTAGAGGAGAGATCAAAAGATATATAGAAACAAATGACAATGAAAATACATCCTACCAAAATTTTTGGGATGCCGCAAAAGCAGTTTTAAGAGGGAAATTTATATCATTACAGGCCTATGTCAAGAAACAAGAAAAAATCCCAAATAAATAACCTCATGTTACACCTTAAAGAACTAGAAAAAGAAGAACAAGCAAAACCCAAGGTCAGCAGAAGAAAGGAAATAACAAAAATCAGAGCAGAACTAAATGAAATAGAGAACAAAAAGATAATAGAAAAAATTAATGTGACAAAGAGCTGGTTCTTTGAAAAGATTAACAAAATTGATAAACCCTTGGCTAGACTCACTAAGATAAAAAGAGAGAAGACACTAATTAACAAAATCAGACATGAAAAAGGGGAAGTTATCACGGACACCACAGAGATACAAAGGATTAGCCAAGAATACTATGAAGGACTATATGCCACCAAATTCAATAACTTAGAAGAAATGGACAAGTTCTTAGAAACATATAGCCTTCCAAGGCTGAACCATGAAGAACTGGAAAATCTAAACAGGCCAATCACCAGTAATGAAATTGAATCAGTCATAAAAAACCTTCCCAAAATCAAAAGTCCTGGACCAGATGGCTTCACTAGTGAATTCTACCAAACCTTCAAAGAGGATCTAATACTAATCCTGCTCAAACTTTTCCAAAAAATTGAAGAAGAGTCAGTACTCATTTTATGAGGCCAACATTACCCTGATACCAAAACCTGGTAAGGACAACACAAAAAAAGAAAACTACAAACCAGTATCTCTGATGAATACAGATGCTAAAATCCATATAATATATATGCTGTCTTTATGTGTTATTTTCTTCATCCATTCATTTAACAACTTATTTGACATTCAATACTGCCAAACACTGGGTATACAATGGTGAACGAAACAGACTCTGCTGGTTTACAAGGATATTACAGCCCATGGAGAAAACCAACATTAATCAAGTACTTAAATAAATAGCCATGTCCAGAATATTACAGGTGCCATACAAACATACCAACAAAAAAATGTAGGGAGTTCAGAGAGTGTAAGTAGCACATGTTATGAATTAAGGGGGTTAAGGAGAACTTTTCTGAAAAAGAAGCATTTGAGCTGAGATCTGTATAGTGAGGGTGGATTAACAAGATGTGGAGGAAAATCTTTTCATGCATCATGTTATACACAGGTCTTGGGGCAAACACCATTGTTATCACCTGGTAGGGATGGAGTGAGTCAGAAGGATCCAGTGATGCAGGGTCACCTCTTCTCTCTGAAACTTACAAATGGCAGAGTAGTATGTAGACTGCTGTGGATGTGCTTTAGAGGACCCGCTGCTTTGCTGTGCTTCCCTGTGTGGCGTCAGCATGAGAGTGGTGCCCCAAAGAGAAATGCTCAACTGCTTGGCTCTCAAGTAGTCTATGAGTACAGGTGTTCAATGGAGTACCAGAAGTGCTGTTTGCCCAGAACCCTGGGGCCCCAGTCCTGTGTGAAAACAAGTGCAGATGAAACCACTCCAGAGAGGAAGTGACTTCTTTCCAAGGCAGCTTGTTGCCAGGCAAACCCAAAAAATCTCCAGGTTCAATCACTAAACAGCCCTACTTTTCTCCACATAGAGGTAGAGGAGTAGCAAAGACTATAGAGGTAGGAAAAATAACAGATACTTGAAGACATGAAAGAGGGCTGCTGCAGCTGGAGCACAGATCATGGGAGATTTGTACTTAACTTTTATGCTTAAGGCCAAGTTCATTTTTAATCAGTCAACTCTTATGTCAATGGTTCTATTATTATATAAAGATTTTCTTTGAACTTTAAGGTATGTCTCCACATGAAATGGACATTTGAAATAGGATAGTTTCTGTTTGTTTTTGTTTGGGTTAAGCACTTGGTAATAGAAAGCACGATGTTACAGGGTTATTTTATTAAAGGTGAGTATTTAATGCAACAAATAACTTTTTTCAGCCTCTCTTTCTGCTCTTCCAGAAACAGCAATAGTGTTTGACACAGTTCGTGCCTGCTGAGTCCCATGAGAGCTCTCCGCTACCTGGCTGGATCTACTTTTTTTGTGGAATAGTCACCATAGTCTTAAAATTAGGTTTTGAAGTAGACAGATGTGGCACATATATCTTTGTAAAAAGGTTAAGTACACAACAAAACCAGGAATCCTTATATAATGCATAGATGAAATTAGCAGGTGTTGTTTCAGCTAAAGGCTGTGCTGTGGAACACACCCCCACCCTACAAGGCATACACTAATTAATAGTGGATCATGGCAAATGTCTTTTAATATATAGCTGTATACACATAAAGCTTCCTGAGCCATGTTTGTACCTCCAGAGAGGTAAGCCAGGCATTTTGGGGTCACTTTTGCACAGTACATGTTATTATTTTCTTGATAGTATTCTTAATTGAAGGCTGATGTGTTCTAAGCACTGGCCATAAGGAAAAATAGTTCTAGGACATCCCAAACTGAAATGTTCCTATTTCTTTTGACTCTGTTATAATTTTCACTGTGACCTTGCCACTGGCTTAGCACTCCCTCCATCCCTGGACATAGCCTAAGGCTTTCTTCTCCAGCCTCTTTCTTATTTCAATGTCCAATGCTCACTCTCCCCAGCCATTCACACTCCTTCTCGTAGACAGCACTCTATAAGTAGGGATGGCAAACACAGTTCACTGAGTTCTGAAATTTAGGTTAGTAAGGACTTTCGGAGTCTGTGTTAAAGCACCATTTATCTGTGGGAAGGTACAGTGGAATTAGTAGTAAAGTGTACTGATGCTCATTAGATTGTCAGCCATACACAATAAACAGGGTGGAATAAAAATAGCAAATTGTATTGGGTAAATTCCATTGTATGTAGAGAAGAAATAACATGGACTTCGGCCTTAGAGAGACCTAAAATTCTGATTCAGGGAATGGTGGATGAGAAAATTCTTACCAACTTTATCTGAGGGAACCTAAAAACACTAGATTGCATATAAAATAGATCTTCCCAAAATCAACAAGTAGCTAACCAGAGAGAGATCTTTGGGAAGACAAAAATCTGGAATGGTGAATGAATAAGGCATGTTGTGTCATTTGTGCATGGTGGGGATTAGCTGATTCAGAAGAGGTAGTGATGAGATTCTCAGTATCACTTAGAACAGCCTCTCAGAGAGGAAGGCACCATTTAGAGTCCTTGGCCTGCCTGGAACAGCACAAATTACAGAATTCACGCAGCAGCAACTTCTACTAATAATTTCAAGAATATAGGACAACACAGGCAACCAGCTGAACAGGAAGTAGTTGAGATGACCAACGCAGCCCCCAGGTCCTTTCCTACTCCATTAATATGCTCTCTGTCTGGGTCAGATTAATTAATATCTGAAGTCTCCAAGCTATGTATGTGATCACATCATTTATACAGGAGGGAGCCATCTTAGTCACAGCATCACTGTTTTATACTCTGATGGTATAAATTGCATGGCCTTTTTCATGACCCATGATTACATAGATTCTATGTTTGTTTGCCATAAACAATCTAGACAGACCAATTACACAGTGCTATAGAATACTATAGATAAGGACAATACCATAGAAATACCATTAGTGTATTTGCCATGAGGTCTCCATTAGCACATTTTCAAGATTTGTCTGGGGGACTTTCATTCCTGGGAGCAGCCCCTTGATAACGGGAGAGACTATAGATTCCAAGTTAGCTACTAACCTTCCCTTATTTTTAGATTTCTTATAGGTTGGAGATATAATTAGAAAGGTTTCTATACTCTTAGATAATAAAATATGTTGATTTTTTTAGACATGTAAACATTTTGCTCCATCTGGAAATTGTTTTTCTATAAGGTAAGAAGTATAGATCTAAATGTATTATACCTGCATGCTACCCAACTATCCCAACATTATTAGTTGCCTACAAATTTGAAGTTAAAATTCCATTATCATCTTTATTTTATGAAAATCTATAACATCTAGTACATATCCAGGATTACATTATTCTTTTATTCCTATAAAACTTGAATTTCTGAATTTATTGAATTCTTAACTTGCTTTAATGAATAATAAATTGATTCTTTTTTATTTTGATGATGTATTGTGGTTTCTACAATTCATTTTAATAAGATACATTTTCTTAATATTTATTTATCTTTAAACAATAAGTCCCAATGTTGCTTGTCATAATTTTTAATATTCCTCTTAAAATTCATTCTAATAATAAGCAATTGCAATAATATAAACCATTAAATAATTTCAAGTGTGTGATTGTTGTGTCATTTTTATTTTTCCTTTTTAACCAGTTTCATGTCTGTATTATCTTTGATTTTAGCTCTTTTCCTCTTTTATAGAATTGACTATTTGAAGGGCTCTGACCCTGCCTCAATCTGTTTCACAAATATCAAACCTTATGAAATTACTTAGCTGGGTGGGGCTATCTAATAGTATTAATAGTTTTCTATTATTACTAATATTATTAGTAATTATTAATAGTATTATTACTAGGGCTCTCTGAAAGAGAACTTTATTTCATTAATTTCAAACTCATCTCAGGAGTTTAACTCTCATGCTTGAAATTGTCAGGGTGAACTAAAGGGCAATTTAAGGTGACTCTGAATTTATTTCATTATCTTAAGTTTAATTCAATATAGTGAAAAATCTCTAAATCTATTAGCACTTCAATGTAGCTATTTTTCAAATTAGATTAATTATATTGAATATAATCAGAATGGTTACACTGATATTATTGATTAAGCTCCTCTCTGTCCCCTATAAGTAGAATGAAGGGGTGAAAGAGGAAGGAGCAAAGGATTAGGAATGAAGGAAGTTAATATTTTCTCGGAAAATGGTAAAGTTGTCCAATAAATGAAAAATGATTCTAGGCATTCTAGTTGAGTATATTTAAGAAAAAATACAAGTAGTAAGATAATGAAGAATCATATTTTTAATTTAAAAGGATGAGAAAAATGGTTTTATAGGTTTGAGGACAATTACAAATTATAGCAAGTCTCAGCTATTCAAAAATTCACAGTCCAAGTTAGCTGCTGATCCTGTCTCTTGGAAAAATTGGGGAAAAGTTAAATATCATGACATCTGTGATAACATATTTTTATTTTTCAGTTAGTAAAGACATATCTTGTCTTCAAACAACTGTAAAAGTCAGTTAAAATCTAAACACTTTTTATTTATTTATTTATTTTTTTTTAGGAATCGTCTGAATTTCTGAATTCTGAATTCTAGTAATTCACTTTATGGAAAGAGTTCAGATTTCTTACATTCAGAGTTGGTGTGGAAGGGGAAAGAAAGGTGCAAGAAGAACCCAAAAGAATCTTTTCATTTGCTTTTCTTTTTAATTAGGGAGATGATTAAAACAAACAAAATATGGAGAAGAGTAAAATGAGAAGTTATATGCATATTACCTTGATTTGAGAATTGTTAACAAAACTATTTGGTTAAAGTGTTTTTAAATGTATTTTAAAGTAAGTTGTAGTCGTCATTACATTTCATCATCAAATACTTCTGTGTGAATCTCTAAAAAATAAGAACTCCTTTACATAACCATGCTATTCTCAGCCTAACAAAAGGAGCAATAATTCTCTAACTATATCTGATATCCAAACCATATTCATATTTTCTCAATTTTCCCCAATATCATTTATAGCTGCTTGAATAGATAATTATCCATTTAAAGGCATGCTTTTGCCGTGGTTCTTAAATCTCTGTTAATCTAGAAGAGTCTTTATTTTGACATGGCAATGCTTTGCGCAAGAGGCAGGCCATTTCTTCTGTAGTTATTTCCTACCTTCTATAGGTAGGATCTGTTATCTGATCCTACCTATCTGTTAGGCAGGATCTTGATCTGTTTCACATGGTGGCATTTGACATTTCTATCACCTATTATGACCAGCAAAATGGATATTACATCAAAAGACCCAAATAGATTTTGGTTAAGATAACTTTGGCAAGATTACTTAAGAGATGATCTTAGATTGCATCACATCAGGAGGCCAGCCAAGTTCTGTTGTCCCACCATTAGTGATGCTGAGATTCATCCCTGACTTAAAACAGTGATCGCTTTCAATGCAAGCTTATGTTTACTTTTCTACAGCAAGTAATCAGAGTGATGATACTTGGACACCTGAGTTTGCCAACAACATTTTACCTAGTGCATGGTTTTCCCATGCATTGAAGATCCTTCCCAGATCAATGTTTCAGAGGTAGAAAATATTGGAAAAGTAGACATTTTTGTCATTCTATCTATATTTGTTAACCACCATTTTTCAGTAACGAGAATTTTCTCATTTATTGAATGATTTTAACCATGAAAATATTTCCTACAAGAAAGTCAGTTTTAATGCGTAATTCTTTCCCTTTATAATTTTCAGACAGACAGAGAGAGAGAGAGAGAGAGAGAGAGAGAGAGAGAGAGTCATTTCTAATGGTAGCATGTATTTGTAGTCATTATATGTTTGCTTTTGACTTTCTCTTTTTGCATATTATTATAGATCTCATTATCATCAGTTTAATGTGTTTCAAGCAACTGAAGTATTTCTCTAATGATGATGTCCAAGTAGTTCTAAAATTGGCCAGTAAGAAGGTTCCAAGATGGCTCCTATGTCTTTTTAGCACCACAGTTTTGTTAGCTTCATTTTTGCTTTTCTCACAATAAGCTGTTCCAAACCTTTCTCATTTATTCTCTGTCAAGAACTGGAGTCTGCCAGTTCTCCAAGAGGCCCTGGTTCCTCTTAGTAAAGAGTAGGATGTATCAGTATTTAGGGACCAGTGTTTACTGTTAGTGGGTATCTTTGCTTCTAAACTGTTTTGTTAGTCAGAGTAGGAAATATAATGTATAACTTACTTCCAGGTCTAACTTAACTCAAATTTTTGGCACCCTCTGTATTTAGTCCGACCCATGTGAAAATTTCCCTAAGAAACAATGTGAGGTAACATTTTACAGATAGCTACCCAGTTGACTCAATACCACTTATTTTTAAAAATCTACTTTTTTTTCTCATTGATATGAAATGTCATCTCTATTGCATATCAACTTTCCTCATGTACTGGATTCTCTACTTGGACGGTATATTCTTTTCCACTAATTTGTGCATATATCTGAGCCATATATAATGATTTTATTATTGAGGATTCATCTCATATTTTAATATTTGGTAGGTTTTTTAGTAGGTCTTATCTGGCTATTTAGTATTGCTTGGGTCTACTGCTGTTTCTCAGGACTTACTACCATGGTCTTCATATACGTATGTCATATTGCTTACTGTTGCATTTAATGTATTTATATTGAGAATGGAGTATTTTCTTCCAATATGTCTCCTAATTGATAGTTTTCATATATGTAGAGAGATATATTTAAGTTAATTTTATATCCTGTTCCCCTACTGAATTTTCTCATGCTTGTAGTAGCTTTTCTATTTTCAGTTTCCAGATATTTAAAAAAGTAATCTCTTAATAGTGTTGTTTTTACCCTTTCTTTACAACTATTATACATCTAATTGCTTTCTCTTGTCTAATTTCATTGAATATCTCCAGTACATTCTTTGTATTTTAAATATTACAGATACATATAAATCCATATTAAACAAGTACATAGATCAATTAATTATTATAAAGTGCTCATCAGTGTTACGCCGCTCATGTTAGAAAAATGTTGCCAGCCACCCTCAAACAACTTCTGGTATTAAAATAGCCACCTTAAGTTTCTACTGATTAGTGTCTGTATGATATCTCATAGTACCCTTACTTGCTGTTACTGTAATCTAGTAAAAATTTCATTTTTAATATTGGATATTTCATGTTTAGAGTTTCCATCTGATTCGTTTTTTACATCATCTATTTTTCATTATGTTCATTTCCTTTTGATATTTGAGCGTATAAAGCATATTTATAATAACCATTTTAAAGTTCATGTCTGCAAATTTCAACATCTCTGTGACTGCTGCTTCTATTTCTGCCAATTAATTTGCTACTGTGGGTCAAATTTTCCTGTCTTGACCTAATAATTTTTTATTAGATGCTGGACTCAGTAACGTTAACTTTTCAATGCCTGCATTTTGTTGTCTTACTTTCAAGAGTGTGGTCTTTGTTCCCCAGGTTACTTACAAATTTGCTTCATACTTTTGGGACTTGTTTTGAGGATTTTTCAAGGGAGAGTCCAGAGTAAACTTATTTGTGAGTTTAAACCCATTACTAACATGAAACCTTCTGGAGTCTCCACTGTATACCTTGTGTGTTTAACAAAGTCTCCCTATTCTGACTAGTGGACACTTCAAACAACTGCCATTTTTCTGAGAACTCTGTTAATTATTTGGCTTAGAGGTCTTCAGAAAGTTTTCTTTCTCTGGGATTTATTCTTTACTTGGACTCTTGTAGTTTTACCATGGAAGTATATATGAGGTGCAATCCAAAGATACGGTGCATGTTTAAATTTAAAAAATAATAATTATTATAGTAAAAGACACATTGCCATTAATACCCCTCCAAATACTCCCCCTCACTCCGAACACACTTATCCCACCATTCTTGCCACTTTCTGAAGCAGTTCTGGAAGTCCTCTTTCGTGAGTGTTTTTACTTCATCCTCTATCATGACGACGCTCCATGTCACATATCACTTCTGGTATGACAATTTCTGTCAAATAAAAACATTCCAGTGTGTCCTCATCCACCTTATTCATTGGATCTGACACCATGCAACTTCTGGCTCTTCCCCAAAGTCGAAATGATTCAGGACGTCGAGGCAGCCACCACGGCAGTGCAACTAAAGACACTCACGAAAGAGGACTTCCAGAACTGCTTCAGAAAGTGGCAAGAATGATGGGATAAGTGTGCTTGAAGTTAGGGGGAGTATTTTGAGAGGAATTAATGGCATTGTGTCTTTTACTGTAATAATCATTTTTTAAATTTAAACATTCACTGTACTTTTTGGCCATACCTCATATATATTGTTATTGAGACAGAGCCTGAAGAGGTTTCCTATGCAGATTTTTGGAACACTTTCTCTGCATAATTTTCTTTTTTTTCAACCTGACCTACACATTCACCTTAGGCTTACCAAACTCAAATCTATTGAGTTCTGTTTGTGTTCCCTCTCCTGTTTCACGGTCCAGAAATTGTCTGAAGGGAAAAAAAAATCTAGAGCAAATATAGAGCTGATTTCCCCCTTTCCTCCAAGATAACAGTCCTGTTCAGTGCCATGCCCAATACCTGGAAAGAGTTATTTTATGCATTTTGTGCAGTTTTCAAGTTATTTGTGGTATAATGGTAATTCTGGACTAGTTATTCCAAAATTCCTAAAAGCAGAATTCTAATTACCTTTTTACTTTCTTAACAGTACATTTCATGGTTGTCTACTGCTCTGTACTGTTTAAATTTAGCAACAAACTACTCTAAGTCAATAGTAGAAAAGCTAATTCTGTGAAATTGTCTTCCCTTGAAGCTTGCTCCATATATATGTATATGTAAATATGTATATATGTATATTTGTTGCTCCATATATATATAATTATATATATAATTGCATATATATTATATATATATATATATAATATATATATATATAATTGTAATCCCAAATATATATTTGCAATTCCATTTCTTGTTGATACTTGAATATGTTTTTCCTGAACAACTTTTTTAGGCGGAGGTTTTTACTTTTTTACTTTTTGGCCGGGTGGGGAGTAAAGGGGAATTTTACATGGCTTTCCATGTTTCTTAAAGAACTTCTTTTTCTGTTTCTACAGCAACTGAAAGTTTCAATAATATACTGAACCTCTTTTTGTTGTCGTTGTTAGATTTCTCTATTATTTTAAAAGGTTTCTTATCCTTAGCTGTTTTCTTCCATTCCTTTAATATCACTGCTTCTGCCAAGAGAACCTGCCTGCACCACACATTTTTCCTTTCAGATGGTCCACTGGGATGGCTCTGAACTGTGCTTTCTCAGAAACAGGCACAGTAGTTCCCATTTTGAATAGGGCTTTTTTTTTTTTTTTTTTTCTGGGAAGAAACACTTGCTGAAGTTATCTGGATTCTTCTACTACTACTAAGATCTTGCTGCTCCCTGTTCTTTTGTGCATCTATCATTAGACTCAACACTTCTGTGGGTTTTGGTCCTGATTCTGCTGATCTTAGGTACTTATTTTTCTCCTTAAATATATGTTGAGGTTTACAGTATTCTCTATTGTCTAGTTACACTATAGAGGTGGGTTGTGTATATTTTCTGTTCTTGTTGCACGGTATGAATTGGCAATGGAAACAGGTGTGGGGATAATTTGATCTAGCAAATGTCTTTATTCTAGAGTAAGCCAGAAGACCTAGCCTATTGAATCTGGGGTGGTCACAGAGATTAGGCCTAAGTAAGGATAGCCAGATACTGAAAAACTCAACATAGTCTATAGTTATGGCCCACATTTCATGATGGGTGGGGTAGAATAAGAAAGCTGGTTATGAAAAATATACAGATTTTCCTGTGGGAATGCAATAACATATAGTATAGCTCTATTATCAGCTTGATTCTCTTTATTGTTGATACTCAACAGGGATATGGTATCAGGTATAAGGCAAAAGTTATAGACATCTCCTTAGGTTGATTGGGAGAATAGGACACAATGAGTAATGGAAAAGTTTAGTTCTTTAAAACAAATCATAACACTGAGGAAATAGAAGGGATATTTATTTAATGTTTTATACATGGTAGGAACTGTACCAAAAGAAACTGGGATAGGGCATGCTTGTAAACTATTCTTTGGCATACTAGATACTAGTTTTGCTGAACAAAGTATCTTAATTCTGACAATATTAAGCAATGGAGCTGAAGATCCTCATATTACCATCTCCTATCAGTGCCTCTGCAGCTTGGGCATTCCTGATCTGCAGAAGAGAAATGCTGCTATTGTTCTTAATGTGTAACTACTAATTATTGAGTGTACCTCTATATAAGGTTGTAATTATACTAACATTACATTCATTTACACATGAAGAAAGTGAGTATCAAAAACATAAAGTATTCAGTCAGTATCAAATCACTGGTAAGTACTCCAAACTGTGACTCCAAAGTTAACGACTTTTATTTCTACATGCCTTCTAGGCAGATAGTAGCAATTGTATTATAGTTCTAAGGACCAGTCGTGTGGAATTACCAATGTAAAAAAAACAAGTTCTCTGTGAGTGACCAGGCATTTGCTTTCAAAGAAGGGTTTTCTTTGTTGTTGTTTTTTCTTCTCAAATGACTGTGGACCACGATGCCTGCCATAGAGAATGGTTCATAGAAGTCTGAAGGAAAATACACTGGCCCAGGAAAGGACAGTGTGGGGGAGATAAGATGATCTAGAACGTGGAAGAATAATTGCATAGCTGACCTATGAACATGCTATTTCTTTAAGTAGTGTAAATGCATCAGAAATATATCCACTGTTGTATATCAATATGGCCAGTTTTATAACCAAATAGTTTATATATTTCAATATACTACACTTTTGCTGCCTCCAACCATTCCTGGAGTTTGAAATCTGGCACCATGTGGCACAGGTAGTATTCTCATTGAAGTGCACATGATGTTTTCTTAAGGTATTGTTTGGTAATAAAAATTAAGTACTCTTATTTTATCTGGAAAACATATATTGATATTTAATACAGTCTTTTAAAATGTGCATGTTCTCATTTAATTCTAGCTCAGTTAAGCTAAGGAAAGTCAAAACCATGACCATATTATGCTTAAGCATGAAAAAAATGCACAAATCATAGATATACATATCACTGTCTATGTAAAGCAACTAATTTTCAGGGCTTACATCTACATTTCTTTATACAAACTATGTTTAGTACTCTACAACAGAATTAAGTTCAGTTTGTGACTAATAAATCTTATGAAAATTAAAGAAACAGATATGATAAATATGATAAAAATATATGTAAATAAGGCAATAAGGCAATTTTATCTTTTGCAAATGGATCATCTGAAACATCTACTGTATGACAGGAGTCCCTTAGTTAATAGCAGTATAATGCAAGTTTAATGGATGTCATTTTTCAGACATTTGGATTTTTAATTGCTTTCCTTTCAGCTTCATTAACACAATGGCAACTCTTCAGTCATTCCAATTTTAAGTAAAAAAAAAAAAAAAAAAAAAAAGTATTCTTGTAACTTTTGGGAGGGTATCAAGAAAATGTGCTATTAAATAAAGATGTTGCACCAGATTTCAAAGGGGCTAAAATCAGCATCTTTTTTTCTTGGCTTTTGCAACAACTCTTTCCCTGTAATCTAGTAAAAGGAACACTTTTTACTCTGGACATCAACCCCTTCCGAGTTCCATCTCTTTCAGCATGTTCATCACGGTGTCTTGCCCACCTCCTAACTCATACTAAAGATAGAACTGAGAAGGGTCACGAGATCCAGAAGAAAAAAAAAATGAAAGAAGCCCACCCTCTTAGTCCATGAGCTATAAGGACCATGTATGCTTAAGGTGGTTGATAGCTATTTTCTCTAGCCATATGTAAGAAGCTCTGTCTACACAGAGGAAGGAAGAGAGGTATTTTTGGAAATAAGGCCAAAAATTATTTGGTCCCTGAACTTGCCACACATTAAACCAGGTTAACTTCTGTACTTCCCAGTTATGTGAGTCATATTTACCTAACTAGCTCAAGTTAATTCAAATACCGGGATCCTAAGTATCCTCATTAATCTTATGATTTCAGTGAAATATCTCAGCTCAAGAAGTCATAGTACACAGTAATATCACTGGCTAGTAGCGGCAAAAGGCCAAGATTGGATGGAAGGCTCCAATAGCTGTGCACACACCACAGGTTCCTCAACAAGTGATGAAATGTCAGAGATGTGATGGATTATACACCTGAATTCCTCTGCTAGTCCCTGATTATAAAGCATTGCAAGATTGGTCCTACTAAATCAAATTTTCCAATCAACCAACTAATTACCTCATTTAAAAAATCCTATTAAAAAAAAGACAAAGTGCTTATTTGTCTAAATCATCTAGCTAATTTCTTTGAAACGGTTAAATCATTTTAAGGTCCAAGGCCATTCTAGATGTTAAAAAAAAATAACACTCCCTTGGCCATAAGAAATTGTTTTATAAGCTGCTGCTATAGCTTTCAACTTGGAAAATTGTTGTCCTAAGAAAGCCAACGTAACCTGTATAGCTATTTTATTACACAAGTAGGCATGAATCAAATGGACATAAGTCTATCTGAGAAGATCAGCAAGAAAACGGAGGAATGCACCTTAAACCTTGGAGCTATAGATTCACTGAACTTTATAAAACAGAGAAAACAAATCAATCCAGAGGAAATTGACAAACATTTGTGACAATGTGGTTACGGAAATATGAAAAACATAAGTATATATAAATAAAGCGATTTTATCTTTTCCAAAACTTGTCATTTTAAACATCTATTGTATGAAGTAATAGAAACTTATCTCTAGTAGGTATGAAGGATGCATTAATGAAAATTTTAACATTTATGTACATAAAACAACTAACATGAACCCATCATATGTTATCACAGACAACTAAAATCTTCATGAGGTAGCCTGAGTAAACTACAATACAGAAAGAATTAAGAAGTGAACTATTCATGAGCAACCCAGTATTTACTTTGTCATTTAAAATTGTTTCCTAACTTTTTAATTTCTGTATGTGGTATACTTTCTTTTTATAACAGTGAATTTAACTGTATGATTCTAAATATAAATAGAAACATGAAAAAGTTATAAAAATGTATGGCAATATGTCTATGGTTTTCCTTATATTTCCTGAGAATAAAGCCTACTCATTTTGTTCTGTCGGGTGTCCTCCTCCTTCCACACCTCACCAGTGAGACCATCACTAACTAGTGGGGCCCCCACCAGCTATTTAGACAGCCACAATGAGGAAATAAAGAGCTTTTTCCTTTGCCTCAACATTCTTTATTTTGCTTTCTGTCTCACTCTGTATCTCTCTCAGTCTGTCTCTTTCTTCCTTAGTCTCTCTTCTGTATTTTCCTTCACTCACTTCTTTTCTGTAATGCCAAAGTACATTAGCTAATTTTCATAGTATGCAGTAACATGCTACATAAAAAAGAGGAAACAGAGAGAAAGGTATTTTAAGGGACTTGCCCAAGATTATAAAACTTGTAAATGGCAAGGAACAAGGCAACTTCATGTGCCTTCCATACCAATACAAATAAAATTTTAGGATGAAAAGCACAATTTAAAACTAAAAAAAAAAAAAAAAAAAAAAAAGGAAAACTCTTCACAACACTATAGTGGCATTAAATTTCCACCACATCAGTGACTAAGACTCCTTTAAAAACAGGTTCTCTAACAGCAATTCATTTTCTGAGAGTCACTGTCTTACAACCCATGGAAAGAGACTTGCTAACACCAACCAAAACTTGAATAACTAACAGCTATCACCAGCTTTCACCAGCAATGAGCCTCTCCACAATGATATTTTTGACAACTCCCATTTCTACCAAAATGTCTGGTGAAGGGGAATGTGAAGGAATACCACTGTGTGAATTCTAAAAGGAGCTAAATCTCAACACTAAAAAAATGTAGGTTATATATAAGACAGTAATTTATGCCTTTCAGACCACTGTACAAATTCAAGACAGATATGTAAAGATCCATTTTTTTCTTTTTTAATTAATTTACTTAAATGATGATTAGTTGCTCAAATTTTCTGAAGAATAGTTTGCCATTATGTCTAAGAAACCTTAAAATGTTCCTCAAATTTGAAGAAATTTGTCAACTTCCTGAAATTCAACTCAATCTGAGAAAATAATTAGGAATACTGATAGACCTATAGCTATAAGAACTGCTATCCTGGCATTATTTATAATGCTACAAACTTGAAATCAATTGAATACCCCCAAATAAAGAATGGTTTTAAAATGACAGTGCCTGTAGAACAACGGAGTGTTAGTCAGCTCTTGATAACTTTTATAAATCCAATTGAGGAAATACTCATAATTCATCATTAAATGGAAAAAGCAGGATATAAGAGATTACATAAACAATAGCTCTAAATTATCATATACATCAATAGAAGAATTTGGGGAAAAAAACATAAACTAAGGTGTTAAGAGTATATATATTATTAGTACTCTTTATCTTCTTACTTGGCAATGCTGTCTAATCTGCTGGGTTTCCATGCATTGTTTTGGATATTTAAAAATCTGTTATGCTCACAAGTACCATACAAATGAATAGAAAATTCCTTTAAAAATAGTTGGCTTCACTGTACAGATAACTTAGCCAATTTTATCTTAGATAATTGAAAGGTCAACACACAGAACATATGTTTTAAGATACATAGAAGAATGTAAGTGATGTAGCACATGATATATCTCATAAAAAAAAGGAAGTCAGAGTATGCACCACTGTCCTATTATAGTGCTCTTCTATGGGGGCACAAACTCTGAAAACTAAAGTCAGCTTTGTGCAGATGACATCCACATTGGTTGGTTCTCAGTTGTTCTCAGCGGCTTAGAAGACAAGTTAGCAGAGATCACCCAAACAGAACAAAAGAATAAAAAACAATGAAGATGGTTTAAGAGACCTCTGGGATAACATCTACAGTCGCTTTTTAATTATTGATTTACCCGACATTTAGAAGGATGGTAATAAGAAGAAAAGAAAAAATTAAAGTTTAGTTTCTTTATCCATCTAACCCCATTCCACACAGGTACATTTAGGTGTGTGTATATATATATATATATATTCCATAATTACAAATAATAAGTGACTGCATATAATTATGGATTTATTCAATTTAGTCTGGATTAATTGATCTGTCACTGAAATGTAAGAACTGAATTCATTGAATGCCCTACCCATATCGACTCTGACTTAGAAAGATATTTTAGATGCTCGGAAGTTGCAGAGAGATTGTGTTTTCTTCCAGACTGTAATCTTTATCTTTTGTACATACACAAACCTGCTGTTAGCACAAATCAAAATTAAAAATGAAAGACTTAATTATCCCTGTTTAAAATAAGGGAAGTAGATATCTTCCACCTCCTTTAACTTAGAGCATTTACTTTAAAAACTTCTAATCGTGAGTAGAGCACTGGAGAACTATTAGGCTTTTTATCAGCTCTAAGACCCAGAAATGTCTTTCTCAAGGTCCTGGGATCCATCTCTTTGAAACACAAACATCAGGAGAGACAGCACCCCTATATCCCCTTTGCTGTGAAAGGACAGGAGCCTAACCCTTGTTCCAAGTTCCACTTTTTTTTTCCATAAAGATATGAAGTTTTATCTCCTCTTGATAAAGCCAAGAGGTTAACACAGATGGTCATCCCAATTAATAGGTAAAGTCAGTATGATGTAGGTGTGACAAATGGTGCGTCAAGCACTCTTACTTGAAGACTAGTTTTTTATCTGGAAAACATGTATGTAATGGGTTGTCTCTGCATGGCTATATAAAAAGGTGAAACTCCTTTCTGTCTTTGCAATCATATTGCTGAATGCCTGTGATACACATTACATTCTGATTTAATGTTTACTGAATAACACAAATATTTTGTCTCTACTATCTTTGTGGAGGGTTTTCTGGGTTGGAGAAGACTTTGTTTTCTAATTATATATCCCAGCAACACGCATGCACACACACATTTTCCATTTAGTGTGTTTCCAAATTTGCCTTGAATTTCTCTTTATATTTACATCCTTAGTATGAGTGACTATCTAGTCCTTCTATTTCCTCTGAAATAATTTGGGGAAATTCTCCTTACCACTTTCGCATCTGAAACTTTTATGTCACCGCGAATTGGACCATACTTTGGGAGCTGGACATAACATAACCTTCCAGGAGCTCATAGCATTGTAGCAAATCAGACAGATTTAAGTCATACATTGGCTTAATATGCAGTCAGTTTCTCTGTCAGCTAATGAGCTTTGAAAGCAAGCCTCTCACCTTCTTCTCTACCCCCACCCTTGTATTTCTTTGCCAAAGCATGGCAGAATCATCCGTTACCACCTCTCTTATTTACTTTTTAAGGTTGTATACTTAAAAAAAAAAAAGGTTGTTTGTTACTACTGATGAATTCTTTGATCACTTTTAATATTTGTAGTCATTTGGTTAGGTGATGATAGAGTTTAGTGATACTACCTCATTTTCTTATACTTATTCAAGAGTCTTTATATAATTCACTGTATTTTCTATATTTTATATATGAAGATTGAGGAGAAAAAGCATTTTCCACTCCTGGATGGCACGATATGCTTTTTTTTCTGAACTGCTTTTTTCTTTTGGTGTGAGTGAGCCAACTCAACAAAAGAACAGTAGTCTCTAGCTGATAGGTGTGTTTTATGGGGATTCTTCTTCCCTAGATCTTGTTTGCTCCCTTTTTTACTGGGGACATTTCCCCAGAGAAGAAAACACTCATTGTTACATGCCACCTTCCTAATTTTCCTATAAATATGTACAATAATGAGAGCATGTCCCTCTATTGGACCACTTTCCATAGTCTCTACTGGTGCCTACATCAGCATACCGCTTTGAAAAACGAAGAGCTGGCATGGCGGAAGGCAGGGGGGACAATGTGTGCATTAGTTATAAGCATTCCACAGTCAACTTTGCTTTATGCCCACATTTTCTGTCTCTGCCCTTTACCCTTTACCTGACAAAGACGAACCACCTTTATTTAAAAAACAACAACAACAAAAGTACAGATTTTAAAAATTCTGCTCACTATGTTTAATGGCCTATGTTACAAATAGTAAAACCTGGTAATAAATAGTTATCATTCTAGCAACCAAATAGATAATATCTGCTACAGAATTTCAGACAGAAAAGACTAAGTTTAGCAGATAAATCATTTCAAAATTTTTGAAACTTGCCTTCTTTACTTCAAATATATTTTGCATGGTCAACTCTTAAACTGGCCTAGTTTATGTTTTTCAACCAAGAAGATAATTCAAAGGAATTGGTCCTTCAGAGACAGTCAAGAGCAAGTAAAGAGGTACTTTTCTTTACATTTGACACAGATATATGACTTGGGCAATTTATAGGGAGTCAGAATGCCCAAGTTTGTGTTCAGAAGTTACAATCATATATTTGGAGGCATACATTTTTGTATACCTAACACTACATGTCACCATTTGTTATGATGAACTTAAAATATAAGTCAAATAATTACACTGGAAAAAATGGAAAGGGAATTAATCCATTGCAAATTTCATGTTCAATTTGATTAGTCCATTTTATAATCAGAGACAGATAAGAGACAAAATTTGGCCTTTCCAGGGTCACGCCACTTTTTTCACACTGGTCCTTTCAACTGAGAATTTCCTAATTTTACCATAGGAGCCGAATAGAACTATTAGGGTTATGTGCCTTTATTTCCTATTAAATTTTTTTACCAGCAATGTTCTGCTCAATATATTAATTTAATCACTTATTCAATAAACATTAAATGCTGCTTTAATCAGCTAAGCAGTGACTATGAAGGAAAATTCAGCAATCAGCTTACAGTTCACTAAGGGAGACAGCTCTTAGACATACTAAAACACACACATATGTAATTAAAAATTGTTAAAATACTTTGACACAAAGTATAACTGAAAAAATAAAATACTATCAGAAAAGCATGGGGGAACAAATTTAGATGTGGGTCCACGATAGCTTCTCGTTGGAAGACACTCCAAGGCTTTAGGAATGAGTAAGAGTGATGCAGATAAAGAATGGTAGTGATACCAGCATGTACAAAGGCACAAATTCTAAAGTGTTTGGAGCATCAGAGGAATAGAACAAAGGCATACCTGTCTAGACAAAGTGAGGAAAAGAAAGAGGAAAAGGAGATTCTGTTGAAGTAGGCTAAAGTCAGACAGTATCTTATGTGCCATATATTGATATAGAACATTTAATATAATTAAACTTCTAGAATAATTTAAATATTTGTAAAGTCACAAATTAGTCTGCTTTCTCTTCCTGCTTTCATGTAAACACTCTTTGCCTGCCTCAAGTTGTTCTTGGAAGCCCATGATTCCTGGCAATCTTTCCTAAAAGTATTTCCCAATCAGTAACCCATTTGCCAATGCCTCTCCTGATTTCTTCACTACTTCAAATTAGACCTGTCTTATTTCATCTCCACTGAATTCTTAGGAAGAGTTAATTTGATGAAGTAATATGTACAAAAAGAAAGACAACTAATAATGCAATGTGTTGTTTCAGCCTCTGAATAGTTCCATTTAGTGATGCTAACAAAAAGAAATGAGAAATGTTAGATTTCAACAAACTGTCAAGATAAATGAAGGTGATATCATGACTCAGAAAAGTTGGACCTCATGGAATTATATCTGTGGCCATCCTCTATGCCTTAATGTGTGTGACCAGTGACATTTCAGCAAAGCACATATCAAGCAAAACATACTGCCTAAATAACACCTCTTTCAGAAATCAAACAAATGTTTTAGGCCTAGGGATTAGGGATATGTGTATTTTAGTTTTATTTATTCTCCAAGGCAAATTTATTGAAGTTTGTAAAAAGTTAAATAGTGAAGAATTTAAATTATTTTAAATTGCTCAGGACACAAGATACAAATCAGAAAAGAAAAAACATTTCAGTATACATTGTCCCTATAAGTTGCCTAATCTGTCATTAGTACATATAGGGAAAGATTATTAGGTTTCAACCCTCATGAGATCCCAAGAGATATTAATGGGAATTCTTAGCAATATTAATATATTTTAAAATAAATAGAAATTGAATAATGACTTACTTTATGATTTATTTAGGTAATAAAACTATCAGGGAGGAATTACTTTGTTGTTTAAAACCAAATATACGAGTATTTATTTCTCTACCAATATTTTCCTTCCATTCTTGACATGGAATCCCTTTCTCTTACCTCTTCAAATATTGTTTATCATTTATCCCTGTACATTTTTAGTTTCTCCTTCTATATGGCCACATCTGTCCTTCAAATTTCTTTCCAGAAAATTCCTACAACTCTTAGTTCCTCCAACTCACTAACTGCAATCAAATCTAGCTTAAGTCTTCACCATTCCACTGAAACTGCTCTATTTGGAAGCTCTCATCCAGTGTAATAGATTTATGTGCCCCCTGTGTGCTAACTCTGGACTCATATATTTGAGTGCTTCCCTGGGATTTACAATTCAATATTAAATAAGTACCTCAGCTTAAGATGTTAAAAAGAATCCCAAGACAAAACAAAATAAAACAAAAAATAAACTGGAGCCAGAACTAGAATTTCAACAATTTTCTTTGGTGGTAATGATGGACACCAAAATTTACAATCACTGGATTATAATTTAATGCATAATTTTATTTGCATTGCAATATTAACATAATCAGGTAAACATATTTAAGAATGTATTTATTATAAAGTAACACTTAAAATACATCGAAAGCTCTAATTTTTATTCCTGTAACTGTGAAGTATTTAAGTTTCTGTCCTCAACTTAAAAATGAGATGAAGCTATCTATGTGTATAGAGGTGTGTGTGTGTGTGTGTGTGTGCATAATTATCTATAGAGTGCATTTGGACTTATATTAGATACAGAGGTAACTTTTCTCTTTCTTTTTTTCTTTTTGGTTATAAAACAACAGGAACTTGCTATTTAACCCAGATATTCTTCCAACTGGAACAGTAAAATATCTATTTGTGGTATTTACTGTCTCAAATTATTGATGTATACGAGTATATCATTCTCTTTTGTATTTGGTAGATGATTGATAGCATTTAAATTTAGTTCCATACAAAGAAAACAAAGAAAATTGACTTTATAACACAATATGCCCTTTGGTTAAAGAAAAGAACACAAGATATTAATATATTTACCATGATGATGAGTTGAACAAGTACATTAGTATTTGGAATACTGGACATAAATCAGAGTTTAAGTAATTATCATAAAAACGAAAAATAATTTATAAATAAATTCAATGCACACTCATGCTCAATATTTTTGTCTATATCCATAATTATATACATATACAGAGGCAAACAATCATATTTACAAAAATGGAGAGCACACCGTATGTGGTAGGCAGAATTCTAAGATGACCTTTAAGAAGGCATGCTCTTGTATAATGCCCTCTATTGTCACTTGTTCCAGACAACAAAATATAGCAAAAGTGATGGGATAGTTACTCCCTTAATTAGTTATGTTATATGGCAAAAGTGATGGAAGTTACTGTAATGGTTATGTTATACTATATAGGACTGCATTTCTGCAGAGTGGAGCAGGAGAGTCTCCTGCTGGCTTTGAAGTAAGCTGCCATGTTGTAAGAGGGCCTGTGAGTCGGCCACACAACAAGGAACTATGGGGGCTGCTAGTACTGAACAGACCCTGGATGACCACCAGCAAGAAACAGAGACCTCAGTCCTACAGCTGTAAGAAACTGAATTCCATAAACAGCCCTTGAGCTTGAAAAGAAGACTCATATCTCCTGAAAGGAAGATAGCCCTGCCAACACTGTGACTGCCGTCTTATGAGAACCGGGGGAGAGAAATCAGTCTAGCTGGGCCCAAAAGGAGATAATAAACGTGTGTTATTTTCAGTTGCTAAGTTCCTGGCAATTTACAACCAGCAATAGAAAATGAATACAGTATATATTTCAGCTCTTTTATATTTCATTAAATAATACTTCAACTTTATTTCCCTATGTCATCATGTTTTTAAATAAGGTTCTAAACTAATAAAAATGTAGAAACATAGACATGTCATGGCCTACAGACTGGAAATGGCCTACAGACTGGAAATCTTTAATCTACATCCCAATTTTCAAGAAAGATGTCAAGAAGTGCAGTTGCTATAGAACCATTGCTCTAATTTCCCACACAATGAAAGAGATTCTTCAGGTGATGCAACAAAGCCTTTTGCCTTAGATGTAGCAAGAAATGCTAGATGCTCAAGCTGGATTCAGAAAAGAAAGAGGCACTTGAGACCTAATGGTAAATGTTTACTGGATATGAGTGCTCCAAAGAATTTCACAAGAAATTTAGTCTATGTTTTAATACACCACAGTAGAGCCTTTCACTGTGTGGATCATGAAAAGCTATGGATTGCTCTGAAAGAACCGGGCTGCTCCAACACTTGATCATGCTAATGCATGATCTGTATTGTGGACGGGAAGCCACTGTCAGGACCGAATATGGCGAGACAGATGGTTTCCTATTGGCAAAGGAAACCATTTTTTCTCAATACTTATTCAATTTGTATACAGATTATATAAAAACTGGGCTAGACTCAAAGAAAGGAGGACTGAAAATTGAAGAAATATCAATAACTTAAGAAATGCAGATAACACCATCTTACTAGCAGAATATAGCAATAATTTGAAACAACTTCTGATGAAAGTGTGCAAAAGCAGGACTCTATTTGAACATCAAGGAGACATTATTCCTAACTACCAAAGAAATACACAACTTTAACAGACAATGATAACCTCAAAATTGTCAAGAATTTTGCTTATCTTGGTTCAGTCATCAATTCAACTGAGGACTGCAGTAAAGAAATCAAGAGAAGGCTGATACTTTAAAGGACAGCAATGGGAGAATTAGAAAAGATCACCAAAAGCAAACATGGATCATTAGAGACCAAGATCATCCACACCTTTACAATTACAGTTACTATATACTGACTCAAAAGTAATAATTGACTCAATAGTAAGGTGTGTAATTTGAGTAATAATTCACTCAAAAGTAAGAAAATAATTGATTAATTTAAAATATGGCATTGGAGGAGAACTCTACAGATACCCTGGGCCCCCAGAAAGATGAATAAGTGGGTCCTAGAGCAAATTAAGGTCCCACTTAAACATGATTGAAGGCAAAAATGACAAAACTGAAACTGTCCTATTTTGAGCATATCATGCGAAGGGAGGGTTCTTTGGAAAAGACAATAATACTAGCGAAAATAGAAGGGAGTAGGAAAAAAGGAAGACCAAATAGGAAACTGATTGACTCCATAAAAGGAGCCATAGGCGTGAGCTTACGGGAGATGTGCAGGCTGCTGAGGACATGGCATTGAGGACATCCCTTACTCATAGGCTCGACATGAGTCACATCCAACTAACACACAGAGATGCATATATTATTTGATTATAAGTTTTGCTTTTGTAAACAATACCACAATGAATATTCTCAAATATAAATTGTTTCTACTTCATATTAGTTTTATAAGAGATTCCAAACAACAGAAATGCTATGTCTATTGGCAGGAACATGTCAAGGATATGGATTCATAGTCTCGAATTGCTATTCACAAGAGTTGTACTGGTTTATACGCCTTCCAAAAATGTATGAAAGTTTACACTGTAAAATATCAGCAGTATTCAGGAAAGAAAAACATATAAACATGTTTATATGTGTGTGTATATGTACATGCATAATATGTTAATATCATTTTCAGTTTCACAGAGAGGCACAAGGGAATAATACTGAGCTGCATTTCTTTGATCACTATTGGTTTTGAATATATACATGATGTGCTGTCTGGATGATATTTATTTCATCTCTGAAATTACAGTTCTCTTTTTCAGAAGACTTTATTATTTTATAGCAGTTTTAGGTTCACAGAAAAATTAATAGGAAAGTACAGAGATTTCCATATACTCTGCCCCCACACATGCCTCATCCAATATCAACATTCTCCACTAGAGTGGTAGGTACAGTTGTTAAAACGGATGAACCTACACTGACAAATCACAATCACCCAAAGTCAATACTTTACCTTAGGGTTGGTTCACTCTTGTTGTTGTTGTATGTTCTGTGAGTATGGACAAATACATAAGCACATATATTCACCATTATAATATCATACAGAGTATTTTCACTGCCCTAAAAATACTCTGTGCTCTTCCAATTCATTCTCTCCCCATACTCCTATAATCAATCACTTAATAGTTCCAGGGTTTTTTGTTTTTGTTTTTGGTTTTTGTCAATTATTTGTATTTTTCATGGAGATGATCATGTCATCTGTGAACAAGACAAGGTTTATCTTTTCCTCCCATATCTGTATGTGTTTTGTTTCTAGTGTTAGTGTATTAGCTAATACTTCCAGTAGAGTGTTGAAAAGGAGTAATAAAAGAAACATCCTGCCTTGTTCCTGATCTTAGTGGGAAAACTTTTAGGTTCTCACCATTAAGTATGATGCTAGCTGTAGGTTTATGTAGCTATTCTTTATTAAGTTGAGGAAGTTTTCCCTCAACCAGAGGACACCTCTGCATGTCCTGACTCTGATGGCCAGCAAGGCTTATACTCACAGAACCTACAGGACTGTAACCAACTCAGAAGGAGTTCTTAAACAGCTACCACTCCCAGGGCTCAGCGAAAGGTAACAGACTCAGGAGCTCAGTTTCTCTGTGAAAGAGGCCTATAGCCAATCATCATGGATACAGCCTGAGGGACAGGCTTCTAATTAAGCGTACACTTAGGGCTGACTAGAATTCCTTCCAGAAACCTCAATGGGCAGTTGCTATCTTGTGTTTTCCTTCTGCTGCATGCCAGAAAACAACTATCTCCTAGAGAGAAGTTTTATACATATCTGGTGCCTCAGTTTGTATGCCTGGTGGACCATTTTAAATGATGTCCACCCAGGGGACATCTCTTGGTCATCTGGGTCTGGTGGCCAGTGTGGTTTGTGCTTGTGGTTTCACTGGATTGTATGTTTTTACATATTATAAAATTGCTGCCTGAGATTCTAGACTTCAACCAACTTAAATCTAAGCCCTGACTGGAATCCTCACCTTTGGTATACTGACAGTTCTTGGCACAACTTCAACTACTGGGATGCATTAAAAAATAAAATATTCTGCTTGGGTAAACACAAGGATTAAGAGACCATCAAATTCTAGGGCGGGGATGAATTATAAGCTTCATCTCCTACACAAGGCCACCCCCAAGTCTGGGAGAGGTAGCTGCTTTATCTAGGATAGAAGGCAACACAGAGAGTCAAGGAAAATGAGGACACATAGGTTTTTGTTTCAAATTAAATAAAAAAGATGAAAACTCAGAAAAAAATCTTTAGTGAAACGAAGATAAGTCATTTACGTAATAAAAAGTTTAAAAATAGATGATTCTTATCAAACTCAGGAGAAGAATGAATGAACACAGTGAGAACTTCAACAAAGATAGAAAATATAAGAAGGTACCAAATAGAAGTCACAGTGTTGAGAAAACAAAATTGAACAGAAAATACACAAGAGTGGTTCAAGAGTAGACTAGATGAAGGAGAAAGAGTGAACACTTGAAGAAAGGGCAATGGAACACAATCAGAGCAACAAAAAGAAGAAAAAATATATCAAAAAACATTAAGAGACTTCTGGGATATTGAGTAAACCAATGTTTGCATTAATAGGAATCCCAGGGAGAAAAACAAGCAGAAAGCAGTAGAAAACTTATTTGAAGAAATAATGGCTGAAAACTTCCCTAACCTGTGGATGGAAACAGATATCCATATCCAGGAAGCTTAGAAAGTACAAAGATGAAACCCAAAAGACCCATGCAAAAACAGAGTATAATTAAAATGTTAAAAGTAAAAGACATGGAGAATGTTCTAAAAACAACAAAAGAAAAAGAACTTGTTATGTGCAATTGCACCACCATGAGATTATCACCAACTCTGCAGGCCAGAAGGGAGTGACATGATATATACAAAGTGCAAGAAACTTCCAAGAAAGAATAGTCGACGCTGCAGCACTATTATTCACAACTGAAGGAGAGATAAAGTAGTTTTCAGAAAAGCAGTAGCTAGAGAAGTCCATCACCACCAAACTGACTTTACAAGAAATGTTAAAGGGACTTCTCTAAGCTGAAATCAAAGGTTCTAAATAGTAACAAGAAAACATATGAAAGTAAAATTTTCACTTGTAAAGGTAAATGCATAGTAACATTGTTTAGATTAATAAATTATAAAGTTAGTATAAAGGGTAAATAAAATCAGTTAATATAATTACAATAATTAGGGGATATACAAGATAAATAGATGTAAAATGATTTTAAAAACAAAATATGGAAGGGGAGACAGAGTGATGAGTTTTAGAATGCATTCAAATGTATCAACTTAAAACAGATTACTATAAATATAGGTTGTTATATGTAAGCCTCAGGGTAACTACAAAGCAATAATCTATAGGAAGTACAAAACAGGGAAAGAGAAAGGAATCAAACCACAAAGGAAGAGAGCAAGAGAAGAAGAAACAGGAGTACAAAACAGTCAGAAATCAATGAACAAATTCACAATATGTACAACTTATCAATAATTTCTTGAAATGTAAATGGACTTAATTCTCCAACTAAAAGACATAGACTGGCTGAATGGAGAGAAAAACAAGACCTATCTATATGCTACCTACAAGAGACTCATTTCATATATACGGAAACACACAGACTGAAAATGCAGGGATGGAAAACAATATTTTACACACATCGAAATCAAAATTAGCTGCAGTACCTATAGTTAGTTATACCAGACAAATTAGACTTTTAATCAAAGACTGTAATAAGAGACAAAGTAGGGTATTACAAAATGATATATTGGGTAATCTAATAAGAAAATATAACAGTTTTAAATATTTATAAAACTAACATTGAAGCACCTAAATATATAAAGCAAATATTAACAGATCTAAATGAAGAAAAAGCCAACAATACAATAGAAGGGAACTTTAATATTCCACTTTAATCAATTAATAGATCATCTGGACAGAAAAATCAATAAGGAAACATCAGTCTTAAATGACACATTAGAACAGATGGAATTAACAGCTACATACAGACATTCCATCCAAAAGCAATAGAACACACATTTTCTCAAGTGCACATGAAACATTCTCCAGTGTTATCATATGTTAGTCAACAAAACAAGTCTTAATAAATTTAGGAAGACTGAAATTGTATCAAGCACCTTTTGTGACTACAGTGGTATGAAACTTGAAATCAATTACAAGAAGAAAACCAAAAAAATCACAAATATGTAAAGATTAAACAATATTGTTCTAAATGACAAGTCATTGAACTAAGTAATCAAAAAGTAAAAGAAAACAAAATACTACAAGAAAATGCTAATATAAGAAGAAATACAACATACCAAACTTATGAGATGTGCAAAAACAGTTCTAAGAATAAAGTTCATAGCAATAAACGCCTGTATCAAGAAACAAGAAAAATCTCAAACAATATAACTGTACCTCAAGGAAATGCAAAGGGAATAGCAAACATATCTCAGCATTAGGAAAAAGAAAAATAAAATCACTGCAGAAATAAATGAAAGAGAGAGAGAAAGGCAATAGAAAAGATCAACAAAACTAAGAGCTGGTTCTTTGAAATGATCAACAAAATTGAAAAACCTACAGCTAACCTCCATGAAAAAATGAAATAACACTCAAGTAATGAAATCAGAAAAGAAAGAAGATTCATAACAAATGATACCATAGAAATATAAAGAATCATAAGAAACTGCTATGAACTGAAATATGTCAACATATTGGACAACTTAGAAAAAATGGACAACCTGGATATATTCCTAGAAACATACAACCTGCCAATACTGAACCAGGAAAAACTAGAAAATATGAACAGACTAGTCACTAGTAAGGAAAATGAATCAGTAATCAACAATCTCCCGACAACTAAAATTCTAGGAACAGACAACTTCATTGGTGAATTTCACCAAATTTTCAAGGAAGATTTAATGCCAATCCTTCTCAAACACTTCCCAAAAACAGAAGAGGAAGGAACACTTCTAAATTCATTTTATGAGGCCACCGTTATTATGATACTAAAATCAGAAAAGAACAACAGAAGAAAACATAATTATAAGCCAATATCCCTGATGAACAAATTTGCAAAAATCCTCAACCAAAAATTAGTAAATGAGTATATTAAACAATGAAGGATCATACACCACAATCAAGTAGGGTTTATTCAATTGTGGCGAGCATGATTCAATGTCTGGAAATCAATCAATGTAATACTCCACGTTAACAAAATGAAGGATAAAAATTATGATAGTCTCAATAGAAGCAGAAAATGTATTTCATAAAATTCAGTAGTCTTTTATGATAAAGTCTCAGCAAAGTGGGTATGGAGGGTACATATTTCAACATAATAAAGCCTCATATGACAAGCCCACAACTAACATCATACTCAAGATTTAAAAGCTAAAACTTTTCTTGTAAGATAAGGAATAAGACAACAATGCCCACTCTCTCTACTTTTTTACATAGTATTAAAAATTGTAGCCTGAGCACTTGAGGGAAAAAAAAAACGCATCCAAATTATACAACTCAATATTTACAGATGGCATATTATATAAAAATCCTGAAGAATCCACCAAAAAAACTGTTAAGACTAATAAATTCAGTAAAGTTGCAGGATACAAACACATAAAATATGTTCATTTCTATACATTAATAACTATAAGAAAGAGAACTTAAGAAAACAATCCTATTTATAATTGCATATAAAATAAAATATCTAGGAATAGATTTAACCAAAGAAGTGAAATTTATACACTGAAAAACATAAGATATTGATGAAAGAACTGAAGACGCAAATAAATGGAAAGATATTCTATGCTCATGGGATAGAAAAATCAAATAAATGGAAAGATATTCTATGCTCATGGGATAGAAAAATCAATGTGGTAAAAATGTCCATACTACCCAAAGCAATCTACAGATTCAATGAAATCATTATCAAAATTCCAATGGCATTTTTCACAGATATAGAACAAACATTCCATAAAATTTCTATGGAACAAGAGACCCTGAATAGCCAAAGCAATCTTGAAAAAAAAGGAACAAAGCTGGAGACATAACACTCCCTGACTTCAAACTGTTAGTAAGCTGTAGTAATCAAAACAGTATGGTATTGGCATAAAACAGACATTTTAATCAATGGAACAGAATAGATAGCCCAGAAATAAATTCAAATATCTATTGTCAATTAATTTATGACAAAAAAGCCAACAATATAAAATGGGGAAAGAACTATCTCTTTAACAAATGGTATTGAGACAACTGGACGGCCACATGCAAAAAAATGAAACTGGACCACTATCTTCCACCTTAAACAAAAGTTAACACAAAGATTTGAACATAAGACCTAAAACCATAAAACTTCTGAGAGAAAATATAGGCGATAAGCTCCTTGACATCTGTCTTGGTGACAATTTTTTTGGATTTGACATCAAAAGCACAGGCAACAAAAACATAAATAAACAAGGGGACTACATCAAACTAAAAAGCTTCTACACAGCAAAAGAAAAACAACAACAAAATGAAAAGGCAACCTATTGTATGAGAGAAAATATTTGCAAATATTTGCAAATCTGATAAAGATTTATATACAGAAAACATATATATAGAAGCCATACAACTCAATTGCAAAACAAAACTGAATTAAAAGTGGGCAGAGAATACGAATAGTCATTTTTTCCAAAGCACATATTCATATGGACAACTGGTATATGGAAAGTGCTCTAATAATCACCACTAGTCATCAGGGAAATACAAGTCAAAACCACCTTAATTTTCACTGCATTAATTGATTTCAAGTTTGTTCTCCAAATTATGTCAAAAATCCACAAAAAATAAAAAGTTGATATATTGATTGTTTTATGCATTTTTACATAAAATAATGTATATAAATTTCTTAATGTTATTCATTCTTGAAAAACACAAAAATATAGAAAAATGTACATCTGCTTTCCTAACCTTCCTATCTGGAACACTGTCAAGATTTTTTATAGTTTGAGTTTGTGGGGTAAAGTCAAACAATAGCATTCATCTATATTTGAACCTCATAATGAGCAGGTTAAGATATCTCATACCTGTTAAAATGGCTATTATCAAAACAAAATAAGTGTTGGTGAGGATGTGGAGAAAAGGGGATGCTTGTGCACTGTCATGGGAATGTAAATTGGTGTAACCACTATGGAAAACAGTATGGAATTTCCTCAAAATAATTAAAAATAGAACTACGATATAATCCAGCAATTCCATTTGTGGGTATTTTTCTAAAGAAAATGAAAACAGTAACTTGAAATTATATATATGTGTATATATATATATATATATATACACACACACACACACACACACACACACACACACATATATGTATATATACACTTTCACGATCATTGCAGCAGTATTTACAAGACCCAAGGTATTGAAACAGCCTAAGTGTTCATCAATGGATGAATTGATACAGAACATGAGAGTATATATACTCGTATATGAACCATATATTGAATACTACAATTTGAATAGTATTTTTCTTTTTTAAAATGTATATATATTTTTTTGGAACCCTCATATATAGAAAGAATGTTTGTTTACACACATCCACACACACAATGGGATATTATTCAGCCATGAGAAAGAAAAAAACCTACCATTTGCAATAAGATGGATGGACCTTGAAGACATTATGCTAAGGGAAATAAGTCAGACAGAGAAAGACAAATACTGCATAATCTCATACATATTTGAATATTAAAAAAAAAAAAAAGTTCTCAGATACAGAGAACACATTGGTGATTGCCAGAGGCTGGGATAGAGGGGTGGGCAAAATTGGTGAAGGGAATCAAAAGGTTCAAATTTTCACTTATAAAATAAATAAGTCATGGGGAGGTAATTCACAGCATAATGAGTATCCTTAATATTACACTATCACATATTTGAAAGTTGCTAAAAGCATAAATCCTAAAAGTTTTCGTCACAAGAAAAATAATTTTAGTAACTATGCATGGTGACAGATGTTAATTAGACTTATTGTGGTGATCATTTCATAATATATACAAATATAGAATCATTATGTTGTACATGTGAAACTAACATAATGTTATATGTCAATTGTACTTCAATTAAAATGTGATATTTACATAAAATGGAATACTATTCAACCTTAAAAAAGGATATTCATCAATTTGCAACAACATGGATGAACTTTCAGGACATTATGTTAAATGAAATAAGCCAGTCACAGAAAGACAAATGCTGCATTGATACCACTTATACAAGACATCTAAAACAGTCAAATTCATATAGTTAAACAGTGGACGGGTGGTTTTCAGGGGCTGGGTAGAAGGGGAATGTGGAATTACTAATCAAGAGCATAAAGTTTTAGTTAAACAGATGAATGAGCTCCAGAGATCTCCTGTACAACAATGTACCTATCTCAACAATACTGAAAAATTTGTTGAGAATGTTTAAGTGTCATGTTCAGTGCCCTTACCACAATAAAATAATTTTTAAAAAATAGCTAATCAGAAAAATGAGAAAACATCTTATAGGAAGAATCAAATCTTGCCTTAAAATAAATTACAAAACCAAATGCTTTATTTTTTTCTCATATCCTATTTTCTAAATATTTTATTATTTTTCTTGGGAGTTATTTTTGAAAAATTCAGTCATACTTTTTACTTCTACCTATTTCGTCATGATTTTTACCCCTTGGTTTAATGCATATTTCCCTAAATCTATTATTTCAATTCTATAATTTTAAATTTTCACTTAATGTATAGATTTTCTTGTATCATAAATATAACATTTAAAGCCATGCACATTTGTGTCACTGTAATTTTAATATTTTACAAATATTCCATAATTGTGGTTTTCACTTCCATAACTCAATTTGTTCATTAGATACTTCCTATTTTCATATTTGAGGAATTTTCTTACATAAATTTTTATAATATTTTCTAATTTTTTGCACTGTAATGAACAAGTAAGGTTCATACCATGTACATTGAAGGAAACTGACATTTTCTATTTTGAATGGTTTTAACTATTTTTGTAAATATTTTATATACACTTGAGAGATATTTTATGACCTGGAGAATACAAAATTTAATACATAACCATTGTTTTAAGTATTTCTACCCATATTTCTATCTTTTATATAATGATTAGCCAAGTATTGCATTGTTAATAATACACAATATAATTAGATGTTGTTGCTTGAATCAAGTTGGAGAATATGTCAATAAAAAAGATTAATATGTTTATATGAGATAAACTTTCCCTTGTTTTCCTCACCAGGTTCCGTGTATTTTTAAAAATGACTTGTGGCTCTTTTTTGGTGCTATTTTATTCTTCCTTTCATTTAAAAATAATTGTCTTATTGATTTGTTCTTTTGAAAGTATGTATTATTTGAGTAGTTCTATGAATACATTATATTCACACTGCGTATCTGATATTCATTAGAATATCACGCCAGCACCATTTTCAAAATAAACCCACTGGCACCACTCTGTTCTGAGCAAACTCCAACCTTTCCTGAATTATAATACCAGCCTCCTAAGCAGTCATCCTGATTTGACCTTTTCTCAGCAGCCAGAACAATTCTTTCAAACAAAAGTCAGATCAAGTCACTTCCCTGTGTACCATTCTCCAGTACTTTCCTTTTCAATCAGAGTCAATGTCAAAGCCCTTATAGTGATACCCACGGTCTCACACGCTACACCTGCACAGTTACCTCTCCGATTCATCTCTTACTACTGGCCACATCACTTATTGTGTTCTAGACACACTGGCTTCTTTGATGTACCTTGAATATAACACATGAGTTCCGACCTTATATCACTGTATTGACTGCACCGGTTGTCTTAAAATACTCTTCTCACAGGGAGCTAACTCCCTCACCTCCTTCATACTGGGCTCTGACGATTAGAGACACCACTGCTAGGGGTAGGACAGATGGCTGACAGAGACCTGGGAGACCCAGGCAATTAAGGCTCTGGCTGTGCTCCCTACCTTCATGACTTCTACCCATGAGGCTACTGAGCACTAAGTGAAAAGCACGAGTACTCATTAAAGGAATAATTGTAGAGAGAAGCACTCTCAGACTTGCCAGTGACTCGGGATGGCCTGAGGTGGAGCAGAACACTGAGAAAACCCCTCTGGCAAACCAATCCCCATCAGAGCGATTACTTTTTCTTCCTCCTACTAATATCAGTCTTCACAAGAAGCCTTAAGGCTTTTGCCCATAGGGAAGAGGGTCTAAGTAAGTCTTGGGCATCTCTCCCAGGAACTCATCCCCTCTCTAAGGCCTGCCCACAGTGGAAAGCTTTGTTCAGTGTGTGCCCCCAGTCTTTTTCCTGGATATCCAGTAAAGACCATAGCCTGTAATTGGGTGCAAACTCCCTTTTCATCTGCTCCATAAGGAGTTCTATGCTCTTCTGTTAGTCCACGTGGAATATTCAGCAGTTTATTAAAATTTTTAGCTGAGTATTTTCCCACGTCTTACAGCCATGCCTTCTTCTTTGCCCCACCACAGGTTAGCCAGTGCTTGTGTCCTGTTTCTCTTTGAAGCTATTTACCTTTCTTTCAATTTCCAATTAGTTGTTCATCCTGAAACCTAAACTCTCTAAAGGGTTCAAGGAAAATTATGACTTTAACAGAGCATCTGGCTTTTTCTTAGTGTCAGGGTGAGTGCTGGGCTGACCAGAACTTTCCTTGGATTTTTATTTTATGTAAGAAAATTACGTCCCATGGTATAATGCTTGAAGCTTCACTGTAAGGCAAACTACCACATTCCTTTAGTGTTAAGTGGTCTCACTTTCTTCATTTTTATACAAATTTATAAAAAAGGAAACGTATTTGGCTTGATGAGTCAACTTTTCAATATTAATCACTATCACTTTCTTTTTGAGTGTGAGAGAGTGGATTTTTGCATAGATTTTTCCAGCTTAAAAAAAAAATCTGGTTAGTCACTAAAGTAAATTGTGAGTTTATCTATTTGGGTTCAACCATTTGTTTTTTATTCTATTCTATTGATTTTCCTCTTCTCCATCACAGAAGTGTTTTTATTCCCCTGTTTTATTCTCTAAGCAGACTTGAGTTCTCTTAATGCTAAAACATGCTGACCTTGAGGCAATCTTAATAGTATTCCTGAAAGAAATTAAGTCGAGGCTGCTATCAGTACTTAATTGTAAACTAGAGAAGCTGCTACACAGCTTTAAAATTGTAATCTTTACCAGTCATGTAAAACACCTTTAGTAAACCATCCCACAGTACCCTGAATCTTACATGGTATGCAAGAGTGTTTGTTCACTGTGTTTTGAGTTGTAAAATATGGAAAAGAAGAACTACTTAGAAAAAAAAACACTTATTCAATCAAATATTACAGAAGATTATGATTTCTAAAGTACATTTATGTGGAAAAGAGTCTACATATCATCCAAATATCCGTAAACTCCCTTAAAAAATAAAAAAAAAGAGTTGATAGTCATATCTCAATAGGATATGGGTGCGCATGTAGTTTTTCCACTTTTGAAGGAGAAAATAAAATTCAGTATAGTTATAATGGCTTATTTCCAAACAACTATGTCCCAGCACTCTTGGAATTCTGTTCAACCTCTTTCAGAATTTGTTCCACTCAAGATTCAAGCAGGATCATGTTACAAGGGAGAGTTATTCTGTACATTTTTGATATCGAACCTTATGCATCTGCTTTGAAAGCTGACATAAACTGTTAAAATTGCCTTTTATTCCATGGCTGCTATTTGGCTCCCCTTTCTTTTCTTTATACAATGTTCACAGTAAGGAAAAAAGGTGAAACCTGTCAGATTTTCAAGGATGATCTGAGCAAAGCTCTGGTTACAGGGGGCTAATATAGCTGTATGTTTTTCTACTTTATTTTTCTTAAAGCAACTGTCACTATCCACACATTCCACATGAATGATACAAAAAAAAAGATAACTTTGTTCAAAAACTGAGAAGAAAGAAAAAAGGAAGTTCTCTATATAAGGGTTGTGCACACGTAATGAGAAAACTAATTCAATGTACGCACTGGTGAAAATTTGAGGCAAGCTGTAAGTTCTAAAGGTTGTCTTTGGTGGTGATGCTTTGAGATCCTTAATGTATTAATGTCTGAGGCAATGAGGCTGTATGAGAATTTAAAGTCTGGCATTGTGTTCAAAAGAGTAGTGAACCCTTTTAAGCTTGTTTGGAGTGGACTGCGATTGCAGAGGTGCTATAAAAAGAAAAGGAAGGCAGCTGCTCTGCTGCCAAGATGTCATGATGTAGTCCAGTGGCTCTACCCCAGGGGGCAGCGCTGTGATCAAATAATCTCACTGAGGCGAAAACTGAGCATCCGTCCAAGTCATCATCCTAGTTCTGTTTCTGTTTCCTACCCTTACTTTACAGTCTCACCTCTGAAGCCTATCTCATCAGATTTAATTTTATCTATTTCCTCATTTTCAACATTTGGGGGATTACTGACCTTGAGACTCCCCTAACTAACTATCTAAATGACAGTGTCAACTGTTTTGTACAATAACTTAAGAAACAAAAAAATAGCCTAATATGAAATTATACTATGACTTGAAATAAATTAATTTTGCATCAGGTAGAATAAGTGTATATACATATATGCACACAAACGTAGTCATACATGTATGTTAAAATATATGTACAGCATACCCATATGTAATATACAGCATTATATAAAATATAGAATAGACATATATTTTACTATATACAAAATGTATAAATATATTATGTAAACAGTTTATTCTATGTGTACATTATACAGTTCTATCTATTTACCTATTTCTCGAAGATATTCTGTCAAAACAATTTTGCAAACCATCCTGTGCAAAATATCTTTCTGAATAAATGGCATTTTTCTATAGGCAGGGCTCTTAGAGATAACTGTTGTTGCCTTTCCCATTGGGGAGTTATTCAAACCATTTGCTATACTAATATATATTAAGTGATATAATAACAGATGATTTAACAGAAATACTTATCGACTTCCAGAAGAATGACTATTTTACCAGTACCACATAGTAGACTATATATAACCATATGTTACATCTAAAATCTCAGAATCATAATTGATGTACATGAAGAACATACATGCCATGTAATTTTAGAGAGAAACATATCAAGGTTTTGAGGAGAAAAACATGCAACTCTCTTTAAAGCAAAATGTAAACCTTGCGGATTTATTTATACTTTTAAAACCCTCCATGTAAGTTCTACAATTCACCAATAACTGTGTTAAATTCCAGGTATACAATGATTAATGGTTTGTTCATGCTCTCAGTAAGCACTTATTGTGATGGGAAAAAAAACTGACATTAAAAGATAATTACAATTCAATTTCAAAAGCAATACAGAAGAGGGTTAGAAATAATGCATTTACTCACTCTGAGGTTGTGAAGAAAAAGTTTACAGAAGGAATGTACTTATGCTGAGAGGGTGAAAGGGGATTGGGAAGTCACCAGTCAGAAAAAGCAGATAAGATAATTACAAATAAACACATGAAGTTTAGAAAGAGCAAGGCTGAAATATTAAAAAACCTGGTAGTTCCCAGAACTGAATCAGAGAGTAGAAGGAGGAAGCTGGACAACTTGTTAAAACCTCCAGTAATGATAAATCACAGGAGAGATGTTAGGCATCCTTATGAATAACTCTAAAGTTTATATGTACAAACTTTTCGTTTACTTTGTTTGATGTGGCTTTCAGTTACGTAGATATGCTACACCAAATAAGAAAATAGCTCTTTATTCTTACATTGCTAATTATTTCTAATTAGAAATGTTACCAAATTCTTCTTAAGTGTCTAGCAACATGATCACATAAATTTTCTCCTCCTCACTCTTCTACTGTGAATTGTATTAATACATATCTAAACATTATTGAGATAATCCTTATTACATTCCTGAGATAAAATATATTAACTCAGAAGTTATATTTCAGCTATGTATAGTTACATGTGCAAGCACTTTTTCGGACTTTTCATCAATGTTCATAAAGTAAAGTTTATTTAAACTTTTATTTTTCCACCTAATTTTGTCTGACCCCGGGAAAAAGGGAAGAAGCCAATGTGAAAGCAGATACCCCATCCCCAAAGGCGGCAGCAGGTACATGTGGATCAGAAAAGAAGCTCCCAGACAAGAGATCTATACATTTCTGATTCACAAAATCATAGGCAAAATAAAATGGTTCTTTACAGCCACTAATTCTTGGGGTGATTTGTAATATAGGTAATAGCTAGCAGAGCACCAATTCACTTCTATAAAGCTTTATGTTCCTGACAAATAAATCAGGGACTTACCTTAAGTTTGATCGTCCCTTAGCATCAATCCATAGTGCATCCTTCAGTGCTCTCGCCATACAGTCATCTGGCAGTATTGTTTATGGGAACAAGGATTCTCTTTTTAAGTTTTTTCTACATTGTTGGTGTTTTCTGTTTTCAACTCTTTTCTGAGTTATTATTACTGAACTATAAGCTCATCATTTCAATTCTATTTTCAAATTAATATATAGAAAATATTGTATTAAAAAATAAAGTAAAAAGTACTTACAGTTTGTTTGCTTCCTTCCTTAACTTCCATCCCCAAATGAGGGATTTCCTTTGGGTTTTTTGCTGGACAAGGCAAAGACAAAAGACAAGGCATTTGTCTTTGTTTTTGATGAGTGAGGACAGATCTGGTCCTAAGGAAGCCAAAAGTGAAGAGATGACTTTACATAAGGAAATGCAGATTACTATCTAACTATCTTATTCCCCCCACCTCAATTTATTTTCAATTATTTTTCTTATAAATGTTTCACCTCTATATCTGCTTTTTTGGTTGAAGTCAGCTTTGTCCATACTCCTCAGAGGTAGAATTGCCACAACACTGTTGGTTTACTTTTTAAAAGGTTATAATCTCACTTATAATTGTTTCTTTGTCCTAAGAATTACATACATATATAGCCAAAAAATGTATACACTTTAAGGAAAAAAACTATAAAAATTGTAACACTCAATAAATACCAATAACAAAAGATGAATACAAATCACATTTGACTTCTGCAATTAGAAGAGGTATTCAAAATGTTTACCATCCATGTCCAGACACTTCTGATTATGGGGAACTACTGCTTGAGCAACGTTGATCTAAGTATCCACTTGTATACATTTTTTTGCACCCCCAGTATATATATGGTCTGAGAATTAAGTTTGCAAACTTTTTACAATGATGTTGTTAAACTTTTTTGATATCAGAGGGAATATTCATTATGAAATTGTAGCAACTGGAAAGTTGACCAAGTTTACTATTTGGAAGTGCTGAAAAGCCTGCGTGAAAAAGTTAGACAACCTGAACTTTCTGCCAACAATTCATGGCTGTTGCATCATGACAATGCACCAGCTCACATGGCACTGTCTGTGAGGGAGTTTTCAGCCAGTAAATAAATCAGTGTATTGGAACACTCTCCCGACTCACCTGATCTGGCCCCCAATGATTTCTTTCTTTATGCAAAGGTAAAGGAAATATTGAAAGGAACACATTTTGATGACATTCAGGACATCCAGGGTAATATGACAACAGCTCTGATGGCCATTCCAGAAAAAGAGTTCCAAAATTGTTTTGAAGTGTGGAGTAGACACTGGAGTCAGTGCGTAGCTTCTAAGGGGAGTACTTTAAAGGTGACTGTAGTGATATTCAGCAATGAGGTATGTCGCACTTTTTCTAGGATGATTTCATGAACTTAATTGTCAGACCTTGTACATAAGGGCATGCCAAAAAAATCTATACATATGACTATTATTCATCTTTTTTATCGCCATATATTGAGTATTACAAATTTAAGACAGCTTTTTCCTTTCCTAAAATATGTATTTTTTGTCATCGTGTGTGTGTGTTTGTATTATATACATATGCATGTAATACATATGTGTGTATATATATATATATATATAATATATATATCTATATATAATATGTATGTATATATAGGTACATTTATATTCACTTAAATTTTCATATCAGTAATTGTGACCAAGATTTTTAATGTCCAAAACATTAGATTTTAAATTACAGTTACTTTGACTATAAATTCCTGCTTGTTCATGCTGTGTTTAAAGTTAAGCCTAATCTCTCTCTCCAACTACAAAATCCTGTAGCAGTAGTCCCTATATCTACTGTGATATTCCTCAATAAGGTTGTCTTTACCATCTTTAGCAAGTATCATAAATAACTTTTTTCTTTAACGGTACATTCTACCAGGACAGGTGAATGTTTACTTAAGATTGAACATAATTCAGTCTTTTTATATTGTTGGTGAGCTAGGAATCACCTTTTATGTCAAACACATTCCAACCATACCCAAGGAATATTTTGAGAGGAGATGAATGTGAGATTTCAAAGTATTTAATCCTAGGATTAAAATATTTTTTCATCCTTCCTGCTGTGATCAGCAATGTGATAATAGTTGAAAACCAGTAAGATATCATGGATATTTGTTCATAAATTTTTAATTGGTTTTCCTCTACTAAAATTAATATTAAAATGAGTAATATTGTTAAAGAAAAAATATTCTATGTTTGTTAAAGATGGTAAGGGAAACTTTATTCAAAGGATTTCTGCAATGGTGTTTTACAGTAGGGGAGAGAGAATAGGCTCAACTCCAAATACAATATGAAAACTGGAGATTTGTAGGCAAAGAACAGATTGGGGGTAGTAGAGAGAAAAGAAGACGAAACATCAGTGTTAAAGTGATTCTGGTTAAATGAACCTAATAGGATTCTTGCTGACAGCAGGCTAGGGTGATTGGATATCAGCAGAGGGATGGTGGCGGATGAAGAATTCGATCAGATATTAGGATGATCAGATATCAAGCATAAGGATTCTTGTTAAATGACTTAGCTATATTCTTGCTACACAAGATCAGACCCAACAAGGACAGACACTGAAGTTGAAGCTTAGAGGGCTTAGAGGAGCCTGGCTAAAGTTTGGCCCCAAACTATTTTTATCAATGTGTGCAGCAAATACTTTATCTATTAAAAAAGAAAAATATGTATTTTCATATGAGATAATTCACTTTCCAAGAGTGTAATTATTATCATATGAAGGTTTTCGAGAAATTTTTCCTACAATGCAATTCATGTTAATTTAGAATAAGATTTCTTTTTGGAGGATGGTTATGCAAGAAATGGACTCTTTAATCTTCACTATACAAATGTGACCCATGGAACAACAGCATTATATCACTTGGGGCTGCTTATTAAAATCCTGAATCTCACAGCCTGCTCCAGACCTACATATATTTTATGTATATATTTTATTTATATATAAGATATCTGATCGAATTCTTCATCCGCCACCATCCCTCTGCTGATATCCAATCACCCTAGCCTGCTGTCAGCAAGAATCCTATTAGGTTCATTTAACCAGAATCTCTTTAACACTGATGTTTCGTCTTCTTTTCTCTCTACTACCCCCAATCTGTTCTTTGCCTATAAATGTCCATTTTTCATATTGTATTTGGAGTTGAGCCTATTCTCTCTCCCCTACTGTAAAACACCATTGCAGAAATCCTTTGAATAAAGTTTCCCTTACCATCTTTAACAAACATAGAATATTTTTTCTTTAACAATATTACTCATTTTAATATTAATTTTAGTACAGGAAAACTAATATAATAAAACGTATATATATTCCCAAATGTTCCCAAGGTTCCTATACACATCTAGGTTTGAAGAGATACACATTAAGAAACCAATGAAGAAAATCTGGTGAAATATTCTCTGAGTTCTCATGTGTGGATAATAGTTTAGCTATGACCTCCATACTAAAAGCCAGTTTTCTGCATATAAAAGCTTTGGCATACATTTTCTTTTCTTTATTCTCTTAGATATGTTATTCTTCATATATCTTTGCTATCAGTCTGATAATAATTTACTTTTCTTTTTTAAATTTTGCTGTCAAATTAGTGTGTTTTCTATATGGAAATGTGGGGATATTAGAAAATTATGGTGCCCACGCCTGTCATCTCCTTCTAATATACTTTGACAAACAGTATTTTCGTATGTATGTTGGATATCCTGGTCCCAAAAGCTTATTGTAACCTCTTGGTATGTGATTTTAGCAATAAATCATTATTTTATATCTCAATGAGCTATTATTAACAGTAATATTAAGATACTTTATATTTTTCAAGTTTTTCTAGTAAGTCAATAGTCTTGTATCATGCATCTCTTTTACAATAAATATCTCTTTCTATTTGGCTCTTACATGCATACCCAGATAAACATTTGGTATATTATTGCAATAAAAAATAAGGAAATAGTCTTATATCATAGGTCTTTCTTATATACGGTTCCCACGGACAATTTCCCCACTCTTTCTTTTTACTCTTATAGGTATACCCGGGCAAACATATGGTACATTTTTGCAATAAAATTCCTATAAATAAAAAAAAATCCAAGTTATAAAATGTTCTTCATTATCAGGATGGGTAATATTCTAATGATGACCAATACCTAGGAATTATTTTGAATTGTTGTCTGAATTAAAGAGTGTATAAATTAGGTTTGACATAATCTGTATACAAATTATTTTTTCACTGGGTTTTTCATCTTTGAGAAGAAGTAATTGAGAATTATGTATATGTGGAATTTCTTAGTACAGTATATTCAATTACAGAGATGATGTCATATTTATGGCAGGTCCAGGCTTTAAGCATATTGAACAAATCCAATCTATCTATTCCTCACCCAACTAGGTAAATATATCACATTATAAACAAACAACCTCCAAGCTGACAGTTATATAGTAACTGAATATAATATTTGAGAGGAAAATTTCATATTTTGTAGAATGGTTTTATTTTCTGATAATGTAAACTATTGCATTCCTTCAATTTATTTGTTTCCAGATTAACTAAATAATTGTATATATTGTAACTGTGGTGGATACATAATATTTTCTGTTCCAAACCTACCCACTTTGAATAAATATGTTTCAAATTGAACCCAAATAAGGCAGTACCTCTATGGAGGTAAAATTAAAAGATTCAGGAGAATTTGGAAACCATATCTCCCAAGTTGTCAAGGTCTCATTCGCCATTAGTGGCCCCTCCCTATTTTTCTTTGTCAGTGTGAGAGATTATTGTTAAATAGAATACATCCTTTAAGTACACTGAAAAAGAGAAAAGGTTAAGCCCATATATAGTTTGAATGCTTATTAATGGTTATTATACACTACATATTAATTTATACATTACAAATAAGTCAACAAGCACACACAGTTCATTAGCTCCTAGAACCCAAACACAATAAAGAGTGGGTTCTTTGAGGAAATGGAACACTGTCAGTACTTTCTCTCCCTCTCATCCCTTTTCACAACTGCATGCTGTTTTTATTTTTGCTTACTGTAGATGCCTTCCTACCCCCACCCGAACAGAGAGCAACTTCAATGGGAATTCTGCATTTACATTTCTAGAATATCATCATCACTGGGGGAAAGGAAATCCACACTCCCACTATTGCCAGCTTGAAAAAAACAGAGGGATGGCTCAGATTGGCCCAGTTTAACCTTAATTAGGGTGACAAGGCATCACAATTGCTGGAGTATGTGTCATGTGGTCAGTGGAGCTCATGAAGGTTTATGATCGTGGTTGGAAATACACACCTGGAGGGCAAAAGCCATCACCATAAAAAAAGGCACAGGGTAGTGTTATAGGATGAGCTGTGTCCCCTCCAACATAATATGTCAAAATCTTAACACCTAGTACCTCAGAATGTCTGTATGTAGAGATAGAGTCTTTAAAGAGGTGATTAAGTTAAAATAAGGTCATTATGGTGGGCCCACATCCAATAACATTTGCATTTTTGTAAGAGGAAACTATGGCAGATATGTACATGTGCAGAGAGAAGACCATTGAGGACACAGGGAAAAGACAATCAGGAGAGAGGCCTCAGGAGGAAACAGTCTCCTAACGCGTTGATTTTGGATTTCTTGACTCCAGAACTGTGAGGAAATAAATTTCTGTTGTTAAACAACTCAACCTGTAGGACTTTGTTTTGGCAGCCCTAGCAAACTAACACAGTCATTCAAAGAAGGTAATCTGCTTCTACCATAACCAACCCACTTTCTATTATGATAAGAAACATAAAAATAGATACCCACCATAGACTATTCAACTAACATATGTCTGGATGAAGTTATAGATGATTATAAGATCTTTCCTTTAACCTTATACCTAACTCTAAAAAATTATAGCATTGGACCCACAGAACTTTTCATGATCCAGTTGTCTTTATCTATGGTTCACACATTTACATGTTATGTATTTTCTTAGTTTTTACTCATAAAACATTTAATATGTTTAATATGACATTTGGTACTTAATAATTTAGCACAAAAAAATGACATGTTCCAGTCATCTTACCTCAAAATAAGTTTAGTGACTCAATCTGGCTTTTTCCAGTACTTTCTTCTCACACCATTTCACCTTTTTATTCTACTTTGCTTATGCATATTCAAAGTCAGTTTCTCTTCATTCTAGTAAGAAAGAAATATATGTACATGCATAAATTATATGAATGGAGAGAAAATATACGAGTATAAGTTTTTAAGATAACTATCATCTTTCTTTAGTCAAGGCCAAAATATCATATTATTAGAAAACGTTTAAATCACATTAGAGTAAAAAAAATGTGCAAACTGTAGATTTTGCTTGGTGTTTCAAGAAAGAATATATCTTTCAATAAAAATTTATCTCACGGGTATATGAATGTAAATCATTTTCTTTCTTTTGCTGTTATAATGAATGTATTTAGATTCTTATTAAAAATTCCTCAATAAAAAATGTTGCAACATCATTTTAAGTTCCCTGATGAAGATACAGATGAGCAAAAACCAATGATTTTTGAGTGGGAAAAATGTAAAACTCTTTTTTATACAAGGGAAATAAGGTTTCCCCCTATTGGCTACTTACTACCCAAAGTCTCATATAGCTAGTAAAACTGTGAAAAACAATAAATTTCAAATGGCATCAACAACAATAAATGCTTCTTTCAAAACATATTTAAGAATGTCAATGAAAATAATTTGTATTTAACACATTCCTGCTCATAAACAAGTTATTTATGCTAAGTCTGTTTAACTTTGCTTTGTTACAATGAGATATAATTTGGGGACAACTGAGTATAATAAAGATATTTTGTTTCATGGAAGAATAAGATTACTTTTTCTCTCAAAAGTTTTCATATATGTCAATAAATTTGTATATACTCGGTGCTACCTTTATATTCTAATTATCTCACAGACAGAATTATCAGTATTTGAAATCATGTTTTTTCTCCCAAAAGCTAAAGTCCACGACTAGGTGGCTTCACTAGTGAATTTTACCAAACATTCAATGATTTAATATCTGTCCTCCTCAAACCATTCCAAAAAAATTGAAGAAGAGGCAAATCTTCCTAACTTATTTTATGAGGCCCACATTACCCTGATACAAAAACCTGGTAAGGATAACACAAACAAAGGAAACTATAGACCAGTACCTCTGATAAATGTAAATACAAAAATCCAAACCAAAATTCTAGCAAATCAAATACAACAACACGTTAAAAAGATTATACATCATGATCAAGTTGGGTTTATTCCAGAGGCACAAGGAAAGATCAACATATGCAAAATGATCAGTGTGACATATCACATAAACAAAAGATACAAATCATATGATTATAGCAATAGATGCAGAGAAAGCATTTGACAAGATACAGCATCCATTTATAATTAAAACACTTAATAAAATGGGTATAGAAGGAAAATACTTCAACATAATAAAGGCCATATATGACAAACCCTCAGCTAATATCATACATAATGGTGAAAAACTGAAATATTTTCCTCTAAAATTAGGTAGAAGAGAGTATTGCCACTTGTCACCACTGTTATTCAACATAGAACTAGAAATCCTAGTCAAAGCAATCAGGCAAGAGAAAGAAATAAATGCATCCGAATTGAGAATGAAGAAGTTCAGTTGTCATTTTTTGCAGATAACATGAGTCTTTATATTAAAACCCTAAAGAGACCATCAAAAAACTATTAGAAAAAATAAATACAGTAAAGTTTCTGGATACAAATCAATGTTCAAAAATCCATTGCATTCCTATATACTAACAATGAAATTTCAGAAACAAACAAAAAAGTATTCTCTTTGAAATTGCAACAAGAAGAATATAATACCTAGAAATAAACTTAACAAAGAATGTGAAGGACCTATACACCGAAAACTATAAGAAATTCTTAAAAGAAATTGAAAAAGACACAAGGAAATGGAAAGACATTCCATGTTTATGGATTGGAAGAATCAACAGTTAAAATGGCCATATTACCCAAAGCAATATACAGTTTTAATGCAATCCCCGTCAAAATCCCCATGGCATTTTTTAAAGAAATAGAACAAAAAAGCATCTGATTCATATGGAATCATGAAAGACCCTGAATAGCCAAAGCAATGCTAAAAAAAAAAAAAAAAAAAAAAAAAAAAAAGCTGGAAGTATCACACTTGCTGTCTTCAATTTGTACCACAAAGAGACAATAATCAAAAAACATCATTGTACTGACCAAAAACAGACACAAAGACCAATGGAATAGAACTGAGAACCCAGAGATAAACCTACACTATGTATGGGCAAATAATTTTTAATAAAGGAGCCAAAATCATACAATGGAGAAAAGAAAGTCTCTCCAATAAATGCTGCTGGGAAAATTGGAAAGTCATCTGCAAAAGAATGAAACTACAGTCCTATCTGTCACCATGTACCAAAATTAACTAAAAATGGATCAAAGACCTAAGCATAAGTCCTGAAACAATAAACTGCATAGAAGAAAGCATTGATGCTAAATTTATGGACCTTGAGCTCTAAGAGGCAACCAACCAAGTGGGAGAAGATATTTGCAAACAATGCTTCTGATAAGGGACTAATGTCAAAAATATATAAAGAACTCATACAACAAAACAACAACAACAAAACAAACCAATTAAAAAATGGGCAGAGAACCCAAACAGAAGACGTACAAGAGGCCAACAGATATATGAAAAAAATGCTCAATTTCAGTAACCGTTAGGGAAATGCAAATCCAAACCACAATGAGATACCACCTCACACCTGTTAGAATGGCTTTTATCAAAAAGACAAGTGATAACAAGTTGGAGAGGCTGTGGAGAAAAAGAAGCTCTTATATACTGCTGGTGGGAATGTAAATTGGCACAGCCGCTATGGAAAACACTATGGAGGTTCCTCAAAAAAATTAAGAATAGAATTACCATATGACTTAGTGATCCTTCTCCTGAGCATATACCCCAAAAATCTGAAAACATTTATCTGTAAAGATATATGTACCCTGATGTTCATTGTGGCATTGTTTATAGTGGCCAAGACATGGAAACAACCAAGTATCTTTTGATAGAGGATTGAATAAAGAAGATGAGGCATATATACACAATGGAATACTACTCAGCCGTAAGAGAAGATGAAATACTGGCATTTGTAACAACATGGATGGGTCTTGAAATTATTATGCTAAACTAAGTAAGTCAAACAGAAAAAGTCAAGAATCATAGGACTTCACTCATGTGGGATGTAAAACTGAAAGCAACAAAGGAACAAGACAAATAAAAAGAAACTCATAGACACAGACAACAGTTTATGATCTACCCAATTTCTATATTATATTCATACTGCTATAATTTTAAACAATGAATTTACTTTCATTGTTCCCAGAGAGGATGATAAAGTATTCAGGGAAAATATACTTATTGTTTTTCTGATATACTAAGTATCAGGGAGAATAAGTGGTAGTAGCATTTTATCTGACTGCAGTTCCCCACCTTTTTTTTGTTTTGTTTTTTTAAATCAGCCTTACCATTACAAAGTGAGACTGAGGGTTTTTATTTTGAAAGGCAGAAAGCACATAAAGGAAAATTATTGATCAGAACTTGAAGACAAAGTAGAAAAAAAGCTTTGTGTCATCCTTTTTAAAGGCCATTGCACATTAGCGTCTATATTAATCTGTCTCTAGATAAGGAAGGAAGGCCAAATTAAATCAGAATTTTAAGCTCCAATTTGATCTGCTTGTGTAGAGAAAACCTCAAAGTTTTATCATGCCAAATATACCATCTTAAGCAATTTCTTTCCTTTGACATTTTATCATGTGACAGACCAAGAATCACCACTGATTTCTCTTGGAGAGTTTAATTCACATGTGGTATCTTTTAGAAGACTTTCCTGACAAGAATAGCAATCATAATAAGAAATCAATCACTTTTTAAACATTTTTAAATATCATGTGGTTTACTTTCACACAAATTAAAGTTCTGGAAGGATTATGTCAAAATGGTTTAAATGCTGATGTAGTTGAATTCTTTCCAAAGGCCTGAAGAGAAATCTAGTGACTTGAGACACACTCTCAACTTTGTTTACGGCATATGGACAGGCTTCTATCTGACTGCCCCTGGCAAATTGTACAAAGTACAGTTTCTTTTGTGTGAACTTTTCTACAAGGGACTAATGTAGTAATAGGGACTTAGTGAATAAAATTCCCCTGGGAAAGTTTAGGAAGATTGAACGAATGAGGGACAAATGTCTTATTCCATGCAGTCCCCCCATTTTTCTATAAAATATCTTCATGATAGCAGAAAATGTAATCTTTTTTTTTTTTCCATTTTGTGGCAAACGTTTCAAGTTTATGGGGCATGTAACAGGATCCAGTCTATCTGTTCACATACAATTTCCCCTTATCCAGGAAAATCCATTTAGGGGTCTCAGAGAACTTCACCAAATGCCACTCTCCTGTCATGACACTAGAGGAGAGCCTACCTCTGGAACTTGGTCAGCTGCTAAGGGGTTTAGGAATTTAGAAACATCAGGGCATATGGGAAGTTTTACTGGAGCCCATTTCACTTGGCTTGGGTTGGAGAAGAAATACCCAATCCCTTCCCTCTTTGGAGAGGACAGCGAGTCCACAATATTCACTGTGTGGCTGATGAGTCATGGGCATCATTTCCATGAGAATGTAGAGTTCTCTAATGCATTTCTGATTAATTTAATGCAAATAGTACAAGGTCTTCCATTTTTCTAAAAAAATTATGCAAAGAAACAGACACCTCTTGTGTACCATGTTTCCCCGAAAATAAGACCTAGCCAGACAATCAGCTATAATGCATCTTTTAGAGCAAAACTTAATATAAGACACGGTCTTATTTTACTATAAGACTGGATATAATGTGATATAACAAAATAAATAAAATAAAGTAAATAAATAAAAATAAATAAATATAAATAAATAAAAATAAAAAATAAAATAAATACATAAATACATAAATGAAATAAAATAAATAAAATGAATAAAATATAGTATAGTATAGTATAATATATAATAATATAATATAATATAATATCAGATCTTATTTTAGTATAAGACCGGGTCTCATATAATATAATTAATATAATAATGTAATATAATACAATATAATACCGGGTCTCATATTAATTTTTGCTCCAAAAGACACAAGAGAGCTGATTGTCTGGCTGGGTCTTATTTTCAGGGAAACAGTATATATTTTTTATAATGGAGAGGAGAATAGTAAGACAGGCTTAATTAAATTAATTTTGGATTGTTTACTCATGGATTCTCTATATTCTGGGGGCTTTGGGCAATTTTTAAACCTCTGTACTTCAGTTTACTCTGTAAAATATGGGTTGAAACTTTACCTTATACATTTGTTTTTGTAATGTGATATTGTATGTAAATTATTTAGAACAGTTTCAAACACATATTAAAAACTTAAAAATTACTTATTAGGATTTGCTGTATAATACTCTGGGTGTTCATTTACATGGTCCAGCACTACTCGTGTACGGGAAGTTTGGATAACATTTTTATGAGATCTTTGGCATCTGCCTTTTTTATCATATAACTAAAGAGTGGTCCCATTTTGTTCCACCATCACCAAATGTTTTGGGAAAGAAAATTAATAGTCATTTTTGATCTTCTGAGATAATAAATAGATCAAAAATAAATGAAAACGAATTCCTTTATAATTTCAGAATGTATCAGGTTGCTGTAGGTAAGAAACCTAAGTCTACCCTGCACAGTGCCTGAATCCACTGACTACCTAAAAAGGAAAGTGCCATATTATTAAGGGTAATATTTATTTCATGTTTCTTTTCTCGAAGGGATTAAGATTTTACAGTCCTTCCAATTTATGAATATCCGAAGTTATATATGTGTTTTAATGTAAACATTTCAGAAATTTAAAAATAACAATAAATGAAGTTTTACGTCAAGGAGAAGACCGAGGAGTCATGTTTCTAGCCCCTTGGACTCTTTTACACTGTCATTTGGGTGACACAAGAGTCCCCAGATTGTGCTGCAGATCAAATATTTTAAACAGGGAAATACAAATAACATTTGAATTTATTTTGGAGAAGGAATCCTCCTGAAGGCAAGAGTGAATCTTCCTGAGAAGTGTCTGAGCATTCATAAGGAAAATGTTGAAGACAAAGTGCCTGAAGAAGTGAGTTCAAACTAAAGGCAAGGAATCCAAGTTAGGGACTGGGCACTGATGTGAAAACCCTACGGATTCTAGAAAAAGTATAAATCAGTGACAACTGATTCAGTGCTATCCACATTTGTTAAACAAGAAACCAGTTACAAGGCTCCAAACCAATTCAAAAGGGTTGAAAAACTATAGTTTCCCCTAGGTTTGAGAGGAAACACATTTACAAGCAGCCAGCCAGTTTCTGCCACACCCTCCACCATTCAAATATACATACCTGTGTGCATATCCGAATCAGCTCTTAATTTGTTCATTATAAACTTTATGGAAGAATAACTTATGTACAGTATCTTTATAAATTAATGAGTTTTAACAGTTATATACACCACTTATGAAACCACCACCACCACTCAAATACAGAATATTTCCTTCACCTCAAAGGATTTCTACAGCCCCTTTGCAGACCATTCCTCTCTTCAACTCTGACCACAAGAAAACATTGATTTGCTTTTTGTTATTGCATAATAGATCATGTTACATTTTGTATAACTGGAATCACACCTAATGTACACGTGTGTCTGGCTTCTTTTTCATAGCATGATAATTTTAAGATTCATCCCTTTTGCTGCATGTATCAATAAGTCATTCCTTTCCCTGCTGAGCAGTAGTATTCCATTGGAAATATATTGTTAGGTTGATGCAAAAATAATTGCGGTTTAAAAGGTAAAAATAATTGTAAAAACCACAATTACTTTTGCACCAAACTAATAAATATTGCTTATTCACATGCAAATTAAAATTTGTGTTTTATTCAGTTTTAAGCTACTGTAAACAAAGCTGCTATGAACATTTATGCTCAATTCCTTGAGCAGACATATGATTACAGCTCTCTTGGGTAAATACCAAGGCACAGAATGGTTGGGTTAAGTTATATGTAACTTTTTGTGAACTAGCCAAATGCCACAATGTTTATACATTTACAGAACCATCAGTGAATGACAGTTCCAATTGATTCACATTCAGGCCAATACTTGATATTACCAATGTTTTTAACTTTAGCCATTATAATGGTGTGTACTAGTATCTTGTAGTTTTAATTTTTGTTTCTGAGATTAGTAATGATTGATTATAAACATCATTTTATATGCTATTGTCTATTTATATATCCTCTAATATGAAGTTGCTAAACATTTTATCCATTTTTTTTTACTTTGGTAAGATAGAATTTCTTTACTTTATGATTTTTATGTTTTAATGAAGAAAATATTGCTCACACCAAGCTGGAAAGCTTTGTTCATGTTTTCTTCTAGGATTTTATAATTTTACCTTTTACATTTAGGTCTATGATCCATTTCAAGTTAATTTTATGTGTAGTATGAAAGAATAACTACTTCCCCACCCCCACTCCCCAGAGAGATAGTCAGTTGTCTGAGTACAATTTGTTTAAAATACAGTATTTTCCCTCTATTGAACTGCCTTGGCACTTTTGTTAAAAATTAGTTGATCATATGTGGATAGGTCTATTTTAGATTCTGTCCTTCTCCATTGATCTTCATGACTAGCCTCTTACCTTAACCACATTCCCTTGATTAATGTAGCATTGTAAGTCTTGAAATCAGATAGTGTACGCCTTCCAATATTTAAAAATATTGGTTAGACTATATTAGTTTGTTTTCATTTTCATGTAAATTTAGAATCAATTTGTGATTTTTTTCAGAAAAAGAATATGAGGATATTTATTCTGATTGCATTGAAGGATATTTATTCTGATTGCATTGAATCTATCAATCAATTTGAGGAGAGTCAGCATCTTACCAAGTTTTCTAGACCACGACCAGGTAACTCTCCATTCATTTAGGTAGGTCTTCTTTAATTATCTTCCAGAAATTGCTACAATTTTTCTTTTTAGAGGATTGTTATGTTTTGTTAAATGTATTCCCAAATGTTTGATGACTTTTGACACCATACTAAAGGAATTTTATTTTTAAATATTCAACTTTAGCTGATGGTAGAGAAAAATATAATTGATCTTTATATTAACACTGTATCTTGAAATCTTAGATATTTACTTTTTGTACATCCCTTCAGGTTTTCTAGGTCAACAATCATGTCATCTGCAAGCTATGACAATTTTAATTATTCATTCCTGAACATTATGCCTTTTATTTTTTGTAATCTTACTGCAAAGGCTAGAACTTCCTCACCAAAGACATAGATAAAATGTTTACAGACTTCATAGTCGAGGATAAATAAATGGACAATAGCATATAAAATGATATTTGTAATCAATAATTACTAATCTCAAAAAAAATTAAAACTACAAGATACTAATACACACCATTACAATAGCTTAAGTTACAAACATTGGTAATATCAAGTATTACAATATTGAACAAAAGCGATGAAAGAGGAAACTGTTTTTATTACTTTGTGGATGATACATTCAATAATTCAACAAAATGGGGGCAATTTTGGGTTATTTTATAAATAATTTTTTACCAGTTTACCAAAGTTGTCTTATTTTTAGTTGATAATTTTTTAAATGAAGATTGAACTTTTTCAAATTCTTTACTAATTCAACTGAAAGGATCATATGATTATATAACTTCATTCATTCTGTGATATTCTAGGTTTGTGCAAAAGTAATTGCGCTTTAAAAGGTTAAAAATAATTGCAAAAAACACAATTAGTTTTGCACCAACTGAATATATTACTTCTCAAATGTTAAACAAAACATTGCATTCTAGGGATAATCCCAGTTGGTCATGTATTATAACTTTTTTATACATTTCTAAAAATTATTTGCTAATATTTTGTTATAGATTTTTTCATTCATATTTATGACTTATGATGGATGTGCTGTGTTTTTCTTTTTTATCATAATGCTGTTGTCTAGTTTTTGTAGAAGGTTAATAAATACATCTTACCTCATGAAATCAGTTGTAAGTGTTCCTGCCACTACATTCTGAAAAGAAATTGTATGGAATTGAAAATATTTCTTCTTTGTATGCTTTGTATTATTCACCAATTAAGTGATCTGGTTTGGGGGTTGCCTTTGTTGGTAGTTTGTTTGTGTGTGTGTGTGTTTGTGTGTTAGTTTGCTAGAGCTGCCACACCAAAGATACAATAGCCTATGTTGCTTAAAAATTCAGAAGTTTCCCACTGCTCCAAGGTTCTCGAGGCTAGAAATCCTAGATCAAGGTGATAGCAGGTTTGGTTTATCCTGAGGCTTCTCTCCTTGGCTAACAGGTGGCCACATCCTCACTCTTTTCCCACAATGTCTTTCCTCTTTGATGAAGACACATTGCTGGTATCTCTCTGTGTCTAAATTTTCTCTTCTTCTAAGGACATCAGTCAGATTGGATTAGAGCCCAGCCCTAAGGTCTCATTTTAATGTAATCACCTCTATACAGACCCCAACTCCATGTACAGTCACATTCTGAGGTACTGGAGGTTAAGACTTCAACATGTAAATTTTAACTAGAAATTCAATTTCTTTAATAGGTACAGAAGTCTTCCAGTTATTTGCTTCTTCACTGAGCTTTTATGATTTGTACTTTTCAATAATTTGATCATTGCATCTAATTTGTGTTCACACAATCTAGTTTATACTATTCTCTTATTTTTATGTTGGTTAAGGTGGATATTGGTATCCCTTCTTTCATACTTGTTACTAGTGATTCCTCTTCTCTCTCGATTATTTTCCTTGACTAGTTTAGCTAAGAGTTTATCAAATGTATTGCTCTTTTGAAAGAACCAGTTTTTGACTTTGTTAATTTTCTCTTTTTTCCTCCTTGTAGTCTGTACTCTCATCCTTAATACTTCATTTTTGTGAACATGCCTTTGCTTTATGTTACTGCAGTATTATTAGCTTCTTAAAAGTATTTCACTTTAAATCTTTCCTCTTCTCTAACATTTAATGTTATTAGCATTCATTTAAATGATGCTTTAGCTATAGCTAATACATGTTGATATGTATATTTTCATTGTTATTCAATATGAAATCGTTTCCAATTTTCTTTATGGTTTATTCTTTGATGTGTTACACATGAAGATATTAATTAACTTTTGAAAAGGTGGCATTTTCCTAGATACCTTATTGTTATTAGTTACATTTAATACTGCTTTTTGTCAGAGAACATTCACGGTATGATTTCATGTAATTTAAATTTATCATGATTTGTTTTATAGTCCAGCCTTTGGTATAGTTTTGTTTTATTACTTTGGTTAGCTGATGTTTGGGGTTTTCATTTTTCTTTTTTTTTCTTTTTTAAAAAAATAAGAATCGTCTGTTAATTGGGCATTTTGGTACATATGCTTATCTGTCATTTAAAAAAATGCAGTTCCAAAGCTTTGGCCAAAAAATGTCTAAAACATGTGACAGCCTATGAATTTAATATACCCAAAAAAGCACTGTTCAAAGCATTTTTCAATTAGAAATATTCCAATGTTCCCAATTATTTCTGAGCATTTGGGCCAAGTAAGATGGCTATAACTTAAAGATAACAAGTAAAGTTAATGATTATTTATAAACCTTGATGTACATCCTCAAATTTGATAAAACGTATAATATTTCCAAGTTAAAAAAAATCATAGTATTCAAATGGTTTCTAATAATTTGATTCAGCAAAACTGAAGATAGTAGTATTTGAATTGTCAACTGGAAAATCATTAAAAAATAATTCTGCTGATAGATCTCTAGGTGACTTTTAGCATATGAAGTAGTAAAATTTTCAAATAATTACCATTTTAATTAAAAAAACTCCTATTACCCATTTGTTTCTCTTGTTTTTGGTTTATATACCACATATCAGTGAAATCATAGGGTTCTCTGCTTTTTCTGTCTGACTTACTTCGCTTAGCATTATACTCTCAAGATCCATCCATGTTGTCACAAATGTTCCTATATCATCTTTCCTTAAAGCTGAATAGTATTCCATTGTGTATATATACCACAACTTCTTTATCCATTCATCTATTGAAGGACATTTTGGTTGTTTCCATGTCTTGGCCACCGTAAACAAACCTGCAATGAACATTGGAGCACACGTGTCTTTATGTATAAATGATTTCAGATTCTTTGGGTAGATACCCAGGAGAGGGATTGCTGGGTCATATGGTAATTCTATTCGTAATTTTTTGAGGAACCGCCACACTGCCTTCCATAGCGGCTGCACCAGTCTACATTCCCACCAACAGTGTATGAGGGTTCCTTTTTCTCCACAGCCTCTCCAACACTTGTTGCTATTTGTCTTGTTGATGATAGCCATTCTGACTGGGGTGAGGTGATATCTCATTGTGGTTTTTATTTGCATTTCTCTGATGATTAGTGATGTTGAGCATTTTTTCATATGTCTATTTGCCATTTGTAAGTCCTCTTTAGAGAAATGTCTCTTCAGGTCCTCTGCCCATTTTTCAATTGGGTTGTTTGTTTTTTTGTTGTTGAGTTTCATGAGTTCCTTGTATATTTTGGATATTAGACCCTTATCGGAGGCACTGTTTGCAAAAATCTTCTCCCATTCAGTCGGTTGCCTCTTTATTTATACAAACAAATGAGAAACAAGAACTCATAGACACAGACAATAGTTTAGTGGTTACCAGAGGGTAAGGGGGGTGGGGGGAGGGAGATGAGGGTAAGGGGGATCAAATATATGGTGATGGAAGGAGAACTGACTCTGGGTGGTGAACACACAATGGGATTTATTGATGATGTAATACGGAATTGTATACCTGAAATTATGTAATTTCATTAACAATTGTCACCCCAATAAATAAATTAAAAAGAACAAAAAGAACAAAAAAAAACAGAAACAAATAAAAAAACCCTCCTATTACTACTTAATTATATTTACAAGTAAATTATCAGCATTTATATTTATTACAATTAAAAATGGGTGGCAGTACGAGTTGGGCAAGAGGCATGCTTAAATCTCTATCCTTTCATGTACTAATCAGATTGAATAAAGTTGGTTACAGCTTACAAATCCATCTAAGTTAGGACATACAACATAGAGAAAGAAGGGACCCACCAGTAGTGAACTATAGACACTAGAGACATATCTCACCACAGGAAAGAAAGGTGTGGCAGAAATTATTAAACCGGGAGTACCAAATTTAAACCGGGAAAATTCCAAAACAGAGTAAGATAAAGTTTGGAGGAAGAACATTCAGTAAGTTGAAAGGCCTATCTAGACCCATGTGGTAGAGATTGGAAATTTCACAAATGGCACCTCTGTCCAGGAATCTGCTGAGGGTGGTTCATTGTCTCATCACATACATTAATAATAATAATAATATATAGCTGTTATTCCATAAGAGATAAATTCCTTATCCTTTATACTTTTAGTTGTACTAATATTTAGGGGAAAATACTCTCTCCTCAGCTCATGTGATACCATAAACAAATTTTTTCAGTTGGTTTAATTTTGTATCTCAACACTCCTCCACATATTAGCTTATTGAGAAATTTCAACTCATTCTAGGATAGTTTTATTTATTTCTGGTTAAAATGTGTCATACATCCCACACACCAGTTCCCTTTTGATAGTAACTCATTACCTGAACTCTCAGTACAATTTCATAATCTTGAAATTAGTTTTGAATTACTAAAATACTTTCATTGTATTTCTTAAGACTTAGTCTATTTTAAAATTCCAATCTCAAATTTTTATAAATCCTTCTTTATATCTCCTTCAATCCACAGATTGTGGCTCTCTTGATTTGACATGGTAGGGAGGAGGTTTTTGAGGCAAAAGAGGGAAAATATAGATATGTCCTTACATGACTATAAGTTATTACAGTCTGCCCTCATTCCCAACACCAATTCCTATTTGGGGTTTGGCTGTTTCAAAGATCCTACTTCTTGGGCTGTTGAATTCATGGAGATGTCATGACATATCTCACTAATGCATAGATCACTCCAGATCGGTTTACTTTCACAATGATGGTTCTTCACAAGTTTAGCCACTATTTAGGGCTGTTTTCCAGTGATACTATACTATATTCCACTGATGTATACTCTTTGCATCCATATTATAGCCATCCCCTCAAGATTGTTACCTCAAACTTGAGTAGAAATGCATGTGTATATGCTTGGAATCCATATATATATATATATATATATATATATATATATATATATATATATATATATATATAAAATTTAAATGTATATACATATTTTAATTTTGGGGAAACTGGGTCTCTTTACCCATATTTCAGTAGCATAGTCACTGGGGTCAAATATATGGTGATGGAAAGAGAACTGACTCTGGGTGGTGAACACACAATGCAGTATATACATGATATATTATCGAACTCTATGCAATTTTACTAACAATTGTCACCCCAATAAATTTTAAAAAAGAAATATACATTTTAAAACCTATATTAGTTTACTAACCAATGTCACCCCAATATATTTTAATAAACAAAAAAAATTAAAAAGAATAACTAACCCTACTTTACATGGGACCCAGGCCTTAAAAGTGATTCTTCTGCTACCCTACTCCCTTGGATATAAAGAGGGGAATTACTTCCTTCTCTCGTATGTGGAAAACAATTCACATCTTTTCGTAACAACATTATTTTTCTAAAGGCCCAATTATCACTTATGTTAAGTAGGGATAAATGAGTGTTGGCAGAGCTACTTATCAAGCCTGTGGAGAGGGATCTCTGGTGCAACTGTTGGCAGGTTTCTGAACATAAATTGAAGGTTTCAGCACCTTTTGTTACATGACAGCATGACACACACACACACACACACACACACACACACACACACACACACTTGAATCTTTCAACAGCTCTGCTATATTTCCTAATACTTTACCAGTTACAACTTAGGACGCACCAGCAACAATCTAAAGCTACTGTGACTTACGACCAAAATGATGATAGCATGAATATCTACTCTATCTGAAAACATAGAATACACCCAAGCATAAGAAAAAAAAAAAGACATGTATCACAGTTATTTGATAACTGAGCGGTTAGATATGCTAATGCAAAGACTGACACTGCATAATTTTGCATGGAATCTCATGTTTTATGCATAGACAAATATGACCCATTATTAAGGAATATTTCATGACTTATTGAAATCTGGAGATAAGGATTGTGATACTAATTCTTCCAATTCAGGAAAATGTGTTCTAAGACATATTGTTTCCTATACCAATTATTGAAAGGCTTTTCTGAAATCTGACTGAGGAAGAACAAAATTAATACCTAATCAAAGCAAAAATTAATAAAAGAATTCTGGTACTTATATTTTCAGCTGTGTCTGAAACATTCTGATTCAAGTTTTCTTGGGATTTTTAAAATTATTATTATCAGCAAACTTCTCTGTACTTCACACGTATTTTTAACTAAGAAAATGTTAATCTTGAAGTACATTCATTTCATATCATATATTCACCTATCCTTCATATCATCTTGCCTCACATTTGACAATATTCAACATGTTTATATTATAAAAATGCTTAACAAATTGCAGAAAGAAGGAACATACAATACCTCAACATAATACAAGTCATAGCTAACACTATACTCAACTGTAAATAGTTAAAAGCTTTTTCTTTAAAACCAAGGACAAGATAAGGGTGGCCACCCTACCACTCTCTTATTCAATATGTTACTAGAAGTTCTAGCCAAATTAATCAGTCGGGAAACAAGAAATTAAACGACAACAAACATCTAAATTAGAAGGAAAGAAGTAAAATTGTCTTTGCACAGATATAACCTTATATATACAAAATCCCAAAGACTCCACCAAAAATCTGTTAGAACCAATCAACAAATTCAGTAAAGTTTCAAGATACAAAGTCAACATACAGAAATTAGTTGTGTTTCTGTACCCTAACAATAAAATATCTGAAAAAGAAATAGAGAAACATTCGTATTCTCAGTAGCATCCAAAACAATAAAATATTTAGGAATAAATGAAACCCAAGAGGTGAATATTCTGTACAAAGAAAACTAAAATAATTTGATGAAAAAAATTGAATGAGACACAAATATAAAGATATCCTGTTTTCATGAATTAGAAATATTAATGTTATTTAATTATCCATACAGCCCAAAGCCATCTATAAAGCGATGCATTCCCTATGAAAATTCCAATGATGTTTCACTGATAGAAAAAAAAAATCCTAAAAATTTATAGGGGAAAAAAAAAGAACCAACCTGAAAGCATTACACTTCCTGATTTCAAAATGTATATAAAAGTACAGTTATCAAAACAGTATGGTACTTGAAAAAAAATACTCACATAGACCAACAGACCAGAATTGAGAGCTCAGAAATAAACCTAGCATATAAAATAAACTAATATTTCACAAGGGAGCAAAGATTACTAAATGGAAATAGCACAGTCTCCTCAGTAAATTATTCTGAGAAAACTGGATAATCGCAAGCAAATGAGTATCTTACACTACCTAGCATAAAAATTAACTCTGGGTGATAAATACACAACATGATATACAGATGATGTATTACAGAATTGTATATTTGAAACCTTTGTAACTTTACTAACAACTGTCACCCCAATAAACTTTAATTTTAAAAAAAATTGACTCAGAATGGGTAAAAGACTTAAAAATAAAAACTGGAACTGTAAAACTCTTGTAGAAAAGAGGAAAAAAATCTCTTTGACATTGTTTTTAGCAATGATTTTGGGAGTATAATATTAAAAGCATAGCAAGAAAGTGAAAATAAACAAGTGGGAACACATCAAAGTAAAAAGTTTCTGCACAGCAAAAATCAACAAAAGAAAAGGCAATCTTTGGAATGGGAGAAATATTTTCAGACCATGTCTGATAAAAGGTTAATATCCAAAATATATAAGGAACTTGTGTAACTCAATAGCAAAAAAAGGAAAGGTCTGATTTTAAAAATGGGCACAGGACATGAGTAAACATTATTGCAGAGAAGACTACAGATGTCCATCAGGTACATTAAAATGTTCTCATCACTTATTGTCCAAGAAATGCAAATCAGTACCATAATGAGATATTACCTTATACCTGTTAGAATCACTCTCATCAAAAAGATAAGAGATAACAAGTGTTGGTGAGCATGTGGAGAAAATGGAAACTTTGTACACTGTTAGTGGGAATATAAATTGGTGAACCACTGTGAAAAACCATATGGAAGTTTCTCAAAAAATTAAAAATAGAACTGCCAAATGATCCCACACTTCCACTTTTGGGTATTTACCCAAAGAAAATGAAAAGAATAACTCAAAAAGACATTTACACCCCCATGTACATTGCTGCATTATTCATAATAGGCAAGATATAGTAACAACCTAAACGCCCACTGATGGATGAATGGGTAAAAAAATGTATGGAGTAGATATACAATGGAATATTGGTTAGCCATGAGAAAGAATGAAAATATTCCATTTGCAACAATAGGGACAGACCTTGAAAACATTATGCTAAGAGAAATAAGTCAGAGAAAGAAAGACATACTGTATGATCTTACTTATATGAGGATTCTCAAATGCTGACCTCATAGAAACAGTAGAATGGTGTTTACCAGGGGTTGGTGGGTGAAAGAAATAGGCAAATATTTGTCAAAGGATATAAACTTCCAATTACAAAGTAAGTTCTACGTATCCAATGTACAGCCTCGTTATTATAGTTAACAATACTATATTATATACTTGAAAGTTTCTAAGAGAGATTTTAAATGCTCTCACAAAAAAAAAAAACAAAAAGTAATTGTAATTATGTGACATAATGGAGGTGTTAGTCAATGCTATGATCATGGCAACCATTTTGCAACACATGTGCATCAAATCAAAAGAATGTACACTGTCAATTAAATCTCAGTGAAGCTGGAAAAATAAAAGTATGCAATATGGGATGTACATTGTGACAATAATAAAAAGTGTGAGGAAGAGATGTTAAATTGTAGAGTTGTGTGTGACTGAACTTTAGTTATCAATTTATAATAGACTGCAATACTTATAAGATCATTTATGTAAGCCCCAAGCTAATCACAAAGAAAAAAAACACCTGTAGAAGTTACACAATTAAAGAGAAAGGAATCAAAGCATATTAATACAAAAAAAATCAATAAAACATAAAGAAAGACAGTAACATATGAAAAGAGAAACAAAGAACTGGAGAGTAATAGAAAGCAACAAAATGTAAATATTGATTTTTTTTACTGATAATTACTTTAACTATCACTGGATTAAACTTTATATCAAAAGAGGAATGTCTGAATTGATTTTAAAAAACAAGATAAAAATCACATGCTATTTGGTATAAATATACTTTAGATTTAAGGACACAACAAAGGCTGAAAGCGAAGGGATGGAAAAGATATTCCACGCAAATGGTAACCAAAATACAGAAGAGATGGCTCTAATTATATCAGACAAAATAGATTTTACTCTAAAACTGTCACAAGAAACTAAGAAGAGTCTTATATAATGATAAAAGGATCAATCCACCAGGAAGATATAACAATTATAAATATATTTACACGCAAATCGGACTGCCTAAGTACATACAGCAAACATTACCAGAACTAAAGGTAAAATAGACAGCAACACAACAACAGTAGGATGTTTTAATACCCCACTTTTTATAATGGATAGAACATCCAGGAAGATAATAAATAAACAGTGACCTGAACATCACTATATACCTAATCAATCTACACAGAACATTTCACCCAACAGCAGCAGAACACATTCTCAAGCACACATGTAACTTTCTTTGGAATAGATTATATGGTACATCAGAAAACAAGTCTTAAATTTGTCAAGTTTGAAATCATACCAAATATCTTTTCTGACCGCAGTAAAAGGGTTTGAACAACATTTGATTAAAAAGAAATAAAAAATGGATTAAAAAATTATGACAAAAATGAATAGGAAAACACAAATACCAAAACTTATGGGAGGTGGTAAAAATGTATTAAGAGAAGTTTAATGCAATAAATGCCTTCATTAAAAAAAAAATCTCAAATAAACAACCTAACTTCATACTTCAAAAAGCTAGAAAAATGAACTAAGTCCAAAGTTAGCAGAGGAATTATTTTAGAGCATAAATAAACAAAAATAGAGAATAGAACAATATCAAAGACACTAAGAGCTTATTTTTAAAGGTAAACAAAAAATAACAAACCATAAAAACATAAAAAAATAACAAACCTTTAGTTGTATTAAGACAAAAAGATAACAAAATAAAAATCATAAATGAAAGAGGAGACATTATAACTGATAATACTACAGAAATAAAATGGCTCATGACAACACTAAGAACAATTATATTCCAACACAATAGATAATCTAGAAGAGGAGGATAAATTTCTAGACTTACAACCTACCAAGATTGGATCATGATTAAATGAAAGTCTGATCAAACTTGTAAGTAGTATGGAGACTGAATCAATGATCAAAAACTCCCAACAAAGATACCCTAGTACAAAAGGACTTCATGGGTAATTCTATCCATTTAAAGAAAAATCAATACCATTCCTCAAACTTTTTCATAAAACTAAGGAAGAGGGAACACTTCTAAATTTATGTGATGTCAGCATTACCCTGATACCAAAACCAGACAAAGACTCTACGAGAAAACTATAGGCCAATAACCCAGGTGAATGTAAATACAAAATTTTTCAACAATATACTTGAAAAACAAATTCCAACATAATATTAAAAGTATTATACGTCGTGACTAAACAAGATTTATTTCTATAATATTACAACATAATATTAAAAGTATTATACATCGTGACTAAACGGGATCCATTTCTAGGATGCAAGGGTGGTTCAACATAACAATAACAACAATAACAACAAAACAATAAAGGTGATACACCACATTAATACAATAGATCATAAAAACCATGCTTTTCTCAATGAATATATAAAAAGAATTTGACAAAATTCAACACCCTTTCATGATAAAAACAATCAACAAACCAGGTACAGTAGTATCTCAATATAATAAAAACAATATATGAAAAGCCCACAGCTAACATCATACTCAAAAATACAAAACTGAAAGCTTTTCCTGTAAGATCAGGAACAAAACAAGGATGCCTACTATTCTCACTTCTATTCAACATGGTACTAGAAGTCCTACCCAAAGCAATTAGGCAAGAAAAAGAGTAGTCATCGAAATCAGAACAGAAAGAAATAAATTGTCCGTTTGCATATATCATGGTTTTATGTATTGAAAATCCTAAATATTTCATTTAAAAAGTTAGAACTAGTAAAAACAAAATCAGTAAAGTTGCAGGATAGTAAATCAACATACAAAATTCATTTACATTTCTATACCCTAACACTGAGCTATCTTAAAAGGAAATTAGGGAACAAATTCCCATTTACAATTACAACAACAACAAAAAAACACTTAGAAATAAACTTAAATAATGAGGTGAAAGATTTATATAATATAAACTATAAAACTGGGATGAAAGAAATTAATGAAAACCCAAACAAATGGAAAGATATCTGTGATCATGTATTGGTAGATTATTATTAAATGTCCATATTGCCCAGAGTAATCTACAGATTCAATACAATCCCTATAGAAATCCCAAAGAATACTTAAATAGAAAATGAATTACAAAATGTACATAAAATTACAAAAGACTACAAATAGCCATATTAATCTTGAGAAAAAAGGAAAAGGTGGAGGCATCACACTTTCTCTTCCCAAAATACATTACAACACTGCAGCTATCAAAATAGTATGGAAGTGGTACAAAAACAGACATGTAGACCAGTATTTCAGAATAGAGATCCCAGAAATAAGTCCTCACATGTAGTCAACTGATGTTGAACAGGGGTGCCAACAACTCAGAGTAGATAATTGTGACAGAAAAAATGATATTCACATGTAAAAGAATGACATTGGACTTATATCTTACACCATACTATAAAATCAACTCAAAACAGATTAAAGACTTATACTAAAGACCTGAAAATGTAAAACTATTATAAGAAAACACAAGGAAAAAGCTTTATGTCTTGGGTCTTGATAATAATTTCACATATATGACAACAAAAGAGAAGGGAACAAAAACAGAAAAAGACAAGTGGGACTTTATGGCTTCTAAATGGGACTAAATGGCTTCTATACAAAAGAAAAAAATCAACAAAATAAAAAGGTGATTTATGAAATGGTTGAAAATATTTTTAAACTGTATACCTGATAAAAGCTTAATCTCCAAAATGTGTAAGGAACTTGTAAAACTCAATAGCAAAAAAACCTAAAAAAAACAATTTTACAATGGGCTAAGGAAGGACTTGGATAAGCATTTCTCTGAAGAAGATACACAAATGCCCAACATGAATGTGGTCAATGGTTAACATCACTAATCCGCAGGAAAGTACAAATTGAAACCACAATGACATATCCTTTTATACCTCGTAGGATGGATATTATCAAAAAATAAGAGACCATAAGTGTTGATTAAGATGTAAGAAATGGAATCCTTCCATACTGTTGGTGGGTTTTCAAAGTGGTGTGATCATTCTGGAAAATAGAATGGAGTTCCCACAAAAAACAAAAAATAGACCTTTCATAAGATCCAGTAAGTCCGCTTCTGGCTATTTATCTGAAAGAATTAAAATTAGGATCTCAAGGATATATTAATACTCCCATGTTTGTTGCAGCACTATTTGCAATAGCCAAGATGTAAAAACAACTAAAAGTTCAAAACAGATGAATGGATTAAGAAAATGTGGATGTGCTTTATATACCCACAATGGAATACTATTCTGCAATAAGAAAAGGTGAAATAGGGCCATTTGTGATAACATGGAAGGACCTTGAGATTATTATTCTAAGCAAAATAAGTCAGACAGAAAAAAATCAAGAGCCATATGATTTCACTGATGTGTGGGATGTAAAACTGAAAGCAACAAAGGAACAAGACAAAGAAACAAAAACTTACAGACAATAGTTTAGTGGTTACCCGAGGGTAAGCGGGGAGAGGGGTGGTAGATGAGGGTAAACGGGATCAAATATATGGTGATGGAAGAACTGACTCTGGATGGTGAACGCACAATGTGATATATAGATGATGAATTACAGAATTATACACTTGAAACCTACGTAACTTTACTAAACATTGTCATCCAAACAAATTTAATTTTTTAAAAAAGAAAGTTATTTTTTCTTTACAGCCCTTGTACTTGCTAATATTGTCTGAATAAAGTGTAACGGTGCAATAAAAACAACAAAAAAGAAAATGTGGTAGATACATACATCATTATCCAATTCAACCTTTAATAAAGGATTTTAAGTTGATTATTTGAAGAGAATGTTAAAATAATAAACCCAATGCAAACCAAATATAAAAATAAGGAAGTAAATACAAGTACAAAATCTTAAATGAGAAAACAAAAAATAGTTATAAATTATCACAACACTGTTATAACTATATCCAGGGAAGCAAATTTCAGGAACTAATAACGTGGTAGGTTACAGAAGGTAATTCAGACAGGGGTAGCAATAACACTCTGACTCTATTTTTCATATTTTAAATATTATTGATGACATGAAAAAGATATGAAGAGATAGTAAAATACACCACAGTTTGGGATGAGAAGACTATAATTTATTCAAACATATTTGAAGAAATATAATTTATTCAAATATAATTTCTTAAAAAATGAACATGAACTCAATGTACTTTCAATTTGCTTAAACAGACATTAAATTAGAAAAAATATATATTCAAAAATATAGTATATCATAGTTAATAGTACAATATAAGTTCCAGTTCAAGAATCGGATGTAGTTGGAATACCCTGAAATCACCTCTTCCCATGGAAACACCAAATCTACAGGTACATATGGAACAATTTCCTCTGAAAAAAATCTGAAAACTAGCTGAGCCACTCCTACACATAGGGCAAATGAGAAATAAATCCCTTATCAAAGCAGGTAGGAGAGGTAGAGACAAAAACTCATCATAAACCCCATGCTGTCAAAGCAGCCTATAATTGGAAAGGAACTCAAAAACTGAAGCTTCTCCCTGGGGAATAAACGACTTGATGTCCATGTCCGACAGTTCAGCAATTCATACCTCAACTTGAGACACAAGACCCCAAAACATGCTGCTTGGAAGAATCAATGGAGCAAGGCTACAATGAATTGAGAAAAACCTCTTAAAGGGCTCACACACGTGGAATCACCCATGCCAGGGTCCAACACAGAGACAGCCCATTGCACAGCACCCATAATTTATATGAAAGAAGCTTACTAGCTTATCTTAAGGCATCGGCCTAAGGGGCAGCCATCTGATTTAGCATACATCTAGGAGCCTGCTGAGACACACTCCAAGGACATAGCTGGCAGGCACATCTTTGCCGTTTTCCTCTGCCTCGCTCCAGTTCTCTAGTATCTCCCAGAAAAACGTTTGTAACCTCAACAGATGCCCTTATTTTTGCAGATGTCACCCAGTAAATACAAATAGATAGCATGACTCTCGTGGGTCAATGGGACTTATGCTTGAGGGTCCTACAGGACTGGAACCAATGGTGAAAGTGTTTTTAACCAGCTACTAACTACCTTCAGGGCACAGAAAGAGGCAACAAAAGAGTTTTACTATAAAGGCCTACTATTAATATTAGCTTTTCCCGAGACCTCAGAGGGGAGATGTCATTTTTGTGCTCTTCCTCTGCTGTGCTCCAGAGTGCCTATATTTCCTGGAAGGGGCGGGGGGAGCTTTGACACACACCTGGTGCCCCGGTTTTGGATGTGGTGCCTAAGTTTTGCAGTTGTGGCTCAGGAAATGTTCCTTGATTACCTGGTTCTTGTGGCCAAGGGGGCTTGTTTTCATGGGTTCCATTAGACCATAACAACTGCAGAGACAGTTCCTGGCAGAGCACTATTCTTAGGCACTGCACAGATAGCAGACTGAAACAAACCACTCGTCTTTCTGTAAACAAAGGCTATTTGTCCTGAATCTTCAGTTTGAGAGGCAGATGTTTGGCTTGGTCCATGTCTAGAGGCCTAGAGAGATACTTTCAGGGAACAGAGGCTGGAAGTTGCCATTTTTGTGGTCTTTTTAGGCATCACTACAGAGTTGACTGACACTCTCAAAAAAGAAACTTATCCCCCTGTCTGGCACCCCAATTTCATGAAGTTGATAAAATTTTAGTGAACTAGCAGACAGCAGAGTAGACCCCATCACATCAGAGCATAAAAAAGAAAAAAGAATGAAACAAGTGAAGATAGCTTAAAGACTTATGAGACAACATCAAGCGACAATTGCACTATAGAGGTCCCAGAAGAAGTAGAGAGACAAAGAGGCAGAAAACTTATTTGAAGAAATAATGGCTAAAAACTTCCTAATCTGGAGAATAAAAACACACCCACATTAAGGAAGTTGAGAGAGTTTCAAATAAGGTGAACCCAAAGAGACCCACATAAGTTGCATCATAATTGAAGTGCCAGAAGTTAAAGACAAGGAAATGCAAATAAATATCACAATGAGATATTGCCTCACACCTATTAGAATGATTATAGAAAAACAAACAAACAAAACAAACAAGAAATAAACAGTGTTGGTGAGGATGTGGAGAAAAGGGAACCTGTGTGCACTATTATGGGAATGTAAACTGGTACAGCCACTATGGAAAATTGTAAGGAGGTTCCTCAAAAAATTAAAAATAGAACTATTCTACTCGAATGATCTAGCAATTCCATATCTAGGTATTTATCCAAAGAAAATGAAAACACTAATTTGAAAAAACATATGCACCCACATGTTCATTGTGGTATGATTTTTAACACCCAAGATAGGGAAACAACCTAAGTATCTATCTATGGAGGAATAAAGAATGGGATGCAAGCACGTGTGTTCTCTCTCTCTCTCTCTCTTTCCCCCGACCCCCTCTGAGATATAATTCAGCCTTGAGACAAAAGGAAAACTACCATTTGTGAGAAGATGGATGGACCTCAAGGGCATTATGCTAAGTGAAATAAGTCTACTGACAGAGATGAATACTGTATGATCTCCCTTATATTTGGAATCTAAAAACAAACAAATAAACCCAAGCTCATAGATGCAGAGAACAGATTGGAGGTTGCCAGGGGCAGGGGTTGAGGTGTGGGTGAAGGGGGGTCCAAAGGTACAAATAAGTAGTGGGGATGTAATGAAACCATAGAGATTATAGTTAATACTGTATTGCAGAACTGAAAATTATAAGAGAGTAGGCCATAAAAGAAAAAAAGTATAACTATACTCATATATGGTGACAGATGTTAACTAGACATTATGGTAATCATTTTGCAATGTGTGCAAGCATAAGATCATTATGTTGTACACCTGAAACTAATAATGTATGTCAATTATATCTCAATGAATATTAATACAATATAGACTTGGTGTAGACAATGATTATAATTTCTGGTCTCCCAAATATTAGCTGAACTATAAAGAATAAATTACTCAAACTCTCTGAACCTAAATTGATCTTTTGATGATTACATAAAATAGCGTAAATAGTTTTGTAATGTATTATATAAAGAAATCCTGAATTAATGGTAGCTGTTATTTTTAATAAACTTCTCATCTATCATCAGTATAGCTGTTAGTTAAATTCTTTTACAAACAAGGAGAGATATAAAAATAGAGCAATATAAGTGTCATTAATTTTCTTAAATTAATTTATCATTTTTAAGAGTTCCGACTTAGGAAAAACAGAATTATCCTCATTTTATTTATAATAATCTAACAGCCAAATAATTTAAATAACTAAACCATAGTCTCAAAGCCAAGCATTCAGGCTCCATTTATGATATGCCATTCTTTTTTCAAGGTTAACATGTAACAACTGTTAATACAACGTTTCAAAATTCTCTAAGGCTATAGTAAAACTAGCAATTTTAATAAATGCATCCAGAAATAAATTATAGTCATAAAAACAATTTTTGGTTGGTCTTCAACAACTTAAGAAATATATGTGAGTTTAAGAATTTACCAAAATTTAGGAAAGCAATTCACATTAGTAATAACATGGGCCAAAAATTTACTCCCTATTTTCACTCTTCAAATTGTAACTGAAAGATGAGAACATTAAAATGAAAAAAAAAACACACTCATAAATTTATAAAGGGTCTATTTTATCAAACTGCCAACATGGATAATAAAACACATTCCTAAGATTACAAATAATGAAACCACATGTATTTGGGGGGGGGTGAAACCTCAGCAACAGTAAGTTAGGAAGAACTAGTCTTGTTTTATGCACATTTAAGAAGAGAAAGAATGGTCCAGTTTTCTTTGAATGTCATTTTTTATTCAAAGGTTACTACTCATTGATATATTTAGAAAAGTATTATGAATAATGATATCCCTAAACTCCAATTAGGTTCTGCAAATTAGAATTAGGTCAGATGTTATGCCAGATATAGTCTAACAAATGTGACCAGAAGTCTTGAAAATGAAGACAAATTTCATTAATTGTAGAAACATTTGTTTCAAAAGAGAACGTTTATTCTTTTGGATCTAAACGTGCCCAAAAGAGAAAATTCCACAAGAGGTAGAACTCTGAATTCAATTGATAACTAATGCAATATACTACAAAATAAAATAAAGTAAAATAAATAGAAATGAATGCTTCAAAGTACACTTTAATTTGAAGTTCTTGGAAGTTCTTTATCTATTGTTTTAATTTTGTTCATTTTTCTCCTTCCTTGACACAGTAAATTGATCTTGTATCATTTCAAAGCACATCTTCAAGCCTGTTATTTTTATTGGTCGTTCCGGTGAATTGAGTAGGAAAGCAAAGTAGCAATCAAACTGATAACTTTAAAAAGAGTAAATTTGGTCACTTTTAGTTACTGTTTTTGTTTGTTTGTTTTTGGCAATGGGAGAAAAGGAAATAAAGATTTTACTTCTTTAAAATCAGATTTTACTTCTTTAAAAGTAAAGATTTTACTTGTTTAAAAGTAAATCTTTAAAAGTAAAGATTTTACTTCTTTAAAATCTTTAAAATCAAGATTTTACTTCTTGAAATTGACAATCCAGCATAGGACAAAAAGATGTATAAATACAGAGATGTCATAGCATATTTCTGCTTATGTGAACAGGTGGAAATCTATATATCCTAATTTATACAATCCCCAAACACTCAATTATTTTAGTCAAAGCATAGATCGCCTAATGGAGGTGATGGGGTTGAGAAGTCTAAAATATAAAAATTTTCAGAATCACTTGGATATGCATATATAATGTTTCACTATGGTATTCCTTTACACTTATACTTTTTTAAAACTCAAATGCACAATAATTTATTTGCATCCAATTTCTCAAGTCAGCCATTAGGGCTGGTCTTAGCAGGACTCACTCAAGTATCTGTAGTCAGAAGCAGATTAACAGGGGCAAAAGCACACCAGACCTCTTGATGCCTAGACTCACACTGGCACATTATCACATCTGCCACTTTCTATTTATCAAAGAAAACCACAAGGTCGTCACACATTTAAGGGATACAGAAATAGACTCCAACTCTTGAGAATAGTCGTTATAAATTAATTGGGGGGAAAAACGTGAATACAATGAGAGCAATCATCAGGGTCAATTTTGCAAATAGCATACCACAAATAGTTTACAAATTGAAGAAAACACATGCTAAAAATAAAAGTTTCAAACAGTATAGAACATTCAAAGATGAAAGAAACACTCACTTTCCTGATTATCACAATGTAACTCTACTAGTATACTTAAGCATCATTCCTAAAATTTCTATGAACATAAATATGTGTGTGTCCATTCTGTTTCTGGGTAACACGGAGTAACAAAGCACACTTCACCTGGTCTCTGCCACTGAATTCAACTATAAAACCAGGACAGAACGTATGGAAGAGCCACTTGAGCAGTTTGGAAGGAAATAGTAGCAGTCAGATCGAGGAAGAACACCAAACTGGAAGTATCACTGAACCAGTAATGGATTTACCATTGTTCCCTCAAACACACAATATGCCCAAGCCTGAACTCAATGCAGCCAGAAACCCTGATGTGAGTAGTGTGGCAACTACAGAGAGAGCTCCAGTAGTTACTGTGTGGAGCGAGAAAGGGAACTAACTCCTTCCTCGGGAGAGTATGGAAATACACTTTTTGTTTTGGTTTTTTGTTTGCTTGCTTATTTTCTTTTCTCTGTTCTCTTGCCCAGTCCCCATGGGGTGGTGGTGACAGTGGCAATGGCAGCTAAGGGAAACTGCAGGAGCCCCCACCACTGAAGAATGGAAAAGTCCCTCTTCCTTTAGTGGAACTGCCGTTCTCAGAGGGTTGGGGCATTCCCACTGTTTTCTTTATCTCACTTTCCATTCTCCACTCAATGCCAGACATGGATATAATTATGCAAATGTACAGCAGAGCAAGTTAATTAGTGTTGCAAGTTTTTGGCTGAATGACAGACAAGGATAATTTTATGGAAAGTACTGGAAAGACTCAAGAGTAAAGGAAGCTCAGAAAAGAGACATACTAAAATTGTTTACAAACTCCTGGGCTCACTCCCTACCTGAACATGCATAGATTTGTTCTTAATTGGTATACCAAAAATTCTGAGAACTGAATCAATGAATAGACAATCACCCAGGTTCTAAAATGATCACTTGGGTGGCCTATGTCTGCGATCAATCCAAAGAACATTGAAAGGGTATGAAAAAATAAAACAAACAATGAAACCAGAAGGTATGCTAGAACGTGGGGCTTCACTTTAATCATGTTAACTACCAACTAACACAAAATTATTAACACTATCCACAGTACTTTGACAAGACCCAGAGTCTTACAACGTAATAGTAAAAATAACCAGGTTATAATTTATAATTATTTGGTATATCAACACAAACATTTCAGCTCACACCAAAATAAGCTATTATCTGATAAAAACTTTAATGTGACCATTATAAAAATTCTCAAATAAGTGATTGTGAATGTTCTTTTAACAAACATAAAAATGAAAAGAGCCAGTAAAGAAATAGAAGATTAAAAAAGAAACAAATGGAAATATTAGAACTGAAAATTTTAAATAACAAGAGTAAATATCTCACTGGATGATTTCAATAGCAGAATACAAATGACAGAAAAAAAAGCCAACGAATCCTTCAAGGTAGATAGATAGAAAATATTCAATCTAAGTAACAGAGAGAAAAAAGACTGGGGGAAAAAAAAAACGAACAGAGCTTCAGGGACTGTGAAAAATGAACAAGTACTCTAAAGTTCATGTTAGCAGAGTTCCAAAGGCAAGAAGAATGTGGTGCTGTAAAGTATTTGGTGGAAGACAAAAATTGACAAATTCGAGGACGTCAATGAACCCAGAATGGATTAAGCACAATAGATCTTTGTGCAGATGCAGCACAATCAAACTGCTAAAAACTAAACACAATAAAACATATATTGAAAGCAGCCAGAGGAAAATAATATATTAAGTACATGAAACTATTTAAATGACTGTAGATTTCTCATCAAAATCATAGGGGCCAGAATGAAGCTGCACATCTATATAAATTATTGCTAGAATTGACCTAAAATATCAGTTCTTCACAGTTATCATTTTTTGTGTGTGTGATGAGTACACCTGAAATGTACTCTCTCATATTTCCAGTGCTCAATACAGCACTATTATTAACTATTATCATCATGCCTGCCTTTTGACCTCTAGACTTATTCATCCTACATAACAGCAACTTTTTACTCTTTGACCAACATTTCCCCTTTTGTCCACCCCCAGCACCTGGCAACTACCCTTCTACTCTCTGCTTCTATGAGTTCAACTTTATATTTCTAAATATTCCACATATGAGTGCTTGCTTTCTCTGCATGGCTTATTTCACTTAGCATAATGTCCTCCAGGTTCTCCCATGTTGCTGCAAATGGCAGGATCTCCTTCTTTCTCATTGCTGAATTATATTCCATTATATCTACATATTCATATCTCACATCTTCTTTATCCATTCATTTGTTGACTGAAGTGGCACAATTTAAAGTGCTAAGTAAATACATGTGTCAACACAGAATTCTGCATCCAGAGAAAATAGTCTTAATGAAGGTAAAATGACAACATTTTCTTATGAAAGAAAACTAAGAAAAATCACAGCCAACAGACCTGATCTAAAGGAATTGCTAAAGAAAAGTATTAATATAAGAGGAAATGATATAAGAAGGAAACTTGGAAAATTAAGAATAAAGGAAAAGTGAGGGGAATTGTAAATAAATTATGTAAATTAAATAGATTATCTGAATTCTTCAACGTATATTTGAAACAAAATTAAAGTATTGTATAATAGGATTTTCGGTATATCGAGATGTAGCACCTGCAAGAACTACACCATTAAGGAATGAAGGTGGTAACATTTCTACCTTCCAATTTGAGAACAAAAAAAGATGATTCTAAATAGACTATGAAGAGTTATTTATGTATTTTAAAAATCCTAGAGTAACAACTAAAAAAAAAACTATACAAAGAGGTATTAAATACACAATATATAAATTAAAATAGAATACTAATTTTTTATAAATATATAACAGGTTCTATTCTTTAAATGAGTGAAATAAAACAAAGAGAATGAAAAACAGGAAAAAAAATAATAAACCTAAATCTACACCATAGTCATCTTAAATAATCTCAAAATATCAATTAAATGATATATTTTGTCAAAGTGGACCAAATACCACATGACACTATTACACACTATCAGCAAGAAACTTATTACAACTATTATGATATAGGTAGGCTGAAGGCAAAAAGATGGGAAAAGATCTACCATAATAACACTATAGAAGCAAACAAGAGTGGCTATATTGACAAAGTCAACTTCAGAACAAAGAGATAAAACATTCTTTTGTTTAATTTATTATAAGTAACTTTAATATTATCACTGCATCTATTCATAGTTTACAGAACATTTCACTCGTCATTGTTAAGTATATATTTCTCATAAATCTTTTTGTTCAGTATATATTTCACTCGTCATTGTTAAGTATATATTTCTCATAAATCTTTATCAACTGGTTATCTCTAAGATCTTTAGGCAACAATGTTACTAAATTATTATTCCAAATTATTGTCTCATTATTGAACATAGATTGCAAAAGAGTTAAATCAGCGTCTATTATGGACTAACATAAAATGTTAACAAACTAATCCCATTCACATAAAAATGAAGAACTGTATATTAACAGGAAATAGAATAATCAGTCAGTAGAAAATGTGGAACCCTTGAAAAGATAAATAGTAATAATTATATAAAAGAAAAATATATTCTTCTTGGATCACACTAAATCTGTGAGAATGCACAGAGATATTAATTTAATGGTGCTTAGATCATGCACAATCTCAGATCTGGAATTACATGATATAGGAAACCAATCAGAAACATCACTTCTATACATGAAATATGTATATACTTGCCCAAACTATTCTCACACAAAGGTTAAATGTTCAAAGATATATAATAGGTAAGGCGTACTACCATATTGCCTTTATTAAGGTGGGAAAATGAAACATTTTAAATTTCAGTATGTGCATAATATACAATTTGAAATTTTTATTTCAATAATTTTTTTGACAAATACAAAAAAATATTCATTTCATCAATGCTCAGAATGTAAGAATGTAAGAATGTAATTTAATATGTAAGGATGTAATTTAATATGTAAAACAATAATCTTGGTCAAAGCTGGTCTTATCTTTTGTTTTATTTCTTTTTTAATTAAATTTATTGGGATGACATTGGTTAGTAAAATATATAGGTTTCAAGTGTGTAGTTATATAATACACCATGTATATATCACATTGTGTATTCACCACCCAGAGTCAATTCTCCTTCCATTACTATATAGTATTTGACCCCCTCTACGCTCCACTAAGTTGGTTTTATCTTTTAATCCACACACCATGCTAGTGCCTTCAAGTGGTGTACTTTCGCATAAATAAACTATAGCTCAGAACTAATTAGCATTGCAATGAGGAAGATAAATTAAGTTGTTTTTTGAGTAATATGAACAGATGGCATATATCTTATACATCAAATTTTGTTTAAAAAGGATACCTAATTAACCTCTACTCAGTAACAAGTATTTTTATGTCAGGTATCTAATGAATAAGATTAATGTAAATATATACAACTTTGCAAAGATTTCCATATTATAAAGTGAAGAAGATGTTTGAACTATACTGAATCACCTGTATGCCACATAAAATGTATATAGCTTTGGATTCAAAATTATTTCAATATCGTACGTTATACAAATTTCATTTTTGGAAAAAAAGTTATTTATTTGTGGTTAAGAGGCAGACATTTGAAAAAGCAACAAAGGTACGGAGTTAGATGGATACCTGACATGTTTAAATGACAAGATGTGGAGGAAGGGTGCTGGAAAGTAAATGCGGAACAATTTGGGCCACATCAACAAGGGTGTGGAATGCCAGGGTAAAGAACAAGGGCTTACTATACAGAAATGCATAAAAAAGAGACTATTAATCTTTCAGCAGTAGAAAGGACAGTACTCCATAAGATATACAATTGCTTAAGATAGCATCTATTCAATTGGTTTATTTTCACACCATGTGTTTTTGAAGACCATAACAAGTAAAAAAACAAAACAACAACAAAAGAACAAAAAACAGAAAATCTGTGATTTGTTTCTGGCCAAAAATCCAATCTTAATTAAAAAGAGATACTAGTATTTCTTTTTATAATTTAGGAGGTAAGTCTATGACGAAGTAAAAGGAATAAAAATTAAAGTTACCTAATATTTTTTTCATTTTAAAAAATACAAAAATGTACAAATCCATTTTTCTTTATAAACATTAGTTACTATAATCATCAAATGCAAGCACTAGATACATTTTCCTGCATTTTCCAATCCACTAAATCGAAGTATTTATAATTAAATAGAGAATATATGTTTATTTGACCTACTAATTATGTAAAAAATATCAAAATGGTGGTAAAACTTTTTATCAACATATCTCTAAAACTCATCAAAATATATCTTAATATTTTAAATATTTTAATTGTTGATTATATTTTAGAATGAAGCGAAATAATATAACTCAAAAAGAACATATTTGCATATTTGATTCAGATTTTAAGAAAATACTGTAAATATGTTGAAGTTTCTATGTTCATTCCATTGCCCTCTCCCTCTGCTGAAGTTAATGTATCTTCTACTGCATGTTTTTAAAAAAATTGCAGCATATTTATGGATCCACGACAATACTGTAGTGTATTTGTTTTTTAAAATCATAGGTTGTATCATTTTAATTTTATAACTTTCTTTCACAGCATACTGAGATGCATATTGCTTTCAAGTGTTTAGTTTTATTGATATATTGGTTAACTCTTCTGTGATACTTATATTTTTAGATTGCACATATGAAATATGTAACTTATTCCTTTATTGCATGCTCTCAAAATCTGTTGCTATAAGATTTGAAATCTCTTGTATAATCTCTTAATAGAATAAAAATATTCTTTATAATTACGATTTTCAGGTTGGCATAAGCCTTTCATACAATGATGAAATAAAGTACCTTTTGATGAAGGTAACCCATTTATCAGAATTTCATGTAATTTTACTCAGCAAAAATAAGTAGATATCTTACCCATAGACAGATAGTTTTCTGCTACTACTAAATGCAAGATAGCAGAATATTTAATTAATTCTAAATATTCAGGTCTAATTTGTCCTGAGATCAATTTTCTCATTCATGTTTATCTGTAGGCACCTCCCCTCTATTACTCTGGAGAAGGAATCATACATTATAGCTTATTCACTTAGCTTCCTCCATCTCTTCTCCAATCCTCCTACAATACAGTAGAACCCAAAGAAGCATAGTATCCATATGAGCAGAAAATTATTGAATAATCATATAAAACCCAACTAGCACTGACTTTAGAATCAGAATGCTTTCCCTACTAGTGAATGATTTTCATATTTTCACATTGCAATAGCACTCAATATTCAAAGAGGACACCTTACAGTTTCCATAGCAATGATGCCTTTGAAATATAAAAATAAACTTGAATATTAAATATAAATTATAATGGAATGATTCTATAGGATAGCTTTAAATTGAAACTCCTGTTTCTACCACATACTGCTAGATTCATTTTGTGCATATATTAGTCAAGGTTCTCCAGAGAAATAAAACAAATAGGAGATATTGATATAGACATAAGTTACATATATATAGACATGTGTGAGTCAAGAAAAAATTGCACTGGACAGACTTAAACAGACATATATTATTCAAGTCTATTGTAATAGGAAAAGAGATTAAACTCAACTCCATTGAAACAAATGGCAGGGGAGGGTTTTTTGCTATGTTTTTTTTTTCTTTCAAAATACATTATTTTCTTTAAATTAGTTTCAGGTTTTTAAGCACTGGGGTGAGCTGATGCAAAAATACTGCAGGAAGTCCACAGGGGAAGTTGGTCAATGTGATCAGAAGACAAATATTTGCTCACTGGCATTAACCAAAGTTAGGCTTCTATTACTACATCTTTCTACACTAAGAGTTAGAGACACTATCTTTCTGATGATTACATTTCAAAGGGATGGCTCCCAGTCCTCTAAAAAGACATTCCTGGGTTGTAAAGTTGACATAAACCTGGGAGAAGATTTATAATTCAAAGCGTCCGAGAAAGAATTGACAATTCCAAGTTTTCTAAAGTAAATGTGGAAGTCAGGGGCCTATGATTAGGAAGAAGCCTGTCTGAAGTTTAGTCAAGCTAACAGGACAGTAAGTCTGTCTTGGTCAGTAGAGAGTAAGGGATGTGTCAGGTTGGCATAGGAGAGTGAGATGACAGAAAGATTGGCACTTATTTACATAAGCATTGTGCTGAATTTTGGGTAAAGACTCCATTTTAAGAGTCTTATAGGTATACATTTCCAGCTGGGAATTATTGACAGATACCAATATGGAAAACGGGGATGATCAAAGTAAGATTTTCTTTGGAATTACAATTTTCCTTTTGTTATTTCAACATCTGGATTAATCAAGCGGCTGAGTACCTCTAAACTCTAACTCTCAGATTAAAAAAAAATCAACAAAGTGAACCATCATGAAATAGTATTCTTTATGTGTTCATATGTAGCTGTCAATAAATGTGCTTAAAAGCTGAAAATAAATGTTCCTTGTTTTGATCTTGACCTTTTTCAAATGTATTATTGGTGCTTGTTTTATTGACCTAATGGGATACAAAAATAAAATTAAACTAAAAATAAAATTAACTAAAATAGAATACACTTGCTACCTAGTTTCTGTAATGTACTTATAGGATATATTTTAAGAAAATACAAATAAGCTGATGTTTATACAAGCACTGTGGTATAACAAATATAAATAAAAAACAAAAGTTGGAAATTAGTAAATACATTATCCTCATTGTGACTATCAATTTCATAGAACATTATCTAGATACTAGAAATTATAAGTATAAAGACTAAGCATGTATTTGGGAAAGTGTACATAATAATGATGTGTGAAAAACATAAAGTACACCAGTTGCATTTACAGTGTAAGTAAACCTGTTTAAAAATTAGAGTATGGATGCGTTCAGGTTGAGAACAATTGCAATATTTTATGAATAATTTTGAAATATTTTAAAAATCCATTTTCATCATTGCAGGCATTAGTATCATTGCAGAGTGGTTCTGCATAAATGCTAACCATTTTTAACTTTTCATTTAAGAAAAAAATTGAAAAACAGCTTTATGGCATTTTCTTGCACAGGTGGAAGATTTTGAACTATTAGGATGGAAGCAACGAGTCAAGAAGCACTTAAAGCCCTTTACTTTCTAGGCATATGAGAATTACAAACAGGTCTTTAATTTTGTAAAGGTTTCTTGTATTTATTACTATCCACTACTTTGAGCAAAGCACCTTGCTGGGCACATAACAACCTGGAAGAGAAAAAAAGGCACTTGCGACTTACTGTGCTAAGTAATAGTGAACTTATACCAAAACTGCAGGTTTTTTTTTCAATGCAATATTTTTGCTTAATGCTGCAGCATGAAATGTAATTCCAAAAAAATATAAAACAATATATTTTCCCATAACTAATGCAGAAAGGATGCGGTAAAACACATCAGTTTCCTCGGAGGCATGTGGAAATAGAGTCATGAAAACTAGATTTCTGTAACATAAATCATTAATAATATGAGTATATGGAGGAAAGTCAAGATCAAAATAAGGATTATTTTAGGCTTTTAAAAATTTTGATCATATTAATTCAAAGCAAAAGGATGGCAGAATAACCGTAGATGATGTCTTGTAATATATAACTATAATGAAAAGTACAAGTTGGAATCAACAACATATCTATTGGTTAAAAGTATTTGCTGAACTCAGAAACTACATACAAAATTATTTTTCTGTCAATTAAAAGGATAAAAAAGGAAACTCAACATATCCTTAAGAAAAAGAAAAATTATCAGCAAATCTGAATTTCTTTGCAGAAAAGAAGTCAGAACAGCAGCTACACCCACTCTAATTTTATAAATCTCTATCTTCAAAGGCTCTTCATCAAAACTTGGGAAAATAGGATTTTTATATCATTTCATTCAGAAGGACATCCAACATTTTAGATGACAGAAAAGTTCTCAGAAATGTTATGAAATCTTAGGGGAAAACCATAAATTAGACACTTCAGAAATTGTTATTTCATCCTGTGTTTTCTGACAAGCTCATTAAAAAGTAGCTGTTATTATTTTATAAAGATAACAAATGGTGCAATAACCACTGCCTTGAAGAAAATAAAAATTTGAAACAAGTAGAATGAATTCAGAGGTGCAAACAGAAAAAAATTAATCAGTATAAATATATGGAATTCTTGTTTTTTCTCCCCTTTCTATTTTTCTATTTGCATATTCAGAGTTGCTTGAGTTGCTGGGTGTAAGTTTATTTCATGTCAGTTGGAAAAATCAGGACCCTAATAGTCAGCAGAAATCAGGCATACAAACTATCGTTCTGTTCTCATAATCAAATTCTGGCCTTAACATATAGTAAGTAGGCAGATGAAGGATAGCCCTTCACCATCCTTACCTTTGTTGAAGCTTCATTATGGGGGAATAAAACTTCTCCATTCCTTGGTTTGGGGCTTAGCAAAATACTTTTCTTCGGCCTGTGGATGGAGTGAAAGCAACAGCGTGTCAGACCCAATCCTAGATCTTAAGAGACCTGGGAGTGGCCCTTTTATCTCTACCACACTTTGAGAACAGAGTGCTCCAGCTAGTTCTCTAGCTAGAGGTGGGTGAGGATCACCTGGAGCAGGGCAGCTGCCTCACAGACTTGCAATGAAAAACAGGTCCACATCAGCTGCTGCAGGTTTTAGGGTAGTTATTCACCTGAGCTCAACCTACGTCACCAGAATCTCAGAGGACTCCAGATGATGAGAATAAAATATTACTATTTTAAGCCATTAGACTCTGGGTGGTTTGTTATTTAACATTTCAGAAGATTAGCTAACTGAAACAAAGTAAGCTACAGTATGGTAAAAAGTAAAATTAATACAATCAGTAAGTGGCAAATCTGGCATTACAATTTCCATCTTTAAGACTACATGTTTCAATGGAAATAATAACATTTATAGCACTAGTTTACAAATCCCGTCTCATATGTGAGACCCTTGTTATAATACTCGCAACCTGGCTCTCAGGTATTGCCTAGTTATGACCAAACCTGTGGGAGTCTCAAGCTCAAGCTGATGACTGGTGTTAACACTCTTATTGCCTGCTATGATCACATTTATCTCCTGCTCTGTGATTGACATCAATGATTGTCAATGACTGGCATCAATCTTTTAATCTCTTTTCAGACCCAGACTCATCTGTTTATTTGATTGCTTGAGCCTATTGCAACATTCCCAAATCTGAATTTCACCATGGCAGGTGTGAATAATTGGGAGGTCTAAATTCTCTTGATGAACCCCTTCAGACAATTTTGTTTTTCAAGAAAAGCCTGTCAAAATGTGCATGAAAATTGTACAATGTTCTTCAAAATATGTTATTATTATTATGGAAAAGAAAAAATAAAATAAAGGAAAGTCTATCAGATTGAGATTGCAAATCAAGTGATTCAGTGTTATTTAGAAATAGTCACCTCCACTGCCTTTGGAGCTGGCTAGATTTCCACTAGATATGCTGCATTTCATCCTGACTGCCACAATTCAAGTGGAACATATAAAATCAAACCCATTCAGAGTACAATAATAAGAGTAGAAAAGGAAAGTCAAAACAGGCTCTATATAAATTACTAGGAGTATAACACAGTCATTTCCAAGTATTTAAAAGAAGTTTGAAAGAAGGTAGATTTATTCAGTCCAGCCAGAAATTACCCTAGATCATCACTAGAGGTTACAGGAGGGTAATTTTAGGATCTACATCAGAAAGTACTTTCTAAAAGGTATAAATGGCTCAAAGGTGGCTCAATCTGCCTTACATGGAAGAGGTATCTGTATCCAATAGATCCAGGTGTGCCACAGTAGATATTTTGTTGGGCTGTTTTCAGTATATATACAGTACTTTAGAAGGTAATCTAAGTGGGCAGTTGTATTCTAAGTTCCAATATAAGTAGCTTAGTACATATTTTCTTCCATGCAGTCTAAGCAAAACATTTATGTCAATGGAATGCCTCTTGCAGGTATATGAGTTGGAGGTGAGGATGGATAGAGTTGGGGGGCAAAAATGTACAAGAGTGTTGTACAACTATTCCCACATCTTTATATCTGAACTGATTCATCTCAAGTCTCTAACCCATAGGATACAAATGAACAAACAAAATTTGTGTTTTAAACTATATCAGTTTCTTTTCCTTTAGGTTGGTTTATTTCAGCCTTGTATGCATAAATATTTATTAAATTCCACAGGAAAAATTCTACTTAAGTACTAATTTTCTTGTCACAAGTGTTTGTCTCTGTAATTTTTCTTCTCCAGATTGGAGTTTGGATATAAGGAAACACAATGGGAACTTATGCCCACACTGAGCAATTCCTTTGCTAGTCCTCTGATTTCTCATTGTCCTTCATGGAGATGAAATTTTTTTCACATAGATTGGATGTGCTCCTAGATTTCGCTCTTCAAGATCACACCAGGAATCAAGTACACCTGCTTCCCTCCACTAACTCAGCTCCACCTGAACTCGAGCTCACTCTGCAAAGCCCCTGAATCTCATTCACATTCTCCATCTAGTCTCTGGATTAGTTATCAAGCCCTGGCGTCTGGCACAGCACTACTTCATCTCTTATCCCTTTCTACAGCTGCTCCATTTTAACCTCACTGGCTCTCAATTTTCATTTACCCTACCAATAAGAGGGGAAAATAATTTTTGAATCTTTAGTAAAGCACAATGGAGCTACTTCTAGCTCTCTCTACACCTATTTTGCAGTGGATACTGCTATTGATATGAGACTTTGTCACGCAGGGTGGCCTGCGGGGTCTCAGCTCCCGCTCCCCACATAAGAACACAGGATATAGTGAGGCCAAAAAGGAACACCCACGAAGCCATAGGTAGGGGAGTCATACCACTATATTCTTTCTGGCTGCTGGGTTGGAGACACAGGAAGCAGGAGCCACACTGTTCGCAAACCTCACTGCACCGCTTGCAGGCTCAGCCACCATCTTCTTGCTAGCGCCCATTTGTTGTTAGCGTAGCCATGGCAGTTATATTAGTGGCCAATGGCTTACTGGTTACAGCTGACGGCCAACCAGCCACAGCTGATGGCCATCCAATCACAGTTGATGGCCACTTACTACCTGAGCCATCAACTTCCTATGTGACGCCGAGAGTCTGGAAACTGCTTTCTGGGGCTTTGTCCCCACAACTTTCTTGAAGGTGGTCTCCCTCAGAGTCCTGAAAAATAAGCAGGGCCCTATTCCCTTCAGTTTTGGGTTTTCCTTCAAACTTTAGTTGGCGTCTGAGGATGAGCAAGAATGTATCCAGAAGACCTCTTGCCTCACTTCTTTCTCATCCCTCTAAAGGGCTTCCTACTTTCCCTTGGGATTAAGACTTTCATATTTTCTTAGGAAGGAACATCCTTGGTTCTTTTTATTAATGGTTTATGATTAAGTCAAGACTCAAGTGTGTCTAAAAGCACATGTCCTGATACAGAAAAAGAGCTGTTATAATTTAGAAAAGAAAATGAACAACTTTTATCTGTTCAAAAAATAAAATAAAAAAGCACAACTCTTTCTCTTAGAATAACACAGTTAATCAATCAAAGCTTATCAATAGATCCATTCTTATAGTCACTAGCTATCCTTTCTTCACTCATGACAGTAAGCCTTGTAACAGCCACATGTTTTAAAGGTAGAACATTGTTAGGAAAGTAGTCTTTGTGGATAAATACATACATATATTTAATATTTTCAAAATATTCATTAATTCTGTTTCTAGGAAGATGAGGTAGATGTACTTTTCTCTATTCCTCAAATACAAGGAGATTAAAAAAGTAGAGAAGGTGGCAGATTAGCTAAAAACTTCAAATTCCAAGGGACAACATTGAGGTGAGGTCAATGGGTGCCCCTTCTGCCTGGAGGAGTTAATGGAGAACACTAAAAAATCCTGTACTTCTACCCCTATCTCTTGCCCTAGGGTTATGTAAGGGAAAATCTAGTGGAGAGTCAGAACTTTTATCTCCACCTAGTGTGAACAAGGCTACTACACTTTCCCCATGGTGTCAGTGAAAGTCATGTGGGGAGTAATAACAACATATATCTAGCCTTCCCAACCTGAGAGATATGAGTAGAGGATTAATGTGAAGCTGATATTATCCACTTACCCAGCAGTAACTAGGAACTCTCCCCATCAATGGTTGCTGAGTTAGGAAACTGGATTTCAACTCAGGAGTAATGAGGTAGTGCCTCCAATTCCCCTGCCAGATTTATCAAGAGAAGTGAACAAAACAAACAAACAAACAAAAAGATTTAGGTAAGATCCAGAACCTTGTAATATAATACTCAAAAAATCCACATTTCAGTAGAAAATCACTTGTCTCAGCAAGAACCAGAAAGATCTCAACTTGATGAAAAAGATGAACAAACCACAACACCAAAATGAAAGAGACATTAGGATTATTAAACAAAGATTTTAAAGCAACCATCAAAAATAAAGCTTCAACAAGCAATGGTGAACACATTTGAAACAGATGAAAAAATAGAAAGTCTCACCAAAGAAATAAAGTTGTAGCAAATAAATAGAAAATATAACTAAGAATCAAATGAATGTTTTACAAGTGAAAAATTTGGTAACTGAAATAAAAAGCTGAATGGATGAAAACAACAGTAGATTCGTGAGGACATAGAAAAGTATCAGTCAAATTACTAAAACTGAAGATCAGAGAAAAATTAGACTAGAAAAAAAATTAATAGTTCCTCAAGTGTTGGGTGGGATGATAAAAGATCTAACCTTCATGTAATCAGAGACCTGAAAAAGAGAAGTACATAAAAAATTATCACTGAAACTTCCCAAATTTGTCAAAAGACACAAACCTACATATTCAATAAGCTAAGCAAAACCCAAATACTAGAATCCCAAAGAAATGCAAGACAAGAATAATCGAATTACTTCTGAAAACTAAAGACAAAAATCTTGAAACAGCCAGAGAAAGCAACACCTTTCCTACAAGGAAAAACGATTAGAATGAAATCAGATTTCTCATAAGAAACAATGGACACCAGAGAGAGGTAGCATAATATTTTTCAGATGGTAAAAGAAAAGTCTGGTCAACCCAGAATACTATACCCAGTGAAAATATCTTTGGGGTATAAAGGGAGAATCCAGATATTCGTAGGTGAAGGAAAATTAAAAGAATTTATTTCCAGAAGATCAACCCTAAAGGGATAACTAAAGCAAGTTATGGAAACAGAAAGGGAATAATAAAAGAATGTTCCTTGGAACATCAGGATGGAAGAGAGAATATGCTCAGCAAAAATATGGGTACTTAAACAGGCTTTTCTTCTCCTCTTGAGTTTTCCAAGTTATGCTTGATGTTTGAAGCAAAAATTACAACACTATTTAATGTGGTTCTAAATGTATATATTTAAGGTAGTATATTATGAATTTGGATGGCAAAGAGACATAAAGAGAAATAAGATTTTCCTACTTTACTGGAACTGGTAAAATGACAACATCCATAGATAGTGACATGTTTTGTATATGTAATCTAATACCTAGAGCAATCATTAATAAAATTCAAACACCTTATAGATAAATCAAAATGGAATTCTAAAAAATGTTCAAGTGACCCATGGACAGGAAGAAAAAAAACCCACAGAGACATGAAAAACAAAGAGAGCACACAGAAAACAACAAAAAAGGTAGACTTAAGACTGAATATTTCAATAATTAAATTATATGTAAGTCATCTACATACACAAATTAAAGACAGAAATTGGCAGGATGAATTATATGACATGTCTCAAATATGCATTGTCTACAAAAAAATCATGTCAAATATAACAATATGGGTAAGATGAAAGTAAAAGGATAGAAAAAGATATAGTGTGCATAATCCAAGAGAAATAGGAGTTGCTAAAATACCAGATAATATAGAAAGAAAAGCAAATTTTCAATGATAGACATTATTACATAATGTTTGAAAGTTAATCCGCAAAGACAATGCATCAATCCTAAACATATGTGCATTGGACAACAGAGTTGCAAAACATACGAATCAAACACTGATAGAACTACAAGAAGAAGTAAAACACTTAAACATCCCTATATCAATAATTGATAAAACAACTAAATGGAAAATCACCAAGAGTAATGAACTTAACAATTCCTCAGCCAATAAGATCTAATCAACATTTAAAGGACACTCCACCCAACAACAGTAGAATACAAATTATTTTTAAGTGTCAGTGGAACATATATTCAAACAGTCCATATCTTGGGCTATAAAGCAAACATAAACAAATTTAAAGGAATTGAAATCATAGAGCGTAGTTTTCAACCACAATGGAAATCAATAGCGTAAAGATAATAGGAAATTTTCCAAACACTTTAAACTAAACTGTGTACTTCTAAGTAATACATAGGTTAAAAAGGAATATCCAAGGGAAATGAGAAAAACACACTGAACTGGATTAATTAAAAATAAAATATCAAAATTTGTGGGAAACAGCTAAAGCAGAACTGAGAGGGAAATTTATAACACTGAATGCATTCATTGGAAAGGAGGAAAATCTCAGGTCAATAGTCCAAGCTTCCACCTCAATAACCTAGAAAAATAACAAATTGAAACCAAAGCAAGCAGTAGAAAGGAAATAATAAAGAGCAGAAATCAATCAAATTGAAACCAGTAAAACAATAGAGAAAAATGAATGAAACAAAGAGAAAGTTTTTGAAAAGATCAATATCACAATCTTCTACCAAGATTGGCAAAATAAAAAAGAGAGAAGATACAAACTATCAATATCTAAAATGAAAAGGTACTAGCACTATAGACCTCACAGACATCAAAAGAATAAGGGAATATCGTGAATAACTCTACATACATAAATTTGCCAATTTAAATCAGTGGACCAATTCCTCAAAAAAAAAAAAAAAGCAAACTAGCACTGTTACTTAACATGAAATAGATGATATGAATATATCTATACGTCCAGCTGGTTTCACTGGAGAATATAAAGACGAATCAACACTCAAACTGCACAATCTCTTCCAGAAAATGAAAGAGGAGGGAACACTTCTGAATTAATTTTATGAATCTAGTTTTACTCTGATATCAAACCAGACAAATACAGTACAAAAAAAGTATATACCAATATCTCCAATGAATATAGATGCAAAAACATTTAACAAAATATTAACAAATAAATTCACCACTATATAAAAAAGGAATTCTACATTATGACCAAGTGGGGTGTATTCTAGAGATTCAAGGCTGGTTCAATATTTCAAACCCAATCAATGAATCCATTACATTAACAAGCTAAAGGGAAAAAACAATCATACAATCCCATCAGTCAATGCAGAAAAAGCTTTGACAAAATGCATCACTCATTCATTATAGAAGCTGCTAAATAGAGAACTTCTTCAACTTTATAAAGAGCATCTATAAAAAAACCTACAGCTTACATGATACCTATTGTTGAAGGATTACGTTACTTCCTCCATAAGATCAAGAACAAGACAAATACATCCTCTCACCATTTGTATTCAACATAGAGATGGAAGTTCTAGACAGTGCAATAAGGAAATAAAAGGCATAAAATCAGAAATGAAGATATAAAACTATTCCTATTTGCAGATGGCATTTCTTCTCACTTAGAAAATCCCAAGGAGTCTATGATTTAAAAAAAAAAATAGAATAAGTGAGTTCAGCAAGGTTGCAACAAATCAAAACATGTTTACACAAAAACCTGGACACAAATGTCCATAGCAACTTTAATTGTAATCGTCTCAATCTGGAAACAACCAACATTTTCTTCAATAGGTGAATTGCTAAAGAAACTGATATATTCATACCATCTACTACTACTTAGCAATATAAAAGACTGTACTACTGATACATGCAACAACTTGAATGAATCACGGAGGAATTATTCTGGGTGGGGAGAAGCCATTCTCAAAAGGTTACATTTATATAACATATTATATTTTTGAAATGACAGAATATTAGAAGTGGAGAACAGATGAGCAGTTTCCAGAGGTTAAGGAAGGGATGGGAAAGAAGTGAATGTGTCTATAAAAGGGACATAAGAGGGATCCTGATTGTAATGGCAATGCTCTGTCTTGACTGTATCAATGTCAGTATCCTGGTGTGATACTATGCTATCATTTTGTAATATGTCACCACTGGGGGGAGCTAGGTAAAGGGTACCATGGCATCTCTGTATCATTTCTTACAAGTGCAGGTGAATATAATTATCTCAAAATAAAATTTTTATTTAAAAAAGAAATAACATTAAGATAAAAATATAAAATTCATGTTACAGTCAGAATAAATTGAGGGTGATATTTTATAGGCAATACTATCAGATATATTGTTGTATAGGGTAAATCTTCAAGTCATATGCAAAAGAGATTATCTAATTTAAGTGTAGCAATGAAGATGTAGTCTTTTTTTTTTCACATTGCAGTACCTCAATTTTGGTCAGGAGTACTGTATAATCACCATTTTAAAACATTCAATGTAAGTTGGTAGACATCTGCAACTGCAGATATATTAACCTATTCTAACCTCCACTCTAGCAGATATGCATAGAGTCAAAATCATTTAACAATTGATTTAATAACTAGTTTAATTATTCATTATGTTAAGTGATAAAAAACATTAACAAACATGAGTTGTGTACCACCTTAATGCGACCATGAAATATTGTTTTATTTTTCTTGCTCATTTATAATTCTAATTATTATCTTCTAAAAAACAATAGCATCCCAAGGGATAATATGTGAGAGCAATGCAACTATAGACAAAGACAACTGAATATGATCTTATTTAAATCTAATAATTATTAAACCAAGTTTTCCTATTAAAATGATACTTGATCCTGTAAAAGATGTGTAAGGCTTTACTCTCTCCCAGTTCATTAATAAGTTGTCTAGAAGTAATTTAAGCTACTATAAATTTATAATCTGCTACACAGAGGAATTAATAAAAAGCTCAGAAGTCACTGTTTGTTAATTTTACATTTGCTAAAAGCAGTTTATCAGAAGAGAAGATTAAAATGCAAATTAAAACTTAAATCCCATTATACTGATGTAATGCAGTTAACCTTGTCATAAATCATGCCCAAGAGCCTCAGAAGTATCAAAAAATATTCAAAAGGCTGATGCTCCTATGCTGTAGGAAATATTAAAACTCATTGGAGTACTCTTAATACATTATTTTTTTATGTATTAAAAAGCATGTCTTCTAAATTAAAAGTACCCTGGTTTGAGAAAAGTATAGCTATTCATTCATTCTTCTGGGATTTTCTTTTTAGAAATCCAATTTAAATAAATGTTTCACATAATTACTTTTTCAGCTCAATCTCTTCAATATTTGAACTAACAGGCAATTATTAACTATGTAACAAACACCATTTTTCCACCTAATGTTACTAACACATTATTAAAATAGATTTTTCTCCCTTTCTGGGCAAGGGTAGGGGTTGCTTTTCATTTCAGAATTTCTTAGAGACCTGAAAATACAATTTATAGAAATAAACAGTGTAATCTAAACATCATGTTAAATGTATATGTATATATTGGACTAATGAGGAATTTAACAGGATTGGAAGTTCAACTTTATCAATTTTTAGAATATCAATTTTATTTCTGTATACAAGGCACAAATAATTGAAAAAATTAAAAATTTACAGCAAATCATAAATGCATGTGTTAGAATAAATTAAGCAAAACACATGCAAAGCTTCTACAATTAAAATTCTGAAATATTTCTGGGACAGATTGAAGACGACCCAAATAAATTGAAAGGTGTATTGTTCATGGGTGGGAAAACTCAAAACTGTTACATCGAATTGATCTAAAGTTTCAATGGACCTGAAACAATCAGTTGCATAGAAGAAAGCATAAGTACTAAACTTACAGACCTTAGGTTCAGAGAGGATTTTATGAATTTGACCTCAAAAGCAAGGGAAGTAAGCAAAACTAAATAAATAGTATTATATCAACTAAAAAGTTCTACACTGCAAAGAAACCATCAACAAAACAAAGAAACAACCAACTGAGAGGAGAAGATATTTGCAAACAACCCCACCAAGAAGGGGCTAATATCTAAAATATATAAACAACTCAGACAACTCAGCAACAACAACAATAAATCCAATTTAAAAATGGGCAGAGGACCTGAATAGACACTTCTCCCAAGAAGACATACAAACAGCCAACAGATAAATTAAAAAAAAATGCTCTACTTCACTAGTCATTAGGGAAATGCAAATCAAAATGGCTTTTATCAACATCTGTCAGAATGGCTTTTATCAACAAGACAAGAAATAACAAGTGTTGGAGAGGTTGTGGAGAAAAGAGAACCATCATACACTGCTGGTGGGAATGTAAATTGGTACAGCCACTATGGGAAACAGTCTGGGGCTTCCTCAAAAAATTAAGAATAGAATTGCCATATGACCCAGCAGTCCCTCTTCTGGGTATCTACCCAAAACACATGAAAACAGTTACCCATAAGTATATGAGGTCTGACCATTAAGTTCGCGAACTTGTTGCAATGATGTTGCTAAACTTTTTTGATATCGGAGGGATTATTCATTATGAATTTGTACCAACTGGACAAAGAGTTAACCAAGTTTGCTATTTGGAAGTGCTGAAAAGGCTGCGTGAAAAAGTTAGCCAAAAAATACCTGAACTTTTCTCCAACAATTCATGGCTCTTGCATCACTACAATGCAGCAGCTTACATGGCACTGTGAGGGTTTTTAGCCAGTAAACAAATAACTGTATTGGAACACCCTCCCTACTCACCTGATCTGGCCCCCAATGACTTCTTTTCTTACCGAAGATAAAGAAAATATTGAAAGGAAGACATTTTGATGACATTCAGGACATCAAGGGTAATACGACAACAGCTCTGATGGCCATTCCAGATAAAGAGTTCCAAAATTGTTTGAAGGGTAGACTAGGCGCTGGCATCAGTGTATAGCTTCCCAAGGAGAGTACTTTGAAGGTGACAGTAGTGATATTCAGCAATGAAGTATGTAGCACTTTTTCTAGGATGAGTTCTCGAATTTAATTGTCAGACCTCATATATGTACCCCTATGTTCACTGTAGCATTATTCATGATGGCGAAGACATGGAAACAACCAAAGTGCCCTTTGATAGATGATTGGATAAAGAAGATGTGGTACATATATACCATGGAATATTACCCAGCCATAAGAAAAGATGAAATTCTTCCATTTGTGATAACATGGATGGATTTTTAGATTACAATGCTAAGTGAAATAAGTCAGACAGAAAAAGTTGAGAACCATATGACTTACCTCATATGTGGAATATAAAACTGAAAGCAAAAGACAAACAAACAAACCAAAACTCATAGACACAGACAACAGTTTAGTGGTTAACAGCCTGCAGTGGGAGGAGGTATGATAGAAGAAGATAAAGGGGGTCAAATATATGGTGATGAAAGGAGAACTGACTCTGGGTGGTGAACACACAATGCAATATATAAATGATGTATAACAGAATTATACACTTGAAACCTATATAAATTTCACTAACCAATGTCACCCCAATAAATTAAAAAATAATAAATCAGAGTGGAAATAAAATAGAGACTAAAAAAATTAAAAAGCTCAAAGAAACCAAGACCTGGTTCTTAGAAAAAATGAACAGAATTGATAAACCTTTAGCCACTCAACAAAAAAAACGAAAGAGGGCCCAAATAAGTAAAATCAAAAATGAAAGGAGAACCTGAAATAATGTCATATCTACTAAATGCAGCAGAATAAAAAAATAAAAAAAAAAGGAAAAAAAAAAGGAAAGGAGAGAAGTGGCAACTGACTCGCCAGAAATACAAATGATTATAAGAAAATGCTATGAACCATTATATAGCAACAAATTGGATAATCTGGAAGAAATGGATAAATTCCCAGAAACGTACAATCTTCCAAGAGTGAATCAGGAAGAAACAGGAAATCTGAAGAGACAAATAATTACTAATAAAATTGAGTCAGTAATCAAAAACCTCCAAACCAACAAAAGTCCTGGACTGAAAGGCTTCACATGTCAATTTTACCAAACATTCAAAGAAGAATTAATACCTATCCTCAAACTTTTCTAAAAATTTGAAGAGGAGGGAATGCTCCCATACTCATTTTACAAGGCCAGCATTACCCTGATACTAAAACCAGACAAATACATTACAAAAAAAGAAAATTATAGGCGAATATTGCTAATGAATATAGAGGTAAAAATTCTCAACAAAATATTAGCAAATCAAATTCAGCAATACATTAAAGAGATCATACACCATATTAAGTGGGACTGATACCTAAGCCAAGTTGGTTCAACATTGTCAGATCAATTAATGGATACATCACCTAAACAAAATGAAGGATAAAAATCATATGGTCACATCAATAAATGCAGGAAAAGCATTTGACAGAATCCAACATCAATTCATGAGAGGAACTGTCAATAAAGTGGGGATAGAGAGAACATAATAAAAGCCATGTACTGCATTGAATAAAAGTGATGGAAGTGGACCTTCTTATCTTGTTCCTGATCTTAAAAAGCTCTTCATACCATTGAGTATGAGGAAAGCTATGGATTTGTCGTATGGTACAGAGAATGTCTCAATAGTCAAGTTAGACTTTTACACAGTAAAATAAACCAAAACACAAACAAACAAACAAATGAAAAACAACTCACTATTATGGGAGTAATTTGGTTAAAATATCTATAAGCTTAGAATCCACCTTTCAAAATATTCAGGTTGTGAACTATAAATCTGAACAATCTGCTTATATTTTTAGCATGCTATTGAAACTTTTTAATGAACTTAAATATATTAGGAAAAATAATTTTCAGAGGTTATTTCGACCAGCTAGGTAGTGAACACTTTAAGTGGTAGAGAATAACTTCCTTTTCATTATTGTTTAAAATGAACAAATCCAGCGTAAGGGCTCAAATAAAATAGAGACCTAAAGATGTCCAAATGCAACAATGTTAAAGAGAATAACTCTGACAAGTAGTTGACAACGTAGGAAAAGACTGAAAAAATTCTAAATCTGAGAAAAGAAAATTACTCACATGGAATAAACAAATATATTTTTTTATAAATCAAAATTATCTTTTTGTAATTTAACTTGCACATCGCTTAGCTATTATTCCTGCATTGTTTGTAATAAGACCTGAATCTATCTTTGTTATTAGAGTTTTGTCCATGTAATTATATTTGATGAATTGCTTGAAATCCCTGTAGTTTTTAAGTTCTAGTACTATTCATTTGGGGTTATTAAGAAACAAACAATAAAATACATAACACAACTTAATCTATCAACTACATTCTTCAGTTTGGTCAATTATTGGCAGAGCTCACCAACAATAATCCCTTTCATTCTGTACCATACTTTATTTCCTGTAACTTCTCAGCTCCTCTTCTCGTGTGTAGTCTATTTTTACATTCTTAAATTTGGGCTGGCCTTGTGAAATGACTATGGCCAACAGATTTCAACACAAGTGAAATTTTGTGACTTCCAGCCTAGGTTTTAAGAGGCCTTGCACCTTTCACCCTCTTAGGATGTGGTATTTCTATGTGAGAAAATGGAAACTCCTTGAGGATAGAAGACCACGTGGAAAGAAAAGCTAAGCTGACACGTAGAAAGGCTACAGATAACATGGGTAGGGCCAATTTAGAAAATATAGACAAATATGAGAGAGGACACATAGCTGTATTTTTATGTGTAATTTCAGGCTAAATTGTTGACCCATTATATCAAGAACAAATAAAATGATTACTGTTTAATGTACTATTATATTTGGGCATAGTCTGATACGCAATAATAGAAAAATAACATAGAAATTGTTAATTAGCATTATAACAAAAACCTAAAATATGTGGCATTGGTTTTATGATCAGGCGGCAGGAAAGAACTGGAAAACCAATGAGGGGCAGAGAAGGACAAATAAAGGGCAAACAAACTGTTGAGGAGACTGAAAAGACAGAAAGACAGCTGTCATTGTACTCAAAAATGGCAAACTGAGATATGTACTGGCAGAAAAAAAAATAGCATCTGCATGATCTGAAAGATGCTAGAAGTTAGAAAACATCATTAATAGACTTTTTTGATCTGGACAGGAAGGTTGTCTAGTTAGAATGCTGAAATTGCCAAATAATTTCTTCCCACTGAGTACGATAAGCTAATGCAAGAGAGAGATAAGTCAAGAAGAAATTGTTCAGCATACATACAGAAATTAGAAGAAATACAGAGGACTTAGGTCTGAAGATTTGGAAGGCGAAAAACTCTACACTCTCTTGCCTTCAAAAGTTTCTCAAAGAAATGGTGTTACGGAAAAGATCAAGTTAGAGTTCAGAAAGACTCAAGACCAAGCTTACCGACTCCATGAGCTGGCTAAAAGGGCTTGAAATAATCTTAAGATTTTTAATCATATAGCACTCTACCACATCCCAAAAAGAGGGAGTTGAGGTTCAGCAATAATTTTGGATGTCATTTTGGGTCATAGAAATTCATAGAAAATTAACAATGTTTGTAAGATAGTTGTCCTTGCCAAAGCACCAGCTTTGGCAAGCTATTGTACAAGCTATTGTACACCAGCTTGTACAATAAGGGTCCGAAGCAGTTAACAATGAAAAGTAGGCTCTGAGGTGCCTATCTTCCAGAGGCAGGAATCAGGTCAAGAAAGCTGCTCAGTACAAACATGAGCCATTTCTTACGGAAAGGGGTAACTCAGAGGGCTTAGCCAAGAGATGTGAACAATGGATTAAGGGAACAATTTCCAGGTGGCAGAATTGGGCCATAGTCAAAGAACATTCCTTGTCTTTGAAATAGGGGGACCCGGACACCTGCGTTCAGATGAGTTTCAGTACTGCTGGGGGCCAGTGACTCCTAAGGGGTTTCCCGTTTCTCCTCTTTGAACACAGTTATCCTATCCCTGTCTCACCATTTCATGTGTATTGAAGGGGTAAGGAGATAGTGCCCTTTCCCCTTCAATACAACTTATAGTTTTATTTCTAAGTGTCTGGCATGAAGACGACCCATGTGGGAGGAGCTGCAGCCTAGAAGCTTCATTCAGATCTGTACCAGATACCGATCATGAAATCATGGATTTTGATACAGAGGTACATGACTTATTGAGGAAGTGTTCTTCATAAATAAACCTATAAGAGAGAGAAACATAGGGAAGGGGAATGGGCCAAGCAAAGGAGTGGTCATAAGTGACCTTATGCACCATCAGTTTCTGGAGTGTAATCACACACGGAATCGTCACATCTTGGGGATTCTCTGGAAAAAGAGTCGATGATTAGCAGCCAACATGCACAGCAGCTGGGAAATAGGTGTAATATCCAGGGAAAGGGACTATGAGCAAGGCACTGATCTTCTACACTGTGTTTATAATTTGGTTTAGAATGGTCCCATTTCCAAAGCTTATAGTAGACATTATATAATAGAGATGCCCCATACTAATGGTGCTTGCTTTATAATTTACAATGATAACTGTATGGGTTGAATACAATTGTTCAGAATCAATCGTTTTACAAGTTTTCTAAATAAAATATATTGCCCTTTTACTATACATGGTGTACCTTAACTTTCAAAAAACATCGATGGTATCCTATTGTGTGTCAGAAACTGCTATGTGTTGAAAATCCAAAGCTGAATTAGATACAGTCCCTGAAAAACAAAAGCTCCCAGTTTAATACAGGAGTAACTTGGAAGCATCATGGGTAACGTATTTTAAGTTATCAATAAAGAACTTCAAACTGACAGAAAATTGAGTGAGAAAAAGTAGTATTATTGACCATAAGATTAATATCCCCAATTAAAACTATTAGACTTTCCAAAGTATGTCAGCAAATGCATGTTAATCTAGAAGTCAGGGTGGGGGAGAGCTTTATGTGTTTGCGTGATACACCACTAAATCATTTTACCACAACAATCGCTCGATGTTAAAATAAGTTTGCAAATAAATGGTGAATCAACAATCAAAGCAAAAGCTACTGTCCAGGATTCATTGAACGCTGGGATTAAATATTTAACAGATATTTGTTGAGCATTTACTGTATTAATATTCTATGGCCGTGTAACAAATTACCACAAGTTAGTGCCTTAAAACAATACATACTAGGTCGGACAATTAAGTTCGAGAACTTGTTGCAACGATATTGCTCACCTTTTTTGATATCAGAGGGATTATTCATCATGAATTTGTACCAACTGGACAGTTAACCAAGTTTACTATTTGGAAGTGCTGAAAAAGCTGAGTAAAAATGAAAATGACCTGAACTTTCTCCAACAATTCATGGCTCTTGCATCACGACAATGCACCAGCTCACATGGCACTGTCTGTGAGGGAATTTTTAGCCAGTAAACAAATAACTGTATCGGAACACCCTCCCTACTCACCTGATTTTGCCCCCAATAACTTCTTTCTTTACCCAAAGATAAAGGAAATATTGAAAGGAAGACATTTTGATGACATTCAGGACATTAAGGGTAATAGGACGACAGCTCTGATGGCCATTCCAGAAAAAGAGTTCCAAAATTGCTTTAAAGTGTGGACTAGGCACTGGAGTTGGTGCATAGCTTCCCAAAGGGAGTACTTCCAAGGTGACCATAGCAATGAGATGTGTAGCACTTTTTCTAGGATGAGTTCATGAAATTGTCTGACCTCATATTTATTATCTTACAGTTTCCATCAGTCTGGAGTCCATGCCACAGAGATCCCCTCTGCCAGAAATGCAGTATATTATGCTGCTTTTACACTGACTTTGCTATCAGATTACAGAAAAGGAAACAGATTAGAACGAGACACAATAGAAAGTATGGATGTGGCAGATGATTGCAACCACTACTAGTTGCCATAATAGAGGTTCTAGACTACAAGGGAAAGGGGCACAAAATAATGGGGGTTTAAAGTTGCACAGTCTTGAATTAGGGCTTTAGAGATTTCTAGAATATTTTTACTCTACATTTGTGAATCATATGTGATTTCATGGTAGTAACTGTGAATCTTAGACAGTAGAACATGTCCTGTGTATTGACAATGCCCTGCACTCTCTTACAGTGATGCCCTAGTCTGGTTATATATTCAAAACTCTCTAAAAATTTGGAAGACTGCATCCTTCCAGAAATTATCTATCACAGCTCCTTAAATTGAAAATATCTTAAGGGGAATGAACTGTGTTTTGGTTTCTTACTTTATTTCATGCTCTAGTCTAAAAACTCATCCATATATTAATTTTAATTCCATTAGTACTCATCATATATTAACCAGCATTTGTCATATATGAGAAATACAACTGAATTGACCTTGAAATAAAGTGTTGATAATTTTAGTGGAATCACTTTTTTGACAGCCTTTCCACCCACCCACTTTATGCCTTATGAAGACACTGATGAAAATCAAGATGTAATTACCCAAAGCAGCAAAGGTTGCTGCTGGGCAGTCTACGATGTTTGATGATTATCAGGCTAAACTGGTATGAATTATGGAGACAATCATCTTGTCTCCACAGTTATAAGAGCAGAAGCCGAACATCTTGTTCTTGCAAACATTATGGACAAATGTTTTATAACCATTACAAACTCAAAGCCTCAGAAACTGCTTCATAGAGGCATATAGCAAGTGTTAACAATTTAGTCATTAAAATGTTTGCAAAGGTTTCCCATGCTTATACGGTGTGCGTTGTGTACACATATATACACATATATTTATATTTTTATATATACATAACACAGATATAAACCATATTTTCTTTATCCATTTATATGTCAATGGGCAATTAGGTTGTTTCCATACACTGACTATTGCAAATAACGCTGCAATAAATATGGAGACGCAGCTATTAATATCAAGATACTTATTTCTTTCCTTCAGAAGCATACCCAGAAGTAAGATTGCTGTATGATATGATAGTTCTGTTTTTAATTTTTTTGAGAACATCCATACTATTTTCCACAGTAGCTATACACGTTTACATTTCCTTCCATGCTGTGTAAGGGTTCTCTTTTCTCTACATCCTTGCCAGCGTTCGTTATTTCTTGTTGTTTTGATAACAGACATCCTAATAACTGTGAGGTGATATCTCATTGTGGTTTTGATTTGCATTTCCCTGATGACTAGTGATGGTGCCCATCTTTTCATATTGATATTGACCATTTTTATTTTATGTCTTTTTTGGAAAAAAATGTCTTTCTGGTTCTTTGTCCATTTTTTTAGTTGGGTTATTTATTTATTTTTTTTTTTGAAATCAAGTTGTATGAGTTTCTTGTATATTTTGGATATTAACCCCTTCTCAGAAACACAGTTTATAAATATTTTCACCCATTCCATAGGTTGCTTTTTTTGAACGTTCCCTTTGCAGTGCAATAGCTTTTTCTTTGATTTATTCCCATTTGTTTATTTTTGTTTTTGGTTTTGTTACTTTTGCTTTTGGGGTTAAATAAAAAATAATTGCCAAAACCAATGTCAAGGAGCTTATCTCCTGTTTTCTACTAGTAGTTTTACAGTTTTGGGTCTTTTTTAGTTAAATTTTGAAATTGAATATATTTGACATATAGCACTGTGTAAATTTAAGTATACAACATATTAATTTGATTCATTTAAATACTGTAATATGATTGCCATTGTAGTGATACGTATTACTTCTATCACATTACACAATTATAGTACAATATTGTTATCTATATTCACTACACTGTCCATTAAATCTCTGTGTCTTCTTTATTACTTGTTGCAAGTTTGTACCCTTAAATAGCATCAATTATATCCCTTTCCCACTTCATATCCTCTGGTAACCTCTATTTCATATCCTTTTTTTCTTATGATTTTGACTTTTTTACATTCCATACATATATGATATAAAACAATATTTGTCTTTCTCTGTATGTCCCAATTAGCATAATGTGCTCAAGATCCAAGCATGTTGTCACAAATAGAAGAATATTCTTCTTTCTCATGGCTGAATATTTTATACACACACACACACACACACACACAACACACACACACACACACACTTCTTTACCCATTCATCTATTAATAGGCATTTAGGTTGCATCCATAGTTGGCTGTTGTGAATATTGCTGCAATAGTCGTGGAAGTACAAATATGTCTCTGAAATTCTGTTTTCATTTCTTTGGGTATAAAGACATAAATGGAATTTCTGAATCATATGGAAATCTTTTCTAAAATTTTTTGAGGAACTTCCATATTGTTTTCCAAAGTAGTTACACTGATTTACATTCCTACTGACAGGATATTAGGGCTTCTATTTGACCACACTACCCCATCACAATAGCATCATAAACAATAAAATCCATAGGAATAAATTTAACCCAAAAGTCATAGTTCTGTAAAATTCAAAGTACAAGACTTTGCTGAAAGAAATAGAAGAAACAAACAAATAGAAAGATATCCAATGTTTATGGATTTGAAGAATTAACATTGTTAAAATGTCCATACTACCCAAAATCATGGGTAGTATGATTTAATGCAATCCCCAACAAAACACCAAAGACATTTTTTTCACAGAAACAGAAGAAACAATCCTAAAACTTGTGTGAAACCACAGAAAAACCCAAAGAGCCCAAGCAATCCTGAGAAAAAAAAAAAAGACAGAGGTATCACACATCCTGATTTCAAACTATACTACAAGGCTATAGTCATAAAAACAATATGGTAGTGGCACAAAAATAGACATATAAACTGACAGAGCAAAGAGTCCAGACTTGAATCCCAGGATACATGGCCAACTAATATTCATAGAAAATCCAAGAACACTCAATGGGGAAAGGATAGTCTTTTTAACAAATGGTGCTGGGAAAACTGGAGAAACACATTTAGAACAATGACATTGGCCCTCTATCTCACATTCTCACAAATATTAGCTTGAAGTGGATCAAAGACTAAAACATAAGATGTGATACCATAAAACTTCTAGAAGTAAACATAAGGAAGGAACTCCTTGACATTGGCCTTGGCAATGACTTTTTGGATATTACACAAAAAGCACAAACAACAACAGCAAAAATCAACAAATAGGACTACATCAAACTGCACAGCAAAACAAACAATTAAAAAATCAAAAGACAAACTACAGAATGGGAGAAAACTTTTGCAAACCATATGTCAGAGAAGGGGTTAATACCGAAAATATGTAAAGAACTCATATAATAACAAACAGAAACAAGCAATCTGATGAAAAAATGAGAACTCAATAGTTATTTTTCAAAGATGACATCAAAGCAGCTAACAAGCTTATGAAAAGTTGCTCAACATCACTAATTATCAGGGAAATGTAAATTAAAACCACAAGGAGATACCACTTCACATGTGTTAGAATGGCTATTATCAAGAAGGCACGAGAAAACAAGTACTGGCAAGGATGCTGTTTCAGGTCTTATATTCAAGTCTTTAATCCATTTTGAGTTGATTTTTGTATATGGTATAAAATAAGGGTCTCGTTTCATTCTTTTGTATGTGACTGTCCAGTTTTCCCAACACCACTTATTAAAGAGACTATCTTTTCTACATTGTGTAGTCTTGGCTCATTTGTCAGAAATTAATTGACCAGATATGCATGGGTTTATTTCTGGGTTCCTGATTCTGTTCTTTTGATCTATATGTCTGTTTCTATGCCAAGAATAAAATTTTAAAACTGAATTTACCTATAACATTGTAAGGAATTGAATCAGTAGTTAAGATCTTTACATAATGAAAACATGAGGCCCAGTTTTAAAAATGAATGACATGATACGACTTACATATTAAATTATCACCATGGCCATTATGTTGAAAAGGTACTGACGTAGTTGGGGTGAGAAGCAGGAGAAAAGTTCAGTGAATATAGCATTAATCTGGGTGTGATATCATGATCAAGGTTATGACAGCAGAGGTAAGAGTTGTCAAATTGTGGAAATATTTTGGAGATAAGGTCAATTGGATTTCCTGATCAATTGAGTGTGAAATTGAGAGGAAGACAGTTTTCAAGGGTAAATCCATGATTTCTGGCTTAAGCAATAGAAAGAATAGCATTTCTATAATCAGAGATAGTAGGGAAGAAGGTTTAGGAGTAAGATCTGGAATTTTTAGAGTTTGAAATGTCTACTAAATTTTAGGATAAAGGGAAATGTTTTAATCAAGACACAAAAGCACGGATCATAAGTGAGATGACTGGGAAATAAAACTATATTAAAATTAAGAATATTAAAGTGAGTGAAACTATAAGCCCTGAGTGAGAAAAGTTATTTGCAAGTACACAAATTATTAATATTTGTAATAAGGATTCAGTTCAAAATATTTGCTAATGGACTCATGTCTGATTCATAAGTATACTGTTTAATTTTAAATTCAGGGGGAATTTCCCAGGTGTCTTCCTTTTTCTTTATTTCCAGTTTAATTCCACTGTAGTAAGAAACAAAATAGCAAGTTGGGGAGGTAAATTTCACCAGCTTTATTTTAGTCATGCACTATCTCTAGAAAGGATTCTATCTTATTTTTATATACATTGCTTTAACTTTTATTTTGTCTTCAATTATTCAAATTTTCCAATGAGTAACTAACTAATTCTTACATTGCTAATGTTACAAATGCCAGATGCCAAGCTAGTAATTCTATTCAATTTATAGGTCTGTTTATTTCTCTTATTACCAAATTTTAAAAAATGTTTATATTAAAATATAGCACATAAAAGAATATATACTTGTACAACAAATTACACAACAAATTTAAATGTAAAGAATTTAATTTAAAAAGTCATAGTGAATAAACATCTACCAGATTTTAAGAAATAGAGTATTATCAGTTCCTTTGAGTTGCCCAATATTTTTCTCCTCACCTTAGTTATGTGGGAATATTATGGAAAGATGCATGAGTGATCTAAGTAGAATCATCTTAAAAAGCAAAACAAAAACAACAAAAAAAACATATTTGTCTGAAAAGGTCTTTGTGTGTTGGGACATGCCATCTTACTGCACTTGAAAATTTTAGATGACCATGTAATCAAACCTGAGCTAACTTTCTGGGGAAAAAGAACCCCACAAAAATAACAAAACATGTATAAGTCTCTAGTACCTCGGCCAATCAACCTCAAAACTCATGAGCAAGGCTGTCCTAGATTATCCAATTGGCCAACAGACACGTTAGTTGATTACAAACAGTAGAGCTAGCCAAACAGATTAGATAAGTTGGCCCATACCAGAAAAACCACCTAGCAATAATTATAAGCAATGATAATTATAAGATCATTTAAGATTTGGGGTGGTTTGTTATAAAGCAAACGTCAATTTATGCAATGGATCACCCACAGCAGAGGGCAGAAGGCAGTAAGGTCATTTGAGAAGATTTAAAGAAAAGTTTAGGGGGCAGTCGGATGGCTCAGTTGGTTAGAGTGCAAGCTCAACAACAAGGGTACCAGTTCAATTCCCACATAGGATGGTGGGCTGCACCCCTACAACTAAGATTGAAAATGGCTACTGGACTTGGAGCTGAGCTGTGCCCTCCACAATTAGATTGAAGGACAATGACTTGAATTGGAGCTGATGGGTCCAGGAAAAAACACACTGTTCCCCAATATTCCCTAACAAAAAAAATTAAAAAGTTCAAGTGTTAACCAGATTTCTAGCACCAAGAAAGTGTGCATGGGGAGGGAGGCTGTTCAAGAGAACAAGCATCTCAGAACAAACATTTCAATGGCTGCTACAAGAAGAAACTGACTCCAGTTAGTATTAAATACAGAAAAAGTGACAACAGAGTTCAACAAATTTGCTACAGGCAGTCAAGTAAGAGAAGAGGACACCTGTTTCCCATTTCTGTTTTCCCCATTCCATCACCATAAGGGACAGGTGCAAGAAGGAAGACCATAAGACCCACTAACCCTATGACATTAGAACTACCTGTCTAGATTGGCATTTTGGGAAGAGAAAGGAAGGAACAAAAAGTATTTTGAATCAACTATGATACTGAACAGTTTGCAGTGCTACCTTTCTCAGTGGAATCTGCATTTAATCAGGGGAAAATAGGTCTGTAGTCTGGAAGGGTCATCTCAGGGCATTTTCTACAAAGGAATGCCTACCATTCAGTGTAAGAACATCCTCAGACTGTCTTTTTTTATGGTTATCAAAATAAGTTTATCAAAACCAACACATTTAATGCAATTGGAGGTTTAATATTTTCTCTATAAGTGAGATGAGAATCTTTGTTAATATTGCCTGACAGAACAGATTGGGTGTGGGAGCGTTTTGAATAAAATATAGTTTGCTTATAACCTTTGAGTTAATTAGCAACATACGTCTCAAAAGGATAGAAAACCCAATGTTACAGAAACTAGATTTATCTGAATTAATGAATTATATAGTGCAATTTCTTTGTTTTCACTTTCTTTCTCTCATCTCTTTGGCCCTCCTTAAGGATTTTTGAGAAGTAAAAGAAGAAAGGGAAAATGCCTCAAAGTACATACTCAGAAAATAAAGTTTTTCCCGATAAACCTGGGTTTTTTTTTCCATTTGACTGATTTTTCATGACTTTTTCTATCATTGACAGAAAGGTGAAAGAAATATTTTTTTTATGAATCTTAAAATTGAAAGAATTTAATGACACCATTTATCTGCTACAACTGACACCCCAGGCATATGATACCATTGTATTGTGGCAAACCCAAGGACAATTGCATTCTATCAGTGTCATGGTCGATACTTTTTGCATTTACTAAACAGATTGACAGTATGAACATTTTATGCACCTGGGTATATATTTTCTATGAAGATATGAACCACTAACGAATGTATTCACTCATACAATAAATACTTTGCTGAAAACCTTCTATGTTATGTGTGGAGAATAAAAAGATGACTGTGACCAGAGCCCCGGAGCTCAGAATTTGGTGGATAAAAAAAACACATATTAGAACATTGAGAACAGTCATAATATACATTGATTTAAGATGTAAGGTGGTGGATGATAAGGTAAGAAAATATACAACTGGTTTAATTAGTAATCAGGTTAAAAACAAGGTAGACACTCAAGAAATGTGAGGAAACCAATTATTGTGTGAAAATACTTTTAGGGTTTGGAGAAAGGTCTTCCATGTCTTTAGTACTCTGACTAGTAAGGGAAGGATAGTTTTATAGGTTTGTTGCAAACAAATGTGCCACAGTTCTGTGTGTTAAAATGGTAAACATTTATTACATGATATAATAATGTGGACAATTTCAATGTTAGAACTGCAGGATTGCCACTTACTTTGTAGAGATGAACATCTGGTTTGATTTAGAGAATCAACTAGAATTTTTGCATTACATGTAGTCTCCCATCCGTCATCAGAATCTGACACTAGTCAGCATCACAATACAGCGCTTGTAACTGATATCCAATATTACAATATAAAATGATACGGCAACATTGTCATTTATTTTATAATCAATTGTCGTTTCCTTAACTTTATTTATGAAAAGGATATTTCAGACCAAGTTATGGGTTTCCCATTAATCTTATTTTAACATTGGGTAATATCAGGATTGTTTAGTCTAAGTGGGTGATTGAAATCATGGGATGTGATTGTTAAGATGGAGCAATGATTACATAATGTTGGCTAAAATATTTACAGCGTCCTGCTTTAATTGTCTTCTGGCAGAGATTTCTTCTCTAACTACATACAAACAGATTGTAGACAGGCTGCAACCAATCTTAAGTCTCCCTTGTCTAACCAACTAAGGCATTGTATCTCATGGTTTGGTTGAGCTTGCCAGGAAGCATAGAAAGTCCTGGCAATGTTTGTGAGAAAATACATCAGTGGGATTAAGATGAGAATGCATACAAACTTACCAAGTTCCAACCTACTATCAAAAAATTATTATGCCTTCAAAGAAATATGTTCTGTTACATCCTAGTTACAGATTTTAGATTGAGCTAACAGCTTCATTAAGGTTGTCACAGGGACACCGCAGGGCATATGATTTAGAGGTTAATGCTATGGACTCAAGAGTCCAGCAGCTTAGATCTACCTGTGTCCTATGTTACCCACTCCATTGCGCAGTGAAATTGGACAAGTTATTTAATCACTGTGTGCCTTCATTGTGTTATTTATAAAATGGGGATAATAATATCCTAGGACGGTTATGGAGGTTATGGAGATTAAATGAGAAAACATTTTTTAGGGCTCTTGGAATAATGTCTGGCACACAGTAAGTACCATGAATGTTGTATTAGTTATTTTTAGGGAATACCATTACTACAAATATGTTGGTTTAATATATATGTGTGTGTGTGTGTGTGTGTGTGTGTGTGTGTGTGTGTGTGTGAATATATATATACATATATATATATTTATTTATTTATTTATTTATTTATTATCCTATAGTCTTCATGGGTCAGGAGTCAAGGCATAGCTTGAATTCAGTTCTCTGTGCAACCCATTGGGTTAAGGTCTGTTTCTTATTGGCTGTCAACCTGAGGTTTTCTCACTCAGTTCCTTGCCTGGTGGAAATCCTAAAATGTCTGTTCGCTTTACCTAATCCAACAAGAGAAAAAAAAATCTCCTGTAAAATGGACATTGTAATCTTATGTAACATAATCATGGGAGTGATAACTTTTGCCATATTCTATTGGTTAAAAACAAATCACAGGTTCTGGTGACACTTATGGGGAGAGGATTAAACAAAGGTGTGAACACCAAGAGGCTAGGACAGCTGGGGATCATTTTAGTCCATTGTTTATGCAAGTGTTTGTTAAACAAAAAACTTTCCACAAAGTAAAATATATAAAAGTAAACACAAAAACAATGACTCTCTATTAGTATCCAGGCAGTTTAAATCACATAATGCATGCTATAGCCAGCTCATATCTCCCATGACAGCCAGTTCTGCATGTCTCTTTCCAACTCCATGTTCAATGGCATAATATTGCCAGGCTGACATCAGCCATGGTTGGTGTATTTAAACCAAATTGGCAAATGCTACTAATCAGAGCTGATTTTACACTAGAATGTCAGTGATTAAATATTTACCATATCACATTTTTTACATTTTGTAGATCTGCCTCAACTTGACCTAATGGGATTCTTTAACTGTATTTACTTGGAAACAGCTGAATTAAATCTCAAATCAGAATCCAGAAAAAAAAATTAGTCAATATCCTAGCACCAAATCTGCCAAATCTTTTACTTTCATTAACTTTTTATTGAAAACAAGATAAACTCAAAGTGTGGATACTTAATGACTTCTGTATTACAGATCTCTAAATTTGCTAGATAACATTAAAACTCTAGGTCAGTTTTAATCTTAACAACTGTTACACCATGTTTCTCTAACATACATTCCTCAAAAATAATGTTTCTCAAAATATCTTGCAGAAGGAGAAAGCAAGCTTTAGGTTCAGTAATTCTATTCCTGATGGATATATAGTGTATCACTGAGAAAACAGTACATAATAAACATTTTACAGCAGGTCACCCATCTCTCCTGTTTAAATATCATACACCGATATGTCATCTCAACAAAAGATATAATCCTTGCTCATGCTGTCAATTCTCAGGTCAGCTTAATGTCAACTGTAGCATAATAACTACTATTATTAGTTAATATCATTAATTTTGTCATTGTTATTATTATTATTATTATTTGTTTTCAGGTATTTTCTAATATCTCATACTCTATTATCATTACCTAACAAGCCAATTCTTTTTGACTCCAGGGATAGGATGTGAATTAGAAGACAACTATCCTCTGATATCCATTTTCTACAATGGATATATTGAGATTCATTTATGATTGAGGCAACAGATTGTTATTACTGACTCTTAAAATCTTTGCTGATCAAGGAAGACTTTGTCTACACTTTTTGTTGCTTTACTATGAAGTTTCAATTGAATATGTGTCCAAAAACTATGAGTATATAAAGCTTCTCTCTGAAGAAATAAATGATGGTCTTGATGAGAAATAGCTACTCCGGTGTTCTGCCTCCATGTGGAAGTTTAATGATCCAGTGTGCACATGGATTGAAGGAAAGCTCCCAAACTGTCCCAACAAATGGAACAGCTTTCTCCCTTACATCTGGCGTAAGAATTTATCTTAAATAAACAATTACAGAACACTGTCACAGACAGCAGCTATAAAACAATTTGACCATAAAGTAGCTCTAATCCTGCACTTTCTGAAAGCTCACTTTAGAATTTCATATTAGAGAGAAATAAAAAGGAAATCTAAGGCAGTGTTTCCTGCCTGTGACTGTGAATCAGAAATAATTAGAGAGCTCAATAAATATATGAACTACTATATATCCTAGACAAGACATAAAATCAAAATCTTCAGGAGAAGGGGCAAAATCTATTTATCTGAAAAGTGTTATAGGAGATTTAGAAGAAATTGCATTTTGGGGCACAACTGGTTTATAGAAGCATACCTCAAAATTGTAAAAATTTACTTGACTCTGCAGTTAAGTACAAAGAAAGTAAAACATTTGAATCATTTATTTTTTGATCTAGATCGGAAAAAAAATCCCTGAAATTAGAATTAATACTTACACTTGGCAGTTTATGAAATGTCCATTTGAGAATGCTTTTGCAGATTTTTACAAATCCATATTCACATATACTATTAAATAGACTATGCAATGTCTCTTGACAGATGCCTTTTTATAATTCAATGGCTAATACTAGTGATTCAATATGTGGCGAATATATGTAGCAAATACAGGCAAAATATGAACACACTCTAATCAACAGGAAAAAATAGTAAATAGTAGAGGCCACAGTTCTATAACCATACCTGGGAAGGAAATAGACCTGAAATCTATGTAACTTTACTAACAATTGTCACCCCAATAAAATTTAATTTAAAAATAAATTAGAAAAAAAAAGAAATAAAGTTATTTAAGGTAAAAAAAAAAAGGCAAAATATTCAGAAATGAGCTATTTTGCATGAATTGTGTTTAAGATGCTCTGTTACATCACTATCTGATTCCAAATATCTGGAAATCAGTATTGGTCTCAGAATGAAAGTATAGAAAAAAGTGGATTCCAATAAGCATAGAATAAAGATATCCAGTGAAATGAGATGCTTCTAGAAAAAATAGGCTTTTTGACAGCACTTTCTACTTTACACTAGTGTTTAATGTCTGGCCTAATATAGGAATTTTAAAATTCAGGTTAATAGCTTTTGAAATCAAGTTGTATTTATACACAACATGATATGTAGCATTTAGAAAGTATACTATGAGTATAGTTTGAATTTAAATAGAATATTTGATCTTTTAAAAGGACAACAAACCATATTCTTCCAGTAATCCAAACAAGAAATAAACTAGTCATCGTTGATGTTAACTTTGCTCTACAAAATGTTCTGAACTAGCATGCAGCAATTTTAGTCATATGCAGAAACCGGTACAACAGTGACTCATACTTAAAAGTGAAAACAAGATAGATGATAAATGAATCTTGTGCGAGACAGAGCTATTGGCAATGTCAAAGTCTCAGTGAGGAATATAATTTGTCTAAGTTTCTAATGAACACCCCATTAAAGTATAATCAATTGACTTGCTTGTCGACATTTAAAGGGAAAAATAGGAACATTATTTTCCAAATAAATCAACAAGCACAAATAATTAGCTTCTCCTTCTAAAAAATTTTCTATTCCCATTTTTCTTTCAGCTTACTTTTAATGACAGCCATAGATTAAAGTATTTCAATCTGTGATATACTATCTGATTATCTCCCATGTGGGACACATTTAATTTAATCTGCCATATTAGTGCCTTTTACCATAATCATCCAAACTACTCATTATGTCTCGGTATGTGGCATTTCGTTGTACCAAATGAGTTGAACATGTAGGAAACAGGATCCAAGAGAGAAAATGTAATCTTCATTTCATTTTCCAGTTTTATTTAGATATAAGTGACACATAACATTGTATAAGTTTAAGGTGTACAACATGATGACCTGATACATGCATATGTTGTGATATAATTACCTCAAAAAAGTTAGCTAACACATCTATCACCTCACATAATTACAATTTTGGAAAACTGGAAATATCAGTTTTCCAGTATATAATTCAGTATTGTTAACTATAGTAGTCATGCTGAATATCAGATCCCCAGAATTTATTCCATTTATACCTGGAGGCTGTACTTTTAACCAAGATCTTCTCATATCTCCCATCCCCCAGCACCTGCCAAACCACAATTCTACTCTCTGTTTCTGTGAGTTTGGCTATTTCTTTTAATTCCAAAAACGAGTAAGATTATATATATAGTACTTATCATTCTCTGTCTAACTTATTTCACTTAGCATAACACCCTCAACGACCATCCATATTGTGGCAAATGGCAGGATTCCCCTTCTTCTGGATGAATAATAGTCTATTATGTATACACCACATTTTCTTATCCATTAATCTGACAATGGACACTTAGGTTGTTATTATGTCTTGTCTATTGTGAATAATGATGCAGTGGAAATGGGGGTTTAGATATCTCTGCAAGATAGTGATTTCATTTCCTTCAGATACATATCCAGAAGTGGATTGCTGGATCATGTGGTAGCTTTATGTTTAATATTTTTAGGAACTTCCATACTGTTTTCAATAATGGTTGTACCAAATCATATTCCCACCTACAGTCCAACAGTGCCCCAGGGTTCCCTTTTCTCCGTATTCTCACCAACATTTATTTCTTATCCTTTTGATAACAGCTACTCTAATAAGTGTGAGGATATATCTCATTGTCATTTTGATCTGCATTTCCTGTGATTAGAGATGTTGAGAATTTTTCATGTACATTTTGACCATTTGTAAGTCTTTTGGAAAAATATCTATTCAAGTCTTCTGCACATTTTTAAATCAGATTTTTTGAGATTTTATCTATTGAATTGTATGAGTTTCTTACATATTTTTGATATTAACCCCTTACGTGATATATGGTTTGCAAATATTTTCTCCCATTCTATACGTTGCCTCTTCATTCTGTTGATTGTTACTTTTGCTATGCAGAAGCTTTTTAATTTCATATAATCCCTCATATTTTTGCTTTTGTTTCTTGCATTTTTGATATCATATCCAAAAAAACATGCCAAAACCAACATCAGGAGCTTTTAAATTATGCTTTCTACAAAGGAACAAGACAAACAAACAAAAAAACAAAAACTCATAGACACAGACAACAGTTTAGTGGTTACATGAGGGTAAGAGGGGAGGAGCAGTGGTAGAAGAGCGGGTCAAATATATGGTGAAGGAAGGAAAACTGACTCTGGGTAATGAACATACAATGCAATATATAGATGATGTATTATAGAATTGTACACTTGAAACTTATATAATTTTACTAACCAAAGTCACCTAATACATTTAATAAAAAGAGTTCAAAATAGCAAAATTAAAAAACAAAATTATGCTTTCTTTTAGGCTTTTTTACAGTTTCAGGTCTTACATTTAAATATCTAATCTCTTTCAAGTTAATTTTGTTGAGTGGTATAAATAAGAGATCAATTTTATCCTTTGCATATGAATATCCTTTGCACATTGGGAAGTACTACTTATTTGAGAGACTATTAAGCTTCATTTCGAAGTGGTCATGGTTAGCCACACGATGTGGACAGCCCAGGAGACAAGCAAATAGCTGGAGGTATAATAAAACTTTTCATTCCTTCTATTCCTCTGAAGACTGCATTATAATTTGACGCTTGCGAGTTTAAAAGAAAGCACTAATGGTTTCCTTGAAGATTTAGTGTTTCTATTCATTTTACCATAAAGCTATGCTTCCATATCATTATTAGAACCTCTTATACTTCAGGAGGGTTGGGCTTAGCTATGGAGAGAGAACCTAATGATCTGCAGAATCCACCTTAACAAACTAACTAGTTAACTACCTATAAAAATAAAACTAGTTACAATAAATTTTTATTTATAAGAATACCAGTTTGTATACAATGGATACTCTACTGATAATGAGGAATATGCCCTTTGAGATGATTCCCCTGAGTGTGATTCACGTTGCCACAACCTTATGTTTTGATTTTTTTAATTTTTTATTTTTTTTTACCTTTAACTGGCATGCAAAGGAGATGGCTAAAATGTGTCCACCAGGAACTCATTGGCTCCGCATGTGTTAGCTAAGTACCAGATTTCCCAGAAGGCAGTAACACTGTCATCTTTTAAAGAATCTGGGATTTCCAGGTAGGCCAGTAGATAAAGTGTTGTTTTCTGGGAGAAACCAATTCACAATATCTTGGATATTTACTTTTAGATAGTAAAGTCTTATTGGTAATGAGGTCTCATCTGTTAGATTCACTTGATAGAAAGAAGGACATAGTGCAATGTAGAGATAAGACCTGTTGTCAGCTTTTATGAAGCAGGGCAGTCTGGTGAAGACCGGAAGTGTTGATGATAGAGATAGCTGCTTGTCTAAAGATGCCTCATTGTCTAAAGACCTTTAGAAAAACCAATATTTGCCCCAGGGTCTTTTTCCCCAGATCAAGCTTCTTTGAAGGTCATCACTGTCCAGAGCCAGGTTTAGAGTCTTACAGAAAAGATCCCATCAATTTCACTATACTTTTTGCACAAGCTTGTTTATGCTGTTTGACTCCAATCTGCTTAAGGCTAGCTTTTGCTGAAGACTTCTACTAGGGCAGATCCAACTGGACAGCCGAATACTGTCACTGAGGAAAGCAAAGGCAAGGCTAATCTTAGTCTCAGTTACAAATTGGATGGTGTGGTAGACATAAAAATTGCTCCTCTGCACCAAAGATGTTCATTCCCAATCCCTCAAACTTGTGATAATGTTACCATACATGGCAAAAGAGACTTTGCAAATGCCATTAAGTTAAGGGACTTGGCATAAGGAGATTATCCAGGTGGGCCTAATGTAATCATGATGGTTCTTATAAAAGAAAGAGAGGTAGGACTATCAGAGTGACAGAGATTTGAAGATGCTACGCTACTGGCTTTGAAGATGCAGTAAGAAGTCCCAAACTAAGGGATGTGGGAGACTCCTAAAAGATGGAAGAGGCAAAAAAATAGGAATTTCCTTGTCCAGCTAATAGCCAATATCAAAATCTATTCCAAATGTCATATTTAATATTGGCATTTTCAAGGTATTTTCATTGAAGTGAAGAATAAGAATTAGATGTTTTTGTTTCCCAGTTCCAGTTATCTATTTTGCATAACAAACCACGCTCAATAATTAGTGAGGTAAAATAACTATTTTATTATGCAAAGGAGATTTGTGACTTAAAAATTTGTACTGGACCCAACAGAACTGATGTTCTCTGCTTAATTATGTGTGGGCCTCACTGAGGAGACTCCAAGTTCTGGAGGCTGGAATCATGTGATGGCTTCTTCACTCGCATATCTGACAACTGGGCTGGGCTCACCTGGGACTGTCACCTGGAGTGCTTACACATGGCCACTCTATGTGGCTTGTGATTCTTCATGGAATGATGCCTTAGGGTACTAAAATTTGCTACATTACAGATGAGGGAAGCCAGTGTTTTAAGGAACAAGGCAGAACCTGCAGGTCTTTTATGAGAGAGCTTAAGGAACCACATAGTATCACTCTGTCCATACTCTGCAGGTAAAAATGTTACAAATTACATTCAAGTCTTAGAAGAAGGGACATAGATTCCTATCTCTTCATGGGAGCAATATTATATCAACTACTTTGCAATGTTTAAAAACCACAGCTATTTATTTTCAGCAATGTTTTGGAGGTATAAAACATGCAAAATATTTTTGGGGTAGATACCCAGGAGAGCGATTGCTGGGTCATATGGTAATTCTATTCGTAATTTCTTGAGGAACCTCCACACTGCCTTCCATAGCATTTCTCTGTAGAGACACGTGTACTCCAATGTTCACTGCAGCTTTGTTTACGGTGGCCAAGACATGGAAACAACCAAAATGTCCTTCGATAGATGAATGGATAAAGAAGTTGTGGTACATATACACAATGGAATACTATTCGGCGTTAAGGAAAGATGATATAGGAACATTTGTGACAACATGGATGGATCTCGAGAGAATAATGCTAAGTGAAATAAGTCAGACAGAAAAAGCAGAGAACCCTATGATTTCACTGATATGTGGTATATAAACCAAAAAGAACAAGACAAACAAATGAGAAACAAAAACTCATAGACACAGACAATAATTTACTGGTTACCAGAGGGTAAGGGGGTGGGGGGTGGGTGATGAGGGTAAAGGGGATCAAATATATGGTGATGGAAGGAGAACTGACTCTGGGTGGTGAACACACAATGGGATTTATAGACGATGTAATACAGAATTGTACACCTGAAATCTATGTAAATTTACTAACAATTGTCACCGCAATAAATTTAATTAAAAAAAAACATGCAAATTAAGAGAGGAGTAAGACATAGGAATTAATTCTGCAAGAAATACACACACGCGCACACACGACTGTATAGAATGATAATATTAGGAAATATATGAAGTATTACAAAACATAAAATAATTTAGCAAGGTGGCTGCATAAAAAATCATAATCAACAAATGAAACACAATTTTATACCTTATACCTCTTAAAAATTAGAAAAATGTAGTAAGATGTGATCCCCACTTAAAATAGCAAAAAAAAAATGTTATCAGCATGGCCAATATAAAATAGAATTATATTCTTACTTCCCAGCATATACAAATATTAATTAAATGTGGAATAAAGAGCAAATGTAAAAGCAACTTCAAAAACATATAAAGAATATTTTAATAATGATTCAGTGTGGAGGAAGTTTTTGATGAGGCACAAAAAGACAAAGACATTTTGTAGAGGAAAATATCAATAAATTTGACTGTAAGTATCCATAAACTCTAAAACATACTAATAAAATTATGTGAACAAAATAATAAACTATGAAAACAAATAAGTCTACTAGTAATGAATCTTTGCAACAATAAAATTATCATTTTTATAGTAATAAATGTCAATTAAGAGAAGATTTTTTTTTTAAATGGAACTCCACAAAGAGAATATAAATAAGAAGTTGTAATATAACTAGATCAGAATCATTTTGGGCGGAGAGAGATAGGATGACTGGGATGAAAGATGAGGCAGGAAAAATTAGAAGTATGAATGAGAGTCAACATATCATTGCTGGCTTTTAAGATGGAGGAAGGAGGACATGATTCAGGCAATACAGATGGCTTCTGGGAGCTGGGAACAGCACAGAAACAGATATCTCCCTAGGGCTTCCAGAAAGGAACACAAAGTATTTGACACCCTGAATTTTAGCCCAGTGAGACCTGTGCTGGACTTCTAATCTACAGAACTGTAAGATAACACATCTGTATTGTTTTAAGCCACTGTTTGTAATAAGTTGTTGTGGCAGCAATAGGAAATGAATACAGAGAGAGACATTGGGATGGAGAGAGGGTACAGCATTTTGGCACAATAAAATTGCAGAGTTGCTCATGAAAAAAAAATCATTCTATTCCTTATGCTGTGAGAAAATGAATGCACAAATAATAATGGCTTAAGAGACAACACTTTGATTTATATCACATAATAGGACTCTGTAAGTAGACGGTTTGGGGTTTGGTGTAGCTCATCAGTGAAGTCAAAGATCCAGCACTCTCTGCCTTTCTGCTCTACCATCCACATCATGCACGCTTTCATTCTCACATGTCACCCCACAGAAAAATACATGTGCCAATGCATTCAGGATCATATCCACAAAATGGAAAAAGGAGAATCAAGGTAACCTAGGTAAGAGATTGATCCTCTTTGGCTTATTCTTTTTATCTAGCACGAAAGCTTTTCCCAGAAGTCCTGTAGCAAATCTCAATTCTGATTCACTGGGCAGAACCCACCTGGGATAGCCAGACAAGTATCCTGGCACCAGAGAAAGGCATTAGGATAATTGCTCTATGGATAGCTCACACACTGTCTGCTTCCTGTACAAGGTAGAGATTAAATTGCCAATGTTGATTGTCAAAACTGATGAAATGAACTAGATCATTTTAAAATATCCATTTCATTTCCACTGTATTCCTTTTAATATTGAATGTTTAAAACATTTTAATAAGAGTTTATGGGATGAAACCAAGGAATGTTAATTTTGTCTAGAATGTCCACATTTCAAAAATCACAAAGTCTGAGTGAAGGAATGCCACACCTCAAGACAATCACATGCTTTTCTCTGATGGTCAGTGAATAAATATATAAAATTTAAAAGTTTACAGTTAATTCCTGTTATAGTTTTGCTTCCTAGATTCAGAATATTAAAAAGCAACATGTTCAGAAATACACATCTTCAGTGTGATTAAATCATGTGCATTTCAATTAAACAGTTTTAATTGTATTTGTGTATCAATATTCTTAAAACTAGCTCTAAAGGAAAGATAAATATAGGAATTAAGGATAGAAACAGCAGGCCACATTAAGTAATAAAGAAAGTTTTACCAATTACAGCCATGCAAGCACGACAACAGCACAGAATGGTACAGTGATTTAAATTACAAGATTGTGTGGGGGCAGGTGATGGCTCAGTTGGTTAGAACGTGAGCTCCAAACAGCAGGATTGCCAATTTGATTCCCGCATGGACCAGTGAGCTGTGCCCTCCACAACTGGATTGAAGACAATGAGCTGCTGCTGAGCTTCCGGAGGGGCAGTCCGATGGCTCGGTGGGTTAGAGCAAGACTCTCAACAACAATGTTGCCGGCGTTCAATTCCCACAAGAGAAGGTGGGCTGTGCCCCTTGCAGCTAAAGAATGAAGACAGCGACTAGACTTTGAGCTGGGCTGTGCCATCCACAACTAGATTGAAAGACAATGACTTGGAGCTAATGGGCCCTGAAGAAACACACTGTCCCCCAATATTCCCCAATAAAATAAAATGAAAAAAATATTTTAAAAAATAAAATAAAAACAAATTACAGGATTGTAATTTTCGCATTATTATATAAAGTAATCTGGCAATTTTCTTCATTATTTTTTTTTCTTTTTTTAACCTTAAAGACCAATCATAACACTTACTAGTGACTTCTGAGCTAGTTTTCAAACACTTCCACTTGTAATTATATGCAAAATATAGAACAGATTGTTGGGGGCAAGATGCTAAAAAATTTGGGGGACTACCACAGCTGCATGTAGAGAACACTGATTACTAAATTATGTTTCATCAATTCTGTATTTTTCTCCATGAACTCTATTTAGATATACTCATTTAACATACGAAACTTGCATGGTTTAGGGTTCACTTGGGATTTTCCTCTACACAAAATCAACTTGCCCATCCAATTATCTTTCCCTAACAATTAGTTTATTAAGGAAATCGTGAGAATTAGAAAAGTATATTAAATGCTTGGTAACGGTTTTTACTCATCAAATGTACACAAAATTTTATAGTGTATAGATGTGTTTATAGAGCAAAATCTTCTGTGTATATTCATTGATTAGATTCATCAATAATTCCACAGCTTCCCATGTTTCAATAAAGTGAACCAGGACCAATGAGGTTTTCTGTGAGTAATAGGTACTTTTGCCTTCCTTGGCCCATTCTTCCATTAAAACATACACAAAAATATTCAAAATATTGTTTTATAACTACATGGGTTTAAAGATGAGCTTATCAGTATTACATTAACACATTTTGTTTGACCTAAAAGTTTATTATTTTCTTCTAACTTTAAACTAAAGCATTTTTTATGGGTCCTTTAAGTAAAAAGATCCCTTGGCACTATGCCAAAGGAGAAGTTTGCCTTCTTTGGTCAGAAGAAAAACTTCTTTTTTTTCTTTGGGTTTGCCTTCTGGTCAGAAGAAAACTACTTTTTCTTTGAAATGATTTATATTTTAATAGGAAGGATTGAAATTAGAGTGTACTTAGAAGTTACACCATAACTTGAGTTTTAGTAAAAAATTCAAAGTTCAAAGCATTCCCCAAAAATTTATAAGAAATGGTAAAACTGAGAGACTTGAAATCCACTCGTCCTATATAACATATGATGGTATAAGAAAACAGAAAATATGGAGGCATAAGTGTGACATGTAGAATAGAACTTGTTATGGACTTAAACATTCATCAGAGAGATAACTGAATTTTAAATAATAAATAATTCCATTCATACCTACCTCAAAAAAAGTTGCTGTAGTCAGCCAATGACAAATGAGAAACTTTGTGACTCCCCAAAACATGTATTTTATATTCCAATGGAGGATGATTGTATATGCTATGAAGCTTCCACCTTGAATAAAAATGAATAGTAGGAAAAGACAAATAGAAGCACATTCTCACTCTTAGGAAAAAAAAATACCAACAATATGTGGCTTAAATAATGAATTAAAAGAAAAAAAATGAAGATTAAAAAAATAAAATAGACTTCTTTCTATGCAAGTAAAAATACACAGTTTATTTCTCACAATTCTACTAATTGCAAAAAGATTTTAATGAATTTATGACCTAACGTTATTGAGCATTACCAAAATGATTCAAGTATCCTATGAAAACAAAAGTAGCATGGCAAAAGTTACAATGCATGTTTATGTGATTCTCATTTGCTCTAACCTTAGAAATATTTGCAAGCAGACTATAATGTTCATAAAATTAGTTTTTTTAAACACTGTTTTCTATTATATCTTGAGACTTCAGAATAGAGTATGAAAACTAACAGCTGCTAAATCAAATATTTGCCAAAGGGGTAAAAAAGTTCCAATCAGTCACCAAGTTAACTTGTTCAGACTTATGCTAACACAGAAATTTACTTATTAAAGGAAGAGTTAACAATTATTATACAAACTACACATTTTATAGGAAGTTGAGTATTATGATAGAAGCTATTAACAAAACATTATAAAAAGTGCTTTAAAATTTTAAATCAACTAAATTAATTAGCAAATATATTGTATACTGGATACCACTATAATTCTGATCTATCTGAAAAACTGCCAAGAATAGACTCAATTACATATTTTTGATTGAGTGAAAAAGTAATCAGACTATTTTGAATACTACATTTCAAGTGTTATTAACAGAAGACTCAAAATAAGTGTGTGTGTATGTTTGTGTGTGTGTGTTTGCTATGGAGATTTGATAGATAGAACACAGACAGACAGACAAACAGACAGACAGACAGACAGATAGATAGATACATAGATAGATAGACATAACATTGGCTAAATTTATAAGGAACCAATTGTATCTCTGTTTATTTGATGTTTCAAAATGGCTGTATCATTCAGCAGTTTAAAAATGTAAATGAGCCTACATAATCATAGATTATTTCCTGAGAATATGAATCATATTCCAGATATTGTCTATTATTCTGAGTCAATCATTTTTATAAAATATTTGATACCATGTATAAAATAATATTTGCAAAATTAATCTAAATGCATTTGGAGAAGAAAAGTTTTATAGATTGAAAATAGACACAAGTTAATAAAGAAAGGGTAATGACACATGTCATTGAATGGGATGTGAAACGTGTCAGGGAGAAAGATCTGAAGGCTGATGAGAGCGGTACGAGTCTTTACTTTAAATTAATGAGCTAGAAAGGGAAGTAAACTGCACATTGGGACACGTGAATGATAACAAATTGGTAGGTATACAATAGAGTAGAATAAACAGAGAAATGAATCAATCTAGAGAGGTAATGAATATAGTAATAAACATAAAAAAATGAAATTCAGCTTGGAAAATGAAAATATGTCAGAGAAATAGTCACCCTAAATAGCTATTTACAGGACTTAAAAAAGAGCATGCATTAAAATGCAACAGCTTGGTAGAAAAATCAGTAAACAGGGAATTGTGTGATTTGTGCGTGTGTTTAAATTTCATCTTATCTAAGAATATCCAACCCAGCTCCATCAGCTTCAATTCTAGAACACTCTACACCCACAATAGGCCATTAATAATCATTGCATTTTGGCAAATCTATTAACAAGAATTAGAGGCTCAGGGGATAGTGCCTGTAATAGAGTCAGGATAAATATATATGTATATATAGAGAGAGGTAAGCATGCCAATTTTCCTTCTTAATGATCATGTTTTCATCCATTTTTCCCCTGCAGAGAGTTACATTCCCACACCTTTAATGTTCAAACGTAACAAAATAAAGTAAGCATCTAATGTTGCTACATACCAATTCATTCATAATTAATGTTTCTATTCTGAATGAAAACACTTAATTTTTTAGACATATTTCTTGTCATCTGTCTCAGAACACTTTCCCCCAACTATTCTCATGTTCTGTATTTTATAGATAACTTCTCAACTGGAAGTAAAGCAAACTGAAATCCAAAGAATGTCGATAAACAATATTTTTATGAGTAATCAATTTTTTCCTAAACTTTTATATGTGGGTTAATGTCAGTAGTTAAGTGAGTTGATTATAAAATGTTTCTTCTCAAAAGGCAGGTAATAAGAGATTCTTCCCTCTTAAAACTTGATCAATTTGAATTACTCTGGTACACATCCCAGAGCGTTTTCAGAATTTGGGGGATTTGAAGTCTCAAGGATTTCCCAGATATTTGTATATACACAGCCTTCTTCTTGACTCACTAATTCTGAACTTCTCAAGTGGTTTCATTAAGTTATGCATACCCTGTTTCCCCAAAAGTAAGACCTAGCTGGACAATCTGCTCTAAAGCATCTTTGGAGCAAAAAATAACATAAGATCAGGTCTTATATAAATTTTTGTTCCAAAAGACGCATTAGAGCTGATTGTCTGACTAGGTCTTATTTTGGGGGAAACAGGGTATATATGTATTATTATACATATAATTTCTCAAATAGTTCTGTGATTATACTCTCAAAAGCACATAGTCTTTATTGAGTTAGTAGCTGCTGGCTTTTTAGGTGTCCTTTATCAAATTGACGTAGTTCTCCTTTTCCTAACTTGGCAAGAGATAGATGTTGGGTGTTGGATGTTCTACACCAATTAATATGATCATGTGTTCCTTCTTTAGCCAGTTGATATGATGGATTACACTGATTCGTTTCTTAAAAGTGAACCAGTGTTTCATAACTGAAATAAATCCAACTTGGCCATGTATATAACTGTTTTTATAGATTCAATTGGCTAATATTTCACTGAGAATTTTTGTATTTGAATTCATGAGAGACACTGGTCTATCATTTCCTTTTTTTTGTACTTATTTTTCCAGTTTTGGTATCAGAGCAATTCTGGCTTCACATGATCTGCTATGAGCATACCATAACTTATCCTTTTTAAGAATGAGGGCTTTAGGGAGACTTCCAGTCAAGATGGCAGAATAGGTACATTCTGTGCCCACCTACGCCCATGATTACACCAAAATTACAATTAAATTATAGAACAACCAGCATTGAGAACCACCTGAAGACTAGCTGAAAAGAAGTCCTATAACTAAGAATATAAAGAAGAAGACATGTCAAAAATGGCAGGAAGGGCAGAAATGTGGAACAGGCAGGTCCCACACCCACACTGTGGCGACTAAGAATCAGGAGAGACATCTTGGCTACAGAGGTCTCCCCTGGGCTCAAGAAAGAAACAGTGATGCCTGCCAGTACTTTTGTTTTCACAGTGAGTTGCCTCAGCCCCTGCTTATTCAGCCCTCAGCCTAAAGTTAGTCAACTTAATTCTTTCCTATATGTCCTTGGCATTTTTTGAGCTTCTATCTCTGCTCTGGCACTTAGAGGGACAACTTTTGGGTGAGTTTGTGTGCTGCCCTTTGATAGCAGAATGTGTAGGTCTCCCACTTTTTCTTTCCCTGACACAATCCCTGCTGGTTTTCAAAGCCAGATGTATTGGGATTGCTTTTCCCAGCCCCACACCATGCTATTCAGCTCAGAGCCTCAGTGCCAGGGGAAAAAAAAAAAACTCTTTTGGTTATTTTGGCCTACATTCAGACCATGTTATCAGGAATGAAAGTGGCTACAAAAATATGTATGTGTTCAAAGCTGTAAGACATAGTTTGGTATCATCTACAGAGGCTCTGTACTGGGCCTCCAGCTGCTTGGGGGCCTACACAATCAAACCAAAATCAATTACATAATATAGCTTAATGTTTGTTATACGTTTTCTTAGAAATAAAACTAATTTGGAGAGATTTTGGGGGAAAAAAACAAACACCTTCTTGATTTAAAAAAAAAGCAAACAACATATGCATATATTGGTGCTTAAAGTTGATAAACATAAAGTGTATGAATTTTATATATTAAGTATATATACCATCTGTTAAAAAATTCAGGGTATGCAATTAAAGTCTGATCGCAGAACACTAATTACATTAAGATGTCTTATTAAAGTTTTTTTTTGTTTGTTTTTTCCACAAATGTAATTTTGGCAAGGTTTGAGGTATGTTGTAAAGGGTGAAGCAATTTCTAGAATACTTTTAATAGTATAATTTTCACACCTGCATTCTGTAAAAGTAAAACATTAGATTAAAGCATTAAACATTATAGTTAATTATAGTTAATTATAGTTAATTATAGTTAATGCCATTTAATTTAGTACTTATAACAAATATGAAATTAGTAAGGCAAAACACATTATAATTACTTTGCTATGCAACTTAATGTGTTTGAAATAAATAATCATAGATAAGCAGCCTTGTGATGAATAATAACAATATTTAGAATGTAACAAATGGTGCATATTTGTTGTACCTGTTTACTATTTGTTGTTGCTACTAATTTCTTATTTTGAAGTCACCCAGTAATAGAATCTGTTTTTAATATTTTATTAAGATTTTTTATATTTAAAAATGAAACTGTAATATTAAAATTCTCAATTGAATGGAAATAATTGCAGGGTTCTATTGTTCTTTATGGTTTCAAATGGTTTTTACAGAGACCCACATACTTATCTGAACAACTTTCTCTTGCTCAGATTAACATGACTTGTATCCTATTGGCAAGGATCTATTATTTTTAATCGTAACTGTTTTCCTTGTTAAAGTTAGAGGCAAAGTTTTGAAAATATTTTACTTTATTTACAATTAGTTCACATCAAATTACGAAATATTGAGATGCTGGTATGAGTCTCTGGGGTGGATATATATAGAAGATTTAGAATAAAAACTTAAAATATTTGGTAGAAAGTTTAATTAAGACAGTAAATTCTGTATGAAAGTAGAAGATGAGAAAAGCAAAGTAAAATTGTTTGGCATGGGGGCATCATTTTAATTCTAGCCTCCTTTCACACACTTATGCAAATCACCTATCCCTCCCATGATCACTACACCATCACCAAGGCTGCCATTTACAAGTATCTTTCACAGGCACTACAGAAGACTGTTCCTCTAAACTTTTCAGTTACCCTATATGTGCTGCAAAGAAACAATCCTAAATATACCCATTTACTGAACTCTCAAACTATAGAAACAAATGGGAAGGCTTAGACCTACTATAGCAGAGAATATTTTGCAGAACAAATGGAGGCGCTTACAAGGATCTAATTGTTTAGAAAATCATTGTAAAAGTTACATAAACTACCTATCTCCAGCACTTTCATAGAAAGTTCCTGAAACAAAAAGCATTTCCTATCTTGTTAAGCTCAACTTAACAAATGATTTGAGATCTTCATCTTTTTTCCCCATCCCTTTCCATTCTCTAAACATTTTAACCAATTGTTTCTTTAAAAATACATAGAGTTACTGACAGTCTTAATTTACTAACTTAGTTTCCACCGGAACTGTTCTTTCATCAGAATTGTCCTTTCTTATATGGAAAGATTGCATTTTGGGGAATATACAGTGATTGTTTTGAATATACCACTGAAGGAAACCTAACTTTGGAAATAACAATACTAGAAAAGTCTGATATTGGATTTGCTGTTTGTTCCAAAGCCACATTTTAGTGATCATATAAAAGCAAAGACTGCATTGCTTGAGCAGACTTTTATTACTTCTTTGTAACATGACTTTGGATTATAGTTCAATTATATACTACGGACAGACAATGTTTCTATATTTTATTAATTTAGGAAAAAGCCTAATCCTTGTTGTCTTTAAAAGCTAAAAAGTTATTTCCACTGGTATATTATTTATACAGATGGTTCAAAAAGTATTTCACATTGCTTTCTAAGAAAATGTTTTCTAGTTCCTTTGACTTATAGAGAAAAGTTTCAATTATTCAAACATTTATATAATCCCCTGTCAAATCTCTGGTTATTCCAGTTATGTGGCATAAAATAATGACAATGTACTTATTTAAAGAGAGCTACAAGACATTCTCCAGGCTCTCAATAAATGTTACAAGATTTTATAAAGCAAATTTATATAACTTACTGAATAAAATTACATTACCACTTTGTAGAATTTATGATTTGTATTAGGAGAAATACACATATAAAACAAACGGATATTAACTTAGATATATGACTTTTGAGTAGAAACTTAATAAACACAGAAATATATTCTGGAGAAATTTAATAGGAAAGAATTCCTTGAGCAATTGTGATCTGATCAGCTTTCTGAAAATCTTGTAGAGAATAGTTAGAGGTTCCTGAGGGCAGAGTGAAGGCAGAGCTCTCTGCCAGATTCACCCTGGGGATGAAGTGAATCACTCACTGGATTTGCAGAAGAGGCTTCACCAAAGTGACACTTCTTCTAGCATATTCTGTAACTACCAAGAAGAGTCAGAAAATCGTATGCCTTTACTCCTGGCTTCTGAGTTGGCAGGACATTACTTAGATACATTACATTGCTACAGCAAAACTAAAGTAAAATTAGCATAGCTACAGCTTTATGCCTCACATGTTCCCTTTTCCATTCCTTTCCAAAACAAAACTCTAGAGTGTACTGATACCAAGGTGATGAAACCCCAGGGTCATGTAAAATTGACAAAATGGTGCTTTGCAAGATTGTTCTTGTTTAATTGATCATTTGCTATGAGCTGAGTACTCTGCCAAGTGCTTGCTATTTATTAGCTGTTTAAACTGCAAACTAACTCTAGAAGTTAAATGTTAGGCAGTAAGCTGAGACTTAAACTTAGGGTTGCTTTGACATTTTAAACTGCTATTTTCAATTCCAGGATTCAGACACAAATGTTTTTCATTCAGTAGAGGTAATTTATTTTAAGCATCTTAGGAATCTGCAGTAGTTTTTGTTGTTTATTAAAATAAATGTGTATACAAATTATGTGTATACATTGTATAAAGCATAGAAGATGAACTAATATGACTAATACATTGAAAATTACCTGTAACATCACACTTCCAAGAGACATTTTGGTTTTATAGTGTAAATCTTTACATTGACTCTAGTACACTCACGCGAGCTCATGCCCTAGAGAGCAGCCCATAGTCATGAGCCAATATAAGTTCCTGATATGATTACTCTAACAGTCCTGTGATCAAGTCTGCCCTGCCTTCTATTGCCTTTCCTCTATGTGCCCCTTAGACAAGACCCAGTGGAGCTTTCCAAAACTCCATCCTGATGGTTTGAATTGAACAATCTGGACTTAGCCCAAGAACCCCAAAGCCTTTCACCCACATAATTTAATAAAGGCATGTGCCCCGAAGGTAATGTCTCTTCTGTATCTGCACTCTGCCTTGACTTCCCACGTGGCCCCCGAGGTGAGGCATGTGAGGTACTTTCTCCAGAACCTGCAAGTCATAAACATCTCTATTTCAATTTCTCTTGTGGTCTTTTGTTGAAAGAAAAATCACCATTCAGCACCCTGTGCTCTACTTAATAAGTGGTATTTGGACAAATTCCTAACACATATAAAAACCCTCTAACTTAAAACACTATTCACTCACTGTGCAACTTGCCAGATTACTGATAATTTAAATAAATAGGGAACACCTAGAAAACAAACAGCACCAACAGCAAGAATCTAAATGATGCAACAAAGAAAAACTCCAAATGTGCTACAGTCAGATCTTTACTTTTCTAACTCTTCTCCAGACAATCTAGTACAATACAACAAAAACCCCAGTATAATAAATGGGTCCAAATTCTGATTCCATTGCTTAGTAATTGGCTGGCTTTGGCAAGTTTCTTAGCCTCTGTGACTTTCAGTTTTTGCATCTGTTTGATTAGCTAAATAATACCCATCTTAAATTTTGAGAACTGGTTGTATTCTAAATACAGAGATTGGCATAGACTAAGCTGCCAATAATGAACAGAAAAAAAGAAAAAAAAAATATATATATATATTTATATTTATATTTCCTCATCCTCAAGAAAAATGAAACAAAATGCTTTTCCACAAGAATTATGCAAATACAGATAAAGACACATTTTAAAATATATTATACACATATATATGTATGTATTGACATTGGAAGCAAATTAGAATAAAATAGGAACACAAACAATAGGAAAGAAACACATGGAATTCAAAATCAATCCTATAATCAAAATGCAAAAAATTAAATGGGAAAAATATTGTTTTAATTTTTATATAAGAACCAAGATTAGAGTTAGAGAATGTGAAGCTATAATTTATAATGTAAAGGTGAATAAATTGAAGCATAAAGTTGCTTGGAATGTGAAAAAAATAAACTATAGAGACAATTTTAAAAATTTTATACAGCAGAGTATAGAGATGAAATGTAGAAAGCTACAGTGAAATATTTCCAGTACTAAAAAAAAAAAAAAAAAGGAAAGCATAGCTGCTGTTACAAAGAAAAATAAAGAGAAAGACTTATCCGAAGCAATCCAAATGTTTATCTTTCTTGCTTGGCAATAGTTGCCACATTGCTATATTACATGGGAAGAAATATAAAAGACTAAATTTCATTTCTTATGAATAAAGAAAATATGTGAATTATTGACTCCCAAATTTCCTGACCCCAAAAAGTCATTTGACTTTCTTCTTTGAATTTCGATATCTTTATGATTTTAACCTCGTCCAGGATAAATATTAGTATAGCTTTAAAATGCTGAAGCCCTTTGAAACCCTTAGCCAAATTCTTATGCGGTCAACACCACTGAGCATCTCTATGTTATAATGATTTATCTTTTTTACTTTGATTTGAAATTAAATGCCCTGTTAATGAAATTGAATGTCCTTGCTTTATTTTTCTTGTGCTGTTTTAAAAAGCTGTATTTTGTTTATTTTAACTACACCCATTATGTTTTTACTACTTTAACTCAGACCCACTAAATTCTTCTCCACATAGTTTCATCTCATATGGAGATTACGGGTTCTTGTTTTTTCAGCTTGATGTTGGTTTGTGGTCACTATTTTTCCATCACCGATTCATCCAATCTACTTTTAAAGCATTAGTATATTTTCTTGGGCAGAATGTTGTTAGAATAGTGAAAATGTAGAAATAAAATTCAGCTAAAACTCAAAATCCATTTTACAGTTCACAGAGATTTCCTTTAAGGTACTAGATACTTTTGACAATGAACTATTTTTTAAATATTATTTATAAGAAGAACAAAGACTTTTACTGTCTAATGATTTCCAAAGACCTTACTTGGTATAGCAAAAGATTTAAATTTGGTTAGTATTCTTTCTCTCCTTCTTTCTCTCTTTCTCTTTTTCTTTCTTTCCTTCCTACTTTCCTTCTTTCTTTCTCTCTCTCTCTCTCTCTCTCTCTCTCTCTCTCTCTCTCTCTCTCTTTCTTTTTTCGCCACTTCAAAATGAAAAATGAAAAGTCTGCATATCTCAAACTGTTTTCTGTCAAAGATGTTATATTTAATTTTATAAAACATTTTTGTATAGATGACTACTATACTATCATCTTCACAACCAATTTATGAAGTTAATAGTTCCTTTCTGTTTTAAAGTGACGAAACTGAAGTATGAACAATTTAAATGGCTTGGTGATGTTCAAGTAGCTATAATCAATCAGCTGTTGAGAATCAAATCAAATGGCTCTGACCCTATTTCTATTTCTCACAACCCCAGTGTTGTCCTTATATGTTCTTCAGAATCTACCTTGTTTCTTGTTTCCCTCCCTTCTTCCCTTCTTCTAATTATATTCATCCTGAACACTATGCTAAAACAGAAGAAAAACTATTTCCCCCAGGATAGCTGAGCCAATAATTTAGCCTAGGACTAGAATATTCTGTGCAGATCTCTTTCATAAGAAAAAACACGGGAAAGAATGTTGAAAATATGTAGGTCATTAAGTTTGTTTGGAAAGGCAGTTCAACACACCCTTACTGGGCTGAACAAGAATGGGTTTTGGGCCTGGAATACCTACTTGCCAAGAGATAAAGAGCTCACACAGCCTGGGCAAGGCTTATCCCTTGTATGGGAGCGTCTTTCCCTATTTCATGCTCTTTTGTTCTGCTTAAATGTTCCGCTTAAATATCAGTGGTCCTCAAGCACACCCCTAATTTTCAGTATTTCAGACTCCAAGGGGAAGAGGTCAGGGCTGTATAAGGGGTTAAATTGGTAAAATAGGTAAATACCAGCATAGGTTGTAGGGGAGGAAGGGATGTGCTGGCCAGTAGGGCCCCACCTACACTGTTGGAGCTGATGATGCTCTGTCTCTTCTCTTTGTAAGAAAAGCATCGTTCCGCCTTGTACTTGATTGTATTTTGTCTTCCTTGGTGACTGTGATGCCCAGATGCAGTGGGCAGAAGTGTTTGGAGTACTCCCCTTGGATTAGTAAGTGGCACACAGTACTATGCTTGACAAAATACAATACAAAATTTGATATACTGCACAACATATTTATGTCCCAGTGTCTTTTTCTCTCTTTGAGGTGTTTCTCCTTCCCTGATTTTCACAAATTATTACACTAGTCAAAATGAGTAAGACATACGCTGTCACACTTCAAATTTAGTGTTTACCTACCTTGGTTTGTCTTATTTCTTAACAATTTATTAATGGTTCTCATTAAAATCAAAAGTACCTTTAAGTATGTTTTTTTCTCAAACAAAAATGTTATATAGAACATACATATTCATTTTTCTCAATAAAAGGTACATAAAAATTAGAGAAGCAATGGAAACTATTAAATTATATCCTCAAAATATTGAAAGGAAACAACTGTCCACAAAGAATTATCAGAATTCACTGCTAACAGACTGAAATTAAAACAAATTCTAAAGAAAAGTGTTTATGAAGAGGGATCATGATCTCTGATATTGGTCCATTTATACAGAAAAGAGTAAAGAGCACAGAAAAATGAATGTTGGCTGTTTGAAATAAATTAAATGTTGAAATTTAAAATATATTAAGAATTAAAACACATGATGCCAACAATACAAAATCAGATAAAGAAGCGTAAGTGAGATCACAGAATCATTAGGTCCTTGAATTATCCAGTTGTGGTAATGAGTAATTAAAATTAAAATCTAATAGGTCAAGATTTTTTTTTAATTAAAGTTTATTGGGGTGATAAACTTTAATTACGAATTTTTTTAAAAAAACATATTTCTAATCAATAAAAGAATATATAATAATAAAATAATACTTATTGAAAGTAAATTAAGACAAACAAGGGAAAGAAATATGGGAACAAAAGGAAGATAGTACAAATAGAAAAGAAACATTAAGTTGTTAAATTTAAAGTAACATTTATTTGTGATCACATGAAATATTTGGCATATTCTCGTTAACATAAAGATAGTCAGACTGGACTAAAACAACATTAATAACAAAAATAACTAAAACTTACAAATATGAACAGAGAAAATTTGAAAATGAAAAAAATTGGGAATATATAACGAAAACACTAAGAAAGCTGAACTACCTTTATTAATATCAGGCACGGATTTTTTAACGCATAAGTATAACTAGACATGGAAGGACATTTCCTCATTTTTCAAAAAAGGGATGAATCCCCACAAGAAAATATAACGATCCTAAATGTATATGCATGTAAAAAAATGTAGCTTTAAAATGTACAAAATATAAAGTTGGCAAAATGTGTAAGAGAAATAAATAAAATTAAAATCATTTTTAAAGTCTTTTTGAATATACCTTTTAGTTACTGATAGAAATATCAAGGAAAAAGTGTCTTAAAGCTATAGAAAGTTTCTATAACCTTAATTTCTATATCCTTAAGAGCATATCACTATTGTAACTGCATATCACTATTGTAATAACTGCATATCGCTATTGTAATTTGTACTTTCAAGAAGTACAAATAATCATTACAAAAATTGACCACATGCTGAGAAATAGAGAAAGTTAAACATATTTCAAATGATTGAAATCATAGGGAGCATTTTCTTTGGTCTCAGTGGAATTGGGGGAAAAACCAATCACAAAAATGATCATTTAAAATTCTCCAAATATTAGCAAATGAGGTAATACACTTCTAAATATCTTTTGACTTTTCAATGATATCACAATACAAATTAGAAATGTTTTAAACTGAATGACAATTAAATTGTGCCACATAGAACTTGTGATAATCAACTACAGCAACTTATTATTTTATGTAAAATAAAGGCTGAAAAACAATTGTGTAAGCATTGATCTCAAGGAGCTAGAAGTTAAATAGCAAATTAAACTCAAAAGGAAGAGAAATAGAGTGAGCACCTTTCTTCTTTAGAAAACAAATACAGACTAGAAAACAATTAAAAATCCAAAATTTGTTCTGAACCTCTTGATAAATAAGCCTATAGCAAAATTAATAAAGAAAAATGGTAATTGAAAATTGCAACTATGAGAAATGATAAAGGTTATGTCTGTACAAATCCTATAGATATGAACAATTTATTATGGCAATGTTATGCCAACACATTTGAAACTTTGATAGGAGCAACAAATGCTGTGTAAACTAAAAATGACCAATGATAATCAAAGTAAAAATAGAAAATATAAATAGGTCTATGTCTAATAAAGAAATTGAAACTGTAATTTTAAATCTTCATGAAAGGTAGATCTAGCAATGTCTTCTTCTATGTTAAGTAACTAATACCAATCTTCACAGAAATCTCTCAGGGGATAGTAAAAAAGAGATGCTTCTAATTCTAACTCTTCCTCAGGCCAGCATGAGCTTCATATTAAAATTTAACAAGTAACCACTAAACTATTGTCTGTGTCAATGTGTTTTTGTTTCTTTGTTTGTCTTGTTTCTTTGTTGCTTTCAGTTTTATATCCCACATATCAGTGAAATCATATGGTTCTCAAATTTTTCTGTGTGACTTATTTCACTTAGCATAATAATCTCAAGATTCATCCATTTTTTTTTGAAAATGGCAATAATTTAGTTGTTACCACAGGATAAGAGGTAGATGAGGGCAAACAGGGTCAAATATATGGTGATGGAAGAACTGACTCTAGGTGGTGAACACACAATGTGATATATAGATGACGTATTACAGAATTGTACACCTGAAACCTACGTATCTTTACTAACCATTGTCACCCCAATAAACTTTAATAAAAAAATTTAAATTGTAATAATATACACAGATAACAAAAGATAAATACAAGTCATGTGGATATTTTTTTGGCACCCCAGTACATAAAAGATGAAAAAAGAATTACTTTTGTTGCAGCAGGAATAAAGAAAGAAAAAAAAAATGACAGTCAACAAAAATAATCTAACAAGTGCATGACAAGAATTAATAGTTATAAACCAAAAATAACTATAAACATGAAGCAAAAATCATGAAAAAACATTATTAGCATATCAAATTCCTCAGTAATGTATAGAAAGAACTACACATCAAAACCAAGTTTTGTTTAGTCAGCGTATTCAGTTCCCTGGCTTAGGACAAAGATGTAGCACGAGTTCAATGGGGAGATTATGATATTTTGAAATTGGTGCTGGTTCAATTGGATATTTATTAGGAAATACATGAACGTTTACCCCAACATTTCACCATACCAAATCAGTTCTCAATGGGATTTACCCAGGAAGAAAAGTAAAACATAGATCTTTTAGAAAATGACAGCTAAAAATATTCTAATGATCCTGAGGCAGGTAAAGCTTTCCAAGATATGACATAAGAAGCATTCACAATATGGGAACATTTTGATGAACTATATTAACATTTTAAAAATTCTACTTATCAAAAGATGTCATTAAGAGAGTAAGGAGAAAAGCCATGCAGTGAGGTAATAAATATCATATTTAATGGGAAAACATGATAGGTCTTTAAGACTGGGACTAAGACAATACTATGTAAACTAGTATTTAGTTATTACTGTTAGGTATGAGTCATACTTAAAATAAAGATGAGATTATCACTTTGTGAGGGGAGTGAATGCCTATTATGTTGCCTTATACACCTGAGACTAATAAAAATACATACAAAATACATACATAAATTGAATAAAATTGAGAAATAAAAAGTGTAGGTTTGGCACTGAATGATAATACTATTATTATTGTAGGTGACTCTCACCTGCACAGCAAAAGCAGGAAAGCAGCTACACCAGTGTGGAAAATGAAAGCTCCATAAATAGTTTGGTGGATATGGAGTAGATAATTAGGGAAAACAAAATAAAGTTGGATGGGTGTCTTACATCTTATATTGCAACAAATGAAGATGCAATCTAAATGTAAATAAGAAAGTGAGAGGGGGAGAAGGGAGAGCGGAGAGCAGAAAGAAAGAAAATAAAAATAGTAAGACAAGAAAATTATAAAGTTCAAATCTAGGAGAGGGCATGACCATTTTTAAGTTGTGAACCCCCCCGCCCCTGCAAAAACCTAGAACTAAAAAGGAAAATGAGTATATCCAACCAATTAAAAAATAATCAAAGATATTCTTGACAACGTTCGGAAATATAACATCAGCTTCCCTGTACCCCTCTAATAAATTAGAAAAACAAAATAGAAAATTAATAACTAAAATTATAAAGTATTTCAAATATCTATTTTCCTTAATAAACTTCTTAATTATATGTAATTATAAAACAAATTCCAGGTGTATTGTAATAGAAAATTGACTAATCTTATTTTTATTGAAACAAAGATAAAGATATAAGATTAAGTCAAGTAACTTGGAAAATGTATAACAAAGAAGTGGGATTTGTGCTGCAATTTATTGAGATACACTAAAATTTCAGGATTAGAAAATATGCCTTTGACTCCAAAGGCAATGGAAGTAGAAACTAAAATAAACGAATGGGACTATCTCAAACTTAAAAGCTTCTGCACAGCAAAAGAAACCATTGACAAAATAAAGCGGCAACCAACTGAATGGGAGAAGATTTTTGCAAACAGTGCCTCCAATAAGGGGCTAATATCCAAAATATACAAGGAACTCATGAAGCTCAATAACAGAAAAACAAACAACCCAATTGAAAAATGGGCAGAGGACCTGAAGAGACATTTCTCCAAAGAGGACATACAAATGGCAAATAGACATATGAAAAAATGCTCAACATCATTAATCATTAGAGAAATGCAAATAAAAACCACAATGAGATATCACCTCACTCCAGTCAGAATGGCTATCATCAACAAGACAAATAGTAACAAGTGTTGGAGAGGCTGTGGAGAAAAAGGAAGCCTCATCCACTGTTGGTGGGAATGCAGACTGGCGCAGCCGTTATGGATGGCAGTGTGGAGGTTCCTCAATAAATTATGAATAGAATTACCATATGATCCAGCAATCCCTCCCCTGGGTATCTACCCCAAAATTTTGAAAACATTTATCCATAAAGACACGTGTGCTCCAATGTTTATTGCAGCTTTGTTTACGGTGGCCAAGACATGGAAACAACCAAAATGTCCTTCGATAGATGAGTGGATAAAGAAGTTGTGGTATATATACACAAAGGAATACTATTCGGTGGTAAGAAAAGATGATATAGGAACATTTGTGACAACATGGATGGATCTTGAGAGTATAATGCTAAGTGAAATAAGTCAGAGAGAAAAAGCAGAGAACCCTGTGATTTCACTGACATGTGGTATATAAACCAAAAACAACAAAAGTACACGACAAACAAATGAGAAACAAAAACTCGTAGACACAGACAATAGTTTAGTGGTTACCAGAGGATAAGGGGGTGGGGAGAGGGAGATGAGGGTAAGGGGGTCAAATATATGGTGATGGAAGGAGAACTGACTCTGGGTGGTGAACACACAATGAGATTTATAGATGATGTAATACAGAATTGTACACCTGAAATCTATGTAATTTCACTAACAATTGTCACTCCAATAAATTTTAAAAAATGGAAAGAAAAAAAGAAAATATGCTAAAACTTCTAGAAAAGACAAAAGTCAAATGGAATTAAGGGGAAGCGCAGATCAATTCATACTATAGAGTAATCTTATGTTATCAAAAGAGGAATGTGTAAACTGTACAGAAGTTGGTTTTTAAAAACTGGCTTTCTAGATGGAGAAAAGAAACTTTATTTCTTCAATCTACAAATATTTATTGAGTTCCTTTTAAATACAAAGCTTCACTGTCTATCCTAGGGACTGTAGATATATATCCATGAACCAAACAAAGTCTCAGCCATTATAGAACTTGTAATCTAGTGGAAGAAAACAGAAATTAAAGAAACAAATATATGATGTTAGATGGTAGCAGGCACAGTGAGCAAAATAGTCTGTAAGGAGACTAGACAGTTGTGATGGGGCGGTGATGGTGGTAGTGAAGGTGGTGATGATAGTGGTGTGTGGCTTACTGTGTGTTCAGTTGTTAGAGAAGACCTCAGTGATAGGTGTCCTGTGAGCAGAGAACAAAAATAAGTGAGGAAGTTAGTAAGGCAGAGAATAAAATATAAAAGCCATGCAGTTCAGCTGTGGTTAGCAGGCATTAGGAACAGGAAGAAGGCTAGTGTGCTTGGACTGAAAAGTACAAAGTACATGAGGGTGTTGAACTCAAACTAATGATATCACAGAAATGCAATCACTTAGCATGTAGAGCACACTCATACACACACACACACACACACACACACACTCATACACACACACACAAAACGTTTGTCTTGACAAGTCTTTTTCTTTGGTTCAACATTTAATAATATTCTAACGTTTTGTCTTTCCTGTGGTCCAAAATGCTCGTTTATGGCTATTCCAATTCATATCCAATCCTTGGAACACTGCATGTTCAACCTCTCCATCTTCTAAAAGCTTTTTCTATCAAGTTAAAAGATCACAGAGTATGTGCTAACCCAAAGTATGGTGTTTTTTAATGCTTAACCTCTCAATTTTAACATCTCAGCCGATTTCAAAGTCATTAATTTAGGTTAATTTGTAGTAATCCTTTAAGTAAAATGCTACATTTACAATATTGAAGAATAGACTTTCATTCAATATTAATTTCATTTTAAATAAATTCAGAGAAAGCCAACAAAAATTCACAAGTCAATAACTGACTTACGCCACATATCTTAGTTGTGTGAAGTTCCGTCAGATTTACATAACTAAGTCCAAATTTCTGGCTTTATATTATACACTATTAAATGGAGCACTGCATACTGAAATGAGCAACTTCTAAATAGGATTTCAGGTGAATCTACTAAGACTCTGGCACATGTGTTTTTTACTTCATCAGTCCTTTTGGTAACTTTGATAAGTCAGTTTATTTGGACTTGTATTAAACTGGTCTTCAATTTAGTCCCATTGAAGATCACAATATTAATGTTCTTAGGTTCAAATCTACATTGATGAGAATGAGAAGACAAATGTCATCCCTCATCCCATTGCCTTATGTTAGGACTTTTATGAAGTATGATACAAAATCATAAATTCACATTCCAAGCAGACAAGCTCTAGTGAACCTTCTGTTATTTGGCAAGCAGTATGAGAGGCATGTCTTGATAACAGGAATAACAAAGGACTTTTGAAATACATAAGTAAGATGTTAATACATTTTCATTATAAACTGTAAAAAAATGAAAATAATACTGAAGTACTCATTTAGATCTACTAGTCCAAGTCCTCAAGGTTAACCTAAGTTATCAGTTTTGTTTTGTTTTGTTTTATTTTTACACTTCCAGACCTGATTGTATGTATTTATTTACAATATAAACATCTGGCAAATATATTATCAAATATCTATCTGGTTGATATGGTAATATGTGTCAATCTGCTATGAGTATGAACTGAGAATTATTTCAAGTTTCTTCTACCTTTTAAGCTTCCTTTAAATATATTTCCTGCTTTTTTCATCTATACAGGCAGTCTATCTAAAACAGGATCTTATAAAGCAGATGCAAAGACTAGAATATACCGTAGGCCTACTGTTTTGTGTAGGTCTAAAATGACTTATTATGTCATATTAATTTTAGAAACTAGTGCCAATCTCAGCATCAAATATCATGTTCCTTAATGCACTCTTTTGCTTCAGAACAGGAATCCTTTCTGTTCACCAATGTAAAGCCAGCACCTAGCACATTAACTGCCATATCAGTATGTACTCAAAATATTTGCATGATTAAATGAATGCACTGAGGAAAACAAATTGTTATAGATCCAATGATGGGAAAATCTAGTCAGAATATCTTAAAAGTCAAAATTGTTTTGGTGAATTAAGGGCATGGAAACATCTATTAATTCAATAGATTAGAAACCTATAGCTCAAAATAGACAATTCTGCAGCTTTCTAATGAATTCTTTCTGTGAGTCACAATTGGCCAGTGTGCCAGAATCATCACTGGCAAATTGGTATCCTAATTACATCATCACCGTCAGTATTATTTTTATCCTGACCTGCAATTGCACTACTTGTTTCAGTTGGACACCCAACTCAGTCATATTCACTCAGGACCTTAGTTTCCTCCTCCATATACAATTCCCACTCTATTATCTGAAAAGCCATTACAGAAACCGAAAACTTCCAAAGTAAGAAAAATTAACTAGTGATATTCTTCCACACATAAGATAGCACTGATATGGAAAATGAATAGTATATTGTTGTATATTAATGTTTTTTTGCATTTTTTGTGTATGATTTTTTTTCCATACTTAACAACTCTCACTTTCCAAAATGAAACTATGTAAAAATTTAATCACAATACTTTGAAAATGTAGCTTCTTTATTTTTCTATTCTGATTTGATCCTCCTTGCAAGATACCATCCCATAATCAGTTTTTCTTATTTGTAAAGCTGCATTACATTCAATTCCTATTGTCAGCTATAACCCCAGCCTTTGGCAAAGATGGGATTTTGCTCCCCAAGGTTCTCCACTATAATTCCGTCAGAGCTCCTTGAATGCTACCCGCAGCATTCATTCTGCCATCACATATTCAAGCTGAATAAATTGGTTGGTTAGGTCATATGGGCCAAATGTGAGAATTACTTGCACTGCAGTCTGGACCAGCTTCAGAGACTTTGCCCTTGACTCATTTCAAAGCTGTCAGACTTTTAGTTACCCAAACAATTGCATCAAATACCCAGTCAAATAAGGAGATGTCCTACAAAGTTCAAACACCAAATAAATGTGTGCTGATTTCTGACATCATTATCTTTTCATTTAGAAGGGATAACACAATACACCCCTCACCTCCACTGGCCCAGGAAGTTCAATAAATTGACAAGCCCCTTTATTTGTGTAGGATTTTTATTTCCCCTTTCATTATTTAGACATGTGTTTTCCAAGTCATTTAGGATGTCTACAATCTTTTACCTCCAGTTTTTATTAAATGTCTAAGTGATATCCTTTGGGATGGTAGCAGAGTAAGTGTTCTGTTGATTAAATCTTGTCTAAAATAAGACAGGACACAAGAAATGCCCATTATAATTTCTCTTTTCCTTCTCCATCATCTTAATTTCCCTTTCATCTTCTACTACCTTGATCTGCCCAGGAAGAAAATCGTATATCCATAAATGCTAATTCAAATAGAATATAGATATATTTCAAGTAGCCCCTTTTCTACATAGACTTTCCTTTTACTAGAATGTTTTTCCTGCAGTGACCTGCATCTATCTCATTTGCTCCTGACTTTGTTGAACTTTCAGCTCAATTTTCATCTTACCCAAGATACTTTCTCTGACAAACCTGAGGGAAACAGCGTTTACCTTAATCCTAGAATTTTCTGTCTAGCGAAGCCATTGTTGGCCTTTGTACACATGTAGGTTTAAGTCTGAGAACACACACACGTAATTATAGTTGTTTCTGCATATTTTAATCTTTTCTAGTATTTTCTGTTTTCAATAACATTTAGATCACTTGTTAACTACCTTATATTTATAAAAATGATATACTTCTAATGTATTAGTGAGATATTGATAATAACAATAACTAATCATTCTTTAATTAAAATAATTCAATAGTACGTAAGTACTAAGTACTCGTAACTAAGAAAAAGCATCTTTACAAAATACCTTAAAGTCCATATACTGCAACCATCCCCACTCTTAACAGTTCCAACCTTCTCTTCCTCATCAATGAATCATTTTTAAAAATCTTCACTTTTATTATATATAGTATTAGTATCTAGTATATATTAATAAAATGTTTATTAGCTTTGTATGTTTTTTTGACTTTATCAATTGGGTCATGTGCATTTTTATTATTTGCTTTCATGCTTAATATTATGGTGCTGAGTTTCATGATCCTTGATACATGGAGGTCACACTTTGGCTATTGTAATTTAGAACTGAATTTTCTTATAATTTATTTAGCCACTTTTCTGTGGAAGGAAATTATCACTTTTCAAGTAAAAACAGTATTTTACTATTCAAAGAGTGCTAATATGAATATTCTCGTACACGTTGCCAGAGTAAGTATGCAAGAGTATCTCTGGTATTCTAACACGTTAGTTGTTTTTTTCTTTTTTCCTACTTTTGTTTACCTTTTCCTACTTTCATTTCAGCTAGCATGACGCCTCTTGTACCTATTTTCTGTCACAGGTGAGACAGTTTGTGTGTTCTGCTTCTTTTTGGAGAGGCTTATCTCTCTTTGGAATTTAGGTTACTTCATTGCTTGCAAATTCAGTTCTCTTATGGGTCCAAGGAAAGTTATGAATTGATAGTTTATTTGGCTTTTTCTCATTGTTACAGTGGCAGCCACATTGTTTTCAGTTTTCTACATTCTGAGCAAAAGCAGAAGCCCTGTATTAGATTTTAATATATGAAATCGAAATATTTGAAGGATACTTTTAAGAGATAGGTATTAACAAACAAATAATGAACTTATGATGAACCTAGAATTTGGGATAGTGTTGTTGTTGTTTTTTAATTGTTGTTGTTATTTTCTGTTTTTGTTAACAAAGACTAAGAAAATATGAAAAGGACACTTGAATTATATTCCCAATATTATGCCTCTTTAGCTTGGTGGTGGGTACAAGTCTGTCTCTCTCTCTATTTTTTATTCATAGAAGTTTATGTCTGAAATGGTTCTATCTCAAAATAAATACAAAGGAAAAAAATACTTTACTTGTTAATTAGATGATCATATACTTAATCTAATTTTGCCTTAATCAGCTATTTTGTCTTATCTATCACCATTATAGATTGTGAGGTACCATGTTTCCCTGAAAATATGACATAGCCAGACCATCAGCTCTAATGCATCTTTTGGAGCAAAAATTAATATAAGACCCAGTGTTATATTATATTATATTATATTATATTATATTATATTGTACTATATTATATTATTTTAATCACATTATATTATATAATACCTGGTCTTACATTATGTTAAAATAAGACTGGGTCTTATATTAATTTTTGCTCCAAAAGACTCATTAGAGCTGATGGTTGGGCTAGGTCTTATTTTGGGGAAACACGGTACAAACAAGCAAATTTTATGCATTACTAATTGTAATACCCCCTTAGCAGTGTCTTTGTAATATGTCATGGCACATTCATAGGCTAAAAGTTAATTATATGTGATAGGTTAGTTAAACTGTTCCAGGCATAGTCATTTATTTTTTTGATTTCAGAAACCATGCTGTTGTTTTCCTAGAACTAGGGAAATATCAGCTCTGCAAAACATTCAACTCTATTCCATTACAAGTCTATTAAGAATTACAATGTTGGTGATTGACCTGTACACTCTGTCCCTATAAAATCTCAGGTTGCTACAGTTGTACTATTAATTATCATTATTTCCTAATGCCCTGGTGATCCCCCTGAGAAATGTACTTTCAGATAATTTAATACATTAACTCTCTGATAGAAACATTTATACTACTGGAAAAGGCAAATGACCAAATATCACCCTAGTAGTTCACAGCTGTTAATTCTTATTTTCTGTAAAAGCAATTTACCATCAGAAAGTATTTTATCAAACCTGGGATCATCCCCATCAATTACTCACTCACTGGAATTTTAAGCTGTAGAAGAAAATGTACTTTAGAAGAATATGAGAAAAGTATCATTGGATGTGATATGAAAGTTTGAAATATATGTTTAGTTTTAGGTTAAGAGAAATCCAACATGAAATATAGGGGAGGTAATGTCAGCCTTGCTAATGTTCACAGAAATACTGATTATTATGCCAGTGGTGTGCGAAACATAGCCTGGAGAATAATACTATCAGGAAAACTATAAGTGAAGGCCATAGACTCAGATATTTAAGATCTGACACTTGGTTTGGCATTTCCTTATGAGCCTAAGCTTATAATATCTTTGTAAAGATAAACTGAAAAATAAAATTAGATTTTTATCCCTGGTCAGGGATAGAAAGACGCAATACTGCCAAGGTGTCAATTCTTCTGTACTATAGCTTCGGTGGAATACCAATAAAATCCCAGCAAGTTATTTTTGGATATCAATAAACTGATTCTAAAGTCTATATGGAGAGGCAAAAGATCCAGAATAGCCAACACAATATTAAAGGACAAGAACACATTTGGAAGATTGATGTTACCCTATTTTGATACTTACAGTAATCAAGCAGTATGATATTGGGGGGAAAATAAACAAATAGATCAATGGAACAGAATAGAAAGCCCAGAAATAGACCCATAAATATATTCAACTGGTCTTTGACCAAAAAAGCAAAAGCAAAAAAATGGAGCAAAGACAGTCATTGCATCAAATGGTGCTTGAAAAACTATAGACATACACACACACAAAATGAATCTAGTTACAAGCCATACACCCTTCAAAAAATTAACTCAAAATGGATCATAAACCTAAACATAAAATGTAAATCTATAAAACTCTTAAGTGACAACAAGTAGAAAATCTAGATGACCTTGAGTTAGATGAAGACTTTTAGATACAAACCAAGGCACAATCCATGAAAGAAAAAAATTGAGAAGCTAGACTTCATTAAAATTGTTTCTTTTGCTCTACAAAAGATACTACCAACAGAATGAAAAGCAAGCCACAGACTGTGAGAAAATATTTCCATAAGACATATTTAAAAGGACTTTTTTCCCCCAAATATAAAAAGAACTCTGAACTCTTAAAACTCAAGAAAACAAACAACACAATTAAAAAAGAAATGTCCAGAGTAGCCATGAGCAAGCAGAACTAGGAGTCGTATGTGCAGCTAGCTGAGCTGGAGTTCCCGGCCTGATTCAAGGAACAGGTCGGTCACAGGGAAGGGCCCACCATAGAGACCAAGAGAATCCAGGCCCAGCTCCCAGATGGAGATGGTGATCACAGTGACAAAGAAGATGGTGAACAGGCCCAAGTGGTGATTTTTAAAACAGGGAGACCTTTCATTTGAAGAAGTCATGAAAATGAAAGCAGAAATATAGGCTACCAAAGCAGATGAAGAACCAGCTTCAGATGATGGAAGAATCATGTATCGAAAACCAGTCAAGCGTTCCTCAGATGCAAAATATTCAGATTTAACAGCAATCTTGAAGAAGACAAGTGAAGATGAAATAAATGAGCAGGACTTATTTCAGGCATATCAAAAAACAGAAGCCTCCTTTCTTTTGACAGTGGAGATGAAAATTAATAAGTATAAAGATTTTGGACTTAGTATTTAAGAGCATAAGGGGTATTTTTCAAAATATTTTTTTCTTATTACAATGATAATACAAGTTCATTTTAGAAAATACAGAAAAAAAAATAGTAAAATAAAAACTATGTCCATCCATCCATACAATTTTAACTTGAAATGCTAACTTTGTAGACATTAACGCCTATTAACATGTTATTTCCCATGTGGGGTATGCACATTTGTAAATTATATATATAATATATATATAAACTTTTCTTTTTTTAAGTGTGTTTTTCCAGGACCCATTAGATCCAAGTCAAGCAGTTGTTTCAATCTAGTTGTGGAGGGTGCAGCTCACAATGGCCCATGTGGGGATCGAACCGACAACCTAGTCAATAGCACCGTGCTCTAACCAACTGAGCTAACCGGCCGCCCTGTAAATAATAGTTCTAAACAAAATTTGAGATATACTGTGTATGTTCTCTATGCTGCTTCTCAGTTGGTGTTAAATTGTGAGCATTTTTCAAGTTAAGTAAAATTCAAAACGAGAGGATTTTGTAATTAAACAGAAGTCCTGTTGTGTCTTCCTCATTAGCAGAACCCCACTTTGAGGTGGGGGAGAAGATCATGTCCGTAGGTAAGAATTTTTCCCCAACTCCTCCTAAGGATAATTCTCTGACAGCTCTGGCAAGTTGTACAATACAGGTGGGTACTGTACAAGTAAGGATCTAATACAGGTGATCTCGATACAATTTAGGATCTAATGTATAACATAGTGACTATAGTTGATAACAGTGTAAAAAAAGAGGGAGACACAAGTGGAAGTCAGCTTAATAAAGCTATGAGGTTTTTGATGCAAAAGGAGAGATTTGGCAGGCATGCACCTTTGTGCTTTTGTCGTCAACCTGCCTGGAGCACAGACATGAAACCTAGGAGTCTAGGGCTCATTTTTAGGCATAAGGAAGGCAGCCACTTGCCATGGGTGGTACAGTGGAAAGACTCGAGGAGCCTGGATCCAATGGCATGCCTCCAGGAGCTGCTGCACCAACCTTGGGCTGCCAACCCTTTGGAATTGATACAGGAGAAAAGAAAAAAAAAACACTCTTATTTAAGCCTCTGTCCGGTTTCTGCTCCATGCAGTCTAAGTAAGACGGTGGCCAAAATGTGCTTGTACAGAAACCTCCAAATGCAATTCTAGTGATTCCTTGGGATAAATTAATGGAAGCAGAATTACTGGGTCAAAGTGCATGAGTATTTTTTTTCCTTTAATTCTTACAAATATTTTTTTCCAGCCTACTGAGAAATAATTGACATACATCACAGTATAAATTTAAGGCATATAGCATAATGGCTTGATTTGCTTCTATTGTGAAATGAAAAGTATTTGAATATTTTTAAAGCTTTTGATGCCTACTTTCAACTTGCTTTCTCGAGAGGTTTTTACCATTTTTCCATTTTTCACAGATGAGCTGAAGATCCCACTTCAGCTCATCCGTGATAACAGTACAACAGACATGGGCTGGCACCAGCCATTTCATTTTTGTCAATTTGATGTATTGAAAATGGTGTTTCATATTTAAATTTAATTGGCATTGTCTTTGATTTACCAGGGAAGCTAAACTGTTTTTCATAGGTTAACAGGCCATTTTGTATCTTTTTGAATTAACTTTTTGTTCATTTTTCATTTATATAGTCATATTTTTCTTACTAATTTGTAAAATATGTAATATATCAATCTTTTTTGTTGTTCTATTTTCCAACCTCTGTATCAGATAAAAAATCACCTATAAAAAAAAATGGTCCAAAGACCTTAACTAGACACCTCACCAGAGAAAATATACAGACAGCCAATAAGCATAAGAATAGATAGTCCACATCATATGTCATGAGGAAATGCAATTAAAACAAGATACCATTACATACCTATTAGAAGAGTCAAAATCTGTAACACTGACAACACCAAGTCCTGGTTAGGATGTGGAACAACAGGAATTCTGTGTCATGGCTGGTGGGAATGGAAAATGCTTCACTCACTTTGGAAGAGAGTTTGGTAGTTTTTTAACCAAATTAAACATACTTTTATCATACTATACAGCAATCATGCTCTTTAGTATTTACCCAAAGGAGTTGAAAACTTACATTCACACAGAATCTGGCACGTGAATGTTTATAGCAGCTTTATTCATAATTGCCAAAACTTGGAAGCCACCAAGGTGTCTTTCCAAAGGTGGAGACATGGAGAAAATTTTGATGTGTGTTATTCATTTCCTCATTGAGTATATACTCAGTAAATGCAAATAATTGCCAATAAATCTTGTTCACTAAGTGAGAGAAGACAATCTGAAAAGGCTATATACTGTATGATTTCAACTATATGGTATTCTGAAAAGGCAAAACTACCACGTTTCCCCAAAAATAAGACCTAGCCAGACAATCAGCTCTAATGCGTCTTTTGGAGCAAAAATTAATATGAGACCCAGTATTTACATTACATTATATTATATTAGTATTATTATGTTATATTATATTATATTATATTATATTATATTACACCCGGTCTTATATTACATTACATTATATAAGACCAGGTCTTATAGTAAAATAAGACTGGTTCTTTTTTTAAATTTTTTTTACTTTAATTTATTAGTTTCGGGTGTACAAGACAAGGTATACTTAGACGTTAATCATTTATATCCCTCATACTGTGAACTCCCCTCCCCCCATCCACTATCCCTCCGACCTCACACCGAGCCATCATATTATATATATAAAATTATAGTTGGCGTTCATTAATGTTTAGCTTCTGGTGTACAATGCCATGATCAGGCATCCACAGTATCCCTGAGGTGGTCTCCCAAATAGGACACATGTCCATCGGATACCCAACAAAATCTTTACAACATTATTGAATACGTTCCCCAAATTAATTTTCAGAAAACCCTGAGGCCATCTTGTGGTTACCAGCTGCTTCCTAATCCCTTCACCTTTCCCCTTATCCCCACCGCCCCCCCCACCCATCTAACAACTCTCGGTTTTTTCTTTGTGTCCCCAAAACTGTTTCTGATTAGTTCATTCACATATTCTTTTCTTTAGATTCCGCATATAAGTGAGATCATATGGTACTTGTGTTTCTCTTTCTGACTTATTTCACTTAACATAATGTTCTCTAGATCCATCCATGTTGTTGCAAATGATAAGATTTCTTTCTTCTTTATGGTTGCGTAATACTCCATTGTATAAATGTACCACAGCTTCTTAATCCAGTCATCTACCGATGGGCATTTCGGTTGTTTCCATATCTTGGCTATTGTGTAAAGTGCTGCAATAAACATAGGAGTGCATACAGATTTTTGAATTGGAGTTTTGGATTTCTCCGGGTAGATGCCTAGGAGTGGAATTACTGGATCATAGGGTAGTTCCATTTTCAGATTCCTGAGATACCTCCATACTGTTTTCCATAGTGGCTGCACTAATCTCCTACCCATCAACAGTGCACTAGCGTTCCCTTTTCTCCACATCCGCGCCAACATTTGTTGTTTGTTGATTTATTGATGATAGCCATTTTGACTGGAGTGAGGTGGTATCTCATCGTGGTTTTTATTTGCATTTCTCTGATGATTAGTGAGGGTGAGCATTTCTTCATATGTCTTCTTGCCTTCTGTATGTCCTTTTTAGAAAAATGTCTCCTCAAGTCCTCTGCCCATTTTTTAATTGGGTTGTTTGTTTTTTTGGAGTTGAGTTGAGTAAGTTTTTTATAGATTTGTGATATTAATCCCTTATCAGATATATCATTGGCAAATATCTTTTCCCATTCAGTAGGATCCCTTTTTGTTTTATTGATGGTTTCCTTTGTTGTGAAAAAACTTTTTAGTTTGATGTAATCCCACATGTTTATTTTTTCTCTTACTTCCCTCGCGCGAGGGGATATATCAGTGAAAATCTTACTCCGGGTAATGTCCATGAAGTTTCTTCCTATATTTTCTTCTAGATATTTTATGGTTTCAGATCTTACATTTAAGTCTTTAAGCCATTTTGAATTTATTTTTGTATATGGTGTAAGGAGGTGGTCCAGCTTCATTTTCTTGCAAGTGTCTGTCCAGGTTTCCCAACACCACTTATTGAACAGACTGTCTTTACCCCATCGTACATTCTTGCTTCCATTGTCGTAGATTAGATGGGCATATAGGCATGGATTTACTTCTGGACTCTCTATTCTGTTCCATTGATCTATGTGTCTATTTTTATGCCAGTACCATGCTGTTTTGATTACTGTAGCCTTATAGTATAGTTTGAAGTCAGGTATCGTTATACCTCCCACTTTGTTCTTATTTCTCAAGATTGCTGAGGCTATCTGGGGTCTTTTATGGTCCCATATAAATTTTAGGATTATATGTTCTATTTCTGTGAAAAACTATAAGACTGGTTCTTGCATTAATTTTTGCTCCAAAGGACGCATTAGAGCTCATTGTCTGGCTGGGTCTTATTTTCAGGGAAATATGGTATGGGGATAACAGATCAGTGGTTGCCAGGGTTGGAGGGGTGGTTAGAGGGGATAAAAGGGCAGAGCACAGAAGGTTTTTAGGACAGCAAAACTAATCTGTATGGTGGATCCACCAAAATGGTAGATACATGTCATTATGAATTTGTCCAAACCCATAGAACGTACACCAAAATCGAACCCTACTATAAACTATGGACCTTAAGTGATAACGATGTGTCAACATCGGTCCATCACTGCTGCAGGACGTTCCTATGCATGTGTGGGGGCAGGAGGTGTGTGGGAACTCTCTGTACCTTCTGCTCAATATTGCTGTGCACCTGAAGCTGCTCTAAAATACACAGTCTATTCAAAAAAAGATTCCTCTAGCCATATAAGAACAAAAGCAATCTGATGCTTAGTTTGAAAACATTTTTGTATCTTGATTTAAACCTGAGATTTAAACCTGGGTGATGATACTCAGCAAACCCTTGAATAATAGAGAGATTAAGACAATGGGATGATTTCATATACTTACAACTCCCCTTCATTCTCAAAACAGAGAGAGAGTGGATAAAAAAATGAAAAGAAAAAATTGTAAAATTTATTACTGCAATCATACACGAATTAAACATATTTGTGATTAGGGAATGAATTGAAAATACAGAATTGTAGGGAAACCTGAATCTACTGGATTGGATTGAGTGCTGGGTCTGCATGCACTCTCTATATACTGCTGCAGAGTAAAATCTAGAAGTAATTGCCAAGGAGGTTGGTGATAGGTCAGACTTTACAGTTTGAAGCCAACGGCAGGAGGAGGAGGAGTCCTGCTTAAGAAAGAAGCTAAGAAAACAACGATAAATCATGAGGGGTTGGGGGAGAATCAATACCAAATAGCTCTGGATAAACGTCAGGGTATGGAGGGTGGTGGGGGAAATGTCAGGCAATTTTTCAGAACTGAGATTTAAGCTAAAATCTCTAGTGGCTCTTGACTGCATCCGTGAAAGCCCTTACTCAACAAAAAGCGGTCACTCCAAATTGACAGTGAGAGAGAGATTATGAAGTGGGATGAATGTTCCTAAATCAAGTGTTGTTGTTGTTGGTCTTGTTGGTGTTAATATGAGAAATAAAGCAAGTTGTTTTAAAGTCTGACTATACTTTGTAAAGGAACTTTCCTTTTTTTTTCTTTTTTTTAATTAGGTCCTCAACATACTAATTTTGTTAGGAAAAACAGAATGGTTTATTCCATTTCCTATTAGGTAAGGGTGAGTAGAATATTTAGATTTGATTTTGGAGGTATTGGGGATATTGTATAAGGTCAGTAAGATTCAAAATGAAGGCCCACAATCTCTGGGTATTTAAAGCTTCGGGTGATTACGCAATACTACGTACTATTCTAGGTCTTCTCCCTAACCCCCTCTATTTTATACTTCTGCACATTCTTGTTTTCTCAAGTCATTCTCTGCTCTTCTTAGGTTGAAAAACAATGTCTCTAATCAATAAAAGAGATCATTCCTTTTCTGAGGTGGGCCCCATCCTCCCTTCCCTGAGCCTAAATGTTCTCCAACCGCTTACCTACTTTATACATCTATTGTCAATATGCACAGATCTCTGTCATCTTAAAACAACTCAATTGAATGAAAACCTAACTTTCATTGTCTTCAGCAATTTATTTTTCTCATTTACCTCACAGTGTTTCAAAATAACAGTCTAAACTAATTTTCTACAGTTCCTAATCTCAGACTTCCAACCTGGTAACAACATATCTGAGAACCCTTTGTGTGCTTCTGCCAAGGTGACCAGAAAAGGAGTCATGAGGTTGCACAAGCCCCATTCTTTATAGCTGTTAAAGTTTTACATTGAATCATATCAATGCAATTCCGTGCCGCTTCTGGGCAAAACACCTGCTTCCATCATTTTTTCATATTATAATGCTAAGTCATGTGCCTATCTATCTATGTACTGTCTGGCATTCATTCACTAAGGATAGTTTAGGATTGCTTTGGGACACTGTGACAGGAACAAGATTATTTATTTAAGGTACATTAAACAAAAAGAAAACAAAATCTTGAATATCAAATAGTCTGCACTATTAAATTGAGACTTTTAAGTGCAATTTGAATTCTAGAATCATCTCCCTTAAAATTACTCTTAGGCTGAAACTATTAAAAAGGAAGAAACTTTATATGTCCTTAGTGTATATCCACCAAAGTTTATTCATAGGGTTCCCCCCCTTTACATTTCCCTTCTGCTCCTTCTCCTGAAGTGTTCAAAGTATTTCAGTATATCTTAAAATTATAATCTTCTAATTAAAAAACCCCAAATGCTTCCTAACTGAAAAACTCTAAACCCTGATTGTGTTCAATTCCCTATACCATGGCTAAGGGCTTCCTAAGTCCCACAATAAAAGAGGAAAATTTGTTGAAGAATTCAGTTTTGTCCTATGTATACTCATACATTCCAGGCTTATCTTCCCTTATGGTCAATTGTTTTGATGTAGTCAGAAAATAAAAAACCTGTCAGTATTATACATAAGGTCACCAGAGTTGTCACTGTTCTATCTTTCCCAAAAAAAATCCAAGAACTGGAAGCCTCTGGAAGATTATGACAAGGCTTCAAGTGTACTGTGACATTGAATTTCTAATGTTACCAATAAAACTGAAAGGAGAACTAGCAAGAACTATCTTAATAACAGAAGCTCAGAAACAATCGTTTCACAGAACAAGCTCTATCTGTCCATCATAATTCCTTCCTGTCCCTTTACTTATCCCTCAGAATTATAACTAAGGCCCCTGAGAACTTCCCTACACTGAACGAGTATTTGTAACCTTCTCCATATCTGTCCATAGGCAGCTCTTACTTCATATTGGGTTTTTTTTGGGTTTTTTTTTTTTTTGGTTTGTTTGTTTGTTTTTTTTGCTTCTTTCTGTTTTTCTTTTTCTTGGAAAATTTTGGAGACTTATTCACCAAAAGCTTTTTCTCAAATTATGTGTGTACGCAAAGTATATCTTGTCCAGATGAACAAATCTAATACCACATAAAATTTGACAGAGAGAGCAAAAGTTAAACTTCGATGGTTAACATATGTTGGCATATCATTGCATCTTGCTAAAAGCTGCAGCTTAAAGAAAAACAAAGTTTCACTGTGAGTTTCATAATGCCTTTTATTACTGGCTTTTAAAAATAAGAAATGTGTGGCTGTCAAAGTTATGGAATATATTTTTTTAATTCTTTAAATTTTGGTTTACAAATATATAGATTTATAAACTATAAATAGATGACTCCTCAGACTAATTAGAATAAATCAATAACTTTGATTTTAAAACCACACATATATTGAAGTAAGCTACTATTGGAGCAAACCTCTCACAGTAGACAGCTGTAAACTTCAGAGAGCACACAGAAATTAGTTTCTAGTTTCTCTGATGACTAGTGAGGTTGAGCACCTTTTCATGTGTTTATTGACCATTGGATAGCCTCTTTTGAGAGATTCAAGTCTTTTGCTCATTTTCCCACTGGGCTATCTGTCTTTTTATTATTGATTTGTAGGAATACTTTATATATTCTGGATATGAGAATTTTATAGGATAAGCATATTTTCCCAATCGGTGGCTTGCCCTTGTACTCTCTTAATGGTGTTACCTACTGTCATTTTAAATTTTGTTTAATGCAAAAAGTTGTTCTCTTGTGCCTGAATGAAAACTCTTTTCTAGCAGGCGCTATAGTTTGCCAGTTTCCTCCTACATAGTAAAATGTCCTTAGATTGAGAGAAGGAAGGAAAGGAAAGGAAAGGAAAGGAAAGGAAAGGAAAGGAAAGGAAAGGAAAGGAAAGGAAAGGAAAGGAAAGGAAAGGAAAGGAAAGGAAAGGAAAGGAAAGGAAAGGAAAGGAAAGGAAAGGAAAGGAAAGGAAAGGAAAGGAAAGGAAAGGAAAGGAAAGGAAAGGAAAGGAAAGGAAAGGAAAGGAAAGGAAAGGAAAGGAAAGGAAAGGAAAGGAAAGGAAAGGAAAGGAAAGGAAAGGAAAGGAAAGGAAAGGAAAGGAAAGGAAAGGAAAGGAAAGGAAAGGAAAGGAAAGGAAAGGAAAGGAAAGGAAAGGAAAGGAAAGAAAAGAAAAGAAATTAGCTTCTAAATGCCCTGGACAAAGAGCAGAGGCAGCTGATTCTGGAAGCAGGCTGAATTTTGGAGGAAGAGAGTGGCAGGGGTGAATTTGAAATTTTGGTGGCTTTTGAACTGAGGCCAGGCCTCTTTTGGATTGAGTCCAGTTGGACCATTAGAGACTCCTAAAACTCTTAACTGGTCTGAGGAACTGGACGGAAAATGAGACAACCAAACTTCTGGTAGAGGTAGAGAGATCACAAAAAGAATTAGAGAGGGGTATTCAAAATATGTATACAATCTCATCCGTAATTTCCAAGCAAACCAGAGTTATGCATTAGTAGGTCATATTCCGAGCATCCCAGCTAGAGAAAGAACAGAACTGAGGTATGAGCTGACACCCAAATGCCAGTTTACAGTTTGATTTCAACTAATTTAATGCCTGCCTGTTGAAATAAAGAAATCAACACTTCCAATGAATGCAACAAAATCCAGAGTCTTCATAGAATGACATTTACATTACATTTCTATATAATTAAAAATATCTTGTAATCTCAGGATCCTGATTTTAGTTAATTGACTAATAAATATACAGTCCATGCCAATTTACTAATATGTGTCAATGAGGTATGCTCACAAAGCTTTAATTCTAAGGAAGATTTTATTACTTAAACAGTGGAAGTTTCAGATAGAAAGGCAGTGGACATTATTTTGTGGGTAGGCAGAGTCCTTTATCATTAAAAATTCATTTTAAAAGCAACGTAGAGTTAGCTTTAGCCCATAAATAGATTTGGTGATCCTTATTTTCTCTAAAGTGTGTGTGATGATTTTTTCCCATATATATGTATGTCTCTTAAATTGATGGACTGGAACTCCCTGGGATTTTAACATTATTTTCCCAAATTTGATCTCTCAAATTTGGATTGTTTTCCTTTTGGTACTAATTTACAGCTTTCATCTATGATAAAAATAATAATACAACAGGAAGAATTGCCAACAAGCAGAGAACATTTGTTGCTATGAAAGATTAGGTTCTCTTATTTCTGTCTGACACAAGTAATTAGTCTTATTACTTATAACTGATTCTCAGTAATAAATCACTGAAAATGGCAAGTTCTTTATAGGAAAAAGAAACAGTACATTCAGAGTTATTCCTTTGATAAAAACATTCCATAGGTGAAAGACATTTTTCTCTTTCTGATGTTAGAATTCCAACACATAAAACAATGGTTAAAATTATACATCACTTAAAAATACAAATAGAGTCATATATTATCATTATTGTCAATATTGCAAATAGACTTTAGAAGAAATAATTACTGACAAGTCTATAATGGTATGTTTGGGGGTAGGAGGCAACTAAGGTTAAAACAATGATCAAGAAAACAATGTAGAATGTAAGATATCTGATATAAAAAAGTTAAAATGGCAAAGAATTAAATTATGAGGAGGCTTGGAAAGTAAACACGAGAGGAAATTTATGAATTACTGAAAACAATATTTAAATTTACTAGAGAGCCAAAAGAATAAGTACATTGGTTAATTACCATATCTAATAATTCAATGATGCAAATTACCACTCTAGTGTATTAAAATCAATGCAAAGAGACCTGAAAATGTCAATTAATTATTTAGAAATCTGATAAGTATACAAACATATTTCACTAAGGCACCCAGAAGTTCAACTCATTTTTTAAATTTCTTAATTCTACATCTGATAAGTAATTAATAACTTGTTCTGTTGGTCAGGCCTGGCACTCTGTTCACTGCTGGGAAAAACAAACTGACACATTCCATGCATTCATTCATGGGATTTCTAATGGGGAGAGAGGTTCTGGGAAAGGCAGACGCATAATTTCAGTAGTGAATGTATTATTACAAATTAAGGAAAGGAACACCATTGTTAGGAAGTGAACATATAATACAGGGACATGAATCAGCCAGAGTCATCAGGGAAGGCATCCCTGAGAAAATGGCAGGAGCGGAGACACGGTGAATAATAGCAGTTAACTAAGGAGAAAGGGATGAGATGGCAGACATTTAAGGGTCCTAGACATCCTTCCAGAAGTACACTTGCCACTACCATATGGACACCCTCCCTGTTACACCTGATCAAATTACTCGTTCCCTTTAGCTATATGACAGCTGATCCCCTTCTGCTTCACTTTCCACAGTATATCATAATGATGTTTGGCAAGCCTTTTTTTACCTCACTAAACTAGGAGCTCTTCAAAGGCAGAGTCCACATGAAGGAATTTTATTTGCAAATTTACGGAAACAAATCACTGCGTTTTTAAAACTTCATAAGAGGATCACTTTGTAAGTTATATAGATGTCTAATCACTATGTTGTACATCTGAAACTAATATAATATTGTATGTCAACTGTAATTGGAAAATAAATTCAATAAATAAACAGACAGATAGATAAAGCCTCTGAGAACACTTACAATAAAAAAAGAGGTAAACTAGCAGTTTGGGATATGGTACTGTGCCTTTATTTATATAATTGTTACTTTCCTTGCTGTTTGGTTTATAAGAGATGACCAATATATATTAATTTTTTATGGTTTACATGTATTCATGTGTAACTTATGAAGATTGACATGAAAGCAATAAACACTAAAAATGTGCTCTTGGACAAACACCTAAAACACACACACACACACACACACACACACACACGAGTATACACACAAACGCACACACAGACATACATATCTGGCACCCCAATTCCCATGATAATTCTTGACTAAGAGTAAACTGATTTGCAATGCATATTTCTATTAAGTTTCAGTAAGTCAACTACATCCAAAACATATTATTTCATGACATAATTAACATTTTGCCAATATAATAGAATTGCAGAAGAAATCTTAGAGTCTATTTCCTAGGATAAACGCTGTGTTATTTTTCTGCAACTTTACTTAAATAATTGAAGGAAATGCTCACTCAAAATGTTCAAAAAGTAAGGAAATAACTAAACAACATCTAAAGAAAGTTGATAATAAAGTAAAAAATACAAAGCAAACACCAACTTTAAATATCATTTTAAGGTTTAATTAAAATGGGAGTTCTGGAAATAAAATAATTTTCCTATCTCTAGATAGTCTCTTGAGAGTATACAAATTACCTAAAAATATAAAGTTCCTATTTCTGTACTATTAATTAAAGTCAAAAGAATACTTTGAGAACTGCATAATTCTTGCTTTTTAGAAATTAATATTGTGGCTAACTGAAGAATATTATTGTAAAACAAAACGAAAAACATGGATCTATTTAGAACACTGCTTATGCACTGAAAATTGTGTCTCTTTCTTGATTCATTTTGGAATATATGATTGATGCAGAATTCAAGTTTATCTTATTTTGAATCAAATGGACTTCTTAACATTGGAGTGTTCCAGAACTCTTCTCTTATTCCTCTACTTTAATTAAACTTATTCCTTTAATTTTCTCATCCAGTTTTTAAATACCATCTATATGATGACTACTAAAAAATGTGTATAACAAGTAAAGATCTTTTTGATAGCTCTAGACCAGGGGTGTCCAAACTGCAGCTTGCGGGCCAACTGCGGCCCACAATCCATTTTTTATTATCCCGCAGCAAATTCCAAAAATACATTTAGTTTACTTAAATAAACCAGGTGAGGCAATATGTACTTCACCTCGAGTGAGTGGCCCGGCTTTTTGTGTATTTTACTGCATATGGCCCTTGGTGAAAAACGTTGAGAAAAGTTTGGACACCTCTGCTCTAGACTCATATATATAACTGTCCATTTAACATTGCTACTTGAATGTTGACTAGATCTCTCAAGTTTATCCTGTCTAGAACGTTCCCACTTTCAATTGATGGTGGCTCCATCCTTCCTTTTCCAAACAAACAAAAAAATACCTTGAATTTAAATTTCACCTTTTCTTTTTCTCACTTCATGTTTAATGAGGCAGGAGATGCTATGGTCTCTGGCTTCAAAATATATCCAGATTCTGGCCATCTCTCTGACCACATTCACTGTTACCATCTGGATTGAGAGATTTCCATTTCCTTTCCTGCAATTACCTTCTTGCTAATCTTTCTATTTCCAACCATTTCCCTCCTACAGCCTATTCTCAAGAGCCATGTATAGAACCTGTTACTTGCTAACAGTATTTCCGTCCTCAATATCTCTGGCCTCACTCATGGCATCATAGTATGTGTGAAGAGTTGTACAGATAGAAGAGAAGCCCATGAAGAATGCCTAGGACATTCTGTTTAAAAGCACTGCATTTGTATCTTCATGATAAAATGAAAACAACAACAATCTTGACTTACCCAGTCAGCTTCCCTGAGCCCACCTACACTTGCTGAATTCCTAAAGAAATTAAAGTTCACTAAAATGAAGAGACAGTCAACATTGTGGAGTACTGATATTTCTCGTCTGTTTATAGAACAATGTCCTGAGGAACTGGGCAAATAATCTGTGAGTTTTCATTGATATGGGCGTATCAAGAGAATGAAGTATTACTGCTCAAAATATGGACACAGTAAACTAGTACTGAGTGCCAGCCCCAGGAAGAGAGTCTGGACCTACAGGTGTTTTAACATGGACAAACTATAATGGCAAATATTTAAAGCATTGAGTGAATCCAAATGTATCAGGTCATTTGATACATTGTTGATTCCTTCCATTTTATACCTTTAGTCCTTGGGGTCCTAAAAATGTCCCTAAAATAAGGCCCCAACTTTCAGAATCCTAAAACATTTGACTCTCTATAATCACTTCAGTAACATCAGTTCATTGCAGTCATAAAACAAACCACCCAAGGATAGGTGGTAATAGAAAGTAGAGTATTTCATCTTACTTAACTGCACACACAGCAAACTCTGAGGAAGTACCTTTCAGGAAAACAGAGATGATGTGTTGAAATCTATCTAAGATAATGTGGCTATCAATAATGCAATATGCGAAAGAATATTAACTCCATAAAAAGATATGTTTACCTTATATAACATATAACAACAAAATATTGACAACCGAATAGTTTTCTATCGGGTGGATCCAGAGAAGAAAGATATTACCAGGGCCCTGGAAGGTTTGTCCATCCTTAATTAGCCCAAGCAGGTTTGTCCATTAGAGGAGAGGAAGAGATAAACGTTTTGCACTCCAAATTCACCCTTTTGCAAATCAAATTCACCCCCTTGCATATCAAATTCATCATTTTGCAATTCAAATTCACCTTTTTGCAAATCAAATTCATCCTTCTGCGGATCAAATTTTTCCACAAAAATGTTTTCTTAATCTTTGTAATAAAAATAAATCCAATGTTAAGTTATTGTTAAAATTAAACATTTTATTGTATGTATTTAATAATTAACATAAAATACTTATATTTAACATCAGAAATACTTATTTACCAATAGCTTCATTTATAACAGTTCTCCTGCCACTGCTCATGGTAATTTCATACACATATTCATAAAATAATTATGACAATCTGTAGGAGTAATAGTTGCAACGGAATGATTAATAACATCTACTAAATGTTCATGGTTTGATGGATCAGCCAAAATATTTCTTGCGCAGAACATAATTTTTGAAAAATGAAGGCACGATTGAAAGTTAATACATACACCAGCTCATGTGACTGTGTCAATGGTTAGAGGACAGAATGTTTCTCTAATTGCAGCAATAAACATTCAGGGAATGGTGTGGCATGAAGTAATTGCACATTCTACGGTTACTTTTTTTTTTTTTGCACATGTTACGGTTACTTATTTTTGGTGAATTTCTTCAGAGATTATTGTAGAAATTGGATGAAGATAATCTGGAGGAAGTGTGGTTTGTTTTGGACAATATAAGCCTCCACAAAACCCAGGAAGTACATGAACTTGTGGATTAGACAAGAAACACTTTATTATTTCTACCACCATACTCTCCAATGATGTACCCCATTGAAGAAGTTTTTTTCAAAAACTAAGGTCTGCACAAGAAATGTTTTGGCTGATCCATCAAACCATGAACATTCAGTAGATGTTATGAATCATTCCATTGCAACTATTACTCCTACAGATTGTCGTAATTATTTTGTGAACATGTATATGAAATTACCACGAGTAGCGGCAGGAGAACCTTTATAAATGAAGCTATAAGTAAATAAGTATTTCTGATGTTAAATATAAGTATTTTATGTTTATTATTAAACACATGCAATAAAATGTTGAATTTTAACAATAACTTAACATTGGATTTATTTTTATTATAAAGATTAAGAAACCATTTTTGTGGGAAAATTTGATCTGCAAAAGGATAATTTGATTTGCAAAAAGGTGAATTTGAATGCAAAAAGCTGAAGTTGATTTGCAAAAGGGTGAACCCAATTTGCAAAAGGATGAATTTGGAGTGCAAAACCTGTACTTCTGCCTGTTTTCTTAACTTTGTCTCCCATCATCATCATCATCGGTATTTGCCTCAAATGTTTATGGAGCTTGAAAAAGCAGAGTTCAGGGGCGGCCTGATGGCTCAGTTGGTTAGAGCATGAGCTCTTAACAACAAGGTTGCTGGTTTAATTCCCAAATGGGATGGTGGGCTGCTAAGATTGAAAACAGCGACTGGATTTGGAGCTGAGCTGCACCCTTCACTAGATTGAAGGACAATGACTTGGAGTTGATGGGCCCTAGAAAAACACACTGTTTCCCAACATTCCCCAATAAAAAAATAAAATTAAAATTAAAAAACAAACAAACAAAAAGACTGGAGTTCAGAACTATCTCACTCCACTCTTAAACAGAGAGACTTCTAATCATTATCCCAACATCTCAATTCAAGTTATTCTCTAGTTCCAGAGAGCTATTAATGAATCAATTGATCTGTTTGAACAAAATGGGCACTGCTATAGGAGTTTCTTGCAAACAGTTAATTATTCACCTAGACTGTTAAACAATATGTGTGAATCAACCATGAGCTTTCAGCTGAGTGTAGCCTGCTCAAAGCCCTGATTCTTCCTCTGACTATTCCTGCACTGAGGAAGAAATGGAGACTCCCCAAGGTGTGAAGAGAGCAAGAGTAAAGAGGCCTCAAAACCAGGTGTATTTGCAATTCCCCAGCTCAAAACTATCTACTGGCTTTCTACCCCATTTAGGAAATAATCCCTACCCCTTTCTAAGTCAGAAGGGCTTACAAAGTATCAACTCTAGCCACACCTGCCTTGATTTTCTTCACACTGGAAATGTCCAAACTCAGTCCCTTCCGAGAACTTTGCTCCTACTTCTCCTTCTGCTTGGAGGCAGGCTCTTCAATCAGATTCATCTATGATTCCTCCTCATTTCTTTCATGCATATACTCAAACGTTGATTTCTCAGATGAGCCTTCTCTGATCTTCTCTAACGTAGCCTGTCACTCCCCACCACTGTCACTTTCTACTTCCTATTGCTTTACCTACTTTTAACTTTAGTCAAGGCGATTGCCACTCCTTAATATTATATTCAATACACAGTTGTCTGTCCTTAACTTATATAAATATAAATCCAGGACAAATCCAGGGCAAGAGTTACTACTATTGATGCTATATCCCAGGCACTAAGAACAGTGTCTGGCACATAGTAGATATTTAATAATAGTTTTCATTAACTATGCTTTAAGGATATGTTGAAAAAGTATGAGAGGACATTTTTTCCCCATTTATTTTATCTCTTATATTTAGACTAACGTATTTTAAATTTTATATTCAATGAGTTGTGACTCCTTTCTAAAATTTCCATTTGTTTACAAAATATTATTGTTTTGGAGAACAAACAAATCTGTCAATTATTAGCCTAGGGCCATCTTGCTCTGGATACGATTTCCTGTTAAAAAATTTGTTCTAAGAAAACATACTCTAACTTTTCATATTATTTTTTGCAAAACTGAAATGTTAAAATGACAAGGGCACTACAGATAAAAAACAACAACAAAAAACCTAAACTACAAATTTTTGATGAAAATGAAGCATCAAAAAGCAATAACCTGATATAACAATTATTATCATAGCAAATCTTTAAATTGCTCTTTTTATAAGATACTACCTTATTATCATAAACAACAGACTTACTACAAAGTGCTTTTAGCTTAAGATACACTGCTAGGCACTGTGTAAATAACAAAAGAGCTTAAGGCCTTGCAATTAAATTGTCAATGTAAGACTTATTTTAAGACGTTAAAATTTCAGACAATGCATGATAATTAGAAAGCATATGTTACCATAGACTCACAGACAGAAATGTCTGTAGGCTCAGATGGTCAATTGGAACCAATATAAGAAGCTGAATTGAAGACCATCTGTGATTTAGGAAACAGATAAAAGAAGAGTAACTCAACATGGATAAAAAGGTGGGGAAGATTGTACAGAGCATTTTTGACATTAGTAAGTATGCAGAGCCCAGTAACAAAAGGGAGGGTTTCTGCAACATAAAAACAAGAGCTACATCTTCAAAAGAAAGTTTTGGCTACATTGCTAAAGTGGCCAGTATAAAGTTAGGCATCAGAAAACATTTTTTCTAAAAATATCCTAAAACTGAAAATATGTCATTTTTACTCTTGAGGGGCAAGAAACAAATTCTCTTACAGATTTTCTTATAAAATTAAGCTTATTTGGATAGTATTCTTAGCATTTGAATATATGTCACCTCTGACAGAATCTTTCTTCGTTAATAATAATATATAACATATTTAAAGAAAATGTGTGTTCTTTCCTTATCATGGACTTTATTTGCAAGTCTAAGACTGATTATGCTTCTCTAACATTGAATACAACAGCATTCCAGGGGCAGAATTCTGTAACCCTATTGTCAGCATCAGACAGACTGAAATTTAATCTCATGACTGATCACAGGGCTAAAACTTGGCTACCATCCCTAAAGCTTAGTGATTAGGCTCCACACTCTCCTGGGTTCACATACCCAGTTCATACAGACTGGGGCATAACTCTAAAATACTAGACGCAAACCAATTAACTTCATTACGTTGAATTTTATAAAGGGTTTATTTTTAAATTCATTATGTTAGTAAACATTCAACTATTGTCTTACACTAAAAGAAAGAAAAAATCTGACATTCAGAATACCAATTAGTAAAAAAAACTAAAAATAAAAATAAAAAAAGATAACAATTAGTGTTGGGACTGGGCTTCCTAATTAGAACAACAACTAACCTCCATTGGAATGCGCATTCTTAATGAGACTGCTTGCAGTACCTGGATTATAGTTCAAACTGCAAAACGTACTCCATATATCACCCTGTTTGCTGAAATTTTTTTAAAGTAAATTATAGATATGAGTATTTAATAAAAATATATATATTTAAAAATATATATTTATAGAATATGTATATATATATACATATTTACAGGATACATATATACATATATATATACATATGTATAAAATACATATATTTTCTAGAGTAAACACTATAGCCTACAGTCACAATTGCATATGAAATGGTGATAATTATTCTAGTGAAAAACATTTGTCTAGTTTTAGATGTAAACACTAAAGAGACTAGGGTAGTCCCTTCCTCTCTCTGTAATGTGCTTATAGCTTAAGATAAAGATTAAACAATTTTACAAGTGAGTATATTACAAAGTTATGTGGGAACAGAGATTTGGAGATTTAGAGGTTGAGATTGTTAATGAGAAAATCACAGGCCCAAAATGGCCCATGATACCAAACCTAGATTTAATATCTGACCTAATTGCTGTTTCATTGTCTTCCAGATATATAATCTTAATCAACTAGTATGGAATTTTCTGGTCAACACCAGTGAGGTAATGTGTTGCTTGAGCCTTCTCTAATCCCCCCACAGAAAGAAGAGGTAATCTGTATGATAAAAATCCTTGCCCTTACCTTTCCCCCAAAATGACTTTCTTTTCTTTTGCAAATAGCTCCCTTGCCCCACCCTACTTCTTATAAACACCTTCCATTTTGTACAATACCTGGATTGCACTTCAACTTGCTGGATGAGATGCTGCCCAACTCATGAATAAGCCAATTAGGTCTTCAAATTTACTTGAACTTTCTTCTTTAACAAGATGGTGATTTCTACATACAGTTAATAGAGAGAGGGCTTCATGAAATAGTGGAATTTAGGTATACTTAGAAGAAAGAACAGGTAGAGTTGGACAATGAAAAGGTTTTTCTTTTCTTTTTACACAGAATAGAAGCAAAATGGAGTCAGAGAACACAGTTCTTTCACTTCCTCATATAAATATTCCTGAGGATTGTCGTTGAAAAAACATCCAACCTAAGAGAAAGCTTATGAGTTTACTTGGGCCAAATTGACGACAGTTGCCAGGAAGCAAAATTTCAATGGGCTGAGAAAGCGCTCTGCATAGTGGAGGTTTGCAGCCTATTTTATACATGGAATCAAAGGAGGAAGGTTACATGAAATCCACTGGTGGTAGATTAAGGGGGTAGGAGAAAGCAAAGCAGGGAAATCACTGGGATTGGATAAAAGTAAATTGAAGAGACAGGTACTTATTTTACATAGGTGACTACTGGATAGTTAATAGTTAGCTTTTTACATCATAGAGAGATGGCAATCAGGAGACAAGAACAATAATAAAAGATACTGTAGTTTCCTGCTCTGGTCCTGAAAAAGGGATTAGTGACATTCCAAGGGTCTGGTATCCTGGATGCAAAGACAACAGACAGGCTCACTTAAGGTAGAGATTGACCTTTGTCAAGGAACCTACAGATCGAAGATGTGACTTCCCATATGGTCCACCTCAGTTAGGAATTTTTATGTTCACGCCATCCTATGTGGTTACTTTCAGTGTCCTGAGTTTGTCAGTTTAACCTGTGGCCCCTTTTCCACCCACAGGACTCATGTGCTATGTATCAGCCACAATGATGTGATGAGAGTAATGCCGACTCTCCATAGTTTATGGTAGGGAAACCAGTTAAATGGCAGCTGCAAATGTCATTTTAAAATAAAATGAATGTTGCATCAGAAGATGATACCATAGTTTGACTGTACACTTAAATCAATCAATCAATCAATCAATCAGTCAATAAATAAATAAAATATTTATATTTTTAAAAGTGGTGACAAATATTGTCCAAGCCTGTAGAGAATTTTTATAAGTGTTTATTTGAGCCAAACTGATGACATATGCTGGGGAACAAGATATCAAATGCTCCAGAAAATAACAGTTTTGCAGTTTCTTTTATGCATTTGAAATTAAGGAAGGAAGGGTAGGAAGATTACATGGAGGTGGGAAAGCAAGGTGGGGATTTGATTACAGAACAGTTAAAAGTTGAGGCTCTCTCTTGAGGGTGGTTACAGTTTATTTCAAAGGTGTAAACTTACCTGCACAGAAACACTGGACAGGGTTTGCTTAAGGCAAAGATAAGACTTTTACTCTTTTTACTAGAAGATATACGTGGGGCATGACTACCCATCATGACCTGCCTAATTAGGAATTAATGAGCAGATTACCTGGTGAGGTTACTTTCCATAGAACTCCCTTTTTTTTCATCCATAAAATATCACTAAATCTAAAAAGATTAAGAAGGATAAGAATGTGAAATAGAGGCTAGTTTTGAGTGGGTGATAATTTAAGATCTCTTTCAGGAAATAACATACAAGCTAAGACCTGAAGGAGAAAAAGAAGCCAACTGTGCAGAGTGGCAGGAAAAGGGGTTTTCGGAGAGAATAATTTCATAAAGGGGTCAATTCCTGATGAGGGTATAAAAATCCTTAATGTTAATGCATCTAGAGCTTCAAGATACACAATATATTCCAGAAAATAAATTGATAGAACTGAAAGTAGACTTAAATCCACAAATATAAGGAGAGCGCTCAAAACCCCTCTCTGAAAATTGCTAGAATAATAAGACAGAAAATACAAAGAACATAAAACCTTGGGCAGCATTATCAAACAATTTTAACTGATTATAGAATACTCCACTCAACCGCAATATGTTCTATTTATGTAGATGTAGACCATTTACCAAGTTAGATCATATTCTAGTCCATAAAAAGTCTCAACATATATAAAAAAGATACAAGTATACAGAGACTGCTCATTGTACACAATGGTATTAAATTAGAAATAAATAACATAAGACAAACTAAAAAAACCCCCAAATTTGGAAAGTAAATAACAAATTTCTAAATAGCCAGTGAGTCATTGAAGTCGCACAACAGCCTAGCCAACTGTCCCTCCATGTCTTTCCTTAAGGAAAGAGGAGTCTATGATATTGTGCCTTTCTGGGACTCTGTTCCATCCTTGTGTTTACACATTATGTCTCTCTGTCTGGTTCCCAAAAGATGGTTTGCAGCCAAAGACGGGTAAGATATCTCAAGGGAGATACAACCTAAGCCAGGTGGAACCGAGTGGGGACCCCTAATGAGCTACCTTAGAAGAATAAGGGAAGGGGCCTTGCCTCCCCTTCCCCCTGCCTGGGGAAGTCTGTTGCGCGCCCTGGCTTTTCCCTTGCACCTGTTTGTGAGAGAAGTCATGAGGACAACAAAGATCAATTCTCTCCGCTTATCTCAACAGAGCTGTTACAATATGAGAGACTTGACCCTGAGAAGGTACAGACCTTAGGTAAGACATCATGGGAACTTGTGCTTCGTCTGTTTGAAGGTTAAAATAATGGGCTTGGGATGTTTCTATAACAAGATAAGTGAGTCTCACAAACCGTGCCAAAAACACTGCTACTCCCTTGTATACTTATCAATAAAAGCCTCCAGTCGGCTTTATTCGGGGCTCCAGTCCGCTGAGACTGAGAGACCCCTGGCCTTCTGAGAGATTTAACAGCATTAAGTCTCTGTTTGTTTCTTTCTTAAAAACTTAACCCAAACCGCCCCTTCTGGCCTCCTCACTGCCCTTGTTGCGTGGGACGCGACAAGTCATAGAACTGTCAATTAAAATTAGAAACTATTTTAAACTAAATTAAAAAGAAAACAAAGCACATCAAAATTTGCAGATGCAATTAGAGCAATTCTAAGAAGGAAACTGATAGCACTATATTATAAAAGAAGGTCCAAATCAATGATCTCAGGTTCCACATTAAAAAAACAAAAAGTAGAAGAAGACCAAAAAGTTGCAAAGAAAGCAACTGAAATTAAATAGTAATTATGTGAGTAGAAATCAATGAAGTACAAAAATAATAATGGAGAATAATCAATGAGACCAAACGGTGGTTCTTAGATCGATAATAAATTGATGAATCTCTATCCAGACTTACTGGAAATAAAAACAGAGAAAACAATAAAAACAGGAATAAAAGCGGTGACATCAATATAGACTCTACAGGTATTACAGAATAACAAAGAAATATCATGAACAAATTTAAGCAATTAGTTTGGTAACTTAATTGTATATATAACATAGATAGGTAGACAGAGTCCATGAAGTTCTCAAATTACCAAAGCTCACTCAAGAATAAATAGTTTAAATAGACTTACATCTATCAAAGAAATTGAATTTATAGTTAAAAATCTTACCCAAAAGAAAACACCAGAAAAATAATGACTTTACTAGTGAATTCTTCCAAACATTTAAGATATAATTCTATATAAACTGTTCCAGAAAATTAAGAGTATTTTTTTCTCTTATCTGTAATCAAAGAAGAGTTTTACTACTTCCCAACTATTTCTACAGGCCAGCCTAAAACAGAGCATTCTATCTAATGAATTATGAAATCTTAATGAACATCATGAAAGTCCTAACATTTTATGCTTTATTATACATACTAAAATAAGTATTTTAAAGTGGCATTACCTAAATTATATCTAATACACATCTGTGTTAATGATTTAAAAAACAACATTGATTGAGTAGCTTAAGATGCATTCTAAATCCACACCTATGTAGGTGAACTTAAAATGCATATTATTTAATAGGTTATGGCAACATTTTTATAAAATTGGAGTTAAAGATAAAATTGTGTCTAATAAATGTACAAGAATAACATGTGATCATTGCAATCAAGGAGAAATATGCAAACTCTACTGCTTATTACTTCATTTAATTAGTGATATTTTGCTCCTTAAAATTAAATAATTTGATACATAAATCAGGGTAAAATTCAGTCATAAATAATTAAATTACCTGCAATTTCTAGCATGCTTACAGCTTAAATTAAACATTAATTAAACATTAATTGCTTTAACTTGTATTACAAGAACATATTGAAAGTTCAACTTTATTCCAGCTATATGATTTATACTACTTATATTTTCCTAGTTCATAAGTCATAAAGTGTTTATGCTATTTCTAAATGTGTTTAATGTTGTTCCTTTTCTGAGCTACACTGATTTTGTGTAGAGAGAGTAGTTATCTCTGACATGCAAAATATTGTCCTTTGCTTCTTTTTAGGATTTTGGAGGAAGGAGACAGCTACGCATCACTGATATGTCTACATTGGCAGTAAAATATCTTTTATGTGAGTATATGAGTATGATAAAATGTAGGTGTTTAGAACCAGCCCCGCAGGAATTACTTCATTTGTTTTCACAAGGACACTAGTCTTTATTTCAAAAGACAATGTTTCCTTGCTTCAGTTATTTTTAGAAATTTAAATCTGACATCACTTTTTTTTCACCTTTAAATTCTGCAATATGTTTTTAGAAGGTAGATTTGATTTTGTACTTACCTCTACTGTAGTAAATACAGCTGGCTTTAGATGACCAAAGCAGACAGGGTTTTCAGCTCAACTTCAGGACAGAGCAGACTTTCTAGACTAGTTGGTAATCACCAGAACTGCTATTTATTTAGTGAACAACTTGCCCACTTCCATGCATGTCTATTAAATAATAGGAAAGTAAAAAGACGTTTTTCCACCACGCGTTTTCCATTCTGTCAACTTGCACATTATAAACATAAAAACAAGAGGGGCAACTGTTGTAAGGAAACTTCACCCAATCGTTTAATTAACTTGCCTTTTACAAAACATTTTTTACCTGTGTTGAATTTAGAGGTTTCCTGTAAAGAATTCTAAGAATTGGGATGGAAAGAGAAGGTAGAGAATGTGACACAGCTTTAACACAAGAATTATGCCGTGTGCTTTTCTACAATAATAAAGAGGTAACATGTAAATATTTTCTAAACCAAGAAATTATGCCGAAATTTAGCATTTATTCGCACCAAAATGTTTGCATTTTTATAATCGCCATGACATTTAGCTATTCTTAATACATTTTTCCTCTTTTTGGGATGCATTTCTTCATTTGCTCTCATGGCAAATTCCTACTAATTGAGACTCAGGTCAAACTTTTTTTTTTTAATTCTAGGAAGACTTCTTTGCTTTTCTCTTTATGAAACAAAGTTGATATATTTTTTTTTCTATTATCCCATCACAGTAACTCCATTACAATATTAGCCAAACTCTATTTCATTTGATAGCCCAAATACCCACCCGACCTTATAGTCCATAAGCAACTATTGGCAGGAAATGTTTATTATTCATCTTTGTTTTACTAAGACCCAACAGGAGTTAGGCCATGGCAGATGCTCCATCTTATGAATGAATGATTGAATGAATGAATGAAGTTCACATCACTCTGAGATAAAAAGAATGGATATTAATTCAGAATACCATAAACACTGTGAATGCTCATTATGTCATGCATTATAAGGTGAATGCATTTTACTAAATATATAATCAATAGTAATTATTATTGTAATAAGCTTGACCACATGCTGGCACAGTGCTAAGTGCATTATGTCACCTAATTATTAAAGCTTCATAAAATAAGTATTATTTTAATTATCATTTTAAATATAAAGATATTGAGGGTGAGAGTTTAAATAACTGATCTTAAAATAATTACGTAAAAGCAACAAGAGAAAAAATAAACAAATGGAGCAAAATCAAACTGAAAACCTTCTGCACAGCAAAGAAAACCATCAACATGATGAAAAGGCAATTTACCAAATGGGAGAAAATATTTGTGAATTATATATCAGATAAGGGGTTCAGATCCAAAATACATAAACAACTCATACAACTCAACAGCAAAAACAAACAAACAAACAAAAAACAATCAGATAAAAAAATTGGCAGAGTATTTAAATAGACTTTTATCCAAAAAAGACGTAGAGATGGCCAACACGTAAAAAGAAACTTACCATCACTAATCATCAGGGAAATGCAAATCAAAACCACAAGGATATATCACCTCATAGCTCTTAGAATGAGAATTATCAAAAAGAAGAAATAACAAGTGTTGGTGAGAAAGTGGAGAAAAAGAAACCCTTGTGCACTCTTGGTGGAACTGTAAATTGGTGCAGCCACTGCAAAACAGTATGGAGTTCCCTCAAAATTTTAAAACTAGCACTACTGTATGATCCAGCAATTCCACTTTTGGGTATTTAGCTGAAGAAAAACCACCGTTCTATTTTCTATTTCTATGAGTTTGATTACTTTAGATACTTCATATAAGTGGATGAAACTTGAGAATGTTATGGTAAATGAAATGAGCCAGTAACAGAAGTATAAATACTTCAAGATTAGCATAATTTTTGAATTAACAAATTCTTTCTATGTTTTTTTACTATTAACACAGATCAATCTCTCTCTCTCTCTCTCTCTCTCTCTCTCTCTCTCTCTCTCTCCCTCTCTCTCTCTCTCTCTCTCCCTCTCTCTCTCCCCAACTCACTGTCTCCCCCAAACACACACACACACACACACACACACACACACACACACACACACACACACAAGAATAATAATTCAGGTAACTTTTAAGAGCCACTGTTTACTATCCTATACCAAACACTGTAAAACAGGATAGAATCAGCATCAAGTCTTTCCATGTGACAGCTGTGTACTTACAACTGTGTTAGATTGTCCAGTCATTGTATGCATTTTAAGATCTGATTCAGATCATTTCATCGTTCATCATTCTGTGTTTCTGTGGTTAACCACTTAAGTCTTTACTGTTCCATCGTGTGTTATGACTGGGTAGAGATGAAGGCCTGCCTGCCCTGGCATTCAATATACAGGTACTCTCAAGCATTTCAAAAATATATTGAAGATTATCAATGTAACTTCAGAAATATTTGTTTGAAAATTGAATGACTCAGAATAGAGATCCAAACTTAATCATAACTTAAGATACGAAAACACTAGACAACAAAGGGCAGGGACTAGAGAGGCAATACAAATTCTATTGCACACCTGAAAATCATGCATGTGAACCCAAGATAGAGTCCCTGTTATTAAATAGGCCTATATTTAAACTGTAGTCTAGAGGCCTTTTGCTGATAGGGGTCTCTTAACCTTGGACCCTAGGAAGAATCACAGACTGTGTTTCTAACCTCCTACACTATGCCTGTTTACTCAGTCTGAGTAGACCACTGCAGGGAAGTTCCTTGTTCAGTCATCACCATACTACTGTCTAGCCAATAGACTGTGTCATGCCCTAACCAATCAGAACTTCACAAAAACTTCATTTGCAAATGTATATTTAAATAAGAACTTGGGCATGGATTTTCTCTATAAAAGACGGCCTCTCCTTTGTCTCAGGGGAGCACATTTTCGATTTCCATCAGAGGCTGCATTTTTCTAGTTTGCAAACTGTTCACTTGAATAAAGTCTCTTTTAATATTCTTTTTTGGAACTTTTGTCAACATGCAATTAGACTGTACCAATTCCCTGCCCTGCGGCATTGGTCTCAGTTAATAAAATATAAATTCAAGTTAGCACAAAAGCAACACAAAATATGTCACTGTCTACTGTTTCTACACTTTTCTACTGTGTGACATTTTTCCAACTGCTAGAAGGACATACTAAAAGCTAATTTTAAAGACACACATACGCGTATACATTTAAGAAAAACACAACACAATTGTTTCCCACCTTTCTGGGTCCTCCTGTCTGTTTTCCTCTTCTCCAAATCCTATAAGCATTTGGACATCTAGAAAAAAAGAAAACGGAAGAAAATGTTGACAGAGCCTCAGCAGCTTATTCTTTCTAAAGAAAGGATTATAGAAAGTTCAGCTTCATTTGTTCTCTTCAGAATATTCAGATACGCAAGCACATAATACAGTTTGACTATTTTAAAAACGGACTGCTATGGACTGAAATGTGTCCTCCCAAATTCTTATGTTGAAGCTTTAACTCTCAATGTGATGACCTCCTGATGATGGCTATCATCAGGTTTAGATGAGACCATGAACGTGGGACCTTCACAATGGTTATCAGTTCCTTATTAGAAGAGGTAGAGACACCAGAGTTCTCTGTCTTTACCACATAGAGACAGTGAAAAAGCAGCCATCTGAAAGCCAGGAGGAGAGTTCTCCCTAGGAACCACCTTGAACTTGGACTGTCAATCTCCAGGACTGTGACAAATAAATGTCTTTTGTCTAATTCACCCAGTTCTCGGTATTTTATTGTAACACCAGAACTGACCAGGACATGCCATATACCTTAGTAAACAAATTGGATAAGAACATTACCCAAAGTAACTCTTGTACTTTATTATCTTGTGGTGAAGCTTAATTTTAGTGTATTTGGTGAGAGAACAATGATAATTTAGTACATGTGTTCTAGATTCAATAATTTTGTTAAAATTTCTCCCGTACTAGTAAAATTAAAAGTAAAAAACAGATCCATTAAAACAATCACCTCTATTTTCCTTATTCACTTCTATTTGTAAAATTTCCCCCCAAAATAATCTAATCAGTTAAATAGGAGAAATCATTACATAAGAATATTTCTCCATATCCTTTATTCAAAAATATTTTATTCAAACCTCTATCTCAAATAGTTTATTATTATTCAAAAACTGAACATTACTAGAATGAAGACTATGATTTAACTGATACCTGGAAATAGAAATAATGCAAGTTTACATTTTTACTAGGATATAATGTACAATTCTGCTTTTAATGCATTGTATCAATTGCTAACTATATTTTACTACAATTCTGATGTTATTTCCCTTGAATCGAAACTTCGTCTATTTAAATTATCTCTTTAGTTTTTTTAATATTAAAATAATGTTATTCTCATTCATTCTTTTGGTACTATTAATTTTGATGGTATTTTATGCCTTTCTATTGTTTCATATTTATTGTTTTTACCAAATACAAAGATGGTCATTTCAAATAAAATTTCATTTATTATATACATATTTTGGGTAAATCAAATAAATCATTATAGTACCATGGAAATAAAAGATCAGCAAAATTTATCATAAGGTTTATAATATATATAAATGGTGACTACTGAGATAAGTTCCAATAAGAACAATTGAAATTTCCAATAATACTGATTACTATTTTCTCCAATCTTTCTGCTTTTTATTTTCTTCTTTTTGCTTGTTCTTTCACTTGTCCAGGAAAGATAGATCATATTAATTCTAGCAGAAGATCTTGATAAATCTATCCACTAACTCATTAGTTCAGCTGCAATAAAATCAGGGTAAACGATGGCTTCAAACAGGAATTATTTACAAAGTCAGTTAACTACATGGGTTACCAAACCAGACAGGGACATTCTCACAAAATTCCACAGCAGAAAATGAAACAAAAGAAGAACATCTGGCATGATATAAATCTATCTATCTATCTATCTATCTATCTATCCATCTATCTATCTATATCTATATCTAGATATAGATATATAGATATAGATATAGATATATATAGATATCTCTCTATATATATAGATATCTCTCTCTCTCTCTCTCTCTCTCTCTCTCTATATATATATATATATATATATATATATATATATATATATATATATATATATAGAGAGAGAGAGAGAGAGAGAGAGAGAGAGAGATTTTATTGGGGAAGGGGAACAGGACTTTATTGAGGAACAGTGCGTATTTCCAGGATTTTTTCCAAGTCAAGTTGTTGTCCTTTCAGTTGTAGTTGTGGAGGGCGCAGTTCAGCTCCAGGTCCAGTTATCGATGTTAGTTGCAGGGGGTGCAGCCCACCATCCCTTGTGGTTGAGCGGACGGACGCACTCCAACCAACTGAGCCATCAGGGAGCTCAGCGGCAGCTCAGCTCAAGGTGCCGTGTTCAATCTTAGTTGCAGGGGGCAGAGCCCACCATCCCTTGCGGGACTCGAGGAATTGAACTGGCAACCTTGTGGTTGAGAGCCCACTGGCCCATGTGGGAACTGAACTGGCAGCCTTTGGCTGTAGGAGCATGGAGCTCCAACCACCTGAGCCACTGGGCCGGCCAAAATATTTTTAAATTTGTTTCTCTATTTGGACAGTGATAGAACCTTAAAAAATTCTTCCAGTGATTTGAGTCATGATTTGAGTCATGGCTCACAATGAGTGATTTTAAGCTTGAACATTTAGTTATTTAATTATGAACATATCTAATTATATAGACATACCACATGTATATGATACAATGTCTAAAATTATTCTCTATTGACTTATATTACAAATGTGATATAATATTACTTTTAAAATGTACAACATATATGATTTTTGGCAGAGAATAAATCCTTAAGAGAAAATACTTTTGTCTATTTTAATTATCGTAACTTTGATAACCTGCAATACATGTTAATTTTAAATCATTTGACAATTTTTACCTACTCTACTTAATTTGTAATTAGATATTGCCTATTTTGTCAATTCTGGCTTTGAAGGTAACATCAAATCTAGGAGGAAATGATTTTTGAAATCCAAACATTAAATGACATGCCTATGCATGTATCTAAGATAGAATGTGATGTGAAAAGCAATATAGGAATGGTCAACATAGAAATAGAACTGTTTTCCAGTCTTCCTAAACAAAATGTTCACACCCTGGCTATTAGATTGGGTTGATATTAATTTTCAAGTAACTAAATGTCTATTCAAAAATAACAATGTAAACTTGCACAAGCCACTTGCTGACTGTTTAGATACAATAATCGCCATGGTCTTAAAAGTGAATGACTTTTGTTAGGTTTCCACTGTATACAAGTCAGAGTTATTAAAAGTAGATTTCAACACATGATTAAATGTGCAAGAATTATGTTGGGAGTGGGAGCAGGAGAGCCTCAAACCATGATGCAGTTATGACACCTAGAGAAGCAGTGAGAGAAGAAAGAGAATTGGATAGGAGAAATAGGACTGCAGTAGCAAGTTTCAAGAAATTTTTGGCGAGTACAATGAGACTGCCTCCCAGAATTAGTCATCGGAGGAGTACACATCTTGCTGGAATGGGCCTGATTAATATCTCTGCCACTCACAGTCATTGTCTGGGAGCTGCCTGTGGGATGTCGACAGTGTGAAGACAGAAATGGTTGCAGAGGTGTGCGGCTGGGATCAGTAAGTTATGCTCCCCGCGTGGGAGATTGGAGCAACATATTTCCATTGTCCCATAAGGTCCAAGATATTATTAAACATCTATTGTTTCAAAATATTGTCTGTAATATTGTAGGCCTATTATATTACTCTTTTGCTTATTTTCCATAACTAGAAAAATATTCCAAACCAAACGTGGGACAAATGAAACATCATTTCTCTTGAAATTAATCTGCAACATTACTGAAATTGTAATAAAAAATATACTGAGATGTTGTAATAACAACCAGATTATTCTAAAATTTATTAGAAGAAAAAATGTGCAAATGACTCAAGATTATGAAAAATATAGAAAAGACAAAAAATAACTACAAAATTGTGTAGTCATTTATAACAACCTGCAGCAAAAAGGTTAGTGATAAATAGTGTGCTATTGTTAAGTATTAAACAAATGTACCAAGGTAAAATTTGAAAATGCAAAATTTTTTTTAGAAATTAATATAAGAAAAGTTGGCCTTTCAAATGTGTATGAAAAGAATGTGTAAGATAACACTGTATATCACAATACAGTTGGAATAAAATTGATATACGGACCCTAAAAATTAACTCATAACCAATTGAAACACTCAATAAATTAACTATAAATAGATTAAAGGAAAAATATATGTATAAATAAGAAGTTGTGAAAGCCTTCTTGAGCATGACACACAACAGACCCTGTGCTTTCCTATGATTATATATATATATATATATATATATATATATTCTACATCAAAATTAGTAGTTTTGTGTAGAAAAACAAACAAACAAAAAAACAGTGCCTTCTTATGAAAGCATAAAAACCATCCCCAATTAAAATTTTCCCCATAGAAGTAAAGCATCTTTTTACCCAATGATCAGGCTCCTGGAATAGGAAACACACAGCACAGAACTACAGAAGACTCGACCTATAGCTAACCAGTAACATGAGGAAGAAATAAATCTTTGTTTTTGTAAACTACCCAATTTGGGTTTGTCTGTAGTACATTACCTAGCGAAAGAATTTTGGTGTATGTGATATAGAAGAGATAATCCCACCCTTACAATTTCTCAAAACAAAATAATCTCTTCCTCATTATATGTCTCAGAATTCCTTTGTCTCTATCAGGTGCTTGATAAAATGCCTGAATACAATGATCAAAAAATAGAGGAACTTAAAAAGCCTGGAGGTCTGACAACTTTATCTCTCTGGATCTTGAGGAAATAAAGTGGTAAGATGATAAAGCAAGTGCATTTATTTCTATTTTTCAAAGCATGACATTTATCTGGTAACCAAAGAATCTATAACACAACTTAATTAACAATGCAGAACATGGATATTTGGGCCACAGCCAAGACTCTGTGGTAATTAGCACTTAGAGAGAAATTATCATGGATGTGTGGCTAGTTCTCTAGATTACCTATGTTCTACCACAGTATTAAATTAGATCTTTACTTTCCAAAGTAGATTCCCAAAAGATGTTCCATGATAAATGTTGTGTGGTCACATGATTGTGGGAAATGCTGAACATCAGAATTACCTCCAGAAAATTTGAGTATCTTCTATCACAACTAAAGATCTCATCACCCTAAAGTAAATAAAACTGTTTAATTTGACCCAGAATTTCCAAGTTTATTTATCTTGGGATGCCTTTTTAACCAATCACCCTTATTATCATCCTGCTAAACTGGCTTTCCTATAGCACATTTTAGGAAGTGTGAAAATAGATGATATAAAGAAATAAGATGAGGTCATGTAATCTTAACTTCCCAAGAACTGGCTTCCCTGATTTGTATCTTGGACTCTTTATTTTTACATCTAGGCGAAAAAGCAAATATGTATTTTAATAATATATCTTTCGGCACAATTATAGTAGATGCTATTTTTTATTATGCTCCCAATGTCCTCTCTATAAAGAATAAAACAGCCAAAAAATACTCTAGTAATTTAATATTAGAAAGAAATACTTCTCTATGTGTGAGCTTGCATATTTTCTTTTAATGCAACTAAAGTATTCGGTTTAGCATTTAGAAGACTAAGAACCCAATTAAATGGACTATTTCAATAATATCCAAGGCAATTTTTGTGCATCTGTTTCTTCACTTTAACTCTGAATTTTAGGGCTTCATTTAATTTATTTATTATTTTTAAGATGCTACATAGTCAAACAGAATTATATTAGTCTTTTATGGCTTAAAATTAATTCTCAAACTCTTAATTACTACTTAATAGATTATCTGAAGAGACCCTCTAGCATTCCCTCCCCCCCCCCACACCTATTTGGTTCCCTCTCTCCTAACTACTCTGCTGCCTGACTCACTCACCCTGATCCAAAACTAGGGCTATGCAGGAAAGTTCAGGACCAGACTAGGGGCATATGTGCTGGAAATCTGAGTGGTGGTTGAGGGACAGGCAGTGAAAGAACAATATGGAAGATTGGCTATTCTTCTCCATTAAAAAGGATAATGCAGAGTTTGCTGTCACACTAAAACCTCCCTCTCTATGAAAGTGATTTATTTACACTGAAAAATACTTCCTGGCCACTGTTCTCCAACATCTATCAAGGAAACCATACCTACATATGTGTGTAGAGCCCAGAGACTCCAAAGAGGAGCCCAAAGTTCTCCAGCAGCAATGCCAGTTTCACTCACCTGCATTAGGTAGCACAGGTGACTTTTAGGCCACAGGATTAATTCTAATCTCATGATAATAAGAAAACATAAGATGAAATGCATTAAATAAGTTAAATATGCATTAAACATCTCTAAATAAGAGTTCAATTTCAATACATGAACCAATAGTAATTTAGCGTAGTCCCTTTAAGAGAACAAAGAATTGATTTTAATTTCCAAAGTGTTGGGTCAATAAGTCAACATGCACTTCCCACTCTTGAGAGCACATTTGATGCTGCCACAGCACAATTTGTTTCCACTTCTGACTCTGTTCTTCAGTCCCAAGGAACTGATGTCCTGGGCAGCACATGGAACACAATCCTGGGAAGTGAGTGAGAAGTGTGGGGGATTGCTATATGGAGGTAACAGCACTCCCCACTGTGCTGGCTCCTGGAGGGCCTGCACCAACCGGTGGGGAACAGTGTCGGGTTTTAAGGGAGGATTTTCTGACATCATGTACCAAGGCTACACATGCTGAAAATGATACAACATGCCATTATTTAATCATGGTTTCCTTTGTTATTAATAAAGACTATTTTTCCCCCCAATCATTTAGTATATATACACTTTTAACTTTCCAAAAGATAGTTGTATTTGTGTGTGTGTGTGTGTGTGTGCATGTGTCTGCGTGTGTGTCCGAGTACTCACATGCACAGGGAGGGGTAATTTAAAGGTAAGACCTGTGAGATAGCATTGTATAATAATTTCTTTTTATACATGGTTATGATAATTTAAATCCCATTATATGGGGTTTTAATTTTTATGGAGGATCCAACAATCCAATTGACCATCCTTCGCACACTGCCTTTGCAATGAGATCTTTCATAATATTAAACCGACCATTCAGAAGAACAAACCCTGCAGGGCGGGAGCCACGTGCTGAGGCCCTCCCCCCAGCCATGGCTAAGGCAGGAGCTGTTGCGCTGCTCTGTCTTCTTCATCATCCCAAGTCCATCTTCTTCCTTGAATTGTTTGTTCTCCTCCTGTAGCCTCTGAACTTCACCTTGCAGCCTCTTATATTGTTTCATAACCTTAATTTTAGTGTCATCCAAAGAAGAACTCAAGAGATTTAGACACCAGTGGTGTTTCTGTCTCTGACGCAGTGTGGATATACTTCTATTTATTTCTACGTCATGTGGTTCATAATTTCTGGTGGCGATTCAAACACACATCTAAGTTTTGAATCCATAAGGTTTTCCAGTTTTGCCTCATTTCATATTGCTTCAATATCAGAAGTGTCGATTGGAGGAAACATAGACTGAACCATAAACGTTGTGTTTACTTTTCTTACTGGGATAATGAAAGGGCTGTAACATCACAGATATGTTCATTGCTGCCCCTGCGTCACTGATCCCACGGTTGGGCCTCACACAGTACCCACATTGCGGCCTGGTCTTCACTTGAAAACGCACATTTGGGTCCGTTGGGTTGCCAAGCTTTAGGCTGATGGTGACAATGTCGGTGAATGGACCTCAGAATTGGATCTGGTGCTGCAGCTTGAGGGTCAGGACCTGCTCTGCCTTTGCCCTGTTTCTCAGCAGCTGGGCACCTCTAGCAGGGAGACCTCTGAGAGGTCACCCGCTGGGGGAGGCAATAATGCTGTGTCCCCTTTAAATTCAGAAAAGGGGGTAGGGAGCTGCCGGCAGTCACTGAGGGGTGCAGGCGGGGGATCTGCCTACAAAGTGCAGGAGCCAAGGGGGAGGGGTTTCTATACTTTTTCATCATTTCATTTTTAAAATATGCATCTTTGATATTATGTTGAATTTGGGTAGACTGTCTCATCCTTTCACAAAAGAGCGAATCATTACTTTTAGTATGCATTTTATATTTTCTTAACTATTCACTTAGAGCTGTATCTTTATGTACTCAGTGACTTTTAAAAAGCAATGCTACTGGACAGTTAGGAACAACTTGTACTGTGCCATTAAGAGAACCAAGTTTTAAATATAAAAATAATTGGTATTGAACTTCGACAATTTCTTTTAACTTTTCTGAGCCTCCATCTCCTCATCTGCAAAATTAGAGTAACAATGAGACCTGCCTCATAGGTAACCAGAATTAAAGAACACGATGCGGTCAATATATAAATATTAGTTACTTCTCCTAATTCTCAGTCATGTTTTTGTGGCTTTCCTGAAAGTGCAGCAGCGTCTCAAGCAAGAGAACTTTCTCAGCACTGACATCATAGCCTGTGTGCCCTGGTTCCCAGTTTTCTCTAAACTGAAAAATACTTTCTTCTCTCTTTCTTATACCCTGCTTTAAGGCTCAGTGGTGGTGAAACATCATGATCAGACTAACAAATCTAATTATTTTAAACCATCCATTATCCTTTTCTTTAAAAAATAATTTTCCCTAAACCTTTGTTGTTCTTGCCATTGTTGGAAGGCAGAATAGGTGTGGTCAATATATGAAAAGGAATGCAATTAATAAAAACTTTAAGATAATCAACTATGCCAGTTTTGGTAATCATACCTTTCCTAATGTATTTTCAGACTCTTGCGTCCAAAGTATTGCATTCCTCAGTCTTTTAGATGACAGCCCAAGAGGTCTAAATTTACATGTTGTTCATGTTATTATCAGCCAGTGACTTTTTTTCACAAGAAACTGACACCTACTTCTTTCTTCACTGTTTTTCTGTCCATTTAATGGAAGACACCCAATTTTCAATCCTGGTTTTCTGGAAGGGATAAAAAGAGCATAGAATCATTAAAGAAATTGCTGAAATGACCTAAGTCAGAAGGAGGGTGAGAATAGCATCCAACTACTCACAGCTTTCTGATCTGACTGCCTGTTTTTCAGAGAAAGGTTTCTGTTTAGCTAAACTGAAGTAAAATGAGGCTTAAGGGAGACACTGGTTGTGATTTCTCCTAAATGTTCTCATATGCATCTGGCATATTTGGAAACTTTTTAGAATGTCTTCCCTATGAGTGCTATTACTTAGTAAAGTGAAAATCTTTACTTGATCTCCTTGGTGATTTATTTACCCCTGAGACACATGGTTGATGAGGCTGCATGTGGCAAAGCCTATATTCCACTTAAAAAAAGAGAATTTATATAGTTGGGATACATAACTCTTTCTGAGTATTTAAATCTCCTACTTCTATGTGGGAAAGCTCATAAAAGACATGTAGAAGTTGAATGCATTGGGCCCAACGGTGCTCTGTTGCTCTGTCATGCATAATAATGTAATATAATTTATCTTGGTTGTCCCTTACAACAGAAGCAATATATTTAAGAGACTCCTGGGTATACAGAAAGAAATGAGATTTATGTTTGTGTGCATTTGGAAATATTGAAAATTAAAAACTAAATTGAGGAAAACAGAACTTGAGAATATATTTTAAAGGTGAATGTCATCAATTCTTTCAGATAAACTATAAAAAAAGGCATACTTTTATTGTTTTAACAGTATATTACTGGGGGGAAACTGCGTGAACTTAGAGGGCTACATCCACAAATTAAAAACACAGAAATTACTTCTTAAGAATGTACTTTGGGCAAACCCCTTTCCACTCCTTAGAACATAGAGATGATTCTGGTATATTTATGATCATCAAGGATTTCATACTATAGTAGAAGCCATGAGATAAGAAGAAAATAAATATAACACAAGACATAAGGTGATAGGTGTTTTGTTCAAAATTTAAGTATGAAGGGGGTTGAAAAAGACATGATTTAAATTTGGTAGGGCCATTTTTATTTAAATTTTACTAGTTTTCTTAAGTTGGACACAATTTTGATTCACTAATAGCCAGACTTAATTTTTGAGAGTCAGAGTAACAAGGGGATACAATCAATGTTATTAAGTGCTAAGTCCCAGGCAGATTAGCAGCCATGATCATAATTATTATGCTGTTTGATTCTTGCAACAACCCTTTCAAGAAGTTATCACTAGCTACATTTTACAGATGAGGAACCAGAGTCATAGTAATCAAGTACACAGTTTTTTCGGGGTGGAGCATGGATTCTTACATCTGAAATCTTTTTCACTGTCTTGTCTCCTTACCATGAATTTCTATTTAGGAAAAACAGAAAAATTTTGTTTTTTTTTTCACAGATTAAGTGACAGTTTCTGTGAAAAGAACTAACATTTAAGTAAAGAGGCTGTCACAGTTAACTATAAGGAAATGAAAATTTTATTGTGTTCATAAAAATATTTATGAACACAATAAGACCAAAAGAAAAATAGAGAATATTTGGCACATACTCGTATGTGGAAGACAAATTCTTCATCTTTTATTTTTTTCATATGATATTCTTCATGGGGACAAGAATTGTAGTCTATTTTGTTCACTAGTGTAACTAAATGCCTAGATTGACACCAGACAGCATTTTCTTGAAAGAAACAGCAAAACAGGAGTTTGCAGTTGCAGGTGAGTAGTACGCGGGCCATGATTTTCTTGTAACTTGTAAAATATATCAATGTTCTAAATATTTCTGAAAATTGTGTGTAATGTTTATGTAAAGTAGAACTGAAACTTACACGCCTACTTAAAATGATTACATTTCGGGGACCGTAATTGGACACACTTGAATTAATGGAATTTAAGAGAAAAAAAAATCGAGCAAGGAAAATAATCTATACTCCAAAAATCAAATATTATAGATCCCAGATTAAACCTACCCTGGAAATTAGATGTGTCTGAGTATAGTCAAGAAAATGTGTGGGGTGGTTCAGCCAGAAATCTCTGTGCATAACTATCTAATGAGATTCTTGGAAAGAACTCATCCTGAAAGAAGAGGGAACCGGATGTGACAAGCATAACACACTCCTAAAGCCTCAAAGACGGAGAAGAATGCTAAGAAGTGCAATCAATATAATATCCGTGCAATCAATATAATATTCCTTCCGTCATGGACTTCCCTTTGAGTCCCATTGAGAAGAACCACTCATAAATATGGGAAAATGTTAACTCAACACTCTGTTATATGTAAGAGTACATATGGCATAAAATAACTTTATACAAAAAGAACTATATCAGAAGTACCAGTTCATCACAAACATCATCTTGAGAACATCAGTGCATTTTTAACAGTACCTGCGTAAAATAGTACCCACATCCAGCAGTTGAACAGCCTTGAGGGTGCAGTGAAACACAGCCGAGATGGAAAAGTAAACTCAATGGCAGAAGTTGTATATAAAAAAGTCAAAAGATGGCTGACCAGACTTATACATGAGCACATATGAGATAACACTGACCTTTCCAAAACTATTTACGCTGGGAAGTACCAATAAAGGAGATATGACGAGCCATGAAATGTGCCCTCATTTGTAAGTATTGGCTAATTAGGCATGGGGAAATTAGGAAACCAGAGTAAATAATAGAAAAGAAAAAAATCCACATTTTATATATTTTTCTACTGTGAACAATCACATAACTTAAAATTAAGTGTTAAATATTAGTGTATAGCTATTTTTCCTTCGCAGTAGGAATGTTAGGATTATGATGGTCCTTACGTTTTAAAAAAAATTTTTTTTCCAGAGAGCAATTTCAAAGGAGAGGCATAAAAGGATGTCCCTTGCTGCTCTCTTTTTTAGTGAACAGATTCCTTTGGAAACAGAGACAGAGTAAAAATATTGGTTTTGTTCAGTCCCTAAGAAGAGATGTTCTTCTACTGATCTGTGTATCTGGCAATGTGTACGTTTGAAACTTAATATTGTGAAAATGTCCAGAAAATTTCACACTCAACATCTCTGGTTGTATTTTGTGCCTAATCTTCCCCTCAGCTTGATGAAACTTTAGACAGGCTTCCTCCTGACTACAGAGCCCTGACCTCCTTTTTTCTTCGAACATTTACTTTAGAAAGCATTTAATTGTAAATCCTTTCACTGCCTCTTTCTTTAGATGTAAATCTTTTTAAAGGCTTCCTTTGTAAGTTTTACAACCTGCCAATGTCTTTCTCAAGGACCTGGGAGTCATCTCTTTGAAATGTAATCATCAAGGAAGATAGAACCCCTCTCTCCCAGTTTCTGTGGGAAGACAGGAGCCTAACTTTGTCAGAATGACTTGGCTCCAAGTTGTAAAACTACCTCCTATGATGAAAATAAGATAACGTTTATTTTTCCTCTAGTAAAACCAGTTATCAAAAAGAATGCCCTATGATCTCCCCAACCTAGCTCTTAAAACATCTGCAGCCCTATGTTTCAAGTAAAGTTTAGCTCAGATTGAATTCTGGCTGCTTCACCCTATTGCAATGACCTTGAATAATGTCTTCCTTACTCCTTTATCTTTCTCAACTTCATGTTAGCAGTCTTTGTTTTGACATTTGCTGAAATATCAATTCTACCTCATTTCCATATATATTCAAATTAGTATTCTTAATAATTCAAAATAATTAGGATCAAATTCCACCTATGGGTTTTGAAAGTTTTTTCTATTTGTCCAATTTCCTAGCTCTCAGCCATTTACAGCACTTTTTATTTTTTTTTAAATCCTAGTAGGTAAGCATAAGAAAAGAGAATAAACGCTGCAAATTTTACAAGATTTTCATTTCTTAGAAAAAGATGATTATTATGTGGGGAGGTGTAAGGAAAATGGATAAAAGATGTTTTTAAAAATAATCTATAAACTTATTTATGCATGCTATCTTTCTGTTCCAGCTGCCAAGTTAAATTAAGAACTGCCTAGTTTTGTAAATGCTCAAGGGAAGCACATTAAAAATGAACACAAATATCCAAAGATAAACTAAATGATGACTTAACCCAAATTATTCAAACATATTATTTCCCAAGAGTCTGGAATAATTGAGAAATTCAGTGACTTTAAGTCAGTATATATAAAATCTGTTCCATGAAACACTAATCCTCCCAAATGCTGTAAGAAAATATAGTTCTCTTGTCAAATAATTGTTAAAAACAATGCATAATGTCATCGACATGAAGATTCAAATTGCACATTAGTTTATAAAATCTGAGCATTTTTCAGTAAACCATGAGAATATGTTTAACTCAATAATCCCCATATTTGTTTTCCTAAGGAATTTTTCTAACTGGTTTATGATTCTGTTTTTCTGAGCTCATTTAATACAGAGTGCACACACACACACACACACACACACACACACACACACACTATATTGGGCAAACCTACATTCAGTTTTTAGGCTTTTATTGTTGTTGATGATGTTTTTAAAATTATGTCTATGTCGTATGACATTCAGGCCAGGTACAAACATATGATTGCCATTCTTTCTCCACAAAGCCTGGATTTCATGCTGGGGAGCTCAAATATGCATGAGTACATCAAGATCCTTGTAGGAAGAACATTAAAAACCACTAAAATTCCTTTGATCTTTAGTACTGCATGAATTTTCTTTTTAAAGTAGGATTCAGTACTTTTTTGTTTGTTTTAAAGACTTTATAAGATCCCCATTTCTCCTAAAGCAAAACCCAGTTACTATAAAATGGTGTTGTCACACAGCAGCCTAGCCGACTGTCCCCTTGTGCCTTTCCCTAAGGAAAGAGGAGTCTGTGAGACTGTGCCTTTCTGGGACTTTGTTTCATCCTGTGCTTGCACCTCAGGTCTTTCTGCCTGGTCCCCAAAAGATGGTTTGCCACAGAATGATGGGTAAGATTTCTGTGTGAGAAAAAACCCAAACCAGGTGGAACCGCGTGGGGACCACCAGGAGAATTCACAGGGTCGACAGAGGAGGGGACAGCCCCCACTTTCCCCCAGCTAAGGAGAGCTTCTGCCTATGTGACTAAACTCCTTCCCATAACCTGCTAGGGAAATGAATCAATGAGAGGATAGCATCAGCTCTCCTTCTTTACCCTATAATTAAGTTTCTATATGAAAAACCTGTCCCTAAAGAGGCACATACCATTATTGTTAAGACATCATGGGACTTTCTGTTCCGGCTGTTTGCAGGCAAGGGTGATTGATTTGAATCATTTTTCTTGCATGATGTGTGAGACTCACAGACCGTGGAAAAAACAATGTTACTTCCTTGTATGATCAATAAAAGCCATCCGTCGGCCCAATTCGGGGCTCCAGTCCTTCAAAGACTGTGAGACCCTTGGCCCTCTGTGATTTAACTGCATTAAGTCTCTGTTTCTTTCTTTCTTAAACTTAACCTAACACCGCCGCTTCTTGTTCACTCACTGTCTGTGTTGCACTGGACGGGACAAAATGGTACTCAAAATCTTTTCATTCCCTACCCACCCGAACATTTTCAGTCACCCAATCTGTTTATGCTTCTCAAGAATAAACTCCAATTTTTTTGTTTGTTTGTTTGTTTCCTTCTTTACTCTTGCAAACTTTTTCTTCCTTTACTTAAGATCTCCTTCCAATTTCCCTTCCTGGAACATTCCGATTTGTTCTTTAAGGCCCAGGGCAAACATTATGATAGTGTCTATGGTGAAAAGGTGCTAACCAGCCACCCCAACTTCCTTGTAATGGAAAAGCCTCCTCCCCAGAGACTGGCAAGCTCAAAGCCCCATTTTCTAAACCCCACTGCACCCAGCAGAAGGGAGCTGGGATCTATCTATCAGATGGATTCCAAATTTAGATGTCAGAAGGGAGACAAAGATTTAACTTCCTTTTTCAGTTTTCACTGGCAAATGAGATCTGGGTGGAATTCTTTTTCCTGGGATGATATTAGCATCAGTTGCAATGTATACTTATTGGCTTCATGGGTGTCACAGGTATGGGATATTACATTTGCTGATGTGGCTGATGCGCACTGCTATAATAGTCAATTCCTGCTTCTTGCCTGCAGAATGCTGAACTGTTTGAGTTCCAGCAGCTGCTGGTGAAACTTTCCAGTTAGGTAGATTCCTGATCATGGAAGGAAATGCAGTTGTCCCGTGGCTCAGACTTGGAGTATGGCTCTGGGGGCCATTTCTAAAAGCCCAACTTGTTTCTTCACCTCTCCTAAAGGTTTAGCACATGACTTAAGCATACAGTATCAGGGCTCTTTCTGTTTAAACTAGCCAGACTGTATTTTGTTCTCTATAACTGAATCCTGACCTTTAAAAATCTCATATCCTTTGTGAATTCTAATTTCCTGGGCATTTAACTGTTTTCTTATGGAAACTTGCATACATTAATACCACTTATTAAACTGCATTTTTATGCCCGTTCCCTACAGTGAAATAAATCATATTGCCCTTTATGACTGCCACCTCTTCCTCTGTGTTTTCCAAAAGGCAAAAACTTCTCTTGTGTCCTCTTTTCTCTGAAAGTCCAGTCATCTTTTCAAATTCAATTGATTGTCTTGTGACTCAGTTCATTGATTGGCTTTATGAAATTATGTATTTAAATTATCTGTCTTTCTCTTGTTAGCGGGGGAGGGACCCTCTCGTCAGCTTCCACATTCTAAGTAGAATCATAGACTACTCTTGCTTTTATGATTAGAAAGTTATTTTCCAACATTGATCAGATAAATATTTCCAATATGTTCTTTATATTCATTTTGTAAATTGTTATAATCATATGTACAACTTATCTGGGATTTAATGTATGAGAGAAAAACATAAATTTTCATTAAAGGCTCCTCACTGATTTCAGATGCCAACTTTATCATGTACCACAAATGACATTCACTTTGGACTTCTTTTCTGCTCCAGCAAACACCCATTTTGCACATATTACCACCTTGTTGTTCTTATTGTAATTTGATAATGTTTTTAATATGTGAGTACATGTCCTTCCATCTTATTCTTCTTTTAAAAAAAGTTCCATGTGTTCTCTTTTATCTTTTTTTTTTTTACTATTTTCAGATGGAATTTTGAATTCACTGAATTTTAAACAATTATTTCATTGGAGTTATATAAAATTTATAGATTAATTTAAGAAAGTATTCATTTCTTTGACAATGAAGCCAGCTATCCAGGAACAAAGGAGTACTCAATTATTCCGGTTTTCTTTGGTTTGGAAATAAAATATTATATTTTACATATATAATTCTTGAACATTTCTTCTGACTTTTATTGCTTTGTAGTTGATATTTTGAAGGATTTTAAAAAGCATTCATGTTTAATTGGTAAATACATATATGATTAATTTTTGTTTGTTGATTTTTAACTACCACATTAATGAATACATGCATGTTAATATTTTACAAAAAGCTATTTTTACAATCAGAAATATGTAAATTTTATTCAAGGCCTTTATGAAATCTCTTAGTATAATATCCCTTTTGACTAATTGTTTATACTATTTTAATTTCAATTTCACTTTCTCTTTTTATTAACTGGATTCATGAGTAGTTTATCTGTTTCACTGATCTTTTTATAAAGAGCTTATATATTTATTTTTAAATTATATTACTTTATGTTTTCTAATAAATTAAATTCATCCTTTGCTTGTCTTATTCCTCTATTTTAAATCAGGTTTTTTGCATTATTTTTAATATCTTATGATGTTTTGATTGGCTTTTCTTAACCTTTGCTATACAGTAGAATCACCCTTGGTAATAATGAAAAAAACAATAATAAAAACTACAGATGCTAAGATCCATTCACAGAGTTTCTAATTTAACCAGCCTCAGGTGGGATTCTTCATATAAATCTAATATGTACCTACAGCTGAGATAATTCAGCTTCAATCTTTCATTTGAATAATCTAAATTTCTTAAAGTTATGAACATTATGAATTATGAACATTATGAATTAATACGATGTTTTATAGATTTTCTTAGATATTGTTTTTCTATCATCAATTTACACGTTCTATAATTTTTGTTTCTATCTATTAATATTTCTTTAATTTGTGAGTTTTATTTTTCTTTATAGTTGTATAACTTTGTTATTATTTAAAATTAAACTATAGTGTTACAATATTATGATAAAATATGGCTTACCTAGTTTTATTATTTATAAAATATGGAAGTTGTAATTTGATTGAATATACGTATTTTACTTATAAATAGTAGCTTGGATTTTGAAAAGAATGAATATTATCTCCCTTTTGGTTATAAAATGTAATGTCCAACTATTAACTACCCTTAATAATAATGATGATAATGATATAAAATATAAGCATACATAGCCATATAAAATATACATTATTTTGCAAACTTGATATTGAAGAGAGAGAAATGATTAAAATTTCACAGTAAATTTCTGTTTTTAATATCCTTTTGAACTTCTGTTTATCCTTAGCTATTTTATATGATGTGCATTTTGATGAATAAATGCTATACTGAATTTTACATTGTTTTCATTATTAAATAATGTTCTATTTGGTTTAATATAATGATTTTTTATTTCTAGGTAAAGTTTCTGTTAGAACTGTAATACCTCTTGCTTTTATATGTTTATCTTGTGTATCTCTTTTCATGGTTTACTTTTAAACTACACCATTACATTTCTATGTGAGTCTTAAAAAATCAGTTAGCTTTGTTTTTAAACAAGATTTGAAAATTTTAACTTCAATTTCTAATGTTAATTTGTAATTATTGTCACATGCGCTAAATATGGTCTTTCTTTGGTTATCTTTAGATTTTCTGGTTTTAAAAACTTTTTTGTGCGCATTTTTAATGTGAAGTACATCTTCCTTATTATCTACTTTGAATCATAACATTTGGCAAAACTAAATGTTATTAACCTTTTCACTGCATTAATTGATTTCAAGATTGTTCTCCAAAATGTGTCAAAAATCTACAGAAAATAAGTATAGTATTTATATTTTTAAGTAAATACAGTTAAGTTGCTACATTTTATTAAAATAAATGATTAAAGTATAAAAATTTCCTATTGCTATTCATTCTTGAAAAACACAAAAATACAGAAAAGCGTACATCTGCTTTCTGAAACTTCCTTTCTGGAACACTGAGCTCGTGGGATAAAGTCAAATGCCACAGTAAGCAGCATGGAAATATCATTCAACTAGAGATGGAAGTCGTAGCAAAAATGTTAATTTATATCACAATACTTATATTTCTCTAGTTTGAATCTGAAGGAAAATAAACAATCTCTCTCCATGTGCACATCCTATGACCAGCCAATTATATAAGACAAAGAAATGAGCACGTTATTACTCACCTCTTAAACACTTCCACTTCTCAGTTTTTGTTCATGAAATACAGTATTGTAAATTCAGATTTTTTCATTATTAATTTTTATTAATATATGCTTTTAGTGTTAAATATTTATGAAATTTTATTCTGCTTATTAACAACATCTATAATAACTTTCATACATAAGAGTGGATACCATAAAACCCAAACTCAGAAAATCAATACTGTAATTCCCCCCTTATTTGCAGGGGAATATGTTCTAAGACCTGCACTGAATGCCTGAAACTGTATATAGTACCAAACATTACATATACTATATTTTTTTCTATACATACATACATACATACCAATGATAAATTTTAATTTGTAAATTAGAAACAGTAAGAGATGAACAATAATAACAAAATAGAAGAATTATATTAATATATTGTAATAAAAGTTATGTGGATGTGGTCTCTCTCTCTTTCAAACTATTTATTGTACTGTTTTCACCCTTCTTCTTGTGATGATATGAGGTGATACAGTGCCTATGTGATGAGATTAAGTGACTTGAATGTCAATATTGTGATGTAGGATTAGGCGACTATTGATATGATATGGAATTTTTGATTTAATATTTTCTGAACGCAGTTGACCACAGGTCAGTGAACTTCAGAAAGCAAAATCACAGATAAGGGGAAACTACTGGATTAGCTCAAAACACTTAGACTGACCATTCTAATCAATATAAAAATAAATAAACTTTCATATCCCACAATGATTTCCTGAAATTAATATCAAGATTATGCCATCACCATATTTATAGAGTATTATATTAGAAGTCCCAAAGTAATTTATATGTCTAATTTCTTTAAAGTTTCTATAATTGTCAGCAGGAAGACCAAAAATATTTGCTTTAAAATACATACATGTATACAAGCAAAGTCAAGTAGATAACAGAACTGCAACTACTTCTGGTTCAGTGATTTCACTTCTCTAGATGACACAATAATGGCTATTTTCTGTTTCTTCAATATTTTAATGTAGTAAAAAAGTAACAATTTTGGAGTCTAGTGCAGAATAATAGTATAGAACTGATTTCAATGAATTATATAATAATCATTAAATGGTTTAAAACTTATCTTGCATAAGTCAAGAACAACAATATTCTGAATTAGACTAACTGTATTTCACTTTAAGCGGACAAGGACGCATTTCACATGTTTTAAGAGGCAGTGTAGGCTGGGATTATACAATATGGCTTTGATACCAAACAATGTGGATTAGAGTTTCAACTTTCTGCTTATTATATATGTAACTCTGTAAAACTTACTTAATACCTGGTGTTTCTGTTTTCCCATAAAAGGGCTAACTATAGTGGCAAAGAGTAGCTGTGAAGATTTAAATAATAATGAACACAAAGCATTTAGCACACTTCCTACTGTGGACTAGCACTCAACGAATGCACACTGGTGACATGTTTGCTCTTGTGACTGATTTATATGTTTTGAAGAGTTGATAGTCAAAACATGTGCAGACTAGTAAACTATCTGTACTATTTATAGATATGTATCAGAACAGTCACCTGACCAATCAAAATAATCCATTTTGCCCTACTACTGGTGCCGAACCCTAAATATCAGATGTATGAGATGTGAAATTTTAAAATTACATATTTAGAGGAAGCTTTATGCATATTTTATGTATATCACTTTATAGTTGTTTTCATCTGTTGTTTTTGTTTTTAATTTTTTTTAATTAATTTCAAGTGTACAAAGCAGTATAACAGCTAGACATCTAAACCCCTTATAAAGTGATAACCCATCCTCTAAGCTACTACACCCCTCTGACATCTTATATAGCTGTTACAATACCATTAACTGTCTTCCCTATGACAACATCCTGTGACCATATGTACATATATATTTAGTTATAGTTGACAGTTAATATTATTATACTTCTGTTTCAGTTGTATAGCACATTGGTCAGGCACCTACGCAGTCTATGAAGTGATCCCCCGTAAAAGTCCAGTGCCTATCTGGCACCTTACGTGATCTTTACAACATTGTTATTATACTCTCCATACAGTATTAACCACCAATTTGTATTTCTTAATGCCTTCACCTTTTTCATCCTGCCCCCAATTCCATTCCCATCTATAACCCTGACAGATCTAGTACAAATCTGGCATCATACCTACCCTGTTTCCCCAAAAATAAGACCTACCCGGGCAATCAGCTCTAATGCGCCTTTTGGAGCAAAAATTAATATAAGATCAGGTATTGTATTGTATTATATTATATTATACTTGTTATATTATATATTATGTTATATTATATTATATTTATTATATTATATTATATTATATTATATTATATTATATTATATTATATTATATTATATTATATTATATTATATTATTATATTACATTACATTATACCCAGTAAAGTAAGACTGGGTCTTACATTATTTTTTGCTCCAAAAGCTGATTGTCCAGCTCCATCTTATTTTCAGGGAAACACTGTAGTCATGACAATATTATTGCCTATATTCCTTAAGCTATACCTATGACCCCATGACTACAGTATAACAACCAATTTGTACTTCTTAATACCTTCCCCTTTCACCCATCCTTAACCCCCTCCCATCTTAAAGAAGCTCCTCTAAGATTCCTATTCTGTTGTTTTATATCCTTATAAATTAGAAAGTATATGTAAAGAAACAGTGCTCTTTGATTTCCTGAGAAAACACATAATCATATTTTGAAGAAATCACATATTAAACAAGAGAAATATACCAAATCAGAAGTGATTAACTTGATAACATAGGCTATTTAGTATTATTTTTATAACATAACATAATTTATACAAGAGAGGAAATAACAAATTTTAAATGAAAATACTTTTTAAGTTAAACTATATAACTGAGGAATAATTTAAATTTCTGAGGATACAAAAAAATAATGTAATTTTATATATTGAGGACATACCTACAATAATTATAAATAAATACCTACATACAGCTTAATATTTAAACTGACTTTTTAAAATATTATAATAGAAGAATTTGAAGATTTAATATCTGAATTATGCTAAAATTGCTCCCTCAGTGCACAATAAAATAAGTAGGTACAATTTCCAAGGCTATCAAACCTTGAGCAGTCAAATGGACTATACTGTATGCAGAGAATTTTCTGAGGAAATGTTGAATAAAAAGAATCATGTCATTTGGATTTTTCTCTATCAAAGTAAATATATTGGAATGTAGATACAAATTAGTAAATGTGTACTTTGAATGATTTAGGTAATCTCTTGGCAGTTTCCTGTGGGTCCCTAGAGTTTTATTTATACAAACATTTTAAAATAGCAGGGTCTATGTCAAACAAGAAAATGAGACTACTTGTTTGTTTGAAATTTATTTTTTTTAAATCACAAAATCCATGTAAACAATGACTTTTCAGAAAGACAAATAGGTCTTCAAAAATTGTTATATATAATTCATTTGAATTTAAATGCATTTTCCCAAACAAGTATATCTCAGATATAAAAAAAACAGTGAATGAAAATAACTACATAGATCATTTTGAACTACAATTTTATTTCAGCAAATACATTATCTTTTAAAACATGTGCCTCTCTTAAATTATGCACATTAATTCTGAGTTTCAACCAATAAAGTGCAGTCATTACAAATCAATAACTAATATCACAAATGCAAATTCTACTCCTAAAGAAAAATTATGGTGACTAGAGTTAAGAACGCAATTACATAGGCTCAAAAATTATTATAGAAATGAAGAAAAACATTGATGTAAACATATAAAAGAAGGAATTTACCATAGGTCATAACTGATATTGAAATACTTTCAGTCAGATATTTTAGCAAAGAATTTACTGTTAAAGATAATTATTTTTCTACTCACAATATGAATCAATAATATTGACTGGCAGAACACAAAGTAATCAATACCAACAAATATAGAATATACTGAGGCAGAGTAATCATCTATGTTGTTATTGACCTACTTTATTTGCACATCTATTAGTAATAAAGGTGGAAAAACACATCGAAGCGTGGACTTACTTATCATTTCCCTCGTTTAAATCCCTTCTTTGTAAATGAAAATTATTCATTTCATTTACGTACTCTTAACTCATTTTTTGTTTGTTTGTTTGTACGTATTCAACATAAGTCAACTTTCCAGGGCTCCTGACGGTGAAGTTGTGCTGTGCTATGACAACAGGTTGTCATAATAGTTTCTTCTCATCTACTAACAGAGGGCTTGGACTGCCTTTATCTGGATTTCTGAAAATGTAATGGGTAGGCTTGTTTTCCTTCTTTTCTGCTCAGTTCTGTGCAAAGTATCCTGTACGGTATCTCTTGAGTTTAATCATTACATGATTAAGCTATGACAACAAAAAAGAGCTAGCTACGACTCTTAATTTATTCTCTTAAAGGTTACCTTAACTTGAATACAGTTCTTAATAATGACATTACCTCATAGAATAAAATTGAAAAAAATAATATATAATATAAAAATTTAGCACAGTTCTGGAAAAATACTGCTTTAAATTAATGATGGCAAGTTCTTGTCATTTCCAAGAGTTTCCTATTTTCTATTTATCCTAAATACATTTATTTTTTTAAATCCTAAAACCAAGAATATGTTATCCAATTCATTGGCTGTTCTGTTTGTGATTTGTCTTTTCTTTTAATTGCATAAACCTAACTGAACTGATTATCAGTATAAAAATTTTAAAGAAAACAAAATGAACATTAAAGTCCAACTTGACACTTCAGTTACTAATGGCATCTCTCTAGAGGCTATTTAGTGCTGCTCCCTCAATCCTTTCAATTACACATTTGCACTATATCCACTGTATTTGTGTAAAGGAATACACAATATAATTTTACCACAAAGAATCATGCACATAATAATTACTCACTGAATATTGATGTTATAATTTATATTATATTACTGTTGCTATTAGCATTAGCTATTACAATAATAGTATTTATAAAATGATAAGTCCTTAAACCTACTTGCAGGAGGACAACCTAAGAAGGTCAAACAAGCAAGACTGCAGGAATAGAATTCCACATATTTGGATATACTTGACTAGGCAATATTCATATAAAATTACAAATATGAAGAAAAGTCTAAAGAGAGCCTTGTATGACATTGTGAGGCAAGAAAAGAAAACTCACTCAATAGATATTTATTGAGACCTGAACATGAAATATGTTTACCTACCTTGTTCCAGATTCTGTGCCAGGCTCTCAATGTAAAAGCATGAGTTTTGGACTCAGGAAACACCTAAAGGATATACAAGAGCTGGCCAGATGGCTTTGGGGAGGAGAGTAAACATATAGTGTGGGTAAAGCCAGTGCCAAAAGAATGCATGGAAGCTCAAAAACCTATGTAATTTAGTTGTCTACAGTACAGAAAGCTAGCATGGAGATAGGCAATCTAAAGAGATGGGGAAATTATATCAGATACTGCAAGACATTGCCAGGAAGTGGAACTGTCCTAAAGGTATGGCAATACCATTGAAGGGGGCACTTTAAAGCCAGGAAGTGATGAAATCAGACTTCATTTCATTTTCTTTTTAGGAGAGAGCAATGTATCTATCAATTATAGCTGAGAGAGAAGTAGGGGCACATTTTAATATTTCAGACTACTACTAGCATGATAGTTATAAAAACTGGGGAAAAGAGCATATAATATAGAAGTCTTTAGGGGGTAAAAGACTAGGTGGAGCAATTAGCTGGGTATGGGATAACTGGAGCCTGGCTGTGAGTACAAAGCAACTGTGAGAGACTGCCCAAGACCCTGATTCAGGTTACTACTTGATGGTAATGCCAGTTACTAAAACAGGGAATACTAAAGTAAAAGCAGTTTGGAAAAGAGGGAGGAGTATTTGAAGTATTAAAATTGATGTTTCCTTGTGAATATTCATTCTCAAAAGATGTAGATATTAGAATTTATCAGCATAGAGATTGTATTGGAAACTAGATGAGAAAACTTCCCAGAGGTAGGAAAAGGAAGATACCCTGGAATTGATCCCTGAGGATGACAGCATTAAGGACGGCAAAACAAAACAAAACAAAAAAAAAAAAAAAAAAAAAAAGAAACAGAAAAATGTCTATTCAGACTCTATGCCCATTTTTTTCATTTGTTTTTTAAATTAAGGCTATTTTTTAGTACAATTGTAATGTTCACAGCAAAATTGAGGGGAAGGTAGAGAGATTTCCCCCATTTCTCCTGCTCCCACACGTGCATGGCATCTTCGATTATCAGCATCCCCCACCAGAGGGGTGCATTTGTTATAATTGATGAACCCCCACTGACACATCATAGTCACCCAGAGTCCATATTATGATTCACTCTTGGTGTATACACTTTATGGGTTTGGACCAATGCATAATGATATTTATCCACCATCCTGGTATATAGAGTATTTTCACTGACGTAAAAAATTCTGTTCTCTGCTCATTCATCCCAACCTAACCTCCTCAACTCCTGGCAACCACTTATCTTTTTTATTATTTCCACAGTTTTGCCTTTTCCATAATGTCATACAGTTGGAATTATACAGTATGTAGCTTTTTCAGATTGACTTCTTTCACTTAGTAATATGCATTTAAGGATTCTCCATGCCTTATCATGAATTGATAGCCCATTTCTTTTTCAGTGCTAACTAATATTCCATTCTCTGGATATACCACAGTTTAGACATCCATTCACCTACTGAAGGACATCTTAGTGGCTTACAAGTTTGGCAATTATGAATAAAGCTGATACAAACATTCGTGTATAGGTTTTTGTGCAGACATCATAAGTTTTCAATTCCTTTGGGTCAATACCAAGGTGAGTGGTTACTGGATTATACTCTAAGAGTATATTTAGTTTGGTAAGAAACCAACAAACTGTCTTTCAAAGTGGTTCTACCACTTTGCACTCCCATCAAGAATGAACAAGACTTCCTGATGCCACATATCCTCACTAGCACTTGGTGTTGTCAGTGTTACAGATTTGGGCTATTCTAATGAGATTGCAGTGCTATTTCATTGTTGTTTTCATTCTCATTTCCCTGATGACATGATTTTAATGTCTATTTGGCATCTGCCTATCTTCTTTGGTGAGGTGTGCGTTAAGGTCTTTGGCTCATTTAAATGGATTGTTTTCATGGTATTGAGTTTTAAGGGTTTTTCACATATTTTCGTAATAGTCGTTTATCAGATGTATCTTTTACATATATGAATAAAAAACACAAAGACTAAAAAAAAGGGCTTCTCCATGGAGCTGAGGTAGCTCCATTCAATTGAGAGGGTGGTAAGCAGAATGGAAAACAATTATTGCTAAGAGTGGAATGGGATGAAGACAAATGTGTATGTACAGGAGAGTGGGGAGAAGGTGTATGCACTGAATACCAAACTAAGGACTTAGGTTTTATTCGGTAAGCAGTAGAGAGCAAAACAGATATTCCATCAGGAAAGTGACTCAACTAGAGCTGAATCTGCCATTTTATATACAAGCACAATTTACTCTTGATTACACAGTACCTTGTTAGCACAGTTAAGCTTTAAACCTGTGTTAATGAGCACTGCTAGAGAAAATTCCACAATTGTTGGAATTAGTGCCACAAAAATGTGTTTCTCACTCTCATTAGTATCACCAGAAATACCATCAGCATTGCTTGTAAATCCTTTATATATCCCTGGTCAACAAATGTTTTGTCCCCCCCCCCAAAAGAAAAAAAAAACGACTATATAAAAACCCTCATCAACTTGCAGTCCTTTAGAAATTAATAGAGTTCCATGTTTGCTGCACAAAGAACCAAATTCAGGTAAAATAACAATAGATTTAAAAATAGTACAACTATGCAACATCAATTGGACCTTAACAAACTACTGGTCACAGCAATTTTAAGCTATCTACTATTTGAGATATCAAATATATTCTTTCTGAAGAAAAAAATCAATCCTAGTTACTATGTGATATATGAGAAGAGCTCTTGCTTGACTGCTTTGGCTGTGTTGTGTGTGTGTGTGTGTGTGTGTGTGTGTATGTATGTGTGTGTGTGTGTGTGTGTTTCTACATAAAACCTGTTTATGCATCTCAAGCATCATAAAAAAAAAAAACAAAAAACAGAACACAATCTCCCTTGTCACATTGTTCTAGAACCACCAGTGTAAGCAGTGAACAGTCACAAACTGATATCAATTATGCAACCTTGACATCAATTGAATGATGATTTGCTATACACTCTATGATGGGTGACACATTGTAGCATTTTATTGAAGACTATGCAATTAGTTAAAACCTTACAAAGTTCCAAATATTGCAATTATCCTAAAATATTTCTGACCTACTAAGTACATTTCTCTCTCTCTCCAGGATGAAAATGCAGGGGCGGATGAAATTTAAACCGTAGATTTGCAGTTTTATCACTGAAGAGGATCTAAGTTGTAAGTCATGGCAAAGAAATGACTAAAGAAACATTACATATTTGTGGCAGACATATGAACTGCACTCAAATATGTCAAGCTTTAAAAGTGGCAAAGAAAGCTAAAATTCTCCCTGAGGAATTCTTGGAAATGGAACTCACTTTTCTTCTTCAGCATCACCTGTCAATCAGAGTGGTGGGTGTCTTAGGTGATGTGATATGATGGGACCAATTAGCATCAGAATGCCCTCTGACCCTGCTGACCTGCAATCAAGTTTATCATGTTCACAAGAGGATTACTCATGCTATCTAAAGTATTATGCCTTCAGAAATCATCACTTACAATATATTACTTGAAAATAGTAACTCACACACTGATAAGCATCTACTAGTTCATATCATTCAGGACCTGTAATCTATTAGATTGGTACAAAAGTAATTGCGGTTTAAAAGGTTAAAAATAACTGCAAAAACTGCAATTACTTTTGCACCAACCTAATAGTTTAGAAATGCCTGAAAAAACTTGAAGACTAGGGAGGGAAGTGACTTTTATTAGAACTTACTATACATAAGGTGTTTAATATCCTCACCAGAACTCTCTACATTTGTATTATTAACAGCAGGAGGAGGAGCCTCCCAAGAAGCTCAGGTCCCCTCATCTGTGAAGCCCTCTTTCATAATCAACACAAACATGACTATCCATCGTCTTCTCAGGATAAAGTGCCCATTGGTTCTTCTGCATTCCCAGCAATAAAAACTGGGAGACAAGACAGGTAACAAAACAAAGTTCATGTAACACTGCCTGTGAAAATTAAAGAACAAAGGGTGACTGATGGGGCAAAATTTCCAAACCTAAAATCTCTATTATTCACCCCTTCCAGTGCGAGAAGAAGAATAACAAGGCAAGGACGAGAATAAATCCTAGTCCCCAGGAAGCAGCTTGGGTTCTAATGAGGAAAGCTTACTGATACCATGTTTCCCCGAAAATAAGACCCCGTCTTATATTAATTTTTGTTCCAAAAGATGCAAGAAGGCTTACGTTCAGGGGATGTCCTCCTGAAAAATCATGCTAGGGCTTTTTTCCCGTTAGGTCTTATTTTTTGGGGAAGCACAATGTCTGCATTTTCAACAGTTCTAACTTATTAGATAATTAATTGAAAAAACACATGGTTACAAATTTAGAATATTTCATATTGGTTAGATATGACACTGAGTTATTACATTTCGAAAAATAAGCAATTGTCAAAATATAAAAAAAATATGAATTGCAGATCATTAATCACTCAAAAAATAGAAAGAAAAATGCATTACTGAATTGACTGTTTCATTTCTAAAGAAATACTTTATCTTTTCCAGGGGTTTTTCAATTGGTGTCTGGAAATGTTTAAATGCAGTATTTCACACCTACAAGAACTCTTATCTCATCAAGGAGGCTTTAAAATTAACTCCTATAAATAAATATGTGTTCTTTTTGAAAACTTCCTACTAATTACTTATGTACATGTATCATATAACAGTCTTAAGATCATCATGACCATGTAAAATAGTGTATGGATCATAACAGTTAAATAATGTATTAGTGTTTGACAGCATTTTGAATAAACAATAAATATTTTTATTTGCAAAAAAAAAATCCACTATCTACCAGAGTGACTTTATAAATTGAGTTACAGTGAGTAACTATATACTGGAAAATGAACAATATAGCATTTATTTAAGATTGAACAACAAACAACCTCTGCTTAGGCAACTTTTTTTTTTCTGTGTATACAATTCAAAATCTTTTGAAACCTATGTAAGAATTACAGGGGTGATCGTCAGTCATAAAACATATGAAAAAAAATATCTACTTGAGCATATGCTGTGAAACACATTTGAAATAAAGAAATCTTCTAAATCAAATACACAATATATGAGCCAATTTTTGTTCTAAATATTTGAGCTTTTTTAAAAATACAACCCACTAATACTCAATTATCTGAGCTTTGCACTGAGTAATCATTGAATAGCATACTGAAAGTATGTATCATTATATGTGTATAACATAAAAGCTAGCTATCAGTTTATCTGTATGTAATGTCTATATATCACTTTTTTGAAATTGTTCCTGGTCTAATTAAGCTATGTAAAATATCAAATAAAACTATGGTTTAGAAGTATCAGCTTAATATATTACTGTTGAAATGGGAATTTGCTGATACTCATGGGATTTAAAGCTAAAGAATTCTTTTTCTCCCTTTTCGAAAAGTAGCTAATGGAATGATATTCTTTTAAAAAACTTGACAGCATTGTCTGTATGCACATTTTTTGTAATGCTGTTGAAATTAGGAAAGGATAGATTACCCACAAAAAGATCACTGTAGTTATAATGTAGGATACTTGTCACCAGTACCTCTAGTTTTTTAAATTTGGTTATGATTTTAAGTTGTGCTAAACAATGAAGATTAATTGGCAAAAATGTAAACTTATATATATGTATATAATTATCATTCCTTAGGACCAAAAAAGGAAAAATGCACTAGTGGATTCAGTCCTTCACCCTCTCTCTCCATTGTCTACTTCATCAATTTCCTCAGAAAAGTGCACTGCACTCTCCCACAACACACACACACACACACACACACACACAAATGAAGACTGTTTCCTTATGTAACTCACAGAATTTAGAAGTTGTTTGTTCATAAAAACTTGTCCCCTCCATCACTCCAATAAACTTTAATTAAAAACAAACAAATAAAAACATGTCCCCTTCCTCTATACACAATGAAAATCAAATGAGCAAACAAAACAAAACAAAAACAGACTCAGAAAATAGAAATCAAACTGATGGTTGCCAGAGGGAGTGGGGTTGGGGTGGTATAAGAGTTAAAGGGATACAGTCAATAATATCATGGGAAGTTTGCATGGTGACAGACGATTATTAGACTAGTGTGGTGATCACATCGTAAAGTATATAAATGTTGAAATATTATATTGTACACCTGAAACTACTAATATAATATTGTTTACCAATTATACTTAAATTTACAAAAAAATAAAAACGTAAACAACAAAAAAGCTTATTGTAAGGGATAATATTGAAATCAATAAAGGAGAAATCGCTTGTGCTTTTTACTTTTGATTTCAATTCCCTCTATGAAATAGAAGATAACCAATTTTTTTTTCTTCAGAAGACAGAAATATTGAAGTGCCTATAATCCAAGAAGAATGTATTTTCCTTCGTCCACTCTTAAAATTTTTCATTTGTTTTTCTTTTAAAATATAGTGTCTTTCTACTATTTATTGGACAATCTGATAAGAAGTACCTTGAACAGACATGGAAGAAATAAAGGAATAAAAAGGAAATAGAAAGCAAAAGAAAGAACAGGGAAACAAAATATATAAATTCAGGGAGCATTATAAAGTATCTACCATGTACCTGTCACTGTTAGAGGTGTTGGTACACAGGTTTTGAAGAGAGTTATTACAACTATTACAATTGAAAGTATGCTGTTAGATACAGTATATTAGAAGATGCATTTCTATTATGTGTTAAGTATAGTATTAGGAAGTTTCACATAAATTTTCTCATTAAAATATACTAAAGTAAGATTTTAAAATATACTACAATGAGATTTTTATATACACTTATTGTAAAAACAAAACAAAAGAAAACATTGGCACTTTCAGGACCTCAGGGAAACACAGAAATAACAGTCATTTCATGGCTTAAGTAAAAATGGAAGAAAGGGGCATATATTGACTTTCTGACCCTTACATCTGAAGGAGACTCAGATTGTCCCTCATTGCCACCTTTTCCCATTCTGTAGCGTACCACAAACCTGAGCTGTGAAGGCTGCTTTTTCCACCTCTCTGAAGCTCATGGGCTTTGTCTCTGCTTATCCCATTCTTCTCAACCACCTGACTCGTACACTGACATGTAGGAACCCAAAAGGTGCCCAGTGGTCTGGGGGGAGGGTGGTACATGATTGTAAAACCTTGGAGTCTATGTCATCTGTATTAATATAACAATTAATACAATCCATCATCCAAAGAAATTTCTTCTTTGGTAGAATCAGCACTTCTTTGGTGTGTGTGGGGGAATTTACCCTTCTCAAGATAGAAACTAGAGAGGCCACCTACCTCTTCTCTCCAACCATCTCCTAGCAGGAGTATGCAAACATTGATAAGTCTTGAATAAAAGGTTTTCACTTCCTGGGGCTTGTGTCTCTTTGGGGAGTTAAAGAGATGCATAGAGTGTTTAGACATTTGCAAGATTCCAAGAATATTGACAACCATTGCTCTGGGCAGTTTCTTTTTTTTTTTTTTTCTTTTCCTTTTTTTTTCTTCCTTTTTTTCATTTGTCTTAAAATCTTTATTTGATGTAAACCTTTTCATGGTAGTCTACCAAGTATACCAAAAAAATGAAGGAACCATAAGAGCACAGGTTTGGATTTTTATAGAATGAACTCACCCTATGTCTAACACCCATATTAAGAAATAGTGCCCAGTTGTCCCTTTCAGACTCCCAACTAGTCACTGAGATCCCCAAAGTATCCACTGCTCTGACTCTCAATGCCATATTAAATTTTGCCTCTTTTGAGTTTTGTGAACAGGGAATTATACAGTACGCATCTTTTGTGTCTGACTTTCTTTTGTTCAACATTCTCTTTGTGGGATTCATCCACGTTGTTATAGTTTGTTCATTTCTTTTGTTGTTGTTGTTAAATTAGTTTCAGGTGTACAGAACAATATAATAGACATTTACACCCTAATCTACTACCCCTCTGACATCGAATATAGCTGTGTCAATTCCACTGACTATTCCCTATTCTGTACTCCATATCCCGTGACTATATATTAAATTATAGTTGACATTCAATATTATTCAGCTCCAGGTGTCCAGCACAGTGACCAGGCATCTACACCGTCCAGGCCATGGGGATATGAAAGACAGTTTTGGTGCACATAATCAATAATGTTGTAAAGATTTTGTAGGGTGTCAGATGGACACCTGTCTTACCAGGCAGTTTCTTAACCAAACTGATTCTGAGGACTGACCACGCAGTGCTTCTTTCAGCCTAAAGTCTCTTGCCTCTTGTACTTTTCTCTGGCCTGATTCTCTCTTCTTTTGTGATAACCCCAATTATTTCAAATAATTTCTATTTCGCCTTAGGTTAGCTGTTCCAATAACCAATCCCAACTAAAACATTCCTTCTTAACAGAGATAGGGATGAGGGAAAGAGACCCAGGTAAATACTTGGACTACATAAATGCTAAAGTACATCGTATAAAGTGTATGTAATATAGCTTTATAGACAAAGGGAACAGTCATCATAAAAACCCTGTCATCTTTTTTATTTCTAGACTCACCATTCTAATTTTAAAAATGTCTCTGTTTCTCTCTCTCTGTCTCTCTCTCTCTGTCTTTCTCTCTCTTTCTATACACACACACACACACACACACAAATACACACATATGTATATATGTAATGTATAGTTGTATGTATATAAGGGGGTGTGTGTACATAATTTTGAAAAGAGACACATAAATTAAATATAAGCTATAAGCCTTAAAAATAGCTAACATTCAGTCCTTTTAAGCACGGCATAAAAATTTGACAAATTTTGAACTTGGATTTATATTAGATAATAAAAATAATTTGTATACAGATGTTGAATTAACAAAGTTGATTTGACTCATCCTTCTACCCAGAAATACTATGGACTCATAGTAAGTCTATCCTGGATATCCTATTTTCCCAAGAAAATATTTTAGATGTGTGGTTAGAAAGATATTGACTGCCACAACTATTTGCTAAATAAACAACATCTCAGAAATGTTCTGCTATTCTGTCCGCTGTGCTAACTAAAGCTTCTCATACAGATGTGGGAACGTGTTCGATATCCCCCAATGAAAACAGTGTGATCTGTGAGTTACAGACTTTCGTCCCATAAACTCTTCAGTTATTTACACTGTTAACATCACCCAGAGGAAACATGAAGGATTAAAATAGACAGCACTCTCCAAATTCACCAAAGCTAGTAATTTAATACAATAAAGCACTTAGAAGGAATAGAAGACTGAGTTTGTTAAATGTTAATCAGATGTGGACCCCATGAGTTATAAGCAAGCATAATTATGTCACATGCCTTTTTTAGAAGGTTATAATTCAATCCTTTCAGGAAAAGTACTGGAACACTGAATAACTGTAGTTTTTTAGCATGACTGTCTGGCTTATTAATAAATTTGAGGGCCCAGCCTCACAGGTTCACAGATGTATTTTGAGTCATTCTTGTCGCGAAGCTTTCAGTACTTATTTATACAATTCCTCAAGGAGTGGACCAGATATAGGCAGTCTTAATTTATGCTAAACTAAACCCAAGAGGACAAAATTTTAAACTAGGCAGTATTTCTAATCACGTAGTTAAATCACAGGAAAAATAGTTTTAATTTCACAAAATATTGTATCTCCCACAATTAAAGTGTGTGGGAGAAAACACAGAAAAAGTATTTTCAAACTTTAAGCAAATATTTCTTATGACTTAATAGTACTAATCATAAAAACAACGATAAAGTAGGTTTTATCAAAATTAAAAGCATATTTTTTTGAAAAATATACCTTAAAAAATGAAAAGGCAAGTCACAGACTGGGAGGAAATATTTCCAATACATATATGTAACAAAATATTTATATCCAGAAAATATGAAGAACGCTAATAATTCAGTAAGAATATAAATAACCCATGAAAATTGTGAAAAGATTTAAACAGATACTTTATAAAAGAAGATGTGAAAGGTAAACACATGACAAAATTCACAACATAACTAATCATTTGAAAAATGCAAATTATAACTACAATGAGATACTACCACACATAGGTAGACAGATATGTTAAAAGTCTGACAGTATTAAGTTTTGGCAAGGATGTAGAGTGACTGAACTCTCATGAAATACTATTAGGAGTGTAAAATTTTATAACCATTTTCAAAAAGAACTTGGCAGTATAAAGTTTAACATAGACTTTTCAGATGGCCCCATAATTTAACTCCTACTAATGGATCAGAGAGCACTGAAAACATAGGACCACACAAGAGTTAGACCATTATGTTTCCAGTAGCTTTATTCATAATGGTCCCAAATTTGATACAACACAAAAGTCTATAAAAAGGAATGCACAACTGATTTATCCAAAAAAACATGCTTATTGTGAAAGAAGTCAAACACAAAATGTTACATTTTGTTTTAATTCACACACACACACACACACACACACACACACACACACACACATAAAATCCTAGAATAGGAAGAAACTAATCAATGGTGACTAAAATTATATCAGCAGCTCCCTGGGTTTAGGAGGGAATAAGCATTGGCTTGTGAATTTAATACAAAGAGATACTATGGAACATCTGTGATATTCTATCTCTTGATTGCCATGGTGGTTAAATGGATAAATGCATTCATCAACAGTACATTTTAAATGGTTGCATTTTATTTTATGTAATTTATCCCCAGTACAGTTGATTATTAAAGTTAAAATAAGAGATAGTGACAGTATATTTTGAAAAGTACCCAAGAAAGTTGAATATGCTATATGCAGCTAGGGATGAATACTGTTTTTAAAAGAGCAACATACTTGAGAGAGACACACAGGATAAAAAAAACTGGATTGTGAATGAAAAGCAATACTTCTCACCAAAAATAATTAACGGTAATTATTTATTGTAGTTAGAATGATGATTACTACTGTTTACTTAAAACTTCGTTCGTATTCATTTTTTTTAAAAATACAACTTTTTAAATAATAAACACTCTGTCTTAGGTCTAGATTTAAACCAATTAAATTAAAAATATCTGGCAGTAAATACAGCGATCGATCTTTTTTTAATTTTAGTGGTTTTATTTTGAAATGATTTTAGATTTACAGAAGAGTTGTAAAAATAATAGTTTTGTATAACATCTAATGTAACTCGGCTACATTTATTGAAACCAACAAATTAAAAATGAATCAATATTAACTAAATTAGTCACTTTATTTGGATTGCAGCAGTTTTTCCACTAATGTCCTCTTTTTCTAATCCAGGATCCAAATCAGGATATCATATTGCACTTAGGTTTCATGTTTCCTTAGCTTCCTCTAATCTGTGAAGTTTCTCAGTCTCCTTGTTTCTTACTATCTAGTTCAGGGATATCCAAACTTTTTTCAACGTTTTTTACCAAGGACCATATGCGGTAAAATACACAAACAGCCAGGCCACTCACTCCAGGTGCAATATGTATTGCCTCACCTAGTTTATTTAAATAAACTAAATATATTTTTGGAATTTGCTGCGGGTCAATAAAAAATGGATTGCGGGACACAGTTGGCCCGCGGGCTGCAGTTTGGACACCCCTGATCTAGATAGTTTTCTGAAGAGTTCTGGGTAGAAGAATGTGTATCCATCTGTAGAAGACCCGTCAATTTGGGTTTGTCTGTTTTCTCTTAATTATATTGAGGTTATAAATTTATGGAAAGAGTATCCCAGAAGCTATGTGCCCTTCTCATTATTCCATGTCACGAGGTGTGTGATATCAACGTGACTTATTATTTGTGGTATTAACCTTGACTATTTGGTTATGTTGATGCCAATCAATTTTCTCCTCTTCTGGAAAGTTACTATTCTTCCCTTTCCACACTGTGTTAGTTTGGAGTGATTAACTATGTACTATCCACATTAAAGAATAGGGAATTAAGATCCACCTCCCAAACGGAAGACTAAGAAATTGTGGACATAAGCTAAAACTAATAAATAAATATATTGGGGGAGATTTTGTGAAACTGCAAATATCCTGGGTCTCCTTAAAGTTTCACACTAGTTTTAGAACTAATTTTAGCATTCATCATCAGTTTTTACCGTGGTGATCTAACGGTGATTTTCTATTTCCCTATTCCTTTTACATGCTTTATGTGGAATTCTTCTCCTAATTTATTTACTTATTCAATCATTTATTTAAGTCACTATGGGTTCATGGATATTTATTGCATTATTTAGTTATAATTTTTTTTTTGCCCAAATTATTTTATCGTTGGCTATATTGTGTGGGCCTTTTCAGATTTTCTCCTGTGCCCTTTTGAAACACCCCATTCATTTTTTTGTCATTTGTTTTTGTACTTTCTTACTTTATGGCCCTACAAGATATTCCAGGTTGATTTTACATTTTGCTTGCCCCAAACTTTGAATCAGAAATTTCCTGAAGGGCCCAGGTTCCTTTTGTAACCAGGAGGAAGATGAACTCATTGCTCCTGGGATGTCAGTTTCCAAGCCCTCACAAAGAAAATACATATACGTATATGTATTTCTGTGACAAATATATTTATAAGTATAATAAAATAAATGAGTTCATAGTTATATCTCTGACTCTAACCCAGCACCACAGGCTTTATTACAGCCTTTCTCTTATTAGTTGTTTCTTTGACAGTGGGAAACCTGGCTCCCATTATCTACAATTTATATGCTTATTTGTTCAATACTTTCCAGACTGTTAAACCATCCACGTATGAAAAACAAATTTACCAACTAGAGTACAGTGTTTACGTATAGTTCTTTTCACATTTAGCTTTACAGTATCTAGACAAGACACTCTTTCAGAGTTATTTAGCTTCTCTCCTTTCTTTCATATCCCCTTCAGTGAAATTTTAACATACATGTCTGTAACACAAGGACTCATTTACTGCACTCTATACTCCATCCAGGATTTCACCTGTATTTTTGTTGATATATTTTTTAAAGTGTAGACATTAAAAGTTTATCTTCATGATGTACCCTTCTATGGGTTTTATTAACATATAGTTATGTATCTACCATCACAGTGCCATAAAGAATCGTTTTATCATCCTAAACAATCCCTCATGCAGCACCTTAGCTCACCATCAAACACAATCACACAAGTTTCCATTCCTAGATGTTTTATAATTTTACATTTTAATTTAGGCATATAAGAAGATATATAGAGCTAATATATATATATTGAGCCAATATTTGTCTAAGGTGTGAAGTATATGTTAAGTTCAATTTATTGGTATATGGAGGTCCAAGCATTCAAATACCATGTCTCGAATGGTAATAAAAAGTCCATGGATCATTGTCAAAAGGAGTTGACTATATTTTTGTAGGTCTATAAATGTTAGTTAGGTAAAGTAGGTTGATAGTGTTATTCAGGCCATCTACGTATATCTTCACTCATTTCTATCCTCTTATTCTATCAATCACTGATAGAGGTGGGTTCAAGTATGCAACTATAGTTGTAGATTTTTCTGTTTCTTTATATATACATATATATCTATTTTGCCTCACATAATTTTGAAACTCTGTTAAGTATATATATATTTGGCATTAATGTTTTTTTATTACCCCTTTATTTATATGTTGTGTCACTCTTTATGCCTGATAATATTCCTTGATGTAACATCTGCTTTTCTGAAATTATTGTAGCTACACCAGCCTTCTTTTGGTAATACATTTAAAGTGATTATTTGATATGGTTGAATATTATTTTTCTAGCTCTTTTTTTTCTATTGTTCTATTCATTGTATATTTCTTTTTTCCCCCACATTTTATGTTTTCTATGTGTTTAATTTTGTGTTTTGTGCTCCACTTCATCTGCTATTTTGAATTATGCTATACATCTCTTTAAAAAAACACCTTTTGGTGATTTTAATAGTGTTTACAAGACATTTAAATAATCTATTATACCATCAAATAAAATTATATTACTTCATATTTTTGTAAGCATACAAAATATCCCAAATTTCTCCCTATATCCTTTTTGCTACTGTAGTCATATATGTTTACATATGCTATAAACACAACATATTATTACTATTTTGCTTTACATAGTGGTGTTTTAGAGCAATTATAAGTGAAAGTAAAATACATTCATTTTATCTTTTTAACATTTTATTTTCAATGGATCTATTCTGTGAATAGATCCATTTCTGACCTATGCAACATTCTTTTCCTGAATAATTTCCTGTAATATTTTTTGCAGCGTTATCTGCTGACGATACATTGCCTTAATTTTTTGTTTGACTGAGAAAGTATTTCATTTTCTTCATTTTCTTTTTTTATTTGAAATAATTTTAGACCCACAAAGAGTTACTAAAATAGTACAGAGAGTTTCAACATGTCTACTCTCCTTTATTTTTGAAAGATATTTTCCCCGGGAGTAGAATTCTGGATTGACAGGTTTTTCATCTTTTCTAGTTCTAATGAAATGTCATTCTATTTTCTCATTACTTTCATAATTCATGACAAGACTGTTGTTATAATTCTTATCCTGTTCCTCTGTTGATTATGTGCTTTCCCTCTCTCTGATTGCTTTCAAGGTTTCTGATTTTCCACATTTTCAAGATAGTAATATTCTTAGGGTTGTTTGTTTCACCTGCATGAAGTTCCATGACCTTGAATTTGTGGTTTGATATTTTCATTAACTTTGGAAATTAATTTTGTAAACACTGTAGCCTTCATATCTTCTACCATTGCTTCTTCCTCAGTTTCTTTCTCTCTTCCTTCTTGGATTCCATTAAGCACATGTTAAATTATTTCATATGTTCCCGTACTTTTCAACGTACTGTTCTCTGCCTATTTGCTTTCCACTGTTCTTCACACTTTGCATTTTTGCATTTCAGTTGTTATTTCTATTGACCTATCTTCAAGTTCACTTATTTTTTCTTTGGCTGAATCTAGCCTACTGAGGAGCCTATGAAAGGCATCATTTACTTCTGTTACTGTGCTTTTTATTTCTACCACTTTTGATTATTTCTTGTACTTTCCATCTCTCTGTTGAAGTTACCTATTTGATTTTGTGTGTTGTCTACTTATTTCTCTACAACATTTAACCTGCTAGTTATACTTCTGTGAAATTCCGTATTGTATAGCTGTGTCATATGTGAGTCTGGCTCTGATGATTGGTTTCTCTTCAGATGTTTTTTTCTCTTACCTTGTCTTATGTCTTATTCCAGTTATTTATTGAAAGTTGGACAAATTTTGTAGGTCAGGGGGTATTCTTTTTTTAAATTTTTTTATTGGGGAATATTGGGGAACAGTGTGTTTCTCCAGGGCCCATCAGCTCCAAGTCATTGTCCTTCAATCTAGTTGTGGAGGGTGCAGCTCAGCTCCAAGTCCAGTTGCCGTTTTCAATCTTAGTTGCAGGGGGCGCAGCCCACCATCCCATGTGGGAATTGAACAGGCAACCTTGTTGTTGAAAGCGTTTGCTCTAACCAATGGAGATATCTGGCCACCCCAAGGTTTTTTTTTTGTTTTGTTTTGTTTTATATGATTGTGAGTACATCTTTCCTTCTGTTAAAACTTTAGCATAAATGTTTGTGTTACTCTAGTCAGGAGTTGGGATGGCATTGAAGTTGTTATGAATTACACTCAGTAAACCACAAATATAAAATTCCTTAACGTATCCTCTTTTTCAGATGGTTCTTTTCAATGTTCAATGCACTCTTTGACCTGGATCCTCTCCCTGCACTTTTCACCACAGGAAATCAATCTCCTGCAGGTCTTTCAGATGCGCTTTAGTGTTATGCTTTATCAAAGTGTGTTAGCTGGTGGGAGGAGTAGAATAAGAAGGACATTCTCTGACATTCTTATTAAACCTCAATCTTATGCACGGCTAATCTGGGTCTTGAGAGTGTAACTTCCATATGTTTCTCTGTCTCTTATCCAGCTATAACAATGGATCTAGTAAGCATTGCTGCTCCATTCCTGGGGTAATTTTTTTTTTTAATTTTCTTTTCAACAGCCACAATGAACACCCACTTGTGTCCCAAGACAACTATTTCCATTGCTTTCCCTCTGCAGTTGTAAACTGCATATGAAGCTTTCTTTTCTGCCTCAGGGGAAAATGGGAGCTGAGTCTGGCTGGAATTTGACAGAGGCTGCTGCTACCCTCCCAGACAGAATCACTAAGGAAGCTTTTCAGAATTCTCCTGATTTTCTCTATGTGTGCCTGGTGGGATTTGTGGAGGAGATGCCTGAAAGAGTGTTCAAACTCTCTCGTAGCTGTGGCCCTCAGGGCATCACAATCTCATGTTAGCCCACACTCAGTCTTTAAAAATTTCAGTTTTTTAGCTGAATCTTCTCCATAGCTTATGTTCATCCAGCAGCATCTGCCACAGTTACATAAATGCTTAGGCACTATTTTTTCCTGCAGGTCCTTTCTATGCCCACATTTCATCTTAGTTGTTAGCCTTCCATTCTCTTACTAGTTAAAAAAAAAAAGTCCTTTATTTGCAGTTTTGCCAGTTTTTTTTTTGTTTGTTTGTTTGTTTTGTTTTTCTTGTTATAAGAGTAGCAGCAACACTCCAGTTCTCTGTACCTCTGAGCTGGATCTGAACATTGATAATTTTTGAAACTACTAAGGTAACAATCATGTGCAGCCTGGATTGAGAGACAAATAATTAGAACATGCACCTCAGTCAAAAAAGAGTAAAAGTTTGCAGTATGATGTAGATGACCCTACATAATCTGGCCCTCAGCCATATTTCTCTCACTCTGTGTCCTGGCTCCTCACTGCTCTATTGCTGTGAGTTTTTGAGTCACAGTGAACACTGGTTTCTTGGAACGCATTATTCATGCTCCAGATTCAGAGTCTTTACCCTACTGTTGATTATACCTGCTGTGCTGCTCCTTGATACTCTTATGATTTGCTCCCATACTTCCCCAGGTTATCTTCCCATCACTTCAAGAAGACTTAATCAACTCCTCTATTTAGAAGATGATGCCCTACAGAATCATTATTTACTCCCTTTTTATTTTAATTCTTTTTTTCAGAATTTAACAGAGAGAAAAAACTCAAGGTTTTCTAGGTAGTGAGACCAGAAGGATGAAAATACTGTTTTAGGACATGGGCTCTAAAATAACAAAATACAGAAATATATGAGTGATTAATTTTCCATGGTTCTTTTATTTATATCTATTTATTATTGAAATATATATATATATATTTCAATCTTCATTTATTTATGTATCAATTATTTCCACTTGTTACAAAAATTTTCTATGAAGGCAATGATTTCAGTTTATTTGCTATTGATTAACTGTTTTATCCTTCATTCTTAGAACAGCACCAAGTACATAGTTAATTGAGAATATTCCCTTAAAATATGAGTAATACATTTTATTATTTTTGGATATGCTTCCTGTATGCCAGACATTCTGTCAGGTAAGCACTAATGATTAAAATTCAAGGTATTATATGTAATATTAAGAGTTTCATATCTAATTTGTAACATAAATAAAGTGCAATTGCATGTAAAATCCTAGGCTGAAAGAAATTTGGGTAGAATTTATGAATAATTTCCTGAAAGGAATCCTGAGGTGAGCCTTGAGGCATTAATGGCCATATGACAGATATTCTTCTTGTAATGCTTCTACACACTCAAATCAGGTTAAAATGTCTATTTTAGCAAGATTATAAATCCTGACCTAAATGATTTCAGCATGGCGTATATGTCACTTTCAAAGCACAATGGAAATGGGAATTTAAGTTTTTATTCTAGTTCACTAAACAAACAATGAGACTGATCTAATGTAAATTTGATCTCACCAAAGTTAACTAAAATAGCTCACAAAATGCTTCAAAATACAGAAGTATCATACTCCTACATTCTGAATTTTCATACTCATACCCTTTGTCCCTGTTATGCTGCTTCCTTGATCATCTCCCCAATGTCTTGAAGGCTTCAGAATAACACCATTCCTTACTGGTGCCCACTGCCTCAAAACTACCATGCTATAGCTCCAGGAGAAGGGAGGTCCTCTTCCAATCTTACTGATTTGTTGGCTGAATTCTAAGGTCCAAGGTCATTTTATTTTTCTTTCTTCTTTTTTAAAACATTTCCATTTTCTGCTCTCTTTCCTTGCATTCACTCTCCAATTCTATAGTTCCTTGCCTTATACTCACATTCTGTTTCAAAATGAGTCCAGATAAGAATTGTCTGAGAATTCTTAGAGGAGGAAGAGCAAAAGTTAATACGCATTTTTGAATTATTTGATAAGACAAGGCACAAGAACATGAACTCAATGTGACAAGCCATTAGGGGATTTTGCAGGTTTATGAGAAAGATTAGCACAACAAAAGCAGTGTTTTAGGAGAATTAGTCTGACATCAGAGAGCTATGTGTGCTAGAGGATGTAATACTCTGTTTATAGAATGCTAAGCAATTACCATAGGTGCCATGGTAGGCAGTGAGGGGAGTGATAATATTGGATAGGAGAAAAAGAACTCCAATGTTTCTATGCCATGAGATTGGCAGGATGAAAATACTATTTTAAGAAATGGATTTTAGAATAAAAAGTAAAGAAATATATAAGTGATGTATTTTCCATGGTTCTCTTACTTATAGCTATTTATGCTTTGTTAGCAGAGGGTCACTGTAATGACTTAATAACTTCTTTGCATTATTTTAATAAAGCACAATGATAATTATAATGTTAGTGGGATAATTTTAAAATGTTACAGCATGAGTTTTGGTAATTTAAGTGATCTGTAAATTTAGAAGGCTTAAATAATTCAACAGTAGCCTTGAGAACAAATATTAATTCTGTTTAACATACTACTTTGCAATACTCCTGAGATCTACAAGGCTTAATATAAATTTGTTAGTCTAGAGAAAAAAAATCCAACTTGGTGAGATTAAATATTAAGATTAATTTTATGGGACATGATATAGCTTATAGATACTAGTGATTTATTACATGTAATAAAAAAAAAAACTAATGGTAGGTTAAATGGTCATTAGATAAACATATAATTCTGTGAATTACATATTTGTGAAATTTGCCAAAAAAGTAGGTATGTTTGTTGTTCCTTGCCCACCTTTTCCAAAAAAACTTAGATGTCAAAGTTAATCTACTTGCATTATCCTAATAAAATTATAGGTGTCATGTTTAAATAATAAATTCCCAATATAAACTATGATTTATTATTCTTTACAGTTAATTTATAAGTCGTTTCTAAAAGTTTGTTTAGTGTTTATAATATTTCAATAATTTTTTAATGATTATAAGCTAAAGACATCAAAAGAAATTAAAATTCAAATAAGTAGACAAAACCCATAATTTCATGTAGTTTTCATTTATGTCTTATTGTTAATGTATAAATGCATTTTTCTTTACAACATTCAAGTTAAGATGATAAATTCAACGAATGGATTGCACATATTGTTTCTTCGTAGGTGCAATAATGTAAGTAATTCTATTTTAAAACCTGGAGTTGCAATCTATTAAATAATACTATCTGTTATTAAACCTATTGTTTGATAATACTACACATGAGTGTGTATTTTGAATGTGTGAATAACAACATATATTAATATACAAACACATGCATATTATAAAACAGAAAAGAATGTAGCTCAGAAAAGGAAAATTAGTTCTGGGTGTATAGTCTGGTCTTAACAAGAAGCATCAAAATATTTTTCTTTTCTTGTGCATACGTATTAAACTTGCTCTTACTTTGCCATGTGTTCACAGTTTTCCATTCCTTGCTCTCTGCTTCGTCATGACTAAACTGTTGTTAGGCTTCTTTCCTCCTAATAGGTCCCTGAACTACAGCGTGATTCTAAGTCTGAGCAAACACTGAAATGCAGAATACCCTATCTCAACAGCTCATCCCAATAATGCGGTTACCTCAGCAAAACATGTTTCCTGTCAGACCCCTGATTATGCTGTCTGCTCACTCCCCCCTCCTGCTTAATTGTTCCCTTAAAAGTAACTGCTAGCTGTGCTTATCCCTCCCTATAAAAGAAAATAGTTTTGGTTTGATTTTGAGGTGCTGAGTATCCTGAGATCAAAGTGCTCACCATACTGCAATTAATCTTTTGGAAAAAAGTTTCTCTTTATCTAATTACAGATTTGTTTTTATTTGACACACTCAAGCACATGCTCTCACTTTTTACAATCAGTTCATATTTGTATTATCTCTTCTTATGATTTTGTACAATTAACTGCTGTGGATACTGATAAACAGTGTCCTTACGTTGCTGTCTGCTGCAACTTTTAAAATAGGATTACTTTAGATAATGATGAAATGAAGAGAGCAGGCATTTCTTATTCTCAAATATTTGTCTCTTAATCCAATCAAGTAACTACATAGGTTATTTCAAATGTTACCATCTCCAAGGTCAGGCTCCAAAGTAAGAAAAGAAGTGTTCAGATTGGCAAGGTAAATAATAACACCCAGAAGCATTATTGCCACGTGCCAGATGTCTGCTTGGTTGAAGAGTCTTATTCAACCATAATTTTCCTGTAACCCAGAAAATGATACACAAAGACAATTCTTGGAAAGGTTCTGCATGGTTGACTGTTTCACTTCTACTTTTTCCAATATTATATGAGAACTCTCCTAGTTTTCTAGTCTCACACTGCATGGGCAGCCCGCAGCCATTGTTTCTTTTGAGACTTACTTATTAAATTTGCACTAATATCATTCAAATTATGAAGTTCTAATCATTTGAATATGAGTTAGTAATTGTATGTGTCTCAGAGAGGCTAAAAATATACTTGAATATATGACACCATGACTGTCAGCAAAACCTCCTAAGAGATTACAGTACCTAGTTTGTTATACACATATTTGTTAAACACAGAGGATCAAACACGGTCTTCAGGCTATTTTGGTATACATATTGCAAAGTCAATTTGTAAAACTTTGCTAACATATCGTGTTTCCCTGAAAATAAGACCAGGTCTTATATTAAGTTGTGCTCCAAAAGACACATTAGGGCTTATGTTCAGGGGATGTCATCCTGAAAAATCTGCTTAGGCTTATTTTCAGGTTAGGTCTTATTTTCAGGGAAACATGGTAGGCACACCATCCCTAAACACATCACTGAAATTTGCAGGTCAAAATCTGTGGACATATAGTTCAGAATTGGCCAGATGAACTGCCCTAGCCTTTATGGATTTGAATCTAAAGCAAAAAGAAGGCTGTGACTCATTCCTGATGAAATATTAGTAGGCATGTTTACAAGACTTCTGTATATTCTTTCAGTTGTTATCCAATGAGGTTGTGTTAGGCTGTTGTATGTAAATAATTTTTATTCATCATTGAGAGAAGCCTGTTCAGTACACCCCAATCTGTTGTTACTGCAGCCACTATAAGGAAAAACTCCCAGATTCTGTATAGTTAGGAAAGTGATACCCTTCCTCAGATAATATTTTAAAGGTGATATACCATTATTTCTTAGAAATAGGAAATATATCAAAAGTATTCTGTAAATGTGTACAAAATCAAATTTCACCTAATGGTATTTTAATTATGTTCAAATTGAGAATAATTATGTTTAATCAAATTGAACATAAAATAATGTAAAATTCAAAATTTAATTCCAATAATTAGGAACTCATAATTACTTGTATACAAGTCTTGCTTTCATAGAAAATAATTCTTTATGATATTTTGATGCTTACGTTTTCTGATGTTATTTTCTACGGAAATGCTAACTATATTGGGTAGCATTTATTGTGACACTATGTTCCTCAAATAGTTATAAATAAATTTTAATTTTGAGAAGGTACATTTTCTAGTTGCAAACAATTTTGAAAAGAATTAAATATATCCCTTAAGCTAGAGAATCAATTCCAAATATATCCACTCTTTTATGCTGCAAATATGCTACAGTACTTCATTGGAAAATGTATACTTTAGAATAAAAAAAAACACTATTTCTTAAATATCAATGTTTCATCAATATGGCAATCATTGCAATATATTTTTTTCAATTTTAGTTTGTTTGTTTTTTTTTTAGAGTCAGTAGTCTTGGCCTCTTGTAACATTAAACGATGTATGTTGTATACAACACAAAATGCTTCATGATAACCTTTCAGTATGTAAGTTTTAATTTTATTATGACTTTATGTACAGTAGATAGATAAGAAATACAAATGGCTTTTTCATTTAGATTTAAATATTAGAAAGCTGAATATAAAAATTATAGCTCAAAATATCCTCTTTGATATTATTCCAATTTTCTACAATGAAGAATTTGGCAACAAATTTCTGAAGAGTCTGAAATGTCTTTTGTATCAATCATATATTTTTCATAGTGATCAGCACTTCTGTTTTCTTCAAATAACTTTTGATTGCCTTAACACTGTAAGAACATTATATGCATTGAATTTTCATTCCTTCATCATTTAGCTTATAAAATTTGTTTCTTAATATGTCATACTCAATTAGTGCATAAAGCATGTCAATTATTTTTTAGTGCCTATTAGATTTTTATTTTTGTTTTTTGATTAATTCTCAAATAGGATCATTTTCGTGAACCACATCCCTTTTATCTGTATTGTCATAAAAGGACTGCTGTACAGAACACATTATGCATTCATTGCAAAGTAAAACATGTCAATTTAAAAGTGAATATTTTCAAAAGCATCTTTGGTTTGAGACTAGTATTTAAAACTCTATTTTAAGAATTCACTTAGACTTATAAAAGTTCACTTAGAACAACATAAGAATTCACATAGACTTTCTATAAGAACATTGGATTCCAATTGAATTTTTTTCCCAATTGAATTTCCAACTAATAAAAATTTGGAAATGAAGAAAACTATAGAAAGAGAAAAAGGAACACTTAATTTCATATTTGGTAATATGTTGCTCTTTTTCAGTCTTTATTCATTATATATATATATATATATATATATGTGGGTGTATATATATTTTTCTTTTGCTGAAAATTATAAAAACAACTTGCAAATCTTGACATTTAACTCCTAAAGATTTCAGCATAAACCTATTAAAAATAAGGACAATATTTTTCATAACTTATTTATCATACACATTAACACTATCTTTATAATCATCTAATGCACAGTCCATATTCAAATTTCCCCAATTTTCCCCAATTTGTCTTTTATACTTTCAATATGTGAACCAAAATCCAAACAGGATTCACATATTGAATTGGACTGTGGCTTTTTAGACCCTCCAGATATCCAGAAAGCAAGATTATATAAACCACTACAGTAGAGACAAGAGAAAAGACAAACAGACCAATAAGCCAAAATACAAAGTTAAAAAAAATAAAAAGCCTATACAAATATTTTATTTATAATCATAGTTGAACAACTTAAAAATATTTTTTCAGTAAGTGGTTCTGGATCAACTGGCTAGTCATATGCAGAAAATAAATCAGCCTGTAGCTCACACCACATATTAAATTAATTCCAGGTAAATTGTAGCTATACATGGAATAGTGAACAGCAAAGCTTCTAAAATAAAGCATAGGAAAAATCTCTGCAGTGTTATAGTAGACAGTGTTTTATAAGAAAAATCCCAAACAATACTATCAAAAAGGAAAAGACTGATACTACTTACAACATTAAAATTAAGCACTTCTATTTATCTAAAAACACCAAGAAGAAAGGGTAAAGCAAACCATAAAAGTGAGCATAAATATTTCCAATACATTTATCTAAACATCCTAGATTCTGTTAATACATGTCACCAGCACCAGTTCACCAATACTGGAATAGTCAGCACTGTCCACCTTAGTCTCCCCTTCTAGCAATTGCCCTCATCTGTAAACAGCAATCCTCAGGTCAGACCTCTTCTTGGAGGTAGCATGCATCTTTATGATACAGTTGTGTAAAGTCTTAGTTCTCATATCCCATTTTGCTAATATTTTGCAGAGCCATTCTAGCTCAAGAAGTTCTAAGGGATCAGCTGAGGCCTTTGTTGTAACTTCATCATAGTACACTTTCCACCTCTTCCTAGTCTTGTTTCCTTTATTCCCCCAAGGGTTTTGATCCTGTGACCATGCCACCATAAATTTCCTGTCTGCATATCTCTAGCCCAAAGTGTGTACCCCAACGAACCAAACCTGTGGCAATGACAAAGGACTTGCAGAACATATAAAGGTTTTTAATAAGAGAAAGACTCTGGTAGAAAAATGAGCAATAGACTGGAAAAGCTACTTCACAGAAGGAGACATGCAATGGCTGAAGAGAGTGCCCAGGATTTTTAGTCATCAGAGTAATGCAAATTAAACCTTGATAAGATATCCCTTCAAACACAACAACATGGCAACTATGAAAATGGCAAGTGATATAGTATTGGAGATTCCAGAACAAGTGGAGTTCTCATGTACTGCTGGAAAGGGTATATAACAGTATAACGATTTTGGAAAACTGTTTGGTAGCATCAACTAGAGCTGTAACCCAGCAATTCTTCTTTTGGAATTAACTCAACAGAACTATGTGCACTGAGAGATGTTCCATGAAAGAAGGTGCACAGCAACATTATACACAATAGCAAATCTCAGTGATACCTATTGAGAGAAGAATGGATAAATAAATAATATGAATAATATGGGTTCATACAACAGAAAATATACAGCAAGAAAAAAATACTGTTGTATGTTAACAACATGAATGAATTCAGACACAAAATAGTAAATTCTATGTTTCTGTTTATATAAAGTTCAAACACAGACAGAACTAACCTATAATGTTAGAGGTCAATAGGCAAAACACTTTGGGATGCTCTCTCGAACCACAGATCTCCAAAGAAAATCCTCAGCCTTATTACCAAAGGAGCAAGAATTCATTTGGAGTGGAGGGCGAAACCTATGGCAGCCCTGTCTGTGTAAATAGCAAACTCATTAGAAAATGAATGGGGAAAACATGCAGCTCTGCTATGGGGCCACCATCATCATCCTGAAATGTAAGTGGTCCCTAGAAAAGGAGAAAACCTGTAAATGGAAAAATAAATCCCTTTCATACACCTTGCTGGGAAACTGCAAGTGTACAAGAAAGGTCTGGGAAGGCATAGTAGAAAATAAAAGTCGAGAAAGATTGATATACAAACTGACTGAGTGAACTCTCCAAACCACTCAGAGATACAAGAGCAGAGGGTGGACCTCTTTTGGATTCAAGGAATGTAAACACAACTTCTGCACAGATAATTGGTTGGCTTCTGTGATATGCATACACAGGGGCAACCCTTGAGAAGCCAAGCAAAACATAAAACTAAGAATTTAAACATTAATGCATAGACATCAGCAAAAACACACAGAATTCCACAGAATAAGTCCAAGAAATATACTAAACAAAATTTTTAAAAAGCTAGATTTCTCAGTTGCCATAATGTATTACCTAAAATGCATAGTTTATAACAAAAATTAATGTGTGCAGAAAAAGTGTGATCCATATTCAGGAGTCTCAATAGAGAAATAACAACTCTCCTACTAACACTGAGAACAACAGGAATTATCTATGAAACCATGCTTATTTTAAGCCCACCAGAGGGCTGGTGTTGCAAAGTAACCTAACAAACTAAATAATATCCAATAGGTAAAAACCCTACACAGCTTTTTCTTATTTGGCAGAATAGTGAAAGGAAGAGGGAACCACCACAAATGCAGAAAATAGAAGATGGTTTCAGTGAATTTGAAGAGGTTGAGTGTCACGCAGGGTGTCATGCAGGGTCTCTGGTCCCGTTCCCTGCATAAAAATGCAGGATATGGCGAGGCCAAAAAGGAACACCCATGGAGCCATAGGTAGGGGAGTCATACCACTATAGTCTCTGTGGCGGCTGGGTTGGAAACACAGAAAGCAGGAGCCACCCAATCTGCAATCTGCCGTCCACTTCTCTGTCAACCAACCTCACTTGCTAACTGCAATCCCCACTTGCTAGCTTAGCCACGGCAGTTATATTTCCAGGCTCATGGCTAACCGGTAATAGCTGATGGCCATCTACTACCCAAGCCAGCACCATTCCAAGTGAGGCAGAGAGCCTGGAAACTGCTCTCTGGGACTCTATCCCAACATTAAGTATGAGTTCCCTTGATAGTTTAAAATCCCTGGGCGCCCCAGATACAAGGAGACTTTGCACCCATCTCTATACTCTTTTTCATGGGCTTCACTGAAGCTCAAAAACTGTGGGAAGGAGAAGAGCACTGAGAAAGCATCCCTCTGTCATAGGTGTACCAGACGTGAAATAGTCTGAGGGTGGAACGGAAAAACCTAACACGTTTCTGCACATTCAGGGTATGGCAGGAAAACTGAGAGAAACCTCTTCTGAGAATTAAAGCAAACTTCTGTATGTGATATGAGGGCAGAGCAAGAACACAGAAACATTCCATATTCTAAGTCTCACACTACATGTAAGGCATCACCATTTGCAATGTTTGAGTGATAACTGTTTGACACAAGTCCCTTTTGAGCCAGGAATGCTCCACAAAGGCCCCTCACTTTGCACTCCTCAATTCCCTCCATCTTTAACTGACATATTGAACACCTCCATGCATGTTATATTTATAAGCTTATGGCTTGTGTTAAATTTAGAAAAAGTAGTTCTCTTTTTGGCAACACCTGCAAGTGTCAGTTAGGGTTCAAATACAATCAATTCGTTCACAATTCATATGAAATGTAATCCTTTCCTAATTAATGTACAAATACTTTCAATTCTGTAATCTCGTTTTTCTCCAGTTATCCACCACCAACCTCAGGCTAGTAAAGCCCCTCCTTCTCTGGGAGTCTTTGCTGGTGTAAATACTTATAAATTTTATTACGTTTGGTGTTTGTCATGTAATTAGCATAGCAACCTGGTATATTGTCAGATAATTTGGGGAGGTTCCTTTAGAGTCAATCAGAACACCATCTGCCACTGGAGAAAGAGTAGGAGAATTGGAAGTGACACACTGAAGGTACCATCACATAAGGCTAGTTAAAGTAGGAAGATAGGGCAGAGAATTTAATACAAAACTAGTAGCTTCCAAAGCCTAATAAAAGGGAGCCTATGATCCTTTCCTCAGAAATAAACTGAATTGTGTAAACTGAATACAACTAAAGCAACAACAAATCCAGGCTCAGCTAAATTATAGAATAGATTGACTGAAATCCCCACTCTTATGACCTAAAAGAATAGACAGGGCATAGGCATTATTTACCTCATCTCTATTGTTTTTTGTTTATTTTACACACAATGTCCACATTGCAACCTAAAGTAAAAACATGAAAAAGGCAAGAAAATGTTATCCACTGTTAAGAGAGTAAATAGTCAATACAATCAGACTCAGAGATGACCCAGTTTTAAAATTATTAGGCTAGATTTGAAATAACTAATGGAAAAGTTGGACAACATATGTGAACAGTTAGGAGATTTAGTCAAATAGAAATCATAAAAAAAGAACTAAATGGCAATGCTAAACGTGATTATCAGTGATAAACAGTTCAATTGATGGGCATATAATTATGCCAGACGTAAAAGAGAAAGTAAGTGAACTTTAGAAAACGTCATTAAAAATTATCCAAATTAATATATAATGGGTAAAAAGACTGCTAAAGAAAAAAGTGTCCAAGATATGCATGATAATATCAAACAGTCTAACATGGGTTAATTACATGCTGGAAATAAGTTGTAGAAGAAATACCTGAAGAGATAATAAATTAATGTGAGATATACCTACCATGGAATAATCAAACTGCTAAAAAATAAGTAAAAAACTTGACAGCAGCCAGAAGAGGAAGGAAAACACATTAGATTCAGTGAAAAGAAAAATACTTGATACAGTGAAACAAACTTAAAAGTTATGGCTGAAGTAAGAAGACAACAGAATTAAACCTCTGAAATAAAATGCCTGTCAATCAAATTCTATGGTATCAAAAATGTTCATCAAAAATGAAGACATCTGAAATTAAATAAATGTATTAAATAAAGACATTTGAAAACTGAAAAATACTGTCAGTACAAGAAACAGTAAAGATTTTTTTTTATTATGTTGGAAGAAAAAAATACGGCAGTTAGAAACCAAGTTTTATGATAAATGAAGAAAAATCTCTTTAAAGATTATTGACATTTAAAAATAAACATAATGTAATATGGGTTTTACAGTGTATGTGGATATAAATTATCTGAGCAATTGCATAAAGGGTGGGAGGGTGATAACTTAAGCACTGATATCAACAGTTATAGAACACTGGACCCAACATCAGAATATATACTCTTTTCGAGTACATGTGGGGTATTCAGGGACTTTTTAGGTTTTAATCTTCTAAACAGATGTTTTAAGTACTCTTTAAAATATTCTTAATTAAAGTTTATTGGGGTGACAATTGTTAGTAAAGTTACACACATTTCATGTGTGCAATTCTGTAATACATCATCTATCACATTTTGTGTTCTGAATTAAAAAAAATATATTGTTTGCAGTATTCTGTTTAGCTAACAACATAAAACATTTTCTTTTTTTTCTTTTTTTCATCTTTAATTTATTTATTGGGGTGACAATTCTTAATGAAATTACATAATTTCAGGTGTACATTCTGTATTACATCATCTATAAATCCCATTGTGTGTTCACCACCCAGAGTCAGTTCTCCTTCCATCACCATATATTTGATTCCCCTTACCCTCATCTCCCTCCCCCCACCCCCCTTACCCTCTAGTAACTACTAAACTATTGTCTGTGTCTATGAGTTTTTGTTTCTCATTTGTTTAGTATTTCCCAAAAGACCTGTTGCCAGATGTACTAATGTAATATTGACATATTGTGCATTATGCACCATTTTGAAACTTTTATAATATTTATGTTGATTCTTCCTGGAAGTTACAAAGGGGGATGGGAATATCTTGACACCCATAATCACAGATCCATATGCATCGCTTTCAATGAATTACGGAATAGAAATACACTCTGTCAGATATACATAGCTGAAGACATGCCCTGAGAAACCACTGCCATATTTTCCAGAGCTCTCATTTCCCTCCCATTCCTCTGGCATCCCCAAAAAGATCTTGGAAGGTACAGACAATTAATTATATCTGAAAGTGATTATTTCTCTCCTCCTGTTTTTCCCTTTGGCTAATGCCTCATGATTCATTTTCAAGACTCTGCTGAAATTATGGATGTTAAACAGTCTGTACTTTAGTTTGAAGCTCCATTAAGTAATTTTTAGAATCAAAAAGCTATTTTTTAAAAGCCAAGAACTTTTAACGTATACACACAAAATCTGCAGAATAGTGTGCTAGAAAGTAACATCAAGCAGATCAGTTGTTTTTAAATAATTTTCAACTTTTTTTTTTAATTAAAGTTTATTGGGGCGACAATGGTTAGTAAAATTACATGGGTTTCAAGGGTATAATTCTGTAATACATCATCTATATATCACATTGTGTTTCACCACTCAGTCAGTTCTCCCTCCGTCACCACATATTTAATCCTATTTACCCTTATGTACCATTACAACTTTTCTGTTCTTAACATGCAAGTACACATGATTTTTACTTAAAATTGCTGAGGTATATGGAAAATGTTCACCAAATACAGAAATTTTCAGAGAGCTACATATGTTGTGCTCTATGGCCTGTCTTTATATTCTCTTGCTTAGGTGAATATTTGTGCAGCGAATGCCACATCCTCACTAATACCTTGGAGAGCCCTCTTATCTGGGAGAGTGGGAAATGGAAACTAATACAAAATAGTGCATACAGCAAATCTGTACGCAGTGAGGTGGTGACATTCTGGGTCTTGGGTATCAATATGTCTTTTAATGTTCTTCAATAAGGATGCGCCATTTTTCCATAATGATGCATTTATTCCCCAGGGTATTCATAATAATTGGCAAAAAGCATGTAACCTTTTTAAGAGCATCAGTAGTTAATCTCAAGATTGCCATGAATATCACTGTAATCATTTTACTTTGGATTACTCAGATGTGAGTTTTCCTCAAAATTCCTGAGCAGTTCACATAATGACCTAATCGTTTCTGAGTTGAACCATTACTGACCTTTCTCTGTTGAGGAGGATTAGAACCCAGTTTGGGTCCTCCCCAACTTTCGGAAAGAGCAATGATTGTAAATAAAGAATTAGTACCAGTTAGTGTAGCAATGCTAAGTTAATAGAACTGATTTTTCTTAACTATCATTGTTAAAAACATTTTTTTTTCTTTAAAAGAAAGTAAAGCTATTATGTCATAATATATCTTAAGCCATAATCGTGTTTATTTATCAACTAAGTGCCTATTTACATATTGATAATGTGATTTACCTTTAACTGTCACAAAAATGCAATTCATTTTTGCCCTTCAAATATAATATGGAGCACAGATCAAAAATACTGGCTATATCTACAGTAGATATTACATAATTCCCCAGAATTCCAAAGTAACTTTTGATTTGATGAGAATCACATAATTTTTAGATTGCAAAAAAATGCCATATAATCTACACTATGAGAAGACACACAAAAATTCAAGCATTATGTATTATGTCATTCAGTGGGTCCAGCAAAACAGCCCAAAATACAAGAGGGGCTTTTGATGAATATTGGACACCTAACAGACTATGAATCAGCTTGTGTTTCTACTCTTATTTCCCTTAATATTTATTAATAAACATAGTAGTAAGTGAATCATTTAAAGCTGAAGAACACTATTGACTAATGGGAAATATTTCATACTGGTGGTCTATTTCCCAAAGTAGGATGTTTATGTACAAATAAAGACAAGAAGCAGCCCATAGTAGTACATTCTGGAGATTTAAAATTTCCAGTACATCAAGGATGGATCACAGTATCAGAAAATGGAAGCAAGAAAAAGTACCTAGATAAGTAAACTACTAGAGATAAAATAGAGCTTGCTAGACAAAGAGAAACTGTTGGAGTATGGCCATCAACAAAGTTGTATATTTCAAGTGCAAATCTCAAGTAGCAACCAAGGTTAAAGTGAGAGGAACACCACAGCTAAGTTGGGAATACTTGCACATCATATGCTAACCATCACCACACTGTGACATCCTTCACCTTGTCCAAAGATGATTATATTATAAAATCAATTTAAAGAGCAAGATCCACCAGAAAAATTACAGCAAGCCAAGCACTAAAAAACATTTTCATGAAATGTTAAAGATTTCTACCTCTAAATATGAGTATTACCTCAGTCCAAAACAAATACAAAAGCTACAAAAATACCATTTTGAATCATAAACAGAATGCAACAAAGATATTCTACTTTTCCTTCCATGCATGAACTATCTGTTATTCTTACCAGTATCTTTCTTCTGTCATTTCTTTACCCCTACAGAAAATACTTTCATGGTAGGAAGGATATTAAGAAAACTCCACAATGGCTATTTGAGCCCGTAACATAACATGTGGTCCAACTAGCTGCACTTTATGCTTCTGCAGTAGCACCCATCCACAGCTTTTAAATGATTTTGGGTTCTCAAGGTGCTTTGCATAGGTCAGAAAAAAAAAAAAGTGCATGCTCGATTTACCTTGGGAATCACTAAGTTGCTTAGGAGTTTCTTTCCAAAACATTGTCATATTTAATCACTTTAGACAATTTTTTCCTACTCCAAATTATCTCATGTACCACCAAGATATTCCAAGTTGCAACATGTCTTAGTAACTAGGATACATAGAAAATCGCAGTATCCTCAAATTGGGAACAATTTTTTGCAACTTGACAGGATACAGGAATTAAAGGTAAACCAAAGTTTATTTAAGCAAGGGCAAAAATTAGAGCAAAATAAAATAACTGAAATAAGTACACTCTTTTTCATTAGTCACATGCATAATGCAGAGTACTTATAAGCAACCAATACTTACAGAAAAGACTCTGAAAATATTTAAAAATGAACAACTTATGGCTTTGTTTATTTAATGGTCGGGTAGACTGTAGTAATGAAAAGCATTAAATTGATATATTTGTTCTAGTTACTAAAAGTGTGATCTTACATTTTAATGATAAATCACTAGAAAGTTCTTCCATTTTGTTGAAATATTTTGATCCTCTATCAGGTTGGGCAGATAGCGTTTGTTGCACAGGTGGCCTGATGTGTCATTACAAACTCCAGAGGACTGTGGTAAGCCCATTATCTAAACAGGTCTTTTTATGTACCATTCCTTCACTCTGTATTCCAAGCACTGTTTACGTACCTTTTATATCTACTGCTCTCATATAACACTGAATCTGCTGCCACAAGAATTACGTGATATATTTATCTAAGTAAAGTGCATCTGCTTTGGTATATTGTCAATCTCATTTACTGAGTTCTGCTTTAAAAGTCTACAGTGCATTTTGTTTTTTTTTTAACTTAGAATTGTGAGATACAATGTGATAAATCAAGGTAATAAATAGGAAGCCTGTTTCTCTCACCTGTGTAGAAGAACAGTGGGAGTTATGCTCTGGAGTCACGTAATTCGGGGCTACACCACCCGCAGCTCTCTGATGGTGGCCGCTGACCACTGAAGCAGGAGCCATGATATGTGAAATGAAACACAGCTGAAAGCTTCTGGTCTCATATTCATCTGGGCCTGCGCAATTCCTCACTCTGGCTAATTTTTCTTAATTGCTGATTCCTGGCTCTCTACTTCAGATTTTAATAGTTGCTTTTGCTGCCTTGACTTTGGGCAAACATTTCCAAATTCCTTTTGGTTTATATTTCAGTTGCTCATGAAGCTTTTGACTCAGTTTCCCCTGAATTTGGACCCTTATTGCAGATTTTATCGTCAATCTCATCCTCAAGTTAAGTAGAAGTTCACCAGACAGAATAAAGAGTTGAAAGTATTTAGAAATGCCACAGAATTGTTTAGAATATGCCTTAAATATCCCCACTTTTTTTTCATTTAAACTCACTCCCAGGTAGTTCCTACACACCTACACACACATACGCACATGCACTCAATATTTGGTTAACATTTCAATACTGCCTTGCAAATACTCTGCCACTTTGTATTGTATTGTATGTATGTGTTTACAGGTGGGGTTGGAGGCTGCCACACGAAATTGTGAGTTTCTATGGGGCAAACACTTCACTTTTGCTTTCCCTACAATATTGCGTGCCTAAGTGCTACTACATATATGTGCAATTAAATTGAAGGAAAATGGCTGCTTTTTCAGGGAGATGGTGTCGTGCGGGGTGTCTGGCGGGGCGACCTGCGGGGTCTCTGCTCCCGCTCCCCACATAAGAACACAGGACATGGTGAGGCCTAAAAGGAACACCCACGGAGCCATAGGTAGGGAAGTCATACCACTATGGTCTCACTGGAGGCTGGGTTTACACAACGTGTGACCTGCTGTCCGCTTTGCTGCCAACCGACCAACTCTCCTCGACTCTCCTTACTCTCCTTCAGTCTCTTCCTTCACTCTCCTCAGTAGCCACGGCAGTTATATCAGTGACCAATGGCTTAATGGCTACAGCTGATGGCCAACCAGCCGCAGCTGACGGCCATCCACTATCTGAGCCAGCACCTCTCCACATGAGGCCGAGAGCCTGGAAACTGCTTTCTGGGGCTCTGTCCCCACAGATGGCAGAACATGTATTTTTACAGGATATACCGTCCCACCTAGGTAGAACATACAGTGCTAGAAACACAGCTGAATGAATGAAGGATTCCAATACAAAACGCAGATCTCATGGACTCAAACATACATTCCTGGTATGCAAACTGGTATTCTATCACCACTACAAAATCTACTCCTGGGTATTTCTGCTGATTCTTACCTACCGAACAATCTCTGCCTCACCAAGTGTTGACAAATGTCACTGCTGCTACCTTTTGCAAAGAATGAAAGAACATCTTCCAAAAACTGTTGCCACATGGCCCCCTTTCCAGTTCACTAGGGGGCCATGTGGCAACAGTTTCTGGAAGATGTTCTTTCATTCTTTGCAAATGGTCTTTAGTCTGGTATTGTATGATGCCACATACAGTGTATTTGTCATGGTCAGTCCCCACTGGAAACTATGTAAAGGGATTCAGGAGTGAAATAAATCATGGTAACCGTTGGGGGGGGGTGGGTGTAGGCATTCTGATGCTCCTACTTGCAAGTGCCCAGGATTGTTTTGTAACATCCCTCTTTGTAAGAACACTGCACATCACTTGGAAAACCTATTCCCATTCTATATATTCTTGGAGCACTATCAACCTCTGCACGGCATTTACCCCCAATGTAGGGGAACGCATATAATCCAGGCTGGATCACTTGGAGTCCTTCCCATAATTTCTGAGTTGAAAATGGAAGGAAGGATTCCCACCTCCTTGAATCTTAAGTGTAAGGTTGTAGGTTTTCATTAGTCATTTCTCACCGTGTGGAGAAGCTTTATGTAGAAAAAAAAAAAAAAGGAACCTAGTAAAAACTAGCAGAGATAAGAGATAGTTCTGTAAGTACTGAATCCCAGAGTCAGTGCCTGAGTCCTGATTTTTTTTTCTCTGTTGGTTTTGTGAGGCGCTCCAGTACAGGTGTAGCTCAGAGATATCACAGATTCGGTTTCACACACTATAATAAAGAGAGCATCACAATAAAGCAAATCATAATCTTTTTGCTGGTGGAGGGTCTTGCTTTCAATTTATATTTAAAAAAATGCAACACCTGTGAAACATAATAAATGCAATAAAACGAGGTGTGCCTGTATTCTTTCCAGCTGAGAAAAGGTATTTCTTTTGTTTTTCATTTTCCTTCAGGTGATTTGAGTTGTGATTCTTACCACTTGCATCTAAAGGCAAACAACTATTGCTGTGATTGTTGGCTGGTAATCTAAGAGCACATACTGTTTGCAGTCTACTTTAATCTTGAAACGTTCAGAACATGAACCTTCTAAACTTGGGAGGTTTACAGCATCTCACAAAATGGTAGTGTCTCTCTAAAATATCATAGTACTTTTGAGATTGTAAGCTATTTTTCTAAGTCAAACATTTTTTTAAGCCAAAGATGCTGTCCATTCCAGCTCTTTGTAAAGTGTTATGCTCGGAAACACCAGTTCGCAAGGAAATTTACATCTTATTGATTTGTACTAGATTATAAAAATGTATTTGTCCTTTTTTGATCCTGTTGGCCTTAGAGATAAAACTTTGCACAGCAAAGTTTACCTCCAGGCTCTTGCCACTTCCTCTGTCCTGACATTCTTGACATACAGGGAAGAACAGACCTCTAGGTTAAGTCTGACAGTTAAGAAAAGACTATGAAAAGTATATTGTACAGGCTGAAAACAAAATATGAGTAAGTGGCACATAATACAAATGTATTACAATTAGCATAAGGACAGTTGCCCTACCTTAGCACAAGAAGGTTGTGAGATATCTTTCCCTTGTAAAAGCTGTACACTGAAGTAGATATTTCCTAACACAGGGTAGGAACATGTAATGCCTTTTTCATTCTATCTGAGCTACATATTCCAGGACAGACATCATTGTTTATAGCTGACATCTGTTCCTATTGGCTGATGCCCATAAAATAGCAGTTATTAGATTGTTCAAAGTCCTGAATATCATTCCTGGATTTCAAGAATGGCTGAAGGGGAAGACCTAGAGAGAGAGTGGGAATATTGCTATGAAGAAACTTTTAAAAAATAATAATAAAACCAAGAAATTATTACAGTGAGGACTCTCTAAGATATCTAGAAATTGTATAACATCTACATATCTAATTTTGTTACCCATAACTTATTTTTCCACAATAGTAATAAAGTAATTAAAATGAGAAAGCTTTCCCTTCCTTCTTTCCTTCCTTCTTTTCTTCCTTCCTTCCTTCCTCCTCATTCATCTTTTCCCATTTCAAAAAACTGGGAATGAAATGCAGCTATAGGGAGAAGAGAAGGCAAAATCTGTATTTTGTTTATGTATTTATGTATTTATTTATGTATTTATTTATATTAGTTTCAGGAGTACAAAGCAAAGTAATAGTTAGACATTTACACCCCTCACAAAGTGATAAACATCCCCAATCTCCTACCCCTCTGACATCATATATAGCTGTTACAATACCATTGACTATATTTCCTATGCTATACTCCATATCCCATGATTAATATATATACAGAGTGTGCCAAAAAATGTATACAAATTTTAAGAAAGGAAAAAACTGTATTAAAATTGTAATAATATATACCGATAACAAAAGATGCATACAAGCCCTATGTATACATTTTTTTGGTATCCCAGTATATATTTAATTACAGTTGACATTCAATATTATTCTACTTCAGCTTCAGGTGTACAGTACAATGGTCAGTCATCTACAAAGTCTATGAAGTGATCCCCTGATGAGTCTAGCGCCCATCTGACAACTTATATACGGAATACAGTATAGGGAATCGAATCAATAATGTCAAAATTTGGATTTTAAAAAGAAAGGACTGGGGTCCAGCCTGGATGTGTTGGCATTGGTCTGGAGTGGGCACTTACATTTTTCCCCCTGATTTGTTTTCTCTCATTTGCAAGATGGATATACCACAATTTATACTAATTCTTCTAAATTTCTACCAATTAATTTTGGAAAATGACTTTATAAGTCTGCCCCACACCCAATTTTGAGCTATCTTTGAGACCCACATCCCAATAATAGTTAAAATGCCTGGAGGAAAGGTGATAATTTATTTTTTGTTTATACAGACTGAGACCAGAAATATACTAAAATGTTCAATAAATATGCATTGGAAGAAATTGGCAGACATTTCAGACTATTTTCTTCTTTAAAAGAAAAAAATTATGAACTCCCATGATGCATGTAGATACTAATTTTATAATCCTGCTTTCCTTTTCAGAAGCATTTGAAATTCTGGAAAAACCAGATTCTGTCTAAAAACAGCATGTGAGACGGGCCCAGAGACGTTTCTGTTAGTGACATCACGATTGCTGCCCAAGGAAAACCCCAAGTTCAGTTCAAAGTTGTATTGGTTGGTGATGGTGGAACTGGGAAAACTACATTTGTGAAATGTCACCTGACTGGCGAATTTGAGAAGTATGTAGCTATCTTGGGTGTTGAGGTCCATCCCCTCATGTTCCATACCAACAGAGGTCCTATTAAGTTCAACGTGTGGGATACCGCTGGTCAGGAGAAATTTGGTGGACTGAGAGATGGCTATTACATCCAAGCCCAGTGTACCGTTATAATGTTTGATGTAACTTCCAGAGTAACTTACAAAAATGTGCCTAACTGTCATAGAGATCTGGTAGGAGTATGTGAAAATATCACCTTTGTGCTGTGTGGCAATAAAGTGGATGGATATTAAGGAAAGGAAAGTGAAGGCAAAATCAATTGTCTTCCACCGAAAGAAGAATCTTCAGTACTATGACATCTCTGCCAAAAGTAACTACAACTTTGAAAAACCCTTCCTCTGGCTTGCTTGAAAACTCATCGGAAACCCTAACTTGAAGTTCGCTGCCATGCCTGCCCTTGCCCCACCAGATGCTGTCATGGATCCCGCCTTGGTAGCACAGTATAAGCATGACCTAGAGGTCTCTCAGACAACTGCCCTCCTGGATGAGGATGACGACCTGTGAAAGTGAAGCTGGGGCCCAGCGTCAGACGTCTAGTTTTACAGGCAACTATCCTGTGATGTCAGTGGTGCAGCGTGTTTGCCACTTTATTTCATAGCTAAGCAGAACATGTGCTTAATCTTTGGGATGCTGAAGGCGATGGATGGGCTTCGGAGTGAGTGTGGCAGTTAAAAATACCTTCCTTTTTTGGACCTGCATATTTAGCTGTTTCGGAACGCAGTGGGTTCCTTACTTAGTTTCAAATATCAGACTGCTACAGTCATATCACAATATTCCGTGGGGAGATCTTGTTTGTTACTGTCATTCCCATTCCTTTTCGTTTAGAATCAGAATAAAGTTGTATTTCAAATATCTAAAAAAAATAAAAATAAAAATAATAAAAAATAAAAATAATATGTCAGCATTTTTCTACTTTGTTTTAAGACTGGAGTCAGGAGAAAAACACTAGACAAGATTCATTTTCAAAAGCTGACTGAGTTGTAAGCCTAGATTGAATTTAAAGGAGTGCATTGAAATGACTTTCTCTTTTTTTTGCATATAAAGAATTTTTTTTTTAACCCACAGAAAGAACTAGGCAAATGATTCATTGGAGTATTCCACACTTGCCAATAGATATGGAAGTTCAGCTTGTCAACACACTGTTAGAATTGGGACGGCTATGAGTATTTCCTATTATTTATAATCAAAGTGTTCAATTCATTTTACCTTAACCCTTATAAGAGCAGACATCTAGAAAATAGAGTACCTTATCTCATTAGTTAAAGTGAATGGCTCATTCCTCTTGATTCCTATAATTTATTTGTAAATTAGGAATATTGATCCCCCTGACAACATTCATACTTTATATGGGAATGTATTTTCATCATATGTTTTGATCTGAAAATAAAGAAAGCCTGTCATTTTAATAGGCATTGCTGTTTGTAAAACAAAACAACACATTAACAGGGACAGCAGCATAAAATACACCAAACAAAAACCAAAAAAACAAACAAAAAAAACCTAATCTTTTCAGTTACTGTATTTTGGTTTCTATATTATTTATTGTAATGTATGTTAGACCTTTTTATTTACTATCATTATATGATCACATAATTACTAAATATTGATAAAAAACAAATGAAGAAGACTCTAAACTTGAAACACACTGGTAGTTGAAAATTAATTGAATAGTTAAAAATAATATTTAAAATGAGAAAAAAATATGTAAGTTCTAAAACTGTGAAGATTGCTTTGTCTAAAGACATGACAAGTTTGGTGTTTAGGCTTTAGAAGGGTTCTATGATTAAATTAGTTGTCCAATTAGTGAGAAGAGCAGTGTGTGTGTGATGTGTATGTGTTTTATGAAGGCTTATTTAATATAGCCTATGATTAATTCAACAAATACCTGTGATTATCAACTTTCTGCGAAGTTACTGTGATATGCTTTCTGCAGTAGAGGACGTTAGAGTTTAGAAAGGAAAAGGCATTGGATTTTAAAACTATAATTGAAGATAGAGTGTGAGAATTGTGGAATTTGGAATTCAGAGAAAGCATAGTACAGGGGAGGCAATTCCTGTTCTGTGTTCAAATCTGGCTTTCCAACAGACTCCGTTCCTTGTTATTGGGAGTTGGCAAATAAGTTAATGTTATGTCCCTCAGCTTGTATTTCTGTGAAATAGTGATCAAAGCAAACTTAAGAGCTACTGTGAATAGCCTTCAATATATATTGATTGAATGTTACTTTCAATTAAGTATGTGAAAGACACAAATCAAAAGAGAACTACAAATATTTTGGCTAAAATTAGGAAAATGCATAAATACAAACAACTTAAAAACATATACATATGTACAAAATAATTGGTAGCACTTTTTTTCATGTATTTTATAGGTGCTATGCCATAAAACCAGCCAGATAAAATTTTCTTCATAAATTAATGTCTCTTAGAAATAAACAATATTTCCTTTATAAAATCTGAAACTTAAAACAAATTCTTACATGTTCCATTAGATTATACTGCAATCATTACATTTTCCATCACAGACTCCTAATTTACCATGCTTTCTTTAATAAAATTAAAATTGAAAAGAGCTATTATGTTTTCATTTTTGAAAATGTTTATTTAAAAATTGATCCAGCCAATCATGCCATTTTAACTGCAATTTGTACAGGTATTTGGAAAATTAAAAATGTGTGATTTGGATATACATAAAGGATATTTTCCTTTTCATCTTCCTTTTTTGGAGGGGTATGATTTTTTTATTTATTTATTTTTATCTTTTATTTGAGGTATAATCGGTATATATAATTACATTTGTTTCAGGTCTACAACATAGTGATTCAACATTTGTATATATTGTGAAATGATCACTATGATAAGTCTAGTTACCATCTGTCACCTTACAAAGTTAATCAAATATTATTGACTATATTCCCCATGCTGTACATCACATCCCCAAGACCTATTTATTTTATAACTGGAAGTGCATACTTTCTAATCCTCTTCATTCATTTTGCCCACCTTTTGAATCCTTCTCCTGTATGGTCATCACCAATCTGATGACTGGGCGGGATTTTGCTTTTTTTGTTTTGTTTTGTTTTCTAGAATCTATGTATAAGTGAAATTATGTAGTATTTATCCTTTTCTGTCTGATTTATTTCACTTAGTATTATACTCTCCGGGTATATCGAGGTTGTTGCAAATAGCAGGATTTCATTCTTTTTTATGGCGGAGGATATATATATTTGAGTGACCTATTTATGCAATTGCTTATAACAATAGTTGATTTATCCACATTGTATTTATCCATTCTCTTGTTGATGAATCTTTGTGTTACTTTCACTTTGGTGCTATTATAAATAATGCTATTTGCAATATTGTACATATATCTTGGTGAACGGATATAAATACTTTATTTGAGCATATATTTTAAAGTAGAATTTATGTATATGTACTTTTCGCTAAAATACATATTGCCACACAAGACATTTTCCATAGAGATTGTACCAATTTATACTGCTACAAACCAGGTAAGAAAGCCCAGTTTCTTTGTATTTTCAACAACACTTGATGTTGCCTATCTTTTCCAATATATACTGGTATTTCCTATGGTTTTGATTCAAATTTCCTTAATAACTGTTATGGCCTGACTTATGCTTCAAAATTCAAAATTCAAACGTTGAAATCCTAATCCCTAGGACCTCAGAATATAACTTTATGTGGAAACAGGGTTATTGTAGATGTAATTAGTTGAAATAAAGTGATACTAGGGTAATTATACCCTTATCCAGTATAACTTGTATTCTTATAAAACTGAGAATTGGGACACAGACACACAGGGAGAATGTCATGTGAAGACCAGAGTTTCGATGCCACAAACCAAAGAATGCCAAACATTTACAACAAACCAGTAGAAACTACAAAAGAAAAATGGAACAAATATTCCATTAGAGGCCTTAGAAGAACTACAGCTCACTGATACCTTTAATTTGCACATCTAGCCTCTGAAAGGTAAGGATAAATTTTTATGGTTTAAACCACACAGGTTGTGGTCCTTTGTTATGGCAGCTCTAGTAAACTAACGTAACAATTAATGTTAATTTGTATTTCTTTGTTTACAGATGTTGGCATTTGAATACTCTCCTTTGTGATGTGCCCATTCTAAGGGCATTGTCTGACTTTTTTTCCAGATAGCACTAAGAATATATTAGCTATTTGGCTAAAAGTTGAATTTCATATATATATATATATATATATATATGAATATATACACACATGTATACATATATACACGTATATATGTATATGTATATGTATATATGTGTGTGTGTATATATATATATTCTCTGCAGTATAGTTTTATTAATCCCTTAATAATGTCTTGATAAACACAAGATCCTAATTTTGATATAGTAAGATTTATTAGTGTTTTCCCTTATGTTTACTTCCCTTTGTATTCCTAGTTGTTGTGTCTTTCATATATAGTTCTACAATGTTTCTAGAACTGACTTTTTTTGTGTGTATGATGTGCAGTAGGTAAAAGATTCATTTTTCAACTCAAAAGTATTTATAATTACCCATGCCTTCCTTTATGAAGCTTAGTCTCCTTTGTCAATTACTTACAGAATCAAAGTTTGTTATTTACTTTCAGAATCAAAGTTTGTAATGGAGACACGATATCCTAAAATAAAAGTTTCTCTATAATAACTAATGTCAAAAAGTAAGTACTCATGAAAAAATGTGTTCATGTTTGGCATGTATGAGAAAAACTGAATCAGAGGAGTCATTTGATATCTAGTTTATTTTTTTAATGGCCTTGAATTCTGGACACCCTTATTCACAAAGATCTATATAGAAGACATGTTACAGTTTCCATATTTGTTTTGCCAAGTGAGGTAGAACTTGTGTCCAGAAATGACAGAATTCATAATAGCCTTACCCATTTAAATCTTATTTAGTGTGAATATTCCTTTTGAAAATGAGTCTGTTTTGTCTCTTACATTTTTGAGTTCATCACCACAGAGCTCATTGACTTGGAATATTTATCTTCCTTAGGGGAAAGAGGAATTAGAGTGTTAGGGAAGAGATATAAATAGTAGTCTTGCAATTAATAGTGTTGCGTTCAGAATGATTTTTCTCACTTTATTTTATCAAGGGCCAGCCCAGAAAAGCTAGACCACACAGTTTCATTCAAGGAATAACAAAACAAAAAGGAAGCCAGGTGGTCTTGCTCATAGCCAGGAAAAATTTCAGGAACAACGTGGGGGAGAGGTAATGGGCTGATGTTTAAATAAGTTCACAACTCAATTTCTTTTCTTTTGACGTTAGCTTACCAGGGAGACTTGTAGAGAAAAGTGAGTGTAACTAAGGCAGGAAGTAACTCTGTGTCTTCTGTCCCTACTGGGTCTCTGGCAGGAGATTACCTCGTGGTTTCATACAATCTTTGGCAGCAGCCTTAGCAGTGCAAAATTTTTTTTTCTCCCTAATCATGATGTAAAATATTCTCAGGTACAGCCAAGTAATTTTCTGAGAAGTGTGACAGGGGAGATTGTTACATGGACAATGAACTGAATGTGTATTTAGTGCTATAAAAAAGACCACCAGAGCTGAGGAAGGAAGGCCCGTCAGGAAAACATCATCAGAGTATAGGTCTAGAGTCCTGGGCAAGTGGAACACAGGTTGAGTCAGCATTTCCTGACAAGGCATAAAGTCCAGCTCATGAGTTAACCCAGATCAATCACCCAGCAGAAACCAGGGCAATAAGCGACATCGTCTCAGAGATCATAAGAGGCAGAAGAGAATCCTAACTTTTCTTTGCCTTGTTTATGTCATCTAAAAAGGATCTGAGGGGAGTAAAAATGGGAAATTGGTTTCCTAAAGGATTGAGCATTTTTTATCCAGTAGACTGAAGAGCATAAAAGTTCATTTAAATTTTCAAAGTGAGATAAACTTTAAATCAGCTTAGATTTGGTTCTTTTGTTTTTTATTCCTCTCTCTCTCACTCTCTCTCTCTGTCTCTCCACACACACACACACACACACACACACACACACACACGCACACGCACACAAACACATACACCTCTTTTTTCCTTTCTCTTTTTTCCTTCTGCTAACCAGAATATAAGTTTTAGAGAAAGTCAGGTTGGATGTAGTTAAAACAAAGAAATTATAATTTCTCTATCCATCTGATTTGAAGGGAAATGTGTGACTCCTTCAAAGATGTCCAACACCACATCATTTCCTTTATCCCAAAATAAAAGAGATTATTTTAGCAAGCACACACACACACACACACAAATGGATGAATTGATGATTGACATTTGGTGCCTCGTCCTAAGAACAATGGGGAAATACTGAAATTCTTTAAGTATGAATGTGGTGAGGGGCACTGAGCTAGAATTGTTGTGGGATGTTAAAAATATCACATTTCTATCCCCTGCAATCCTAATTGCATGTAGCGAGACCACAGATCACCAATATAATTTTATATTTCTGTTATTATAATTTTTAATATGCCTAGCCAAAGAAAACTCAAATGCATGGTGCGGTATTGTCAACTCTAGGATTCTGGGTTTTTGACGCATTCATTTGGCTCCCTCCATAGAAAGAATTTAGTGATCCCTCTAATAGATCAAGTTTTCTCATTACCAAATACATTCTACATGGGCTATTTGCTTATAAGACAAATGCAGTGAGTTTTGAACTTGTTCTCACTTTCTGCGAAGTCCGTCCCTCAGAGAATTTGAATGACCAAAAGAATCCACAAACTCATGTTTAAGGGCATTTGACAAGGTGGTTATCTGTAAGTTTAATGTAAAAAAATTAGTTGCATTTTATGCAACAGTAAACAATTAGAAGAATAGAGTAATTTATCAGGAAAAATAAATAGCTAATAATGAATCATAGTACAAGGCTTTTTAAAGGTAAAATTCTAAATCCTGATTACTATATAAATAAACTCTCACTTTCTTTAGCTCTTCCATAAAATATATATGCCATATTCACAGATAAAAACACAAAATGTCACAAATATATTAGTCACCCCCAAACTAATCTACATAACTCAATGAAATTCCAATTAAAATCTCAACAGACTTTAATGGAATATTATTAATTCTGCATTTAAATGAAAGGTCAAAGACTAAAAAATCCACCATGATAATTGAATAGCAGGACTTATGAAGAAACTGAAATTTAGACAGTGTGATAGACAAATTCATCAATGTAATATAAGAGAAAGTCCAAATACAGAACCATGTATTTATAGTATATATAACAAAGGTAGAGCAATAATAGATTGTTGAGAAAATGAGGGACTATTGACAAGGCAGAGCTCTAAAAAATGGTTATGCCTGGTCATGGCATTGTACACCAGAGGCTGGACATTAATGAATGCCAACTATAATTTTATGTGTATAATGTGATGGCTCGGTGCGAGGTCGGGGTGGTGGTTGATGGGGGGCGGGGGGTTCACGGTGTGAGGGATGTAAAAATAAAATAAAATAAAATAAAATAAAAATAAATAAATAAATAAAAAATAAAAATAAAAAATGGTTATGCATAGGGTAATAAATAAATAAAAAGGCATACTATGTATATCAATTCAACTGTAGGTCAATTAAGAATGCTAATGTCAAAAATAAAACTTAAAATTTCAGTAGGAAGTTTAGGTTCTTATATTTTGGGCTTTAGTGTAGAACAGGCAAGTGAATTAATAAAATTCCATTTAGCATTGTTCAAAAAACTAGTACATATTACTATATTAAAACTAAGAATGTTTTTTTTACATCAATAGAAACAAACAAAAAAAGCAAAAAGAGCAATTACGGGGGTCAGGGGGCATGTTTACAATCTCCATAACCAAAAAAGTATAGCATCAAGCATATTTAAAAAATAACCACAAATCAGTAAGAAAAGCAAAACTACTCAACTGAAAAAAATGGCAAAATATAGGATTAGGCATTTTGTTGAAGAAGAAACATAAGGAACAGAATTATTAAAAATCAGAGAAATTTAAATCAATATCATAATGAGATGCTCTTTTACATTGTTCAATTGAAAAAAACTGTATGACAATATCAAATGTTAGAGGGTTTATGGCCACACAGAATCTCATATATTTATATTGAGTATGCAAATATTTTCAAAATAATTTAGCATTATCTCCTAAGACTGAACATTGTATACTTTATAAGGAAATAATTCTACTCCTAAGTTAATATAGAGAAGAAACCCTTGGCCATGTACAATAGAAGACACGTGCAACTATGTTCATAGCAGTATTGCTCACAATAGAATAAGAAATTGGAAACACTCCAAATATTCATGATGAGATCACAAATAAGGTGTGGTGTATTCACACAATGGAGTATCATAAGGCGGTCAAAATAAATAAATTATGGTAACATGCCCAATGTGGATAAATCTCAGCAAAATAACATTTAATGAAAAAACACAACTCTAGGACTAAATGAAGCATGATACTTTTAATAAAGTGAACATAACTAAAATTGAAAATATACTTCTTGGGAAGTATTTACATGAACAAAACAATATAAAGAAGGAAACATGTGAATGAACACAGAATTTAGAAATATATCATAAGATTACATCAAATAAGGGAAAGCAGGGTAATGGGATGGACAATAACATATGTTTAGATGTAGATTAAATGGTGTGGTGGATTCACTTGTACTTACTACATACATGAAAACACTTAACTACATACAATAAATAAAAACACATCATACTGGGCCAGCAATGAGAGTGAACCAACTTATATTATCAATCCAATTCTATTCTTACAATAGGAAAGAATTCTAAAGAATTTTAATTAACGATCATAGATGGGAAAAAATTGAAATTAGCCAAACATGGCTTCACATAGAAAATGACTGGGTTAACTGATAAGGAAGGCAAAAATCCAGCTTCATCAATCTTTTCCATTTTAGTCCAAAGGTTAATGTTAACATGGTGGGACTGGGAAAAGCATCCTGATTGTACTGTACTTAGGTATCTAAAATTTATGTACACTCTGATTTTACTTGTATTTCTTAGTAGGACATTTAGACAGCATCTTAGGCACAACCAATTGTCTCTATTGGCTTACAAGAGGCTTCATCCAATGCAGCAGATTTCCGCTTCTTCAGTAAAGGTTTATTTTCATCAGTAGGTCTCTAACCAACATGACATATCCATCCATACGTCCTTAATATTCAGGTAAGTGTTTTGCTAATATGTGGAAACTGAACAGAGGGCATAATGGACTATAAGAAAAGGGATTGCAAAGCATTGTGCAAAATATTAGCAGCACACTTAACAGGCCATATTGTGATAACATGTTTACCTGTTTGTCTTCTTCATTAAAATAAACTGTTTGAAAGCAGAGACTGTGTCATTTCAAGAATTGAGTTAGCAATTTCTAGGGAGTACCTGGTACTCTGTAGAAGTTTATTCAAGGGAAAATGTATGATGTTTTATATCTTCCTAAATATCACAGATGGCTTTGACAATTAGGAAAACTGTCATTTTGATGGAGTAAAAAAATACAATACTTCCTGGAAGTGATCTTGAAAGGAGTGTTTCTGGTGAGAGAGTATATGTCTATATGCTATGCAAATACAGTGTTCTCACAAATATTTGAGAATGTAATATGCTATTATTCCTGAAGAGTAGCTTTGAGAATCATTTCTCTCTTCAGACTCTGTTTATTAGAGTTCTCCTTAATTAACTTGGTTATTATTCCCATTCCCTTTCAGAGTTGCATTCTCTATCACTCAAACACAGTAACTGTCACATTGCCCTGAATAGTTCCTCACTAGGACACTATGCTTTGGCAACACTTTCTCTCACAAGAAATGAGGCTTTAGGCAGAGATAATTTCATGGAATAGCACAGCCATGGATGGCCACATGCATATACACACTGAAGTGGAAAAAGAAAGGGGTGTGAATGAGTTGGTAGCAAGGCATTATGGAGCCTCAGATAAAATGACATGAAAGCTCTCTCTTGGTATTGTGCATTCTATGGGTTTGGACAAATGTACAATGACATGTATTGACCATGATAGTATCACATCCAGTAGTTCCGCTGTTTAAAATCCTCTATATTCTCTCATTCATTCCTTCCCCAAGGAAACACTGGCAATCATTGATATTTTTACTGTCTCCATAATTTTGCCTTTTCCAGAATGTCTTATAGTTGGAATTAAACAGCATGTAGCCTTTTAATAGTGGCTTCTTTCACTTAGTAATATGCATTCAAGTTTCTTCGATGTCTTTTCATGTCTTAATAGCTCAGATCTTCTTAGTTTTGAATATTGCATTGTCTTGATGTGCTAAGGTGTATCTGTCCAGTTAACTATTGAAGAACCTCTTGGTTGCTTCTGAGTTTTGGCAATTATAAATAAAGCTGCTAGAAACTTCCATGTGCAGGTTGGGCATGGAGGTAAGTTTTCAACTCCTTTGGTAATACCAGACTGTGATTATATGATAAGAAAATGTTTAATTTTGTAACAAACCATCAAACTGTCTTTTGGTGAGAATTACTTTTTTTTCAAAATAACTCAGATAAGAATATGCCAAACATCTCTATGATTCAGTAAGAACTAATACAAGCAATTAATATATATTTTTTAAAAAGCACATCTCACAATGTCTCACATATATTTCATTATACAATTATTTCATAAAGAAGACTAATCATAGAGATAAAAAAGAAAGGTAACACTGCAACACTTCCTCAGAGAATAAACCATTTCAGGAAGTGGTGGAATTTTTTTATTTTGCTCATGCAAAGGAGTCCAAAACTTAGAATTTACTTTTCTTGGTTAAAACCCATAGGTCAAAACTCAAAACAACATTTTCAATGGATACAAAGAAGTTACATCTATGTGAACAATGGGAAGTGGACAACTGAATTCCACAAATTATTGAGAACAAATACTATGCTGACAAAATGGGAAATTACAATTTGACTCTTAGCTTGGTTCATGGACTGAGATCTGTAACTTGTTGGAAGTATTTAGCACAAATTGTGAACTGATCCCTTTCATTTGTTTCACTATTGCTTTACATTATATATATATATATATATATATATATATATATATATATATATATATATCCTATCTACAGGGTGGACTGAGTAAGGAGTGATGAAAGCAGATAACCACTCCTCTTTGCATGCCAGACAAACCTATTTTCACCCTAAAAGATAACTCAAATATTATCTTCTCTGTGAAGATTTCTGGGATCTTTTTATCCTTCTTACAATCTCCTTCATCTGTGCTTCAAGACACATGTACAAACATCTATTTGCACTTGTCACATTGCTGTGGTTGTTTACCTGCTTGTTCCTCTGTGTTCCTTGAGAATATCTGTGCACAGAGAAATCTTTATGAACTGCTTGTGCAACGAATAGAGAGAAAAATGAATGATGCATTTTGTTGTGCTATGATCTGATTAATAAGTTTGTAAAGGTCTGAGATTTTCTACTACATTGTTGGATTTCTGGTTACAAAGATTCTTAACTTTAGGAATGAACAGCAACTGAAAGTAACTCCTTATTATTTACCCATTAAATTAATAGTTCCTTTATATCCTGCAAATTCTTCACTATCAATTTAAATGCAATGGATACATTGCAGAACATTCTTTATTTGCTCCAGTGCCATGTGAGATCCCATGGAGGTTTAACAGTCTTATCTTCTTCATGAAATACTTTCAAACTTTTCTCAGTCTCATTTCTTTTTCAACTAAATTTTAAATCCTAGAAAGCACTGACTATCTGTCTAAGAAAGTCCCATTTACCCACAAGCTGAACCCAATGATTTACTCAGAACTCAGTAACTGTCACTTGTTATTCATTTAAATAAATTGATTATACATTTAAAATTTAAAAAAAAAAACACATTTGCACAAGAACTCCTAACTCTGTTAATAATATGAATATATTTAGACGATCCCCAACTTACAATTGGGTTACATCCCGATAAACCGACATTAAGTTGAAAAAAGTTGTAAGTCAAAAATGTACTTAATACCACTCTTTAGACTATCAGTCATTTACCCTTTGGGCTGAATCATAGGGCTGATTCGGAACTGCAGTTGTCCAGGATCAGAAGAGAATATCGTATTATATATTGCTAGCCAAGGAAAGATCAAAATTCAAAATCTGGGGTATGGTTCCTACCAAATTGCTGTCGCATCATGGTAAAGTTATAAAAATTGTTAAGTCATAAAATCATTAAGTCAGGGGTTGTCTGTGTACTATACACAGACATATACCATTAAAATAAATGTTTCAAAATGCACTTTCTTAATTTTACTTTGTTACTTTAAGAAACATAGAAATGTTTTCCTCTAATGCAGGTGGATATGAGAAAATGTTTGCATAGAGAGTTGTTTGTTTCTGGTGGGAGTTGTGTCCTATTTGCTCCTTAACTAAATCTGGGAAGAAACAGCTTAAGTATTAAATCTTCACTGAAAAAAGCGAGGTCAGAATCTACCTAGACGTCCTCTGGATAAACTCCACTAAGTCCTATGATTCTATTTAGACTTAGCAGCCATTGGGAATTTACTCTGCAGCACGAAAAACAGTATACTCTTCAAGATGCTTGCTGTAAATCACATTTTCAGTTAAAAACAAATGACCTCCTGTAAGGTCCAAACATATAGGTAACCCTTAAATTTCAAAACCAAATTGTGGAGGATGCAGTGTGGAATTGCTTTGATTTTTTACACAAGATATTACTTGTTCCAACTTATTTATTTTAAATGGCACAAATTAAGGTGAGGGAGTGGTATGATCCGATGAAAACTGATGCGTATAGAGTGCTACTTTCCAAAAACAGAATATAAAGGTTATAATAATATGAAGGCTTAAAAAAAAAAAAGTTGACAGAGTCAGGCATAGGTAAAGTCATGGAAAAATAAAAGACTTTTATTTTATCACTGAGCATAGAAGCAGAAGATCAGAACTGGAAGGATTTTTATGAAGAACGCAACACCACCATTAATATATAGATAAGAACATGGAACACAGTGAAGATTAGGAATTTCCCCAGGGACATATGGGTAGAAATGAAAGAGCAAGAGTTGAAAGCCCTGAAATCAGTATCAGATGCAAATGTAGTTACAATACCGCCTTAGGTATTGACACAGTGTAGGCCTCCAAGAAACTGTCATTCTCTTGTTTCTTTTCCCTTCATCTTTTTACTGCTGTGACAAGCATCATAACACAGTGATAAAGAATGTGACTCACAAGGCAGGCTTCCTGGATATATAATCATTATTCTGTCACCAGGAGCTGGTAACCTCGGGCAAATTGCACAACCTCTCTGTGCCTCAGATTCCTCATGTGTAAATAAGGATTGAAGCATAATTTTTATCATAGTGTTACGGGGAAAGTTAAGTAAGTTAATGAACCCAAAATGTTTAGAAGAATACCTGGCACATAGGACATGCTAATGAAAGATACCTATTAATATTATAATAACTATTATGATATACCATCTGTTGGCATTTGCCTATTTGTAAAGTGTCCAGTGCCCGTTTTTGCTGCCTTGTTTCTCACACTGAGATAAATATTAAGGATATTTATCAGTTTCCTGTCATCAAAACATACAAGAGATATAATCTAAGCTGTCAAACTGCAATAGAAAACTGAAGATCGACTGATAAATTAATATACTACTTAGAGTTGCTAGTGATTTAATATATTTCATCTGCCAGATACAAGTTTCATTTGAAGAGTGGTTCTTTTAATTATTTAAATAGAGAAATGTACAGAGAAATGTAGGATACTGTGTAGGATTAATCAATCTATATTTAGGTATGTGTTAGGGTCTTGTCCAGGTGGTGGTTGATTTTTCCATCTGCAATTAAAACTAAGCATTACAAGTAGACAATTAACAATTTGAATTGAAGATTTGATATGGGACTTTTATCCTAATATGGCAACATTTGACCAATCTCAAATTTATAGAGATTAAATTCTATCTGATTAAAGTAACAGGTTTATAAAATAAAAATGATTTTTAATTGGGAGCACAAAATTGACCCAAAAAGTGTTTGTGTATATTTTGTATATTTTCATGTGTGAGAGTGTGTGTATGTGTGTGTGTGTGTGTGTGTGTGTGTAGTCAAACACATATATGTTTTCATTCATAGGTAAACACAGAAGAGATATTTTCCTTCATCTAACATGCAAAAGTAAAAATATCAGAGCTAATTCATTCTTGAGAGTTCACTTTAAAACATATCTATTTTTATACCTATAATTATAAAAGTTCATAATATTTTTATTTTAATGGATTTTTCATTAAAATTACTTTTTTCAGAAATATTCTTATTTTCTCTGAAGGTAGTAAGGAAACAACCATGTTATAACAATGAAAATCTAGGCTGCATTTCTAATAATTTCACAGAGTCATTTGACTTTTCTTATATACTGTTAAAAACATTTTCTTTATCTCCAAATTGAATAGCAAACTAAATGGAAGTCGTTAGTTTTTACCCTTTATGTACTTACCATCTATGACCAATGCTAATTCTTCCTGCAAACTACTGACAACAGGGGTAAGACTCTTTCTGAAATACTATTAAGCTTTAAAAATCACACCAGGTAATTTAAATGATAAATCTCAAGTCACATTAAAGTGACAGAACTAAGAGCTTCTATTTAAACATTTATGTATGCATTAACAAGTCTAAAATAGACTGCATTCTTTGGGATAAGAAGTAGGGAGAGAGATGATTCGCTAAGAAATTTAGAAAGACCAAATAGTGGCAGTGTCTATTTAATCACAATAGAGAAGAAAGGGAAATTGAGAGAATGGAGATTGACTATTTTCATCTTCATTGGCAAAATAATTGCTCTCTTAAATTAGGAGCTGTAAATTTGTAATTATAAAGCTCCCATATTTTCCAGTACACTTTTCACCAAGTTTGGAACGTACGTATATCTGACATTCCGTGATCTGATACATTAGTCTGGCAAAGATTGGTATCCCAGCCCATATGAGATATTATATTTCCCATTGTATACTCCAAGATGGCATTTACTTTTCTTCATAATTATTGAGGGCTTGGTTAATGTGACTGGATATCTGGGAAAATGCTCTGTTCTCAGTCTGCAGACATACACGTGTTTTCAGCCAGAACCAAAATTTTGGTACATTCACCATGGTGATATTATAGTGTGGGTCTCGTGGGACAGTCAGCTGTTCATCCTCAGGAGACCCAACGTATCCCCATTAATCGACAGCTTGGTTGTCAATTATTGGTTTTTAAAATGCTACATCATATCACAATTACAAATACCACACACCAAAGTATGAAAGGCTAGCTGCAAAATCTGAATAATAACAGTAATAATAAATAATCAACAGTCGAACATTTACTAAGGGCTTTATAGAGATTATCTCATTTCATCCTCATGACAGTTTTATGAGAAGAGTGTTATTCATGCTATTATCCTCATTTTTCTGATGAGGACATTGAAACCAAAGAGACATAAACTAATTTGCCAAAGTCAAACAGCTAAACAGAAAAGGTCAGATGTGGAAACCAGGCAGTCTGACAGAGGGCTATGCTCTGAGCCACCATGCTGTATGGATTTGTTTGTTTGCTAAGAAGGATGACCCATTTAAGATAAAGAGCTACTCATCCAATTCAGTACCTGGCATACGTCCTTGAATCTGGAAGCTTGATAAAGATGAGTTGGATTGAGTCAAAAAGCATTCAAGATCATTAGGTCTATGAATTCTGAATTGAGAAAGCTGACTCAACAAGCACTTTAATTAAAAAAATAAGTTCCACTAAGATTGTGATACCCTTCAAAATAACCAAAAAGTTAAGATACGGAATACTGATGTCTCGTAAGCACTTTCTAAGCGGCACAATATTTCCTCTATTCCTTTTATAGAGAGTAATAACTACATTTGCATTAAAATAGCTTGTAAAAAGGATTGTGAATGGCTTTCATTACTTCTAAATCTCATTAATGTATCTATATACTTTTTAAATTTTGTCTCTCCATAATTGAATAGACCATTTTAGATAATCTGGGTATAAACTGTCTACCCCATTATCAAAAGCAAAGAATATAAACATGTATTTATTAACAGATGATATGGCATGATTTTGTTACACAAGAAATGGCTGAGACTGATAGTCCCGCCGGGTAATTATAATTATATCTGTGTTCATAAAGAACACAGATAAACTATTCCAAAATTTAATTATGTCTAATAGATGCTTCTTGGTATTATATATTGATTTTAATATGAATTTTGATGGTGGTATTACCATGACATGCACCCTGCGTACAATTTACCTGCTGGGTACAACAAGGATTAGAAGTTTCGACAGGCATTCTACGGGGGCTTAACTGAAGCAGATCGATGGCTATAACAGCCTTATTATTTTTTGCTAGGTTGAAAATATTCCTGGCCATGCTACATGACATAGAGTTTTAAAACTTTTCTCATAAATTCATCTGTACATTTCAGCAGACTGCAAACAATCACTTAGGGGGTTACTGACACTATCTCACCCCTGCATAGAGTTGGCATGGTCTTCAATTCAGCACAAGCCTTTATTGGCTTCCAGCTTTCACAAGGAATCACTGATCTAAACTCCAGTCAGTAGACTATTGAGGGGATATGGATATTCGTTCAAGAGAAGAGTTGCTTTCTAGATACCAATCATCCCCTCTTACCCAAGATTCAATTAAGTGAAACGACATTTAAAGTGAATGCTGGTAGAAAAGGATAAACAGGGTCAAATATATAGTGATGGAAGGAGAACTGACTCTGGGTGCTGAGCACACAATGCACTATATGGATGATATATTATAAAAATGCACACTTGAAACTTATATAATTTTACTACCAATGTCACCCCAGTAAATTTAATAAAAAACTAAAAAAATAAAGTGAATGCCTTAATACATTTCACCTTTTACTTATTGAGATAAGCACAAGGGCAAGGCTGGCATATTCTCAGCCACCTGAAGTATTACTTATACTAATTTCAGTTTGATGTTATGTCACTAGCTCACGCTGAAGGTCGGGATAAGAAATGATCCCATTAAATTAGTACTTAAATATACTGCATGGATTTCATTGGGAGGAATCCAATCTTTTTATTGTCAGGGTCCCCTTCTTGTGGCCCTCATCTCCAAACCTATATATTAAAAACAAACAAACAACAACAAAAAAAAAAAACCTGAAGCCTGGGAGTGTCCTAGGATGGGGAGCCAGAGGGCTGTGAAACATCTGTGTTCTGACCTTTGGCCTGGGCAGTGCCAACAGGGAGAGTGCATGGAGAAGGCAGGTTGCTAACTCCGCCTGCAAAGGATATGGCATTGGCTAGGATGTGTGGGAAGGAAGTGCCTACTGCCAGCTCTCCTCTGGGACTCCATGGTGGGTGTGTTGGGGGGACCAGCTTGAGGCCTGGGACAGTGCAAACCCCCCTCTTGCTGGTGATTGTCACTCTTCTCCCGCTGCTCATGGCACGGCCCCAACCTCCATATCTTGCATTTCCTTCCTTTGCTTTCATTTCAACAAATTTTGTTTACATAGACCACTAGGATCAATACCCTCCAATCTTAGAACAACAAATAAGAATTTTTGAGCAATCACATTGTTTATATCTTAGAGACAGTCTGGATGACAACCCTGGATAGGTTTCTTCCTTTTTGACCACCTGTAAGAATGTGAGAGTCTCATTTTTGGCCCACACACCAAAGCATATAGGTCCTCATGGCATGAGTTTTAAGCACTTCTGTGGACTTCATTTTAAGCAGCCATTAATTATTTGTTTTTAATTATTAACTTTAATTGTTGCAATCTTTCATATTATGTACTCCATTGAAGTGACTTTTTTTTCCTGAATATGTACATAGTATATAAATAAAGTACCATAATGATTCTTATTTACAATCTGCCAAACGATTTGACCACAAAATTCTCATTAGTGACATTAGCTCCCTAACGTCATCCTCTGAAATAGCTATGCATTCTTCCCTGGGGCATCTAGACAGATTTTCCGCAACGCTTTCTGAAATTACTGCCAACAGGTGAAAATATTCATGATCACAGGCCACCGATCAACTGAGCTTCACTCTCATTTGGTAGACGTTAATTCTGAGAGAAAAGGCTAGAGAAGAAAGAAGAGTCTGTCATCTGCAGGTACAAATATGTGTTTCTGAGATGTCTTGGTAAACTAAAAACAGTATGTGCTAGCTGAAAACTAGACATACTGTAGACAAATTTGAAATAGAAGCAAAGTGCTCCATGGCATGGCTGCCAGTGCTCATCAGGACTCACACAGGCCTGAAAATCACGATGGAGTATTCAGATCACACACTTTCTCATGATATCGTTATCAGTATTGCCATTTTCAAAATCAATAACCATTAATAAAAATAAAATACTCAAAATTATCTGCCATTTTAAAATTTATGATCATGGGGGTGAGGAGTGAGTCACAAGAAGAGATACCTACAGGGGCCAGCAAGGTGATAGAATAAGTGAACTTGGCAGAGTGTATCTTTGCTTAAATGGAAAGGGTACAGGTATAATTTATCTTAGGATGACTGATGCCCTCTGGAAATAGGAGCCCTAACATATCTGATTATCCTGCCAGAAATATGCCAATTTTTAAAGGATGTCAAATAATTTTAAAAGTGTTTTAAAAATTCAAGTGCTATGCAGGTCAAAGAAAACAGCCTGCCAGTTTATGATTTTTAGTTTAAAATGTAGAGCTTGTGTGTTTTTTTAAAATAAAACCTATTATAGAACATTTTTAAAAATAGCTCTTGTAAGAACAAAAACTCATAGACATAGACAATAGTTTAGGGGTTACCAGAGGGGAAAAGGGAGCTGGGCTCTAAAAGAGGGTAAACAGGGTCTAATATATGGTGATGGAAAGAGAACTGACTCTTGGTGGTGAACACACAATGGGATTTATAGATGATGTATTACAGAATTGTACACCTGAAATCTATGTAACTTTACTAACAATTGTCACCCCAATAAACTTTAATTAAAAAAATAGCACTTGTCCTTAAGTTGCACAGTAATCATGAAGATCTTAAAATATTTGTATTTGTGCAGCCTTGCATACATTCAATAATGCATTAGGTAACATAAATGCAATTTTGGAGGAAAGACTGAAAATCAACTACTACAGAGAATACTGGAAAACTATCTGATAATTATGTTGATGTAAGAGTAAATGTTACAGAAGGAGAACTGACTCTGGGTGGAGAACACACAATGTAATATATAGATGATGCATTACAGAATTGTATACCTGAAACTGGTGTAACTTTCCTAACCATTGTCACCTCAATGTATTTTAATTTTTTAAAAAAGTAAATGTTAGAAGATTTTTAGCCTAATTTGGCACATTCTAAAGAGTAACTAAGAAATCTCAGATAATGATTAAAGTAAATATTGATCTTGATTAAACTTTGAATATTTCACTCAATAAAAGTAGAAAAATGATTTGTTGTGGGCAAGGTGTGCTGTTTGTAATGCCGTTTGAGGGCATACATTATTAAATTCGACCTGAGTAGGAAGTTTATCCCCAGCTCACTACATGATTTCTAGATCCAAATTTCTAGATTCCACTTACCACACTGGCTCTGTCAAAAATCAAATCACATGTCGATTATATTCAGTTTGGTTCATGTCCTGATTCTGCTACATACCATGTGACATTAAACAAGACATTTTGTACTCACGTTATATTTTGATGTTATATACTGAGAAATGCAAGTGCTATGAGAATAGGCCTTCTTCATTATTATTGCTTAATTAATTCATTTATATTTAACTATACATTGTTGTTGTTGTTTTAAATTAAAATTTATTAGGGTGACAATGGTTAGGAAAATTGAATAGATTTCAAGTGTACAATTCTGTAATGCATCATCTGTATATTGTGTGCTCACCACCCAGAGTCAGTTCTCCTTCCATCATCATATATTTGACCTCATTTATCCTCATCTACCACACCCTCCCCCTTTACCCTCTGGTAAAACAGCAACTAAACTATTGTCTGTGTTTATGAGTTTTTTTGTTTCTTTGTTTGTCTTGTTCCTTTGTTGCTTTTAGTTGTATATCCTACATATCAGTGAAATCATATCATTTTCGACTTTTTCAGACTTATTTCACTTAGCAAAATAATCCCAAGTTTCATCCATCTTGTCACAAATGGCACTATTTCATATTTCCTTATGGCAGAGTAGTATTCCATTGTGTATATATACCACATTTTCTTTATCCAATCATCTATCGAAGGACATTTTGGTTGTTTCCATGTTTTGGCTACCGTAAATAAAGCTGCAATGAACATCAGAGCACATATATCTTTATGGATAAATGTTTTCAGATTTTGGGGGTATAAACCCAGGAGAGGGATTGCTGAGTTTCTCGAAAATACATAAAAAATGCGTCTTTTGGAGCAAAAATTAATATCAGACCCTGTCTTATATTACATTGTGTTATATAAGACTGGGTCCTCTACGATAGTAAAATAACACCGGTCGTATATTAATTTTTGCTCAAAAAAACACATTAGACCAGATTGTCTTGCTAAGTCTTATTTTCAGAAAACACAGTACACACACACAGATACACACACACACATTGAACAGGTTGGAAAAATATTACGTTATGAAACTTGCAATAATCACATATCATGTCTCCTCTTCTCATTCAAAGGTTGGTTACATATGTGGCTCTAAACTTTCTAATAACCAAGGAAAATGGTGAAATATTAACTATAGGACTGTCTCTGAAGTAAGAAGAAATCAGTGTCTTTGATTTTATTTTTGATTGTCATGAAAGACAACTTTGCTACAACTCCTCAAAGAATTAACACTGTGTAATACATTTTCTTTACAATAAATTTAGGGATGAAATGTATAGTTTCCTGTAACATCCATCAATATAGTCTAAAGGGATCATATCAGAATATAAACCATTGAGTAATCAGTTATACAGTATATACAATATACTAATACACTGTAATAAAATCCAGTTACACATTCCTAATTACATGGCTTCACTTTGAGTAAAGGTAATAAAGTATCTAGAGCTAGGTTTTTAAACTTCATTATAAATATTTTGAGCCTGATATTTATTTGCTTGGGGAGCTGTCCTGTGCATTAGAGGTTATCAACATCTCTGACCTGTACCCACTAGATGCAGTAATCCCTTTCTGCCAATTGTGGCAACCTAAAATGTGCCCAAACATTTCCAAGTGCCTCCTGTGGAGGAAGGCAAAATCACCCCTGATTAAGAAGCACCACCCTAGAGAAATGGAATGGTTCCACAAAATCTTCCATAAATAGTATTTCTTTCAGCTGAGGCTTTGAAAGCTATCAAGCAGCTGTCAATTCAACCTTGATCAGCCTCAGAGGTAACTAGAGTACAGATGTTTGTCAGAGAGAATGGTACAGATAAGTGCAGAAATTTAGACTAGAAAAATTAGCTGCACTGATGCTGGCTGAGGGAGAAACGCTTAGCTACTTACCACAAGTTTGCTTTCTCTTCTTCTTGGGCATACAATAAAAAGGCATTTACAGCCTACTCTGTAGGTAAATTTGGTTGTGTGACAGAGTTCTAGCCAATGGAATGTGAGCAGGAGTGATGAGTCCCATTTCCGGGTAAGACTTATAAGGAGTTGGTCAGAACCTTCCTTCCTCTTTTCACCATTCTTCTTACCAGAAGCAGAAAATGATCACCTGGGAGATAATGAATCCACAAGATGGAAGGAGCCTTAGTTATTGAAAAACAAGTGTAGAAACACTAGTAGTCAACTAGGAACACTTGTGCTAGGCTATTAGCAAATGAGAAAGAAACTTGTGTTGTGTTGGAGCCCATAACCAATCAATTTGGGTTTACATATCACAATGGTTTAGCTTATGCTAAATAACACAGTAGGATCAATAACCTTTTCCAAACTTATGAAGCCAAATATAGAGCTTTTCATGTCATTTCATTTGTAGAAAATCATTAGTTTATCACATGGATATTTGTATGTAGTATCATATGAAAATAAGTTTCATAATTAAGGTTTTTATCCTCCAGAGCATTATTTTGAATTGCAGATGACAGAAGATATAGGACATGGACACAACAGAATAAAATAGTAAAGAAAAACAACAACAACAAAAAATTGCAGATTATCTGTCATAAAAATTCTAAAAAGAAAAGTTACAATACTAAATTCCATTGTTATTACTACTTCAAGTCAAAGAATATTCAAGTTAAAGCAATCCTCTTTTTGATTTTTTATTAGTTTCAGGTGTACAAAACAACATAGTGATTAGACACTTATATACCTCACAAAGTGATAACCCCAATAAGTCTATGACCCATCTGACACTGTACATATTTATTACAAAATAATTGACTATATTCCCTATGCTGTACTACATATCCCTGTAACTATTTTTTTACATTATATTTGACATCCAATATTAAATTATATTAGTTTCGGGTATACAGCATAATGGTTAGACATTAGTACCCACCTAATACTATACAGAGCTTTTACAATATTATTGACTATATTTCCCAGACTCGACTTGACATCCCGTGACTCTTTTGTAACTTGAAACATGTCAGACTGAGAAACAAATATCATATGATCTCACTTACATGTGAAATATAAAGAACAAAATAAATGAACGAACAAAACAGAAACAGACTCATAGATAGAGAATAAACTGATGGTTACTAGGTGGGAGGGGGTTGGGAGGCTGGGTGAGAAAGGTGAAGGGATTAAGAAGTAAATCAATTGTCTTTTAATTCTTAGGACCCATCTCCTCTATGAAGCCTCTGTAAGTTGATCCCTCTGCCCATATCAGTTGCTTACTGGTGTTTCTCATTGAACACCTATCAATTGCTACATTGTATTTTTTAAGCTATTTTCTACCTCCTGAGATCATGAAAAAGACTATGAACCACTTGAGATTAGAGTTGGGGTCACAGGTATTTTGTTTTGTCTCATAGCATCTAGCATATGGTGTCCAATTTAGAGACTGGGGATAACAAAGAATGAAATCAGAGAAGCTAGCCCAAGTGTGTGGGAAGGAGACCAGGAGGGTATAACCATAAATGAAAAAATTGCTGAAATGAATAACTCCACAGGCTCTTCCTAACAACAACTAAGGAAAGCTGAGGCCAGTATTTCCCAATCTCTTAAAAGGTAAGTCTAATGGTGCCTTCTGAAATTGACCATGAAATGGGCAATGGGTACTACAAGAAAGCACAAGAAAGCTTCAGGTATGGTGTCTCCTTTGTGGACTGCAGGTACTAAGTGGATATGTGCACTGGCATCCAAACTCACCCAAACTAAGAGTTTGGATAACTTTCTTGAATATCACAGTGCAGTCTCACTTCTCATCTCCCACCCTCCTCTAACCCCCTCAAAAGAAAGTTCACAACTTTTGATATAAATTACTAGAAATCAACCAGTGTATTTGGATGGTGGTAAAACCATATCCCTCTCCTACAGATCTTATAGAACTTTATTGGCCAAGTAACAGAGAAAATGCCTTTGAGTTGGGGATAAGAACACAATATGTTTAATCCATAAAATATTGTGGATAATTGTACTAGGGAAAAAAAGCAACTATAATTTTCTAAACTTCATGTGTTATATAAAAATTGGAATGCCTTGAGAATAGACTAACATAGCCAAAATTCCTCGTAAAGCTATTAATGGATCACCAATGATAATGCAAACAACAATTTATCCCTAAAATAAATGAACTGAAATGTTCTAGTGAATATTAGAAATCAACTCTAAATCTGCTTGTTCTGAGTGGTAAATGGCACATTTCCCGATGAAAATAAAAAAAGTTCAATGGGAGTTCTAGGTCTTAGCTGAACTGCTTGCATTTTTGCATTGGGAGACAATTCTCTGTGTGTCTATCACATATTTGCACATCTTGGAATCAGAGGCCCTGGCAGCTTTCCTCTGTACTATAATTTCAGGAATGTTGATGTAGGGAACAACCTTAGAAGACAGACATAGTGTCCCCATCTAGATCAGGGGGCCTGTTGGCTTGCTGTTAGGTGTAATAAAGATGGTATCTTTCTACAAATAATAGGGAAAAGCTGGGCAGGTTTGTGCGTGGCCCATTGTAGAGGATTCAAATTCCTCGTTTTAAATTAACAAAGGAGAACTGAGACGTTAGGGTAAAACATACTAATGGTAAAAAAATGTATGCAAATTCCTCTGGACTTTTGTCTTGTATAGATCTCTGTTAGGCTGAGAATGTAAGTGAGGAGTTCATATGTCTGGTGGCGTGTGACACCAGTTTTCTACAGCTTACAAAATGCAATTATTACATTTTCAGGAATTTTGCAAGACGGTTGTTAAAGCATTGATAGTTTGAAATCAGTACAGTGAAACTATTTATGCTACACAAATCAGCATACGCCACCAAATAAAAATTAGGACTTTTTCTGTTCTTCCGGAAGAACTGATTTTCCAGCATATAATTTAGGCCATAACTAATGGCAACAAGTCCCACCCCTTGGTGCCTTTCCAAACTTACAAAGGGTTTTATTTAATATCCCAGGGTTAATGGATATGAATATTATATATCAAATGCGCTTTTATTTTATGAATTATTAAAGGCTATTCTTACAAAAGAGTTTATTATATTACAGTTACCAAAAACAAAAGTCCAAATAAAAAATAAAATCGAATCATTTAATCCTTGTTTAAATTCCATTTCTGTTTCTAGTAAGCAGGAGTTTACTCATAGTTAAGGTAGTATATAATATGACCCCCAAAATTTTTATAGTACAAATTTCTACACCTTAATTACCACTGTCAAAGTTTGGGAGAAGTTGAGAAAAGGAATAAGATATTAAAAAAATGAAGTGACAAAAACTATAACTACACATTTTTCAAATGTCCTGAAATATAACTCATGGACAGGTGTCTTCTTTGCCTCAAGACCCTTGACAATCTTCAAGTACATGTGCCAATAATAACATAACTGTATATTGTCAAGGTTGTATGCATTTTCTACAGTCTTATTACTGTAGAACCTTGACCTTATAATAGGTCAAGGTCAACTTCCCTGAAGATCCCACACAGAAATATCCTCTTGTACAATCTGACATACTGGGTCCTGATCAAGGAACATTTACTAAAACTTCTTGACCCTTACTGAATTAGGCTTTATCAAATTTTCTTGAAAATCATTCTGGTAATAGTGAAGAGGAAATTACACACACACATCCAACTGCAAAGTATTTTCCAAACAAAGAAATAAGGAAATAGAACATCACCTTTTCTGAACATCAGAATAAAAAATAACTGCCACAAATCAAAGTGTATGCATGCCTAATCCTTAATTCCCATCACCACCAGTTGAAATGGGAAGAGAAAAGCAACTAATACACCTAAAGATCCAGCTGTATGTTTTGGAAAGACAGGCATTAGGAGTATTCTGGCCTGTACTACTATTAATGATGGCTATCCTTGCAGACTAAAGTGTCTTTGACATTTAATTATTTGTTGACAAATGGATGAAAAATAAACAGTAAATGGTTCAAAAACTTTTTGGTGGCATGGGCCAAATACTTGTGGTATATGAGATTCAGTAAGTACTCACTTAAGATTGTGAATAGGTTCTTGGAAACTGCAGCTTTAAGTTGAACAAGATATAACAAAACCGATTTTACCACAGTCTAATTGACATAAACAAGTTAAGTTCCTATGGCATATTTCTGGTCACAAAAACATCATCAAACTTTTAAATAAAGACCCAAAACACTTGTAATATTAAACATTGGGGGAAAAATGTGAGCTATATATACATTTAAGAAAGATGAAGAAAAACAAGTAAGACCATGATTTTCCAACCTGCTTATTCCAGTTCATGGTTGAAGATGGCCAAGCCCATCCCAGAAGCTCAGGGTACCAGAGAGAATCGATCCATGCGATGGCCGGGCATCTTACACCCACAGCCACACCCACACTCACTCAGACTGGGACCCATTGGACACACCAATTCACCTCACACACATCTTTGGGATTTGGGAGGAAACCAAAGTACCTGCAGAAAACTCACTCCAATATGGGAGAATATGCAAACTCTACACAGTGGCCCTGGCTGGGAATTGATTTTGTTTTTCTCATTAACGTTATAATGAAACAACATTAAATGAAACAACATTATTTAAGAACCACTGTATATAAGGACTATGCTTCTCAAACTTTGATATACATGCACATCACCTGGGTGTTTTACCATTTTGGATTTTGATTTAGTAGGTCTGGGGTTGGACCTAAAATTCTGCATTTCCTACAGGCTCCCAGGGAATGGCAACGCTGGTATCTGAATTCAGAGTAGCAAGGTTTGTTTTACTAGTAATCCTTGATAACTAAAATCCATAACACCTGTCCTAGAAGTACCTCCAGACACTTCATCAGAGAGTATTGTCCTGACTCTCAGCAACCCTGCTTCTTCCACACGTTGCTCACCCCACTGGCCCAGAGTGAGCCAGAATGAATATGGTTACACTGATATCAGGTCTCCAAACTAAATCTGGTATTACTCCTAATCAGCCTCTTATTAGAAGCCTTCTTCTGCCTTGGATTACTAACAAAATGGGCTCCCTAAAACCTTATCAAGTGGACCAAGAATAAAGAAATCACTCATAGATTAGGGACCTTCTCTCATAAAAAAAAAAGAGAGAGAGAGAGAGAATTGGTAGTCTAAATTAAATGGATATAATAGAACTTCACAATCATCAAACAAAACAAACAAACGAAACTCAACAAAACAAACAATTCAAACAAAATCATGTAACTTCTATGAATTACTTCTATTTTTACTTTGCTCAATCTGACCAAGACCATTGCCACGTTGGGAAATTATATCCCAGTTGGATCTATGGCAACAACGGACTAAGCCCAGATGGATGTAGTTACATCTTCACTGTTTCTGCCAGGCTATCTGCCTAATATCTGACCATCTGAATTACATAAAAATATTGTTCAGATTGAGACTCAACCTTGGAGTTGGTTTATTTAAGCTTGGAGTGTGAGTTTCCTCAGCTGAGCATTTGATAGTGCCAGAACTGATATAAAATGTATGGGTTGAATAATTGCATTCATTATAAATGGAACAAAGGGAGACAAAATGTTCTGGACATTTGTCTTCCCCTGCACATTGCACTAACACATGATTCAGAATTTGTTGAGATTTGTGTGTTGCAAATTTGCGGGATTATTTGAGTCTTCAAGAACCAAAATGCAGACAGTTTTCCTCTGACTCAAAGTCAAAACTAATGCCAGGTGTCGACCATGCAGTTCTGAATATACACCTTCTAAAATAATTCAATTTTTGCATTATTGAATTTTCATTATTTATTTTAATACTATACGTGTGCGACATATCTTAAAAACATTGTCAATAAAGGAGAGAATTCCCTGGTCATTCTAAATTAATGAAAACCAACAAATTTACAAATATGAGCACAGTATGTTTTCTACCACAAAATAATATTTGTTCATTTACTTTAATATTATTTTCTGTTATAATAGCATCATTTTCAACTTCAGTTGTTTTATATCTATTTCCTTTTTCATTTATTGGTCTTTTCAAACAAACAGCTCTTGTATTTACTTTTCATTTTCACTGTGTTTCTGTTCATTAAATTTAGATTTTATTATTATTTTCTCCATTTGCTTTCTTTTGTTTATTTTTCTAAATTCTTCAGTTAAATGGTGACTTCTTTGTTTGAAATTATTTTTTGAATTTTTCATTATCATAAAGGTAATGCATTGCTATTGTAAAACTTTGAGAATATACGATAATATAGCAACACACCAAACACCTTTCCTTTTTACAACTAGTCTCTTTTGTTTAAATTCATGCACTTGAGGGTATCATGTTATACATATGTAATGGTTTTAAAATTAAAGCTTAGGATGAATGGTAGGATAGATAGATAGATAGATAGATAGATAGATGATAGATAGATAGATAGATAGATAGATAGAAGATAGATAGATATAGAAAGATATAGATTGATAGGTGATAGATCTAGCTAGCTAGCTACCCATCTATATCCTTCTTTTTTTGACTTGTATACAGCTTTCCATTCTTTGAGAGTATCTGTCCTGATTGAATTATACTTCTAATATAGATATATGTTTTCTGTGTCTCTGCTCTTATGTTGCTTTGAACATGTTGCACATACCACTGTGCTCCAGTGTCTTATATTTTTAATATGGATTACTACATGTACATTTTTGAAAAAAAGAGTATGTACATTTTAAAACTTGAAAGACAATGAACATACGGGTGAATATATCTCTACGGGTAAATGTTTTCAGATTTTTGGAGAAGATACCCAGGGGAGAGATTGCTGAGTCATATGGTAATTCTATTTTTAATTATTTGAGGAACCTCCATACTGTTTTCCATAGGGGCTGCACCAATTTACATTCCCATCAGCAGTGTATGAGGGTTCCTTTTTCCCCACAACCTCTCCAACACTTGGTATTACTTGTCTTGATGATAGCCATTCTGACAGGTATGAGGTGATATCTCATTGTGGTTTTGATTTGCATTTCCCTAATAGCTTGTGAAGTCGAGCATCTTTTCATACATCTGTTGGCCATTTCTATGTCTTCTTGGAAGAAGTGTCTGTTCAGGTCCTCTGCCCATTTTTTAATTGGATTGTTTGTTGTTGTTTTTCTTTGTTGAGTCCTATGAGTTCTTTATACATTTTGGATATTAGCCCCCCTTACTGGATTGTTTGCAAATATCATCTCCCATTCGGTGGATTGTCTCTTTGTGTTATTGATGCTTTCTTTTGCACTGCAGAAGCTTTTTAGATTGATATAATCCCGTTCCTTTACTTTTGTTTTTACTTTCCTTGCCTTTGATGTCAAATTCATAAAATCCTCTCTGAACCCACGGCCCATATTACCTATGTTTTCTTCTCTGCAATTTAGTGTTTCAGTTCTTATATTTAGGTCTTGGACCCATCATGAGTTAATTTTGGTGTACAGTGACTGATTTTGTTCTTTTGCAGATGGCTTTCCAATTTTCCCAGCACCATTTATTGAAGAGGATTTCTTTTCTCCTTGTATGTTTTTGGCTCCTTTGCCCATAAATATGTGGGTTTATTTCTGGGTTTTCAATTCCATTCCATTGGTCTGTGCCTCTGTTGTTCTGCCAATACCATGCTGTTTTGATTATTGTCCCTTTGGAGTATAATTTAAAGTTAGAGTGTGTGATATGTCCAGACATATTTTTTTTTTTCAGGATTGCCTTGCCCATATGGGATCTTTGGTATTTCCATATAAATCTGATGGTTTTTTTGTTTTATTTCTTTAAAAAATGCCATTGGGATTTTGATAGGGATCACATTAAATCTGTATATTGCTTTGGGTAATATGGCCATTTTAATATGCTGATTCTTCCAATCCATGAACATAGAATATCTTTCCATTTCTTTGTGTCTTCTTCAATTTCTTTTAATGTCTTGTAGTTTTTAGTGTACAGGTCCTGCACATCTTTTGTTAAGTTTATTCCTAGGTATTTTATTATTTTTGTTACAATTGCAGAAGAATTTTTTTTTCATTTATTTCCTGAAATTTCATTGTTAATATATAGAAATGCATGGGTTTTTATACATTGATTTTGTATCCTGCAACTTTACTGTATTTTGTTTTTGTTTTTAATAGTTTTTTGGTGGAATCTTTAGGATTTTCTATACAAAGAGTGTCGTCTGCAAAACAGTGACAATTTGACTTCTTCATCCATATTCATTGCAGCATTATTCACAGAGGCCAAGACATGGAAAAAAAACAAAGTGTCCTTCAATAGATTATTGGATAAAGAATATGTGCTACATATATACAATGGAATACTACTCAGTCATAAGAAATGATGAAATACTACCATTTGCGAGAACACTGATGGATGTGGAGATTATCATGCTAAGCTAAATAAGTCAGACAGAAAAAGTTGAGAACCATATGACTTCACTCATATGTGGGATATAAAACTGAAAGCAACAAATGAACAAGACAAGCAAACAAAAACTCATAGACATAGACAACAATTTATTGGTTATCAGAGGGTAAGGGTGGAGAGGGGGAGGTAGAAGAGGGTAAAGAGGATCCAATATATGGTGACAGAAGGAGATTTGATTTGGGGTGGTGTTCACAATGCAATATATAGATGATGTATTACAGAACCGCAATTACTTTTGCACCACCCTAATAATTCCTATTCAAATAAATTTTCTTATGTTTATATTTGTTATTGTTAACATTTCTATACTTTCTCTGCAAAAATTTCTTTAAACAAGTCTATCTTTTTTCCTTGAAAACATATTTCCAAAATCCATAACCCAATTACAAAATCATCATTAAAGTCAATGCTGAAAAACAAATAATACCTTATTCTAGTTACAATTATCTCCAAGTAATCATAAGAAAAAGGTATCTGTAATGATTCTTACTCAAAGAAAGTCATATTTTGCATGTCCTTTTAAAATTATTAAAGTAACTTCTTGCATTCAAGTGTATATTTAATTTCAGTGAAAGACAAAGTTTATTGCATACTTTGTATGTTGCAGATGCTTTTCAATATTACAATAGAGAAAACAATTCACATTTGATATATGGAAACATTGCTGCAAAATATATTCCAATCACATCATGCTAAAATCATTAGCTTGCTTTTGAGATCTATCTGTGAATTACTTACGAGATTTGCCATAGTCTCATAAAGTGAGTCTATAGCATTGGCATATACTTATATCTGTACTTTTGTGTTTCCTTCTGAGAAAACAAGCTGGTAAAATGATTTCATACTTCAAATTGTGTTTCACAGATATGACATTGTTCCATTTAAAGTTTGTCGATATTCTATCTTTGCTTTCTAGTTGACAGCTAGTTCCCTGGTCACCAATAAAAAAAAACAAAAAGGATGGCAAAAATGATTTTGACAATTTTCCCATCATTTCAAAGAAATTCTAAGAAAATAAACCAAATCTATGCTTATTATTTTATGTTTCACTACTAAACATAGTTTATATACAGTAATTACTACTTTTCTTTGAAGATGCATATTTAATTTTAGGGAGATGAGATCTTATATATTTAAATGATTTTTACATATGATTAAAATTGCCCTGTAAATAACACCAAGTTAAGTAAGCCTACTTGAGGAAAAAAAAAAAAAACTGAAGTAACATAAAACATGATAATTTGTCGTGTTTTTTTTTTTTCTCACAATAGTCATACAACTGTGGATGAATGAGAACACTGCATGTAAATATATAAAATATATATTCTGCCTTCCAGTAACTACTCTGTGAAGCCACTAATGAATCATCTCTTTCCCATAGAATTTTATTTTCCAGTCAGTCTGGTCTTTGTATTTGCTTCAATATGTCTTACTAGCTATGTGATTATGAAAATGAAAATGAAAAGAATCAAAGATTATTCTAAGGTTTTGGGCTAACTAGCAGAGTGATATGTTCTTGTTTAAAACATAGAAAATGAGAAATAAGCTACCTGAAAGAAAATGAGTTCCACTTTGGAATGAAGAATTTAATCCAACTGTGTTATATGCCTGCATAGATCTATGTAGATACGGAACTACAGTTCCACGTAAGAGGTTGGGGCTTCTCACTATAAAGAAAGAGCTGAGACTTAATATGTAATCTGTTCACCTAGGCAATGTATGTAGAAGAAGAGTAGCTGTAATTCAAAGACTCAGCTTGGTATTTTCACATAATAAGGAATGAGACCTGGAGCCAACAAAAAATAAATAAATACGTCTAGAGAAAAAGCTGTAAACACTAATGAAACACTTATGATTATATATAATATTGAACTACTCTGTCCCTAATATTTAAAAATAATGCAATTGATTCACTATCAATGAAACGTACACTTTCAGGCATTTTTTACACTTGATCTTAGCCAAAAGGCCGAGAAGCGATCAGGCATCTTTTGTAATTCTAGTAGTCACGGGAGAATATATACTCATTTCTACTCATGATCCAGAAGCAAGTTTTATGAGAAAAATGACCCATATATAAGTGAATGTGAGGTCCAGGATAAGAAATAAACTATCTGTCTTTATTATCCCCAAATCAATTTGGTTCTACTTGGTGACTAAATGTTCAATTTAAAAGATTTTGCAGAACAAAGAAACAACGGACCCAGTGACTAATATATTACAAGCTCAATGCAATAGAGACATAATGTCATGTTGGTCCTGTAATAGGACACTTCACAATATTACAAAGGCTGAAATTAGGGCACGGAATTTAATTTAGGATTTGAGAAGACAGATAATTGTGTCTTACTCTGTATAAGAAAGATTTATTTTAAATGGAAGGACTAGAAATGGGCATAAAGGATGTGTAGTCAAAGAATGCATGAGTGTTTTAATCACTTCCTGTTCATGCCGTTGGTCAGGGAGGAAATCGCACCATAAGGGTGATGGGGACACCCAAAGGCACAACATCCAACATTGAACAGATAAGACTGACAGCAGTTTTTAATCACAGATACTCACAGGTGGGGAGATAGCACAACATGGAGATCTACATAGAGGTAACATCTGGGAACAGAGTAGACAAGCAGGGCAAGTGGGAAGCAGGCTTTGTAGCATCAAGAGGGTGGGGTGACCCTAGTTCCTATGGGAGGATATGGTTGGTTGGTTTGAATAATTCTGTGGGTCAGCAGAAAACTGAACTCCACTATTTGGGAACAAGTAGAAATTGTGTACAATCTCTTTGATAAGGAGGTTATTTGACCATGGACCTTTATCTGTGGGAGCATAATGGAGAGGTGAACTTAGAGTTATGCCATTTGAGACCCTCCTGTTTCAGCAGATACCCAAGCAGCAAAAAGCATCGGGCCTCAAAGGCATTGCATCACTATGGGGAGACAAATATGGCCACGATATGCAGATGGGAACATGCAGGACAGGAAAGACTGAGGCAATGCCATCTGACGCACATTTTAGGAAAACCCAAAGAACAATGGAGCAAGAGTGAGGTAAGCGTATGGAATTCCAGAGAGCGTGACTGAGGTGCAGGAATCTTGTCAGCGATTTAACGCCTTGTTCATTTTTATTATGGAATGAAATTTCTTCTTTTTCTGTCTGACTTGTTTCACTTAGCATTATTCTCTCGAGATCCATCCATGTTGTCACAAATGTTCCTATATCATCTTTCCTTAACGCCGAATAGTATTCCATTGTGTATATGTACCACAACTTCTTTATCCATTCATCTATCGAAGGACATTTTGGTTGTTTCCATGTCTTGGCCACCGTAAACAAAGCTGCAATGATTTCACTGATATGTGGTATATAGACCAAAAAGAACAAGACAAACAAATGAGAAACAAAAACTCATAGACACAGACAATAATTTAGTGGTTACCAGAGGGTAAGGGGGTGGGGGGTGGGTGATGAGGGTAAAGGGGATCAAATATATGGTGATGGAAGGAGAACTGACTTTGGGTGGTGAACACACAATGGGATTTATAGACGATGTAATACAGAATTGTACACCTGAAATCTATGTAAATTTACTAACAATTGTCACCCCAATAAAATTAATTAAAAAAAAAAAAAGAAATTTCTTCAAACACTTTTAAGCAAATTTGTACCAATATTCAGGTAAATAGTTGGCATCGTAATTACAGTCCAGATTAATTTACTGAGTTTTAAAATTTATATAATGGTACTAAATTGGATCTGTGTTCATCTACTATAATTTAGCACCTCTTCTTCACATAATTTTAAAAATACTCATATAAATTAGATTATCTTTCCATTCACTTGGTCTGCAAATATGAATTCATTGTACTGTAATATCTATATAGCTCAAATTAAAGAGAAATATAAAATTAGCCTATCTGATGTTCTGATTTAAAGAAAAAGAATTGCTTATATTATTTAGTTGATTTATAATGCTAGTATAACCAAAAATTAAATTAAATGAGCTATAAATCTTATTTGATTTTTGTTGTCTAAAATTATGAGGCAGGACGCAATTTCTCTTATAGTCAAAAGACTATATTGAGCTGCAACCAATTTTTAAGAATGATATTTACTAAGAAAAAACAATATGCAGTGTTACTACAGTTGGTGTTTCTCCGACAGGTGTGAAGATGAACAAAACCCTCCTGGCTTCCTATACTGGGCATGTCTCCTCCTGATTGATTCCAGAAGTGAGATGGAATTACCAATTTCTGTCAGATGTTCCAGCAAACAATTCTAAACATTTCAGGGTCCTATCATTCTACCCAGTCTTATCAAGAGTGCCAGTAGGAAAGACCAACACCAAATCAGGTGAGGAGGCAGAACTTTTAAGGAGCCTCGGTGAGCAGGAGGAGAGTAGGCTCACTTGCCTGGTCTTTTACCTACAGCAGCAGGCCAGCCTCCATCAGTACAAGAAGAGGGGTCTCATCCCACAGAGGCAGAGTTATAAAGTCCCTGCCACTCTCAGCAATAGCTGGAGTAAATGATTGAGAGGCTGTCACTTAATCTGTCAGACATCACCACTTGTTGTTTACCTAATGCCAAAGGAACTCTATAATCATGTCTTTAAAAGCCCTCAAGGACTGGTTTTCAGTGACTGTAGTGCCAGATTTATTCTGTCAGCAAATGACCTTGGACATTTGGAAAGTGTCTTTGGAAAAGTATGAAGGGCTCCCACGAACTAGCATTTTCGTTGCAAAGGTAGAATTCAAGTAAATTCCAGAATATATTTTTTTCTGTTAATATGATGATATGATCATCTGTACTCTACATTTAATTGTTGTACAGTTTTGTTACGATATTTCTCATTGAATATAGAACGCTAGCTTCACTGTGCATTGAAACTGTTATTTTGTGCGAAACAGAAAGTCTCAATACCCATGCTCTGTAATCATGGAAAAAAATAAATAACTCTGAAGATTCTTGTTTTTAAGATTCCCCATGCATTTAATAAAATGTGTCCAATGTGTTGTGAATTATATTTTCAAATCTTCTCCAGTCAAGGAACCCATAACATAGCACTTAAATCATTTTCTAGAAGCCAATTCTCTGACATAACTCTAAATACCATCTTAATGCTCACCGATAAAACCCTTAGATGCTCAGGCTTTTATGCTTGGTATTGAAGACTCCCTTTTGTCTCTGAATAAATAAGAAACATAAGACTTTTTTTTTTTTTAACAAAAGACATATGTCTGCAAAAACTTCATTTTATATATTCATATTATCACCTCCTGGACTCATCTTTAGCCAGTGTCAGTTAATTCTACCCACAAGTCATCTGAATATACGGAATAGTTTTATTTTTTATTTGATTCTAATTTACTGGTCACAAAGAATATTAATAAAATTCAATAACTACAACACTATTTACTTATAAGACACCACTTCTTTATGTTTGCAGTAGACACTATTTAAAAAAGACAATTTTGTATTTAAAAGAATAGACTAAGGTAAATTTATATAGGGGAGAGCTCTAGGACTCAGCTTCTCACATATTCATATTATCGCTTCCTGGCCTCATCTTTGGCCAGTATCAGTTGATTCTAACCACATACTCAAGCTGAGAATCCATGGTGCAGGGAGAGCTAAGGTAGATCAGAGGGACTTTGGAGGAGAACAGTATCTAATTAGAAAGTTTATGGTCATTCTTGCACAATATATGACCGTTCTTCTCCAATTTCCCTTTGAAACTTTCAGTAAAGACAATACTAAGGACCTTTTTTTTTTCCATAAATAGTATGTATCAGATATCTTTGAGATATATCCTCAAAACAAAGTAACTATAAGCCTGGTAAAAATATCAAAATCAAATTTTACAATGCATGATTGACTTGGAGGAAAATAAGAGAAACACTAGAGTACTGAAACCATGAGAAAAAAGGAATGCCAAGAAAGCAGTGGACCTGCTATTCATTTAGGGAACCTCAAACTTGGACTTAAAAAGACTAAAACTTCATCAGGAGACAGCAGATAAACTGAGGTATACCCAAGAAAATTTGTCAGACCAAGTAATTTACCATGAAGCATGAATCTACAGTGGTGACTTTTATTTCAACACGTGAAATAAAAACCTAATTCAGTTGATGGACATACTTGTCTCGGACTTAATTCTAATAGAGTGCAACAAAGAAAATGCCTTGCCTGAGAAAACCCAACCACGGATTTACTCTCTTGTTAGGGGCTAGAATTCACTCCATAGTTACTGAATACAAACAAACAAGCCAAAACAGAACAACAAAAGCAAAATCAGAAAAAATTTCAACTGCTCTTTGTCAGTAGTATTCCAAGATAGTTGGCAGAGGTGCAAATCATATTTGGAGAAATGAACCCTAAATACTGAAATAATTCCCACAAAGTTCCAGAAAAGATAAGTACTGATCAAGAGCTTAGAAACTCAAAAATTAATAAACACATGAAGAAACAACAACTCACTGACGCAATATTAGCAAAACAAATAAGCAATTTTTATACAGATAATATAGAAACAACATATATTGAAATGATCAAATATAAAATATTTTAAAAGGCTTTTACATATGTTAAAACAAATAAAAGAAGATTAAGAATGCTTCGTGAATGAACGAACATCAAAAATAAACTAATTCCAGAAAGAACCCAGTAGAACTTGTAAAAATAAAATATGTTATAATTAAATGAGAAGTCCAATGAAAGTAGCAGAGGATAAACAACTTAGAGTATTCATGAATTGGTTGACAAATCTGAAGAAATTATCCAGATAAAGGCACAAAGACAGATGAAACCTAATAACAGAGGGTAGTAGATCTGAGGGAAAGTGTGAGATTTTCTAATATGTGTCTAATCAGATTTTCAGAAGAGAAAATAAGAGGAATGTAAAGAGGCAATATTTAAAACAATGCCTGTAATATGCTTCTAATTGCTGAAAGACATCCAGCCTTAGTTTGGTAATTCTGATAAATCTCAAATGAGAGAAATAAAAAATTAGACAATTTGAAACTAAACTACCAATACTAACTGTAGAGAAAAAACATGAAATGCTATCAGACAGAAAAGACAGATAACCCACTAAATGACAATTAACAGATTTTCTAAAATAATTTAGCAAACAAGAATGTATAGGACTAGCATCTTGAACACAGCTTTCTATAAAAATATACTCCTAGTAAAGCAATATTTCAGAAATTATTATTAAGCAACTATCTTTTTAGACAAACAAAACCTGAGCAAGTTTACTACCAACAAATCTTGGCTAAAAGAACTTCCAATTTGGTGCATGAGAAAAAAGAAAAATCATCTGATAAAGAAGATCTGATATTATAGGAAGGAAATGTGAACTAAGAAATTATGTCCAAAAAAACTTTGATTGTATAAGATGTTAAAAATGGAAGCTAGAAATAAAATATAAAACAAATATTACTAGACAGAACTCAAGTATGAATAAGAGAAAAAAAAGTGAACAGAGTAAAAGCTTTCATAGGGCTTTATATATTTTGAAAAAAGTATAAGTTTGTTTACCAAATTTTGACATGGTTAAATTTTTAACTCTAAATTCCAAATTAAAATGCATGCTGAATTCCAACAATAACACATGAACAACTAAATAACACATAATAACAACTAAAGTGATAGACATAGAATGTATAACTTCCAAACCAATACAGGGGAAAAACAAAGTGAGAAAAATACATTCAAAGAAGCCGTATCTCCCAATAAGAAAAGCAAAAAAAAAACCTAAAAAGTGATTAAAAACTAATAGTTAGAAAACATAGCTCTGAATACAAATAATTGCAGTGTTGCTTTTTTGTTTTTCTCCAGTCTTATACTTCTTATTTGTTTTCCTTGTCTTGTTTCACTCATTGTGCAATTCAATATAATTTTGAACGAAGGTGCTCATAGAGTACATCCTTTTATTTACTTTATTTTCAAAGGAATACTTTTAATGTATCACAAAAGCATAGAGTAAGCATTTATAGATACCTTTTACTGGATTAGAGAAGTTTAGTTCTATTGCTGGTTTTAAAAATAAATGTATAACAAGTTTTTGCCAGAGTATGTATGATTTATTTCCTTTAAAATGCTAACATGGCTGGTTATATTATACCATACACAATTGAAAATATATGAACTGGCTGTATATGTCAAAATGAGTAAATCTCTTGAAGTTAATCTTTTATGAAGAAGCAATTTGCATATCTATAATATAATCCCATTTATAGAATGTCTAAAATATACAAAATTAAATAACATATTGTTTAGGATTTAATTTATGTCTAGCAAAATGTAATGAAAAGCATAAAAAAGATAAACATAGAGCTAAATAGTGGTTATCTTAGATAACACAGAGCTGGCTTTAATAGTATTTGTAATACTCTCTTTCTTAGGCTGAGATTTGCTTTATTATTTGTTGATACAGCCATACATATATATCGATATATATATATATATATATATATATATATATATATATATATATTTATATATTTTTTATATATATTTTATATATCGATATATATATGTATATTAAAGAATATGTATAATGTGAGTAGACATGTCTCTGAGAGAGACATGTCTACTCACATTATACATATTCTTTAATAATCAAATAGTCTATTAGTGAAAACATGTTTAGAAAACTATACTTTACACTACTTTGTGAATAAAAACAACAGAAATTTTAAAAGCAAGGTGAGTTTATCTTGCTTTACAGATGTTAATATAATTTAAATGGATAATAATAGACAAATTTTATTTAGAGCTTAATATGTACCATGCTTGGTACTGAGTGATCTACTTATATTACCTCATTTAGTACTTACATATAATAATTCCAGATGTGTTTTTGCCCATTTTACAGATGAGTAAGCTCATAGTTAAAGAGATGCACTAACATATGCAGAATTCTCAGTGTCAGGCTCTGTATCCATGTGATTGGTCACTAATGTATACTGAAACACACACACACACATACACACACACTTCACGTACCCTTACATACACATATATTCTTTATTTCCCTCAAACACATACAGACACACACACTCATACACATAGAGCATCTCTATAGGCCTAAATATTCATGTTTTTTCAGCTAAATTCAATTTAAACAGTGTTAAAGCCAGATAAACCAAATGAAATATGTATTAACAATATTTTTTTCCATCACTTCAGCCAGAATATGATATAAAAATAGTGTTACTAAAGCCTAAACTATTTAAGGTAGAGGAAGTACAAACCTTTGCAGATATAGAAACAGGTTTTCACTAATAGCTATTTTCAGATCAAATATTTTAAAGACAATGAAGTAAACATTCACACAAGAAACGTATCATCTTGTATTTGAGATCCACAATTAGAAATATCATATCTTTTCTCAAATAATCCTACTCTGCAGCATATGCAATGTGACATTTAAACTCATCATTGTTCTAAGTTTCCAAATAAACACAATCCTCTCTGAAGTAATCACAGTCAACTCACATACATACAATGGCTTTATAAACTTCTGAATTATTAAATATTTGCTCTAATTGACACTTGAATGTATATTACACGGGAAATTTAACCCCAGGAAATAATCATGAATAATTTCCTCCGTAGAACACTTGAAAATTTCCCTCCCATACAGTAGCTTCATTATCACATTTCCTATGTGAAAGAACTCAAGTTTTATTATTTAGCCAAAGTTCAATATATTTTCACTCATATCTGAATTTAATTCAGCCAAAGATTCAGCACAGCACTGGTTTTTAATATGAAATAGGTCTATATTACTCTGCAGGAGAATGAATGACACCAGTGAAATTTAAAATAAAAATTACACTAGCTACATCACATTTTTACAACAGATTATTTTACACTTCTGTCCTTCAAGAGCATACGATTTGCTCATTTTTATTGTTGTCTAGATTAGACCTAACTATACCCTGAAAAACTTGGATAGATCTTATTAATACGAATAGCTGTCGAACTAGTGCAGATTAAATGGATGACAAATTAATAACATAATTTAATCTGTAAATATTGTTTTATTGTCTCCCAGAGCTGACTTTATTATTTTGTATTTGGATAATTACAAATGGAACCCATGAATTCACATCCCATGAAAATATAAATTTAGAGTACTTATCCCACACCCTGAATATTGGACAATTAACATATATGGAAAAGAAAAAAAACAGAAAAATGTTTGTAATCTGCGACTTTAGTCATGTTGTTACATACCAAAAAGTAGCTGCCTTAATCTGACTCCCTCTTCATCATAGTTGATAGAATTTTATAATATCATGGCATTTTAAATTTGCTTAGGTGGTAATAATATCCTTGTTTCCCAATTTTTTCTGTCTTATTTTTAGCTTTTTAAAAAGTATTTGATTTTAAATGAGAAAAATACAAATGAGAAATAAATTTTGTTATAACTAATTTCAAACCAAAATATTTAAGAACTCTCTTTTTAAAAAAATCATTTACACATAGGTCATCTTTAATTTCCTGGAAACAAATTATTTAAAATTATATTAATATTATAAAGATCACAAAACGATAGGATGGTCATCATCTTTTTTGATAGCTTTATCAAGGTATAATTCAGAAACAGGAAATGCATATTTTTATTATTTTTTTAATTTATTGGGGTGAGGAAACACATATTTTGAAGTGTAAAATTCAATGATTTTTAGTAAAATTATAGTTGTGCAATTGTCATCCAAAGTCAGTTTTAGAACATTTCCATTAACCCAAAAGGATAACTTGTGCACATTGACAGTCATTCCCCATTCCCATATCCAGTCCCAGACAACCATAATCTATTATTTATTCTATATATTTGCCTTTTCTTGACATTTAATATAAATATACTTTATACATATTATGTGGTCTTTGGTTATTGACTTCTTTCACTTAATATAATATGTTCAAGATTCATGTCTGTGTAACATATATCTGTACTTCACTCAAGTAATATTTCATCATATGGATATAACATGCATTGTTTATCCATTCACCCAGTTAATGAACATTTGGATTGTGCCCATATTTTTGGCCCTAAAAACATTTTCTGTATACATAACAAACATCTGTCCACAGTATTCATAAATTTTGCTGTGATGCTCTGTCTTTCGACACAGAAAGGGGCATTTAATGTGTCCATGAATATATATATACGTATATATATATAATAAAAGTTTTAAATAAAATTCTCTGGACTGGAGAATAGCTGTCAATGTTGGCTGCTTATCCCAATCAATAAATCATTAAAACCTAAACCTTGGAATCTACTCCTCAAAATTTTAGTTCAATTGGTCTAAGGTGCGACCTGAGCATCAGAATTTTATAAAAATGTCTAAGGTAACTTGAATGTTCCGTCAGGTTTGGGAGCCATTATTATATATTACGCACTTGTGCTTTGACTTAATAGATAGAAATCTCTTCAGAACGTAGCTTGCAGTACCTCCAACCTCCTTTATGTGCGTGGCTAAGACGTGGAAGAATTGCTTAGGTGAAGAAAATCTTGAGATCTAACAAGAAGCAGGAATATATCAAGGTCTTAGCCTATCAGTTGACCACCTCATGGTGAGTGCTATATAGCCTTGTGTGGACATCTTCGTTGAGGAAACAAATCATCTATTTTATTCATGTAGATCAGACTCCCAATGAATATAGATGAAAGCAAATAATTTTTAGCTAACCAAATCTACTTATTTATTTTCCATAAGAGGAAACAAATGGAATTACAGAGGAAAAGTCTTTAATTTCCCTCTAATTGATTTCATGGAGAACAAATCTTATAAATCTTACACCGTAAGTCCTCACCTAATGTCGTTATTAGGTTCTTGGAAATTGTGACTTTAAGAAAAAATTGTGACTTTAAGAAAAATTGTGACTTTAAGAAATTGTGACTTTAAGAAAAAAATTGTGACTTTAAGAAAAAGAATTTATAACAAAATCAATTTTACCACAGGCTAGTTGATGTACACAAGAGTTAAGTTCCTGTGGCATATTTATGGTCACAAGAACATCATCAAACTTTTAAATGAAGACCCAAAACATTTCTAATAATAACATTGAAATGAATGTAAGCTATACATACATTTAAGAAAGACGAATGAAAATAAGTAAGATCATTATTTCTAACCTGCTTATTCTAGTTAAACATTGTGGGTGGCTGGAGCCTGTCTTGACAGCTCAGAGCACCAGGTGGGAACCAACTCTGGACAAGATGCCCCTTCCATCACTGGTGCACTCACACACATAACCACACTCACTCAGACTGGAACAGTTTAGACATGCCAATAACCTAAGGTAACATGCACATTTTTGGGATATGGGAGGAAACCAGACTACCTGGAGAAACTCCATGCAGACATAGAGAGAAGGTGCAAACTCCACAGACATTGGCTGTGTTGGAAATCAATTACTTTTTTCCGTTAATATTATAATGAAACAAAGTTGAATAGATGATGCTATTTGAGAACCTGCTGTATACGACTCTATTATATTTCAAACATCAGTTTAAATGACATCTCTCAAAAAAAAATGACATCTCTCAAAAGAGAATTTCTTACATTCCAGTATGAAGGAATCGTCCAGTGTCTATATCATATTACATGTAACTTAATTTCTACATGTAACTTAATTCTGATTTTTACAATTCATTTATATCATTATTATGTTTCTCCATGTTCTGAAATGTAGGCTGAAAGAGAAAAAGGAAACTTTCTGTATTAATATCACTATTTCCTCAATGTTGAATGAATATAAAAATAATCAGTTCTCACTATCTGTTAGAGTGAATAAGAAAATGTTGGTTTATTCCATGCCTGTCCTATTCTACAATAGAATAGATGTTGCTTAGAATATAGTTTCATCATCGCCTTCATCTGTTTTCTTGGAAATATAAACTCTGGCTTTGGTGGTTAGGCTAAAATTTATTTGCCATAAATCATTGCTTATTGGGCTATTATTCAGATTCCATATTTACTGAAAAAGCTTTTTTAACAGGAAAAACAATTACCTCTGGCCATTTATTGCAAGTACTTGGCATCTTTCCATATTTTTCTCTTGTTTCCAATGGTTTAATACAGATTTAAATATCTCCAATCAAATGAGTACCGCTTAGAAGATAAAAGAGAAAACCAAAGACAAGTTGTATTGGATGTTATTTAGCATCTGAATGTTCAAATATTGAGTCTAGAACTCTAATTTTTGTTAGAAAATATTTTAAACGGCAGAATAAGTTAGCTTTGAAGTTTTCAAAAATCAATAGGCAATAATAATATCAGTTATTACTCTCCACTAGGAGCTCTTCAAAAGGCTTTATAATATTAGTTAATTTTAATAACATCAATAACTACCCTATAAAATTGGTTCAATTGTTACTTCCATTTTAGAGATAAAAAAAACTAAGGCACAGAAAATAAACATAATTTATCCGATGTGAAACAATTTATAAGTGTCTGAGACAATCTAAATCCAGGATCTGTGGTTTTAGCAGAATAGAAGAAGAAAGATGATGAAACATCCTCACCCAATTACACATAAAAAATATTATACCAACATCAGGAGACCTTGCTTAGGATACCCAGAATTAGTCATTCCTTTGGCTTAAAATTTTTAATGTCTGTATTCAAATAAAATTATATGTATTATCATAATGAACAATTAGAAATTAATTTATGTTAGAAGTATTATAACCATCCTGAATAAATATAATGGTAATATTTTTATTAGAGGATATGTAGGGTGGAAATATATATGAAATAACACTAAACAGAATAATGAATCTAGCAAGATCCTTGAGATGTCGTATCATATTAATACTGAAATTCTGATAATTCAGGTGGAAGGTGGGAAAAAAAAATAAAGGACAAAAAAAAGAAATTTTACTAATTTACATTATTAATGTAGGCATAGCAGACTATATTTAGCTAGCCATCTTCATTCATTTCTGCAAATTTGAATAAGAAGAAGGTAGTGGGAGAAGAATTGAAATAGAATAAGTATCCAGATATTCAGGTTTATGATAGCATTAAAATGGTAAAAGGTAATCTGACAATGCATGACAACAGATAACACATACAATAATATACATACATATATTCTTCTTCATATATATATATATACATGCATATATGTATAGTAAATAATCACTTCCAAATACTCTTAAAAGTACAAATGAAAATAATGTGATACAACTTAACATATACTTGTAAGAAACTCAAAATAAAAATAGTAAAAGCTTGGCCTTTCAACATTAATTATGTTATATAAAACGTAACATTTTTTCCCATTCCAAGATTTTTCTAAAGTTATTGAAAAAAATGAAAAAGGTATAAAACCATTAAAATCAAGAAAAAAAGAGTGAGAAATTTTCTCACTAGTGAGAAAAAAAATTAAGACACATTTGGTACAACAAAAATCTCTTGGAGGACTATTACTGATTTAGCTTACGGGAAGAATTAGCTTTTCAATGTTTTACCGAAGAGTTTGATATAGAGGTTCAGGATTGGTGGAACTAAACACTGTATAGATTAGGAAAAGGGGAGAAACAGTAGGATGGTCAGAATGTCTATTCAAAGAAAAAATGACCCTATTCCCATGCCTAAAATATCAGACATAGCTATCTACTGTTTGAGCAAAATTAATTGGGTATTAACTTGATCTCACCTTGGTTGTCTAGACTGTCATATGGATGAATTGATTTAATTATCAAAACAAATAAATGAGTTAGGTAGTAATTTTATCTCCAGATGAGAAAACACTAGAAGGTTAACAAACTTGTCCAATGACAGGGATTTGAACCCACGTAGTCACACCTATGGGTCCCTGCACTAACCCATCAGGCTAGATTTGTTGCCTTTCTTTCTTAAGCAGCAGAAAAATCAGACATATATGTTTTCTAGAGAAATTTAAAAGATGAAATAATGTATGCAAATGACTGGTGGGGAGGTAATATTTAAATTATTACAAATGGAATAGCCCAACATCTCCCTTGCTTGTGAGTGGATGGGCTTGGACAAGGGGGAAGATAAAGAGAGGTGAATCAATAAAACATTGAGAATGCACAATTCTTATGATCTGTTAAGCATGAGAAAATCAGCAGTTTCTTTATAAAGAAGCCAATTTCAGGTTTGACTGATTTAGAATCTTCATGATTTTAGAGCTTTAGCAATGCTCATTTATACATCAAGCTTCCGCTTTAATGAAAGAGGTCAACACCTGACATCACAGCCAAAAACACAATTTTGAATTGCAATTAAATAGATGCAGAGGCACGCGGTTATTGAAAGTTTCTGCAAATTAGGAAAATTATGATGATAAAATTCTAATTATACTGTAAATGTTAGCTGGAACCACAGAGCAGTAATAAAAAAAATATATAGCATACAAGAAAAATAGTTTCAAATCTGACAATGAGACAGTTTTGAGACAACTTTCCTTTAAGGGTAGTGACCAAATTCAAAAGATGTAAAAAACAGCAACAACAAAACTACCCAGTAATTCTGATTTTATACTACAAGGGATTTAAAAAAAAAATCACAAATGACTGGTTTGCTCCTATAAAAAAGCACCTCTTCCAATGATCAAATTTAATAATCTGCAAATTATAAATTTGTGAGGACAATGACCTCCATTAAGATAGTGTAAAATGAGTATACCACTCCACACAAAGTATTATCACAGCTAAGAGAATTTATGAAAAGCTTGGCACAGAAATCTGGTACACAGCAAACGCTCAGTAAGTACTACTTCCATTTTCTTCACTCATGTTGGTGTGACCAAATGCAATTGCTCCAACACTTGTGATGTTTTTTTTCTTCATGATTTCTCCGCAGTCTAAAGCTTCTCCTTTCAAATAACTGAAACCTAGATCAGAACAAATTAGGCACTGGAAGATTTATACTATTTTAAAAGCTAATTCTGTTATTGTATATAAATATATAAATATAGGTAAATAAATACTCATCTTTCGTGCTGCAAAAAAAAAAAAAAAGCTAATTCTAGACACTTCAATCACAATTGAAATTTATTAGGGAATTGTTCTCTGAGATTATACACATAGTAGAAGCAACAAATATAGTATAGAAAAATTTTTTTTAGAAAAAATAGTAATCTGTGGTAGAAAATACACCTTATTGGAACATATAAAGTAATCTTCTATATGGGCCCTAGGTTTCTCACAAGTAATAGTTTAAGTATTAGGAACATAATTAGCAACACTTTTCTTGAATTTACAATTTTGAGGGTGGAAATATTAATGATAGAGCTCCTCTAATCAGATTACCTAGCTTCTTAATGTTTTTTAGTACTTCCACTGTTTGTCTCGATTGTCTCATCTATTTTCAGCACTGTAGAGTTTAATTTCTCACTAGTTTAAACACAGACCATCTTGTTTTGTTTACGTATTTCCATAAATTCAAATGTAATAAAGAAATCTCACCTTTATTCATAATTTTTAGAGAAATAATGACTTCCTCAAAAAGTTAACTTAAAGGTTCTTCATTGATTCCCTCTGCTTCTTGGACCCCCAGATTCTGTAATGCAAGTGTTTTAATACAAAGATTATTAGATGAAAAACCAGGGAACCAGGCTTCTACTTCCAAATGGGATATGAGATGTGTGACCCAAAAGAAGCATCAGTTATCTTTGAGCCAAAATTTTATGATTTATAAAATAAAGGGATACTACTATACCACTAATAAAACTTCCAATTCCACAACTGGATTTTAGATTGCTAAATATTGTCTAAGTATGTGCTGCAGTAGAATCTCTTAAACTCTGCTGATGTGAATATAAATTGCTAAAAGAGCTTCAGAAATCAATTTGGCTTTACCTCATAAAGTTGAAGATGGATATATATACTACAACTTAGCAATCTATAGCTTAGAGTAACTCTTCTAAATGTGAATCACGAGACTTGTATATGAGTTATTATAACAGCAACATGTTGTATCCCTAAGCTAAACACAACCGGATTCTCTGTAAGGAGAGTAATGGATTAATAGTTTGTAAAGATGAATAAGTCACTTTTGGACTCCTCAGCATGAAAGTATCTCAAAAACATAATTTTTAAAGAAGAAACAAGTCACATAGAGCCCGATCTTATTTCAATATAGAAAAATGAATAACCATTATTTAGGGTACATATATGTGATAAACTATAAACAATACCAAAGAATAATTATACAGAATTCAATAAAGTTTTCAACTTGGGTGGAGGGAAGGGAATGTGATTGATGAAAAATGTTAAGGAGGCTTCTATTTTTCAAGTTGTATATCAGGCACACAGGACATTATTACGTTATTCATCAATCTATACTTAAATGTTATATATACCCTCTTGTATGTAATTATATATTATTTTTAAAGTTTGAAAATTAGTGTCTCTAAAATTGCTAAATTATTACTATCATTTCTGCTCAATGCAGAAGTCTTGTGAAAACACATGATTGAGTGTCATTTGCAAGATCATCATTTTCCCTGTAAATGATAAGGATAGAGTCATCTTCAATTTTCATTCAGTTGACGTGGCAAGAGATCCAACGACCCTTCCCCCAGCTTTATTTTTTTTTAATTTTTTATTTTTTTTGCCTTTGGCCTTGGTGAGGATCAGAATGACATTAAATCTCTTCACCACTGTTTTAAAGTGCTTCTAAGTCCATGTCCATAATAATGAATCATTCTTGTTTGTGTATGAGAGATGGTTTATCTGCCAGTGACAGGAAAGGCAGCTAGGATAACCGAAACTCTTATTTAAGCAGGTCAACTGAAAGAGCCCCATCCGTTGACCTGGTATGCTAGAGAACAGCTCTCTCTCTGCATCCTCCTATTTGAAAAGGTCACTAAGGCTCTTCTTTTTAATTCTTATTTTTTAAATTAAATTTATTGCAGTGACATTGGTTAGTAAAATAGTATGGAATTAATTCTTGATTCATATCCTTTCTCACTGAAAAATTTCAGTTATAACTCTGAAACAACTTTTATTATTTGGAAGATCCTCTTAATAGTCTTTAATTCAGGGACAAAAAGAGCTTGGAAATGCAAACAAAAGATTTTAGTCTGTGTAGCATTTGAACCCCATCTTTGTTCCCTCTTCATTCCTCTGGTGAGGTGTCACAGGCAATTAGCGACAGACATTCAGCGCTCCCTGAATACAGATCACCATGTGAAGCATGTAACAGAAATATGAGCTAACAATTAATTAGGAGTTCAAGAAAAGCTCTACAGATAAGAAACCTTTTCTCAGAGATGCTGTGTCAGGCTTACAACTTTGTTAGAACAATGGACTTTGTTAGTACAATAGACTAGTGGTAGTTAAAAACATCATTACCAGACATATAGAAAGGGGTTAGGGATAAGTAGCATGAATTACCTCATAAATTCAGAACTCAATTAAATCCTTAATCAAAATATGTTTTTTATACAAATGGACATCGTGTTTTTCAGGAAGGAAATGTTTTGGTGCTTTCTATGCTTGGGACAAAGATAAATATTGCAGAGTATCCAGACCAGTGTGACTGAAAGGCTTAAGTGCTGGGTAATACAGCGTCTCTTTTGCTAGAGTGACACATGTAGCCAAAGACATGTGTCGGAATCGGGGTAGAAATTAGAGAGATCCCAGGAAGGATTTATTTTAGAAAAAAGGAGAAAACCGAGGACATCTGTAGATAGGTATTTAGTTCCCATTTACCCAAATTTGTAAAATTGATTTCAGTTAGAAAATTTCTCTCCTTGAGAAAGATGACCAAAATAAAATAAATGAGTAATATTTGTGCCTTTCCTGCCATTTGTTAACATTTAGTGTGAAAGGCAAAATTAAGGAGATGATTTTATTCAGGATAATGCAATAGAGAGAACATTTATTAATGAAGACCATCTCAAAGTAAAAGAAGAGAGCCTGGGTTTTCTAGAGGCAGGTGAGGAAGGGTGTCATTTGGGAGTCTTAACGGGAGTTATGAGAAAGGATTGAAATGGTCTTTTCTGGGAATATGCAAGGGGAGGGTGCTCCTACCCATCAGCCCTACCCCAGATCTTAGGGTGCGGAGATTTCATCATTTCTGCTTTCTGGGAACACGTGTCTCAGATGATGTTCAACAATGCACACAATGATGACAAAATAATCGATATTGAGAATGAGTGAATCCTCACTCGGAAGTGAGAACTACTTACAACCTGGTAGGCACATGGCTTGCACGACGGATTGCAGAATATAAAATGTGTACTGTGCTGCAGTTCCTCCTCATTTCTGAGCATCCTTCCTGACTGTCTGTGCCGGGTACTGTCTCATGGTATCTGGTGCTCCACATATGTGCTTCTCCTGAAGTTTGTGTCCCAGAATCCAAGATACACAAAGCAGAGCCACCTAAACCTCAACTTACATGTAGCAAGTATCAGAAAAAATGTTTGCTGTTGTGAGTCACTAAAATGTGTAGGTTGTTTATTAAAATAAACAAGAACTATCTCATCATACAATTTGTACTTATGGACCTGAAACTTCCTGGACGTCATGGCTGTGCTTTAAATATGTCTGAGTCCTCACATCATTATCCCATCTAAAATTATGCCTTTCTGGCAGCAGTCTCCATGACACGGTTTTTCCAAAGCTATCAAACTACATATCTTTTGCAAAACATTGTTCAAATTTATTGGGTTATTGTTTTGTTGATCCATCATTCTAAGTAGAACATAGAATTCAATGGCTGAAACAGCTTAGTTAACTTCTCAGAACATATTTGGATTTTAAAGAAGGGCTTCACTTACTTATTATAAAAGAGTGACTATGTGGCAGTTAGCTGTTTAAGCAAGGGGATATTTAGTGGAAGTGGAGACTTTGAGACCTTCTTATTATTCATTTGAGTCAAATGCATCCAACGTCTACTTGTTAAAATCCATTTTAAAAACGTAAAATACCCTTCTGATTTAAAAGCAAACATTTTAGTATAATAAAGACTAACAAAGTAACATTCATCTGGTTATATACATATATATATGTATATATATATATATATATATACATATATATAGTATATAGTATAATAAAGTATACTATAATAAAGTAGTATAATAAAGACTAACAAAGTAGTATAATAAACTATAATAGTATAATAAATAGTATAATAGTATATACATACATATATATATGACCAGATGAATGCTATTTGTTAGTCTTTATTATACTAAAATGTGTATATATATATATATATATATATATATATACACACATATATATATATATACATACACACACACACACACACACACACACACACACACACACATATAGAAAAGGAAGAGGGCCTGGGTGGCATTTGAACATCCAGGTGTGCAAAAAAAAAGTGCTTTATACCTCATGGAGATATATCTGTATATAGCTCTTTTTAAAATCAAAATTGTCAAGCAAAAATCATAATTCTCTTCACGTTATGATATAATCATAACAAAACCATTGCATTTTATGTATGGAAGTTGAAAAGAGGGACCTTTTTTACCCTCAAATTCATTAATTTCTTAGCATAGACCCAAGGTAACCATGATATGGGAGTTGAGACAATTTCATATTTCTGTCTGTCTTCATGATAACATCAGAAAATATTTATTTCTTTCATGATTGTTCTACATGTGACTCTTTTCTGAGCACAGTTTAACCTCACATTAACTGATTTATTCTTCGGACATATTTGTAGAGGTTCTATCAATTTAGAAAGCTTAGTCCTGAAAAGCAAAAAATCACACTGAATCCTCCACTACCCATGGTCGAGTCCTTAATGTGTTCCTGGATATTTTCATCCCAGACAGTTGTCAGGTGATACTAGCCAAGATTGGCAAAGCACACACAAAAAAATTGGAAATACCTGTTCAAATACATCCTAATCTACTTACTCTTGACATTGTCAGAAAATTTCTTTCATAATACTCTTTAAAAATGTCCCATTTTATGTAAAATCTGTGTAAAGCAAATCAGTTTCCTCTCATGAAGAAACTCTTATTAGAAAGGTGAAAATATTTAACAAACGCTATTGAGCAGTGTTTTCCATTTTAAATTATTTGAATGTCATCCTTGGAATAGTCTGCATGTCCTATGCTCATCCCAGACCCCAGATCTTACAAGTTTGTGATTTAATTTTAAATCTATTGCCTTTAGATTATTTTTTATGAAGTATGATAATCTTTAAGTGACATACTTCTCTGAACCCCTAAGATAAGACACAGAAATTCGAGTAAGTCAAAAATCATAAAATGAAATCCTTTCTGGAAATTTGTAAGTTTTCAATTTTAGACTTAGAGAAAACTGTATAAATGGTACAAAAAAAATTTACATACCAGGTCTGACAAATAAGTTTATGATCTCATCCTCAAAAAAGTGCTTTATACCTCACTGTTGAATATCACTACAGTCACCTTTGAAAGACTACCCTTGGGAAGCTATGCACTGATGCCAGCGCTTAGTCCATCCTTCAAAGTAATTTTGGAACTCTTTTTCTGAAATGGCCATCAGAGTTGTCGTCGTATTACCCTTGATGCCCTGAATGCCATCAAAATGTCTTCCTTTCAATATTTCCTTTATCTTCAGGTAAATAAAGAAGTCATTGGGGGCCAGATCAGGTGAGTAGGGAGGGTGTTCCACTACAGTTATTTGTTTCCTGGCTAAAAACTCCCTCACAGACAGTGCCGTGTGAGCTGGTACATTGTTGTGATACAAGAGCCATGAGTTGTTGGCGAAAACTTCAGGTCGTCTAACTTTTTCATGCAGCCTTTTCAGCACTTCCAAATAGTAAACTTGGTTTACTGTCCAGTTGGCATAAATTCATAATGAGTAATCTTTCTGACATCAAAAAAATGTTAGCAACATTGTTACAACAAAGTTGGCGAACTTAATTGTCAGACCTCCTATATCCCTTGCCTTGACTCCTAAAATGGTAACATTTTATTATAATACCACATTTGCTTTTCCATTTGCTCTCTCCTCATCTATCTCTATCTCTATTTTCTCCTCTTCCTCCTCCTTTTCCCCCTTCTCCTCCTCCTCTTTATTCTTCTCTCCATCTCATCATTCTAAAATTAGTCAATTTCATTAATCTTTGAAAAAAACAACCAAAGCTTTACCTTTAGCATCAGTATAGTTCTCTAATGTTTCTTCGATTTTCATTAATTATCTTTCTTCTGCCTTTGGATGTATTATGTTGTCTTTTTTCTAATAGTTAGTTATCTCATGAATTTTCACCTTTTCTTTTATGTTAATATAAGCAATTAAAGCCACAAATTTTTCTCTATTGATTACTTTTGATATATTTACATTTACTCAGTTTTATGTATTTAATTATTTCTAGTATTTTTCTTATTTGATCCATAGATCACATAATAGTGTGTTTTTGATTTTCCAAGCCTATTCCCTATTGGTTTGTGACTTAATTTCATTTTGTTTGGAGATCCTGGTACGTGAGATACACTAACTCAAATTTATTGAGTTATCTTGTAAAAGTACTATGTACTAGTATATAATCGATTTTGTAGATTATTTAATTTTAAAAACGTGTATTGCCTCGTTGTTGAGTATAGTGATCAAAAATGTCAATTGTATAATTCAAATTGCTTATGCTACTACTGAAGTTTTTGTCCACTTCATCTATTTAGTACTAAGAGATGTTTTTATATATACCACTATGATGGGGTATTTGTCAAATTTCCTTGTAATTCTATTAGTTCCTGCTTTATATATTTTGAAACATTGTGTGAAAGTAGAGTGTAACTTTTATATCTCCCTTGAAAATGGTTTTTAAAAATATATATTGTCTCAATCACTGAGAAGCATTTATAAAAATAGCTAATATTGTATCCAGCAATTTTAAGGGTGTTATAACATGAGGATTCCTTTGCCTCTAGATTTCAAACTGGTGCTGACATAACCCTGGTATGAAAAGACATTTCAATTGTATATATTTATCTAATATGCTTTCATCCTATATTCGTAATTGAGATTTGCCTAATTTTTTTTATTTATTTATTTTATTTATTTTATTTATTTTTATCTCTGGCTTTATTGTCATGAAAAGACATTTAATAAAAATAATTCAAAATTACTTCTCCCTTTTCCTTTGCTCTAAAATAATTTCTATAACATAGATATTATCATTCTTTTGAAGTTTAAAGTCTTCACTCTATAGAGAATTAGTGTTGTCTAATGTAAAAAAAAACCTGTTTGTTTTTCTATTTACTTACGCATTTTAAGGGGTTCATAGGTTGCAATTATCATTGTTTATTTTGCAATTTTAACTTTCTCTTGGATCATTCCTGTTTAAAAATACATTTTTTCTTTCTATAATTGATAATTATTTGTATTTAACCAAATGTGTTAACTGGTACTAACCACATTTTTCCCATAATTTTTATTTGCTTCCATTTGTCATCTTGTTGTAGTACAATGTCAAAAACTAATTTTAGAAAAATTCATGGATGATGAATTGCTAGTGTCTTCAGCTATCTGAAAATATATTCATTCTGCAGTTTATCTGAATGATTGTTTAGCTAGGTTTGGGATTCTACATGTAAAAATTATTTCTTCTCAGCTCTGTGAAATTCACTACAACAATAAATGCGTGAGTACTGGGGCTAAGCTGGCTCGGTCTGATCCCAGCTCTGCCAGTTTCTAAAGGTGGGTTCTTGTGTTACTCATTTAACCTCTTTTGGCCTCACTTTCTTTATTTCTAATATGGTAATATTCATTATACCTACATCCACTTAGTTTTGAGCAGTTAATACACTCCTCGAGGTTATGTATGTAGACTCATAATAATCTTATTAGGGTCATTTGAACGCTGTGAATTGGGGCTGTGATCTAGCTTTTGTTTGCTCTTGGAAATACTCTGTGAAAACAGAATAGAATTTTAAGAAGTTATAATATAAATTCATGCAAATTAAAGGTACAGTCTTCACACTTGTGAGCAAAAGGAAAACTTACTTTTAGCTGACTACACAGTAACAGCAAAATATAAGTTCCTATTTTGAGTAATACTCTTGCTCTTGTATAATATCATGTAACAATGTTTGATGCACTATAATATTATATAATGATTTCACTGAGTCCTGTATTATATTTTCTATCACCATTTTTCTGAATTTCCTATCTATAACATTTAATTGAGAAAGATTAATTATAATCAATTGTACACAGTCTGTGAAAAATATTTCTCCTTTTTTATTTTTTTAATTTCCACAGACTGCAAGGATTGTAAATATACTATTAGGTACACTGCATATCAGTGTTTTTCCTAACCAGTTTACAGTTGCAATAAGATTCCAATTTAAGAAAATTCCCTGAAGACCAGCATTCTTCCAAGGTCTGCTGCTTTTGCCACTAAACTTTGAAAAACATGAATAAGATAGCATTATCTATTAAAAAGACTTATTTTCCTAGCCGGATAGCCATTATTTTGTGCAGCTAGGAAACACATATAATCTAGTTTATTTCAACAACTTTTAATATGATGGTACTATGAAAAGAAATGAGTTACAGCTTGGACATGTAGGGTAGAAAAAGAGACTTCAAGGTACACTGGTGTTGGGTAAACCAAATCACTAACAAAATAATTCCATAGATTCAATTTGCCTTGCACGTTATGTACAGGTGACTTTGCAATTTTATTAATGAGTAGAATTTTTAGATAATATCTAAGAATATGTCCCAAATTATTCACTATTTGGTATATGTTAGGAACTGCAGTTAAAATAGTGACCAAGATAACTGATTAAACAGAATAAGTTAACTATGGTAGTATTATTTCCTGTTTCCTATGAATGGGAAGGGGAAAAAATAAAAGGTCTATTTGTTTAGCCCTTAAGTATATTTATTTCCATACAAAGTAAATATCCCCTGTAAGGACTCCTTATTTCAAGACTATTCTTTTATGCATTTAGAAGTTGGCACTCTCAGAATCACGTATTAAAACAGCTAATGCCTTTGAGATAATCAGTTACAGTCAGTTTAAAAATCCCTATATTTTGAAAAAAAGTAACTTGAAGGGGAAATGATTCATCATCTCACTCTTTCTGGAGGCAATAAATCAATGCAGTTGGAAGACCAACTTTTCAATATGAGTTTTGCAAAATCTTTTAGCGAAATGTAATATAAAATCTGTAAGGAATTTCCTTTAAAAGGCCATTTTCCCCATCTCTTAAATGCTCTGAGACAAAAGAAAGTTAATTAATCTTATTTCTCCTGAGCCACTAACCTCTATGATAGGCCATATATTATTATTTATTACTAATTTTATGCCCTAAGTATCACTAATTATAAAGCTGGTCTCTCACAATTAAAATGGTGCTATAATTTACCTGTGGAGTGATTGGGCTCAGCAGTTAATCTTTATTTCTTCTCCCTAAAATAAGATCTTTTATCTTGCTCATTGATGCCTGAATTTCTACCAGTTTTGTTGAGTTATTTTTTGTAAAGTTCCTGCCTCCTCCCAGCCCCCAAGGATAACGCGTTAATCTATGAAAAGCTATACAACACTTAAGGTGTGAATACAGTTGTATTCTTTGTTTTCCTAAAGTAAATTAAAAGGTACTATAGTCAGATTATCAGAGAACCCAGCATATTATTCAGCACCCTATTGCCAAGACCTTTCTCCCATGCTTGATCTTAGAATCTCCAGACACTCAGGAATTAAAATCCAAAGCACAAGTCCAATATTCTTCCTCCCAAGAGCGGGACATCCCTATTATCTACCATCCTGCTCCAGGGGTGTCCAAACTGTGGCTCGCGGGCCAACTGTGGCCCGCAATCCATTTTTAATTGGCCCACAACAAATTCCAAAAATATATTTAGTTTACTTAAATAAACCAGGTGAGGCAATACATACTTCACCTCGAGTGAGTGGCCCGGCTGTTTGTGTATTTTACCGCATATGGCCCTTGGTGAAAACCGTTGAAAAAAGTTTAGACACCTCTGTGCTATACTATTGTTTTTCTTGATGCATGCGAAAATTAATAAAGGAAACCTCAACCAAGAGTGTAATTAAGAGAGTCTGTAGGGGAGCTCTCTTTCCTTTCTACTTATTGTCCATTGCCTCAAACAGGAAGAAACATGCTTTGCCTCTCCAACAGGAAGATATTTTCTACTGTATTATCCCAGAGGGAAGAAAGGTTTTTCTCCTCCCATGGCAACAGTCTGCCAATTACAGATTCTCACAACCCTGCCAATAAAAAGCCACTACACTTTGGACTCCCAGTTTCCTCCAATATACTTTTTGATTATAACAGCTCTTCCTAACTTTCCCTTCCCTCTACATTAAAAAAGTTCCTCCCCTTTGTTCTCCAGACTTGCCGATGGTTTTACCATAGCTTGCATATCTCGAACTTCAATTATCTATTATTCATTAATAAATCCATTTTGTTGACCTGTTTTACTTTTCAGGTCAAGATATAATACTGTACCATTGTTGAATGCTAAATTCTTTGCCATCCAGAATAACCCAGCAGGTCTCCAGTGCAGTTAAATTTCACTGGCTAAATTTGCAGCAAACATATGCTACCCAGACCACCTGAATATTTTTTACTTCCAGGCAACTTCCCACCTTTAAATATTAAATTCAAAGAGATTTTACATCTTTGTCTGGAAAATATGTTTAGATTATCCCCAAATAGTGCTTTGATTTTGAACAATTGGCCACCATACTCTTTTTCTCCAGAAATACTTTTCTCTCCTCGGTGATAATTTATCCTCTTAAAGGTTGCTAGGCTTTCACCACTCCTTTTTCATCACTTCCATTAGAAAATAAACAACTTTCCAGGCAAAAACATAAATATAAACGTTAGTAGGACTTGCAACTACAGATAACAGTAGAGAGATTTGACACATTAAGATAAATCAATCTGAATTAAATGAATTAATCAGACCTTTTCTGAAAGATTTGAAATCAAATGTGCAGAGACCCTATTATTATATGAGTACTCTGGTAAAAAGTGTCACAGTTAAGATACTTTCTTTAACTGACCACCAATTACTGCTCACCAGATAAACATTTTTATTATTCTTATATTTAAACAAAAAGATGGCCACAGCACACAGAATTCTTAATGCAATTAGTTTACCTCTAATTATCTCATGGATTGCTATTCTTGTATTTAAGTTAGGTATGTACCTAAACCTTGATTATATCAGTTAAATTTTTACTGCAATTATAATTTTATTTTAGTTTATATTAACCTATGAAATATGATTGTGAAAATAAAAAAGTAAACTAAGTACTTTGAAAAGCCTTTAGAAATGTAAGTCAATTAAATAAAATAAAAATATCTGTTGAATTACATATCAATGTATAAATTTACAAAAGTTTATAATATGACTTTCATAAAACTATAAAATGAACATAAGCTACTATATTATTGAACTCATTAATGTGGCACTAGTTAAAACTGTTTCCAAAAACATTAAAGACAATTTTGTGAGTATTAAAAAGATAAAGTTAGGATAAGAATACTAAGTTAGTTACAAAAGTGGGTGAATATTCTAAAGGGCATCAAAAACAACCTTTTGTTAGAAATCACTAAATTAATATGTAACTTTACAAAATCTGCATTCTAATTAAATAATAAATAGCAAAATCAAAGCATATTTTCCTAAAACTTAAATAATACTTGGGCAGGGCCCATTAAATGTTGTCCTGAAAGACACTGAAAGAACATGCCATCATAAATGGAAACAACCCCAAGTGATGATGAATGGATAGATAGATGAATGGATAAAGAAGTTGTGGTATATATACACAATGGAATACCATTTGGCCATAAGTAAAGATGAAATAGTAACATTTGCGACAATATGACTGGATCTTGAGATTATAATGCTAAGCAAAATAAGACAGAAAAAGTAGAGAACCATATGATTTCACTAATATGTGATATATAAAACTGAAAACAAGACAATCAAATGAAGAAACAAAAACTCATAGACATAGACAATAGTTTATGGATACCAGAGGGTAAGAGGAGGGGCAGGCATTGGAGAAGAGGTAAATGGAGTCAAATAAATGGTGATGGAAGGAGAACTGACTCTGGGTGGTGAACACACAATGTGATATATATAGGTAATGCATTACAGAATTATGCACCTGAAATCTATGTAACTTTACTAACAATTGTCACCCCAATAAACTTTAATTTAAAAAAAAAGAAAAAGAAAGAAAGAACATGCCACCTCGCATGTATTTTCAAATTTGGAATACTGTTTCTTAAAACATGTAGAAACTCTAAATTCTTGGGAAGGATCACATAACAAAACCATAGAGGGAATCTGCAATCATATTGCGATGAACATCTAAGTATTACCTTGTGTTGTGCACCTGAAACTAATAAAATAAAATAAAAAGAATCTTGCTCTATTTTAAAATTGTGCTTATACAAGAAAGCCCACTTTTTAAAAACTCATGTCAAAGAACACATACCGTGTTTCCTCGAAAATGAGACCTAGCCAGACCATCAGCTCTAATGCGTCTTTTGGAGCAAAAATTAAGACCTGGTCTTATTTTAATATACTAAAGACCAGGTATAATATAACATAACATAATTAATATAACATAATGTAATATAATGTAATATAATACCGGGTCTTATATTAATTTTTGCTCCAAAAAATGCATTACGAGTTGATGGTCTGGCTAGGTCTTATTTTCAGGGAACCAGGATACTTAAACAAAAAGTCTCAGTCTGTACCAAAAGACTGGAAAATATATATACTTCAGGTGTTGTAGGTCACAGTAATTTGTTTTTAAGTATGTATGCATTAATTTCATGATTCTTTTTTGGTAATTGATGTCCTAGTTGTCTGGATCACAAAGAGATAAGCAATATTCCACTCTATTAGGGTAAGGAAGAGTTGGAAGAAGCTAAACATGTGATAAACCTTACATTATTTTCATTTTTCAATTATCTTGATCATTTAATAATTATTTGGCTTTGGCAAGACAGCAGGAGTGTTGACCTTGCCATCTGTTAGCTGTATGGATTTTAGTAACTCATTTTATTTGAGTAATTCGGAATCTAAGGACTCTCATAGACTGAATATTCTGTAATCTTGTATTTCTAGGTTCTCTAGTATAATTGAAGGTAGTAAAGGAGGCCTTTAAATAACATTTAGCACAGTGTATTCAAAACAACTAGGCTTTAAACCCAAAGCTCAGGATGTACATTTCATTTCCAATACTTTCTGGTTATTGAGTTTGTTGCAACACTTAGCGTTTCTGAGCCTTAGATTCCTTCTTAAGATTGAGAAAATACATGCACTGTAGATATGTTTTGAAAATTATAAATATGCATGCTAAATAAATGTTAACTTTGGTAATTATGATTTAAAAGTTCAATAATATTATTAATGAATTAAAATAAGTAAATTACCATTATCAATGAATTCAAAGCAACTCTGGGAAAAAGTACACCTTTAATATTTTATAAACATTATCCAATTCATATTTCTAAAACATACCGAGCATTTCTTAGGTACTTAAAGATCTAGGCCAACAACATCTTAGGAGCACTAGATCCTACTCACTCTTGATTACTCAAGGACAATAATCTACAAAAATTTTTTTCTCCACATGAGTTTTTCCCACTCCAATGTATTTTTATTGTGGCATTATATAAGATGTCTTACAGAAGAGAGAAATAAAATCTTTAGATAGATTTTAAAGGGATCAGAATAATGAATTGGGACACTAGCAGAGGGTGAAATTGGTAAGACGTAAAGACTGATTAGGTAGGGACAATGGGATTGTGAAGGAGATGGTGATCAAAAGAATTATGAAATAAAAAGTCTATCATTTTCAGAGCATGTCCATAAGTATAAGATCTCTTGTGTGAAAAACATTATCACCAAGGTATTTTTCTATTTTTTGAACTATTTAAGTAGAATATTCTTATATTATATGAAATGACATTGTTTCAAATCTTCTCAAGCTATTTCAAATGACTCTAATGGTGCCTACAAAATATTTGCATTACACATGATTCAAAGATCCAAGTTATATTTAATAATGAACCTGGATTTATTTATCTCTCCCAATGATTGCACATATTTTCTCTAAAATTTCTCTGGTACATAATCAGACTGAATGTTGTAAGTGACACTTTGTATCAGTAAAAAAAAAAAACAAAAAAAAACTTTAGGTTATAATTTTCATCCATTGATTTACATTTTAGCTTCTGAGATATAACTATTCTCTTTACTATATGAAAGGCCTTCAAATGGTTTATGAGAGGCAAAATCCCAACATTATCATAGTTGCCTTCTTTCGATACAGACTGGGCTTATTTGCAGGTATGTTATATAAGTCTATATTCAATAATGTAAATTAAAGCTAAAAGAAATCTAAGTAAGCAATCAGACCAGTTCTTCTGAAAGAGGAATACAATGAAGTATAAAGATGTGAAACCACAAATAACGTACCCTTTAGAGCCAAAAGAACACAGGTCTCTCTCCTCTCTTTTTAGTCCTTATATTTACCCATTCCTGCTATGTGCAAAGCCATTTAAAAGATCTGTGGTTGATATACAGATGAAATAGACAGAAAACACATCCTCAACAACTCTGTGGGAATTCAGATGACACTTCCATCTTGCAGTTAACTGAAATTTCTAAGGTTTTTTTCAGTTTTCTATCAGATTTATTCCAACACTGGAATTTTACTTTATTTTTTAAAGCTAAATGTAGGGCTTTATACTTTTCATTTTAAATTGCACCTTTTTCATTTTAAACATCATTTTACCTGGCTGAGGTACATTTGAATTCTGATTCTGTCTTCCATCATGATTTATCAATAATTTTAAAAAATTAAATCAGTATATTTTATGTTTTAATCAAGCCAATGATCAAAGATTTAACCTTGAAGAATACCACTAAACTCTACCAGAGGTTTCAATGAACAGAGGAATCAGATAGATTACAAATGCAAATAGAACCAAGTAAAAACAATACTATGACAAGAAAACATTAAAATCAAGCAAACTTTGATTGGATCCAAGATGGCAGAGTAGATAAATGCTGTGCTTGCCTCTTCCTGAGACACATTAAAATTACAACTAAATTATAGAACAATCAACCTGGAGGGCTATCTGAGGTCTAGCTAAACGGAAGTTTTATAACCAATGATATAAAGAAGAAGCCACATCAAGACAGGCAAGAGGGGCGGAGATACAGAATGGGCCAGCCCCCAACCTTTGTGTGGTCATTGAGAATGGAAAGGATATTGTGGTCTCCAAAGTCTCTCAACCTTGGAGAAGCATGGGACCTAAGCCCCTCACCAGGCTCATCAGCCTGGAGTATGAGTGTCAGGAAGAGGAGGCCCCACATCTGGCTATGAAAAATAATAGGGATTCCAACCATCCGGGTGTGACAAAAGGCTGTGTGAAACCCAGATGTTCTCTTAAATGGACCACATGCATACTCACCAGCTTACAGGCAATCACCCTGGGCTGGAGTAGAGGGACAGTGACTTGAGAGGTGTCAAAGACATGTGAGGAGATTGAGTTGTGTGCTCTAAGGCAAAGACTGGAGCAACAGTCACTATGTTCCCTGTGTAGAATCCTCCTCTCATGCAGCTGGCAGGTGGTTGCCATATTTCCTGTGTTGAACTCTGACCCACATGGCCAAATCTGAATTTACATTGGCCTGGTGAACTCTAATTCCTCCACCTGCTCATTCCACCCTGATGACTCCGTGGGGTCCTACTCTAGTCAACTTGCTCAACCTCTAAGGCATTTTCTCAGTGAATAGGCAGGCCCACACAAATCACACTTTTTATTATAGAATTTTCCAGGATCTGTGGGCCTCAGGCAGTTTGCCTTGGTGTGCTCTGAGACTTTGATGAGTACCTCCAGGCTCAGCACTGGCACAAAATCAGAATCTACATTAACATGGTGAGCATTTGTCCCACCCTGGTGACTCTGTGAGATCCTGCCTCACCCAAAAGAATCACAAAAGGATCTATAGGCAGCTGAGTCTTATGGAAGCCAGCAGGAATCAGGAGGCCTTGGATTCGCCTTGGCTTCTTACAGAGTTACTGCAGGCTCGGTATGGGCGGTAGCTGTCTTTGGTTCCCAGAATGGCCACTTCTACATGCTTCCAGGTCCAGCACAGGCAGTGGTCAACTATGGGTTGCATTGTAGCTCTTACCAGGTAGTTCCCAGCTGGTCACAGGAAGTGGCTGACCTGGGCCTGCCCTGTAGCCCCTCCCAAGAGGCCCCAGAACTAACATACCTGAAAGTCAGCTTCAAACTACAGCAGAGCTCCACACAATTAGCCACACAAGTGACAAACTACAAAGCACTCTTAGCAGGCATCAGAGCCCACTGGGATAAATCCCACTCCATGAGATAAGCCCCTGTCACAACAGTTCATAAGTTGTGGACATGGCCAAACCCTACAGCCAATCATCCTGAGAGTCAATCCCACTCACTGGCATGTGAGCAGCAATCAAGACTCAACTATAACAGGAGGACACACACAACCCATACAAGGCACACTCCTGGAGCACCCAGCACAATTCACTAGGGAGATGATGTCCCTGGGTCCCACAGGGCACCTAATACATTAGGCCACCCAGCCAAGACTGAGAGATGTAGTGGAACTACCTAATACATAGAAACAAACACAGAAAGACAGCCAATGTGGGGAAACAAAGAAATATGTCCCAAATACAAGAGCCGGAGAAAACTCCAGAAAAAAATAAATAAACATGGAGACAAGCAGAGTACCAGGTGCAGAGTTCAAAACAATGGTTATAAGGATGCTCAAGAAACATAGTGAGAACTTCGACCAAAAGATAGCAAGCATAAAAAGGACATAAAACTATAAAAATGAAGTGAAGTGAAGAATACACTAACTAAAATGAAGAATGCACTAGAAGGAATTACCAGCAGACAAGCAGAGGATTGAATCAAGAATTTAGAAGACAAAGTAGCAGGAATACCAAATCAGACCAGCAAAATGAAAAAAATATTTTTTTTTAAAAAATGAGGATAGTTTAAGAGACTTCTGGTACAACATCAAAAATAATATTTGCATCATAGATACACCAGAAGGAAAAGAGAGAAAGCAAGGGATTGAGAACCTATTTGAAAAAATAATGACTGGAAACTTCCCTAACCTGGAGAAGGAAATAGACATACAAATCCAGGAAGCATAGAGAATCCTAAACAAGATGAACCCAAACAGGCCCACACCAAGACACATTATAATTCAAATGGTAAAGATTAAAGAGAGAATCCTAAAAGCAGGAAGAGAAAGACAACGAGTTACTTACAAGGGAGCTCCTATAAGATTGTCAACTGATTTCTCAACAGAAATTTTGCAGGCAAAAAGATATTGGAACAAAATATTCAAAGTGATGAAGAACAAGGAGCTATAACCAAACAAGGCTATCATTTAAAATTAAAGGACAGATAAAGAGCTTCCAAGACAAGAAAAAGCTAAAGGAATTCATCGCCACCAAACCAGTATTACAATAAATGTGAAAGGGACTTATGTAAGAAGAGGAAGAACATAAAAACAAACAAACTAACAAAATATAAATATGAATAATAAAATGGCAATAACTATGTACCCATCAATAGCCACTTAAGTGTAAATGGTTTAAAGATCCTCAATATTAGGAATAAGACTAGGATACTCACTTTCACCACTTTTATTCAACATAGTACTGGAATTGGTGGCATAGCTCAGTGAGGTATAGAGTATTTGATTGCCCATAGAACTGCAAGTCCTAGACACAATAATCAAACAAGAAAAAGAAATAAAAGATATCCAAATGGGAAATGAAGAAGTAAAACTGTCATTATTTGCAGATGACATGATACTATAGAGAGAGAACCCGAAAGATTCCACCAAGAAACTGTTAGAACTGATAAGTTAATTTAGTAAAGTAGCAGGATACCAATTATTATTCAGACATCAGTTGCATTTTTCTACACCAATAACAAACTCTCAGAAGAGAAATTAAGAAAACAATCCCATTTATAATTTCATCAAAACAATATAATGCCTAGGAATAAATTTAAACAAGGAAGTAAAAGACTTCTACTCAGAAAACTATAAGACACTGTAGAAAGAAATTGGAAAAGATGCAAATAAATGGAAACATATACCATGATCATCTATAAAAGAATTAACATTGTTAAAATATCCTTACTACTAAAAGCAACCTATGGATTCAATGTAATCCCTATCAAAATACCAATGGCATTTTTTACAGAACTAGAATAAATAATCTTAAAGTTTATATGGAACCATAAAAGACTACGAATAGCCACAGCAATTTTGAGAAAGAACAAAATTGGAGATATCATGCTGTTTGATTTCAAATTGCATTACAAGGCAATAGAAATCAAAACAGCATGGTATTGGCATAAAAACAGACAAATTGATCCATGGAACAGAACAGAGAGCCCAGAAATAAACCCACATCTATATGGTCATCTATGACAATGGAGGCAAGAATATTCAGTGAGGTAAAGACAGTCTTTCAATAATGGTGCTAGGGAAACTAGACACATACATGCAAAAAATGGAAACTGTACCACCTTCTTATACAGTATATAGAATAAACTCAAAATGGATTAAAGACTTAAATATAAGACCTGAAACATAAAACTCCTGGAAAAAAACACAGGCAGTAAACTCTCTGACATTGCTCTTAGAGACATTTTTTCAGACATATTTCATCAGGCAAGAGAAACAAAAGAAAAAGCAAACAAGTGGGACTACAAACTATAAAGCTTTCACACAGCAAAGGAAATCAGCAACAAAGCAAAAACACATCCTACTGAATGGGAGAAGATATTTGACAATGGTATATCTGACAAGGGGTTAATATCCGAAATTTATAGGGAACTCATACAGCTCTATACCAAAGAAATCCCCAAACAATCCAATTTAAAAAAAAAGGCAGAGGACCTGAATCGAAATTTCTGCAAAGAGGACATACAGATGACCAACAGACATATGAAAAGATGCTCAAAGTCACTAGTAATTAGAGAAATGCAAATTAAAACCACAATGAGATATCACTAACACCTGTCAAGATGGCCATCATCAATAAATCAACAAACACGTGTTGGAAAGCATGCAGACAAAAGGAAATCCTTGTATATTGTCCTTGGGATAGGAAATTGGTTCAGCCACTATGGAAAATGATTTGGAGGTTCCTCAATAAATTAAAAACAGAATTACCTTATGACCCAGGAATTCCATGCCTGGGTATTTATCTGAAGACATCCAAAACACTAACTTGAAAAGATATATGTGTCCCTATGTCCACTCCTTTGTAAATTGCAGCACAATTTACAATAGTCATGATGTGAAAGCAACCCAAGTGCCCATCAATAAATGATTGGGTAAAGAAATTGTGGTACATATATACAACAGAATACTACTTTTCCATAAAAAGACTGAAATCTTACCATTTGTGACAACATGGATGGACCTAGAGGGTATTCTGCTAATTAAAATAAGTCAGACTGATAAAAACAAATACCATATGATCTCATTTATATGTGGAATCCAAAGAACAAAATAAGCAAACAAACAAAATAGAAACAGACTAATAGATACAGAGAACAACCTGATGGTTGTGAGAGAGGAGGGGGCTTGGGAGCTGGGTGAAATATTGAAGGGATAAGAAACACAAATTCGTAGTTACAAAATAGTCACAGGGATGTAAAGTACAGCAGAGAGAACAGATTCAACTATACTGCACCTGCTATATATAGTGCAGGGGTATACTAGACTAATTGAGATTACTGCATAAATTATACAAATGTCTAATCACTATGCTGTACACCTGAAACTAATATAAAATAATATTGAGTGTCAACTGTAACTGAATAAAATAAATATATTTTTTTAAAAATCAAGCAAATGTCATTATTAAATTTTGCATTAGATTTATCTGGAAACATTGTTGAGTAAGAAAAACTCACACAGATATAAATCAAAACTCACATGGGATATCATTAATATTAGTAGAAAACTGATAAAGTTTTTAAAGAATAAGAATGATATTTAGTGTGAGTTGCAGCTTTATATAGAAAATTACAACACTTGAAGAACTAATTATAACTAATAACTATAAAAGAGAGAATTAAAAGCATCAGTTGTTAAAAAAAATCAGTTGTTAGAGATTACAATTGTTACTATTAGAGATTCTTATTTCTACACACCCACATATATAGCTCAAGCCTCAAATTTCCTATTCAGCTATCAGTGGTAATTGGCCTGAATTAAGGGAAAGAAATGGAATATAACCAATATTCAGATCAACTCTGATCTTTTTTTTTTTTTAATTTTAAAAGGTGAACTTTCGTTTCATTATAGAAAATGTAAACTCCTCTTTTACCTATTCTATTTTAGTAGAAAATGTAATTTCAAATTTATATCAATTTACATTACTATATATATTTGACTGAGACTCCCTCGTGGCTTTCCTTTCATCCCCTTCTCCCAAACTCCACCTTTATTTTCCTTTTCTTGTTTTATCTAACAAGAATATTATAGTGGCAGAGTAAGTCAGTGCATTAGACATTTTACTGAAGAAGTCCATTTATATCTATAAATGTGATATCCATCTTTGATTCAGAAACAATGATTTCCTTATTATTTTTACTTTTCCTTTTGAGGAAGTAAAGTGTGCCTGTTTAAAATCTATGATTATTCTTCTGAGTTTCATGTCTGGATTCTCTCCTAAATATACATAAGGCACTGAAATAACACAGTGTACTAAAGTATCTCAAAAATAACAAATCATTGTAAACCCTTAATCGGATGTCACATTCTTGTGTTTAAAAGCAAATGTTGGTGTCCTCCACGGTATAATGGATATTAAGTAGTGCTGAAAGATAAAGTGCTGTCTGTGAAAATATAGCCTGTAAATGTGCAACTGTCTACTTCTCAGGGGACAAAGGACTATTTATGCCAGGCGAGTGCTGCTTTAATTTCACTATCTAGGCATCCCCTGGGAGGTAACTGGCAAACTATCGCATTTTTTAAAAATCACATATAAGTTTCCTCTGATCCATAGCCTTTTTTGTTTACAGACATTTTTTCCATGCTGTCAAATTTAAGAGCAAAGCAACTAGAATCTGAGATATCCTAGGCCATTTTTTTTTTTTTTTTGGATAAGAACTGAACACTAAAGCACTATTTTTCTCTTCCAAATGTCTTTATAAAGGCATGCTTTTCAGGGTACAGACCCCACTGTAATAGGAATTTGTAAAAAGTGTTTAAACATATCTAGTACATTTCACAGTCCTACCATTTTTAACCTTGACTATTGCAATATCTCCAACTGATGCCCAAGTCCATTCCATAATACAGTCAGAATACTTTATCAAAAATTAACCCTGACCATAAAGTGGTCCTTTTAAATGCCTCCCTGGGTTTCCTATATACTATTCAAACTCAATCTCTCTTGTGCTCCAATCATACTTGTCTCATGTTTTTTCATTCTTCACCTCAAATTTTACTCTATACTAAAAAAAGTACTGCATGATTTATACATGCATACACATGTATATGAGTATACATACATACACAACACACACATACACATTGGAAGTTTATTTTTTTAGAGGGTTCTCTATATAGGAAGCTGACCTCAACATCCAGCTATCTTTGATTTACAACTTATATTTAATAGTAGATTCAAAAAGCTCTACTATTCTATATCTAGCTTCGTTAACAAAAATTAATAGAGTGCATTGAAAGATGAAAACTACTCATTGTCACATCAATAGGACATGATATAAAAGACACCAGAAGCAGTGACACTTAATTAAAATTTCCAGTCTTGGTCACGTGCATTGTTCCTCAATGATGACTTTGCCTTGTTATATTTAAGAATGGAAAGTGTAAAGCTAAAAGGGTTTGCCTTCCTTTGTACTGTTTATAGCTGCTGTTTATCAATATGTTACTTTATTTTTGAAAGTAAATTTTCTAATCTCTAAAATAGTTGTACTAACATATGCCCTCTTAGGTTGTTATAAAAATTAGTGCTGTTTAATATAAAGAATTATATATAGTTCCTGACAAATAACATATAGTTAATAAATAGTTGATATGATTATTCACCTTAACTTAAGACATTTCTTGGATTGATGGTGGAATTCAGAAGGTTGAAGTAGCATATAAAGAGATAGCCTTCAATGATTATAGTTTATTGTAGATAAATTATTTCTAAAAAGAAGTTTACACAGGGAAAAGTGACAAGTACCAATAAATGAAGAGATTGTGTGATGAAAGCATTATGTTTTGCCTTACACTGGGTTATTATTCCCACTCTCCTGCTGGTAATGATGAGTAAAAATAAAATAAGATAAAATTTAAATTTGATGAATATGTATTAATGAATTATCCCTGATTATGCTACCAGATGAGACTAGATAACATAACATTGATTTATATGTGACAAAGATACTAAAACTCTTTGTTTGAAAAAGGAATCCAGCAGTGTAGTGTGATTAAATATATATTTATGGGAAGGTCCAAGACGGTGGAATAGGTCAACGATATGCCTGCCACCTCCCAGGATCACATTAAAATTACAACTAAATTATACATAATCAACTCCGAGAATCATCTAAAGACTAAATTAACAGGACCCCTATAACTAAGGATATAAAGAATAGGCCACATCAAGACTAGTAGGAGGACAGAGACATGAAACAGGCTGACCTCAAATGCACAGATAGTGGTTGAACCCTGGGAGGGACACCTCAGTCGTAGAGGTCTCCCTGAAGAGGAAGGGTCCTCAGCCCCATACTGGGCTCCCCAACCAGGGGTTCTGTTCTGGGAAAAAGGAGTTCTGACAACATCTGACAGTGAAAATCAGTGAGGACTCTGTCCTTCCCTCCCACTGAGACAAAAGGTGGCTAGAAACTCAGACATCCTATTAAAAAATCTGTACACAAACTCCCTCACTCGCAGGTACTCACCCTGGCTTTTGGCAGAGGGACAGTTACTTAAGAGGTATCAGAGACATAGTGAGAAAGGCTGAATTGTGTGGCTGCAGGGGAAGGGTTACAGGGACAGCTGCCATTATCCCTGTGTGGAGCCCATCTCAAGTGCAACCTACATGAGGGTGCCATCTTTTTTGTGCTTCACCCAACCCACAAGGTCAAACCTGTGATCTCATTGGTCTGGTAAAATCCACACATGCGCATACCACCTTGGTGACTCCCTGGACCCTTCCCCACATAGCAAGTGTGACATCGCTTGAGGTACCCTAGGCTCCTGGGCAGCTTTCCCAGCCCTGCAAGCTGTGTGGGATCTGTACAACAGCTGATGGCCATGGCAACCTGGCAAACTTTCAGTGGTGGGTGGTCAGACCTAGATTGCACTAGAGCCCTTATTGGACAGCTCTCGGAGATCTGAAGGCCTGAGGAGAGTGGTAGCTGGTTGCAGTATTCTCAGGGCATTTTGTGATGTGGCCACAGGCTGTGCACTGGTGCAAGAGCTGAATCTTTATTAACTTTGTAAAAACCAGTGGCCATACCTGTGACTCTCTGAGATCCATTCCAGCTAGTACCTCACTGATGGGGACACTCTCAGCTCCTGCGTGGCTGGCCCCACCCCACAAGCTACTGGAGGCCTGTATAGCAGCACACGGATCATGGTGTCCTGTAAAAATAAAATACGATAGAATTTATTGAAAAGTTTCAATAGTGGGTGGACATCCCCAACATGATCTGGGCAGCCTCTCTTGGGCTTTTCTCAGAGATCTGCAGTTCCAAGGTGAGCAATGGCTGGCTGCTGTGTTCTTGGGGCATTTCACTTAGGAACCACAGGCTCAGCACTGGCACAAGAACTGAATATGCATTAACTTTGGAAAAACCACCGGTCACACTCCATGAATCCCTAGGACCCTACCTTACCCAACTCAGGCTGCATTATTGGAGGCACGGTCAAACAGTCCGGACAACAAACCTAACCTTTTTCAGCTGCTGAGGCTTCCAGGCAGCCAGCATGTGTCAACAGGCCTAGGAAGATCCTGGACCTTTTGTTAAGCTTCCCCAGGCCCAATATTGGTGGCAGCCAACCTTGGTTCACAGTGAGGCCACCCCCACATGCCTCGAGGTCCAACACGAGCAGCAACCAACTTCATATAGCTTTGTAGTTCCTACCAGGTAGCCCCAGACTGATCACAGGAAAGGCTGAAATTAGCCTGCATGGGAGCCTTTCCCAAGAGGCACCAGAAACAACACACCCAGAGGTTACCTTCAGGCCACACCAGAACACCACCTGTTTAGCCCCACAAGCAGCACACCGAAAGGATGGTATCAGCAGGCACAAAAGCCCACTCAGGCGAATTTCTCTGAGTAGTCATCTCTCACACAGCAGCTCATTTGTTGCAGGCATATCCAATCTTCAGAGGCAGTCAGCCTGAGAAATAATCCTATTGACTTATGAGCCAAAAACAATTAAGGCTCAAGTACAGCAGGAGAATACACACAACGCAGACACGGGACAAACCTGGAACACATGCACAGCTGATCAGAGAGACTGTGCCATAGGACCACACAAAACACCTACATAAGGCCATCCAGCAAAGACTGGGAGACATAGGAGATGTACCTAATACATAGAAGCAAACACAGAGAGACATCCAGAATGAGGATACAAAGAAACATGTCCCAAATAAAAGAACAAGAGAATACTCCACACACACACACACACACACACACACACACACACACACACACAAAACAAACCTAAATGAAAGGGGCAACCACCCTACTAGAGGCAGAGTTTAAAATACTGGTTATAAGAATGCTTATGGAACTTAGTGAGAACTCCGACGTAGAGATAATAAACATAAGGAAAGATATAGAAACCATTAAAAAGAACCAGTCAGAAATACAGAACGTAATAACTAAAATGAAGAATATATTAGAAGGAATCAACAGCAGATAAGACGAAACAGAGGACTGAATCAGTGGTTTAGAAAACAAGGTAGCAGAAAACACCCAATTGGAACAATAGAAAGAAATGGAATAAAAATTTTAAAAAAAGAAGATAGTTTAAGAGACATCTGGGACAATATCAAGCATAACAGCATTCATATCATAGGAGTACCAGAAGGAGAAGAAAGATAATAAGGGATTGAGAACTTATTTGAATAAATAAAGGGGGTCGGGGGTGGTAGATGAGATAAAGGGGATCAAATATATGGTGATGGAAGGAGAACTGACTCTGGGTGGTGAACACACAATGGGATTTATAGTTGATGTAATACAGAATTGTACACCTGAAATCTATGTAACTTTACTAACAATTGTCACCCCAATAAACTTCAATTTAAAAAAATGAAAGCAATAATGACTGAAAACTTTCCTAATCTGGTGAAAGAAATAGACATATAATCCCAGGAAGCACAGAGAGTCCTAAACAAGTTCCAAACTCAAACAGGCCCATACCAAGACATAGCATAATTAAAATGGCAAAGCTTAAAGAAAAAGAGAGACTACTGAAAGCAGCAAGAGAAAGACAGCTGGTTACTTACAAGGGAGCTCCCAGAAGATTATCAGCTGATTTGTCAAAAGATACTCTGCAGGCCAGAAGGAAGTGGCAGAAAATATTCGAAGTGATGAAAAGTAAGGGCCTACAACCAAGACTATTCTGCCCAGCAAGGCTATCATTTAAAATTGAAAGGGAGATAAAGAGATTTGCAGATAAGAGAAAACTAAAGGAATTGATTACCACCAAGCTAGCATTATAAGAAATGCTAATGCTCTTTAAGAAGAAGAAGGGAAAACAAACAAAAGAAGATCAATAATATGAATAATAAAATAGCAAGAACTACTGTGTTTCCCAAAAAATAAGACCTAGCCAACAATCATCTCTAATACATCTTTTGGAGCAAAAATAACATAAGACCCAGTATTATATTTATTATTATATTATATTACATTATATTAATATATTATCTTATATAAGACCCGGTCTTATATTATAGTAAAATAAGACTGGGTCTTATATTAATTTTTGCTCCAAAACATGCATTAGAGCTGATTGTCCAGCTAGGTCTTATTTTCGAGGAAACGCGGTGTGGACCTATTAATAATAAGTTTAAATGTAAATGGATCAAATGCTCCAATCAAAAGTTATAAGGTAGCAGAATGGATAAGAAAACAAGACCCATACATATGCTGTCTACAACAGACATCTCTGACTGAAAGACACACATAGACTGAAAGTTAAGGGATGAAAAAAAATATTTCATGCAAATGATATTTCATGCAAACAAAAAAACCGAGGAAGCAATACTTATATCAGAAAAAAATCGACTTTAAAACAAAGGCTATATTAAAGGACAAAGAGGGACTTTACATAATGATAAAGGGATCAATCCACAATAGGACATAACCCTAATTAGTAGCTATGCACCCAACAAAGGAACACCTAAATATACAGAACAGATATTAACTAACATAAAGGGAAAGATCAACAGTAACACAATCATAGTAGAGGACTTTAACATCCCATTGACATCAATGGACAGATGTAACAGACAGAAAACCAACAAGGAAACAACGGTTAATATGACACACTAGACCTGATGGATTTAATTGATATTTTTACAGCATTTCACCCCAAAGCAGTAGAACATTCATTCTTTTTAAGTGCACGTGGAACATTATCCAAGATAGACAACATGTTAGACTACAAAACAAATCTCAACAAATTTAAGAACACTGAAATTATATCAAGTGTCTTCTCTCACCATAATGGTGTGAAACGAGATATCAATCACATAAAAATCCCTGAAAAACACATAAACACATGGAGTCTAAATAATGTGCTACTAAACAATGAATGGGTAACAATGAGATCAAGAAAGAAATCAAAAGATACTGAGACAAACAAAAATGAAAATACAATGACCCAAAATCTATGAGACACAGTGAAAGAAGTCCTAAGAGGGAAAATCTTAACAATATGGACCTTTCTCTAGAAACAAGAAAAATCTCAAATAAACAATCTAACTTTATACCTAAGGAAACTGGATGGAAAAATAAAACAAAACAAAACAACAACAACAAAATGAAGCCCAAAGTGAGTAGAAGGAAAGAAATGATCAAGATCAGACTAGCAATAAAGAAATAGAGGCTAAAAATACAAATGATTACTGAGACCAAGAGCTGCTTCTTTGATAAAAAACAAAACAAAAAACAAACAAACAAACAAAAAAAACATGATAAACCATTTACCAAACTGATCAGAAAAAAATGAGAGGAAACCATAAATTAATAAAATAAAAAAATGAAAGAGGAAAAGTGACAACAGATACCACAGATATCCACAAAATAAAAAATAAAAAAATAGGAAAATACTACAAGCAATTATATACCAAAAAATTGGACAATCTGGAAGGAATAGATAAATTCCTAGAAGCATAAAACTCCCAAGGCTGAGTCCAGAAGAAACAGGAAATCTGAAATGAATGATTACTACTAATAAAATCAAATCAGTAATCAACAATTTTGCAAACAAACAAAAGTTTTGGGCTAGATGGCTTCAGAGGTGAATTCAACCAAACATTCAAAAAAGAATTAAAACCTATTCTTCTCAAACTATTCAAAAAAGCTCAACAAGAGGGAAGTCTCCCAAGCTCATTCTATGAGGCCACCATTACCCTGTTACCAAAACCAGACAAAGACATTACAAAAATAAAATAAAATAAAAAATTATAGGTCAATATCCCTGATGAACACAGATGCAAAAACCCTCAACAAAATATTAGCAAATCAAATTCAGCAGCACATTAAAAAGATCATACACCATGATCAAGTGGGATTTATTCCTGGGATGCAAGTTTTGTCCAATTAACCCAATTCAATTAACATGATACACCACATACACAAAATAAAAAATAAAAATCATGTGGTCATAGCAATAGATTCAGAAAAAGCATTTGACAAAATCTGGCATCCATTTATGATAAAAACTCTCAGCAAAGTGAGAATAGAAAGAATATGTGACAAAGCCTTAGCAAACATACTCAACGGGGTAAAGCTAACAGCATTCTTCTTCAGATCAGGAACAAGACAAGCATGTTCAATTTCACCACTTTTATTCAACATAGTACTGGAAGTCCAAGCCACAGCAATCAGACAAGAAAAAGAAATAAAAGGACCCCAATTGGAAAGGAAGAAGTAACTGTCATTATTTGCAGATGACATGATAGAGAGAACCTGAAAGATTCCACCAAAAAACTGTTAGAACTGATAAATGAATCTAGTAAAGTAGTAGGATAAAAATTTTATATTCAGGCATCAGTTGCATTTTTATACACCAATAACAAATTCTCAGAAAGAGAAATTAAGAGAGCAATCCAATTCACAATTGTATACAAACAAACAGACAAACAAACAAAAACCTAGGGATAAATTTCAACAAGGAAGTAAAAGGCTCTATCAGAAAATTATAAGATATTAAAGAGAGACATTAAAGAAATACAAATAAATGAAAAAATATATACCATGTGCATTGATAGGAAGAATTAATATGTTAAAATGTCCATATTATCCAACGCAATCTATGGATTCAATGCAATCCCTATCAAAATACCAATGGCCTTTTTCACAGAACTAAAACAAATAATCCTAAAATTTGTATGAAACCAAAAAAGGAACCAGAACAGCCATGGCAACCTTGAGAAAGAAGAACAAAGCTGGAGGTATCATGCTACTTGATATCAAACTATACTACAAGTCTATAGTAATGAAATCAGCATGGTATTTGTCTAAAACAGTTATATAGATCAACAGAACAGCAGAGAGAGCCCATAAATAAATCTATGCCTATATGGTCACTTAATCTACAACAAAGGAAGCAAGAATATACATTGGGATAAAGACAGTTTATTCAATAAATGCTGCTCGGAAAACTGGACAGATACATGCAAAAGAAAAAAGAAAGAAAGTAGGAAGGAAGGAAGGAAGGAAGGAAAGAAGGAAGGAAGGAAGGAAGGAAGGAAGGAAGGAAGGAAGGAAGGAAGGAAGGAAGGAAGGAAGAAAGGAAGGAAGGGAAGAAGGAAGGAAGGAAGGAAGGGAAGAAGGAAGGAAGGAAGGAAGGAAGGAAGGAAGGAAGGAAGGAAGGAAGGAAGGAAGGAAGGAAGGAAGGAATGAGGGAAGAAAAAAAGGAAGGAAACTGGACCACCTTCTTACACCATATACAGAATAAACTCAAAATGGCTTAAAGCCTCAAATGTAAGATGAAACCAAAAACCTCCTAGAAGAAAACACTGGTAGTAGAGTCTCAGACATTACCCTTAGTGATATTTTTACTGATATTTCTCCATGGGCAGGGGAAACAAAAGAAAAAATTTTAAAAAAAGGGATGACATCAAACTAAAAAGTTTTTGCACGGAAAAGAAAAACATCAATGAAACAAAAAGAGATCCTACTGAATGGGAGAAGATTTTCACTAAGACACATATGATAAGGGGTTAATATTCCAAATGTATAATAAACTCATACAGCTCAACACCAAAAAAACTCAATCCAATTAAAACATGGGCAGAAGACCTGAATAGACATATCTCCAAAGAGGACATACAGATGGCCAGTGGACCTATAAAAAAAAAAAATGCTCATCACTAATCATCAGAGAAATGCAAACTAAAACCACAATGAGATATCTTACAGCTGTCAAAATGGTTATCATCCACAAATCAACAAACAAGAAATGATGGGGAGAATGTGCAAAAAAGTGGACCTTTGTGCAGTGTTGGTGGATTAAATTGGTGCAGTCACTATGGAAAATAGTATGGAGGCTCTTCAAAAAATTAAAAATAGAGCTACCTTATGACCCAGCAATTCCACTCCTGGGCATTTATCCCAAGAAGTCCAAAACGTCAATTCAAAAACATATATGCACCCTTATATTTACTGCACTGCTATTTACAAGCCAAGATAAGGAAACAGCTGAAATTCCCATCAAAAGACAACTGGAGAAAGAAATCATGGTACATGTATTTACGTACAATGGAATATTACTTGGCGATAAAAAAGTATGAAACATTGCCATTTGTGAAAACATGAATGGATCTACAGGGTATTATTCTTATGAAGTAAGTCAGACTGAGGAAGACAAATGCCATATGATCTCACTTGTACGAGGTATGACAAGTAAGTTTGCAAACTTGTTGCAGTGATGCTGTTAACGTTTTTTTGATATTAGAGGGATTATTCATTATGAATTTATATCAACTGTACAAAGAGCTAACCAGAAGTGCTGAAAGGGCTGCGTAAAAAGATTACACGACCTAAACTTTTCGCCAACAATTCATGGCTCTTGCATCACAACAATGTACCTGCTCACATGGCACTGCCTGTGAGGGAGTTTTTAGCCAGTAACAAAATAACTGTATTGGAACACCATCCCTACTACCTGATCTGACCCCCAATGACTTCTTTCTTTACCCAAAGATAAAGGAAATATTGAAAGAAACACATTCCTGAATGTCATCAAGGGTAAAACGACAATAGCTCTGATGGCCATTCCAGAAAAAGAATTCCAAAATTGCTTTGAAGGGTAGACTAGGCACTGGCATAGGTGCATAGCTTCTCAAGGGGAGTACTTTGAAGGTGATCATAGTCATATTCAGCAATGAGATATGTAGCACTTTTTCTCGGATGAGTTTGCAAACTTAATTGTCTAACCTTATATGTGAAATCTAAAGAGCAAAATAAGCAAACAAATAAAATAAAAACAGACCTATAGAAACTGAGACCAAACTGATGATTAATATATGGAAGGGGGGTAGGGAGATGGGTGAAAATGTCAAAGGGATTAAGAAGTAAAAATTGGTTGTTACAGGAGAGTCTTAGTGATGTAAACTACAGTATGGGGAATACGATCAATAGCATTGTAAAAACTATGTATAATGTCAGATGAGTATTAGACTTATTGGAAGGATCACATCATAAATTTTATGTATATGTCTCACAACTATGTTGTACACCTGAAACTAACATAAAATAATATTTTATGTCAACTCTAATTTTAAAAATTGTCATGGGGATGTGTAGTGCAGCATGGAGAAAATAGTCAATAATGTTCTAATAACTATGTATAGTGTTGGCTGAGTAGTATACTTGTTGAGGTGTCACTTTGTGAGTTATGCAAATGTCTGATCACTATGTTATTCTGCACACTTGAAAGTAATAAAAAATAAATAAAAATGAAAAAAAGAAGTATACCAAAGGATAGGGAGTAAAGTCCAACACTTTTTTCTAGCTTAGCAAAGAAATTGCACAAATATTTAGAGCTTTAAGTAATATAGCTTCAAATTAAATATAAATATAACAAATTTAAGATAACCAGTTTGAATTCAAAATTTTAGTTAAATGTCGTACTTCAGAGGATACAATTTCTGGATTCTGGGTTCCATTAAAGAGTTTTTATTTTACACATACATTTTTTGAAGGAGTTTTTCCAGAATAGGAGTATGCTTTTTCTCACTATTTCCAATGTTGGACAGGATGGTGAGACTGATAGATTGGATAGGCTAATAGGTAGGGCTAATGCTGCCAATTAACTACTTTATGCCAATAAATTTGAAAATGTACATGAAATAGCTGAATACCTTGAGAAACACAACTTATGAAAAATTACATAAAATATTAAAAATCAAAACGGTCCTACATCTAATAAGTCAATTGAATATGTGATTAATAGCTTCCAAAAAGGTAAAATTCTAGGCCTAAATGGCTTCATCTATGCAGTTTTATATTTCAGAAACAACATTTTAATACCATACACCAAGTTTTTATCTTAGAAAGACATAAACAGAGTGAAAGTTCCAACTCTTTGTATTAACTAACTACATACAGCATTGAAACCAAAGCATGACAAATACATTGAGAAAGAAAAATCGTATACCAGTGTTTCTCATAAAGATACAATTTTAAACAAACGTTATCAAACATAGCATACCATATAACATAGCATACCATGATGCAATTTGTTTCAAGTAAGTTTAACATTTTCCAAAATCAATGCAATTTACTACATTAAGAAAATAAAGAAAAAATACTATAATCATACTAATATTTACTAAATCATACTAATATTTACTAAACCATAGCAATCATACTAAATATTTACGAATATTTACTAATATTTAAATATTTTAAAAAGCATTGATGATAGTTCCCCCATATCCAAAAGGGATATGTTTGAAGACCCCCAATGGATACCTGAAACCACTGATAGTACCAAATCTTGTATATACAGTTTTTTCCATTACATGAGTACCAATAATAAAGTTTACAGCTTCTCTCTGGCATATTCAAATAGCCAATACCACTAATCTAATGCCTATAGCTATTATTAGATAAAATAAGGATTACTTGAACACAAGCACTGTAATAGTATAACAGTCAATCTGATAATCAAGGTAGCTACTAAGTGACTAATAGGTGGGCAGTGTATATGACATCTGACAATCAGATTCGCACATTCATCCTAGAAAAAGTGCTACATACATCATTGCTGAATATCACTATGGTCACCTTTGAAGTACTCCCCTTGGGTAACTATGCACCCATGCCAGTGTCTAGTCTACCCTTCAAAGCAATTTTTGGAACTCTTTCTGGAATAGCCATCAGAACTGTCATTGTATTACCCTTAATGTCCTGAATGTCATCAAAATGTCTTCCTTTCAATATTTCCTTGATCTTCAGGTAAAGAAAGAAGTCATTGGGGGCCAGATCAGGTGACATGGGAAGGTGTTCCAATACAGGTATTTGTTTACTGGCTGAAAACTCCCTCACAGGCAGTGCCATGTGAGTGGGTGCATTGTCGTGATGCGAGAGCCATGAATTGTTGGTGAAAAGTTCAGGTCGTCTAACTTTTTGACACAACCTTTTCAGCACTTCCAAATAGTAAACTTGGTTAACTGTTTGTCCAGTTGGTACAAATTCATATGAAATAATCCCTCTGACATCAAAAAAGGTTAGCATCATTGTTGAAACAAGTTCCCAGAACTTAATTGTCCTACATCACATAGTGTGGCTATATAACAGATAAAGGGATGATTCATATCTTGCATGGGGCAGGGCAGAACAGGATGGGATAGAATAGGACAGTGTGAGATTTTATTACTTTACTCAGAATGGTGCACAATTTAAAACTTATAAATTGTTTGTTTCTGGAATTTTCCTTTTAATATTTTTAGACGGCAGGGAATTAAAACTGTGGAAAGCAAAACTATGGATAAGGGGACTACTGTAATAGATTTTAATATATATATACATGATAAAATAAAAAGAACCTAGCAAATTAGCAATAGAAATAAAATTCCTTACATTCATAAAGTAGCTTTTTAAAAGTCTATATGATATAACCTGACTACTAGAAAAATATTATAAACCATTTCCCTAATTTAAGAATGAGAAAAAAACTTTTAGGTTCAACATTGCACTGGAGAATCTACCCAGAACTATAAATTCAGTAAGTTAACATCCTGAATAGAAAAATTAAAAGAAAGAAAAAAAATATGGCATGCAGAGCTGCACAAATAATATATTGAAAATTAAAAGATAAACCTGCAGACACACTATTATAATTCATAATTAACTTATTGAACTGCTGAAACCAAAAATCAATGTATAAACATTAATTGTAGTGTAGGTACCAGCCACACAAAGTAATAAAATTATATTTTAACAAATTGTTTAATATAATCAAAACCCCTCAAAAATAGGCATAAATTTAACATAATCTATCCAAAACCACCACACAAAAACTACAAAGAAATACTGAGAGAAATTTGAAAAGACCCAAATAAGTGGAGAGAGACACCATTTCTAAGTGTTGGAAGATATTAAAGAAGGCAATTCTCCCCAAATTAGGTGACTAAATCTCTGCAATAACAATTAAAATTCCAGGAGAATTTATTACGGGATATGGGGAAGTTTATTACCCAATTCAAAAATGTATAGGGAAATTGAAAGGCCAAGAATGCTTAAGATAACAGTAAAAATAAAGAAAAAGTTGCATTGTTACTACCATATACTGTGTTATTATAAAATTAAATTAATAAAAATGCAGAGGGTACCAAAAAAGTATACACATTTTAAGAAAGAAAAAACTATTAAAATTGTAATACTCAATATATACAGATAACAAAAGATGAAGAAAAGTCACATTTGACTTCTGCAATTATATCTTTTGAACAAAAGTCATATTACACATTGCTACTGCAATTCAATTCAACTTCAAAAAGTAATACATAGATAACATCTCTTAAAATGTATAAACATTTTTTTGGCACCTCTGGTAGTATGTATTGGTGCAAAGAAAGAAAGAGACATTGGAGCTCCACGTTCACTAAAATAAGAAACTTTGATAAATACCCCAGACATTCAATTCAGAAAAAAAGAAAGACAATGCCCTATGAGTAAGGAACATGATTTAGTAGTAGGACAAACCTGAAACAGACTCATCTAGAACAAGTCTTAATAGGATTCTAGTGTCCCAACACAATTTAATTATCTATCAGAAAATCTTTCATACTAATTTCATATGAAAGTCACATAATCCAGAGTTTCTACAACACATTCTTTACAGTAACAGGCACATAATGAATAATTGATAATAATGATGATAAATATCTAGACATGGGAAGAAGAAAAATTGATCAATAATTAAGAGGTAAAATAATGAATAAAAACAGGCTCGGAATATAAACTTTAAAGGTAGCAGTTAAAGACTTCAAAATAACTGTTTAATATATATATATATAAAAATAGTTACTCTTAAAGGGACCATGCATGAACTTACTGATGGACTCACTTGCTCTGAGCTTCAGCACTGGGGTAGCAGCTCAAAAGGCAACAGGGAGTTGTCTTGCATGAGGATGAGGGCTGGAGAAGCAGCTTTCTCCCTGTCGAAGGAGCAGGCAGAAGCCAGTTTCTTTGTTGAGCCCTCCTCCTTCCCAGCATGCAGACCCAGGAAAACACTATATCTGAATCTGCATTCACCTGGCTAACACCCTTGGCTCTGCCCTGGTGATTCTGGGATCACACCCTACCCAATTATTGGGTAAACCCAAGCTGCTTCCAGTGGCTTTTTCATGCAAACAGCCTGCCTTTGCTCATGCTGCAGACTTTCCAAAAGTCCCTCAAAGGTTCACAAAAGTCAAACAAATAGCATCTGGCTTCAGCATATCCCATACCTCTGACTGAACATCCCTAAGCCTGACACTAGCAGCAGCCAGCCTTGGATTGAAACTTGGACTCTCACGGCATTTCCAAGCATAGCACAGGGAGCAGCCAGCTGTGGGTTGCTTTGTGGCACATACCAGGTGGCCCTGAGGAAGATACAAGCTGCAACTGAACTTAGCCTGCAGAGGTCCCCACCCAGGTGGCCCTGGGGCTGACACACCCTGTGGCCACCTCCAAACCAAGCTGGATTATCACCAGGCTGTCTCCAAGGACAATATACCCAAAGGGCACACTGGCCAGGTACCAGAGCCCTGCTAAAGTGAGTCCTACTCATAGTGTCAGCCCCTCCACAACAGCTCCTTCACTGTAGTCAGATAGTCCTTACAACCAATGAGCCAGAGGGTCAATCTCTCCCACTGATTTTGCAAACACCAACCAAGGCTCAAATATAACACGAGGACACACACAGCCTACACAAGGGACACACCTGGAGCACTCAGCTCTAGTAAGCAGGAAGACTGCGTCACTGGGCCCCACAGCACACCAACTATAAAGGGCCATTCTACTAAGACTGGGAAACATAGCAGCCCTACCTAATACATAGAAACCAACACAGGAGGCAGCCAAAATGAGGAGACAAAGAAACATGTCCCAAATAAAAGAACAGAACAAAGTTCCAAAAAAGAACTAAACAAAATGGAGACAAGCAATCTACCAGACACAGAGTTCAAAACATTGGTTATAAGGATGCTCAGTGATCTCAGGGAGAACTTCAACTAAGAGATAAGAAATGTAAAAATGGAGATAGAAAACATAAATAGAACCTATCAGAAATAAAGAATACAACTGAAATGAAGACTATATTAGAAGGAATCAACAGTAGACTTGAGAAAGCAGAGGACTGAATCAACAACTTAGAAGATAAGCTACTAGTAGAAAACAGCCAAGCGGAACAGCAAACAGAAAAAGCTTTCAAAAAAATGAAGACAGTTTAAGGGGCCTCTGGGACAATAATCAAGTGTACCAACATTCACATGATAGGGAGTGTACCAGAAGAAGAGAGAGAGCAAAGAATTAAAAAACTGATGGAAAGCTTTCCTAACCTGGTGAAGGAAATGGATATTCAAGCCATTCAGGCAGTTCAGAAGTCCCTAACAAGATGAAGCCAAAGAGGCCCACACCAAGACACATCATAATTAAAATGTGAAAGGTGAAAGCAAAGAAAAATCTTAAAAGCAGCAAGAGAAAAGCAGTTAGTTACCTACAAAGGAGCTCCCATAAGACTATCAGCTGATTTCTCAACAGAAACTTTGCAGGCCAGAAGGGATTGGCAGGAAATATTCAAAGTGATGAAAATAAAGGACCTACAATCAAGATTACTCTACCCAGCAAAGCTATCAGTTAGAATCAAAGGACAGATAAAGAGCTTCCCAGTCAAGAAAAAGCTAAAGAAGTCCATCACCACCAAACCAGAATTATAAGGAATCTTAAAGGGACTTCAAGACAAAAAAAAAAAAAAAAAAAAAAAAAAAAAGATACAAAATATGAATGATAAAATGGAAATAACTACATGTCTATCAACAATTACTTGAAATGTAAATGGATTAAATGCTCCAATCAAACTACATAGAGTGGCTAAATGGATAAGAAACTAAGACCCATAGAAATGCTGCCTACAAGAAAGTCACTTCAGATCAAAAGACAGACACAGACTGAAAGTAAAGGGATGGAAAAAGTTATTTCATGAAAATGGAAACAACCAAACAAAAAAGTCTATGGTAGCAATACTTATACCAAACAAAATGGACTTTAAAACAAGGCTATTACAAGAGACAAAGAAGGATCCAGTAATTTCACTTCTTATTTATTCAAAGAAACCCAAAACACTTCTTGGAGGGGACATGTTCATCCATACATTCATTGCAGCATTATTTACAATAGCCAAGATATGAAGGCAACGTGGGTGTCCCCGAATGAATGAGCAGATAAAGAAGAGGTAGTACATATATACAATGGAATATTACTCAGTATCAGAAAGAATGAAATCTTGCCGTCTGTGACAACATGGATGGACCTAAAGGGTATTGTGCTGAGTGGAGTAAGTCAGACAGCAAAAGATAAATGTCAGATGATTTCACTTATAAGTGGAATCTAAAGATCAAAATAAACAAAAAAACAAAACAGAAACAAAGAGATACAGAGAACATGTTGATGGTTGCCAGATGGGAGGGCCATTGGGAGTGGGTGGAAAGGAGAAGGGATTAAGAAGTACACATTGGATGTTACATAGTAGTCATGGGGATGTAGGGAACAGCATAAGGAATATAGTCAATAATACTGTAATAACTGTGTATGGTGTCAGATGGGTATACTACTTTAATCACAGTGATACATGGGAGAGGGTTTTGGGGGGCAAGGTGAAAAATGTGAAGGCATTAAGAAGTACAAACTGGTAGTTACAAAGTAGTCATAGGGATGTAAAGCATAGAGATTATAGTCAATAAAATGGCAATAACTACACATAGTGCCAGGTGGGTACTAGACAAGTCAAGGGTATCATTTCTTAAATTACATAAATGTCTAACCACTATGCTGTACACCTGATATAATGTACAGCACAGAGAATATAGTCAATAATATTGTGATAGCATGGTACAGTGTCAGATGGTTGCTGGACCTATCATGGTGATCACTTCTTTAGGTATATAAATATTGAAAAACTATGGTGTACACCTGAAGCTAATATAATATTGTATGAGTATTTTAGCTACATTTTAATAAAAAATCTTTAAAAAAAGAAATTAGATAGAATAGTATATAAGCACCAAAATTGTCTACATGTTGGGAAAGCTGCAATACATTTCAAACTTGCCAATTTGAAAACCGAAATAAAATGGACACATTGCTTGAACAAAACAATTGATTACAACACAAGGAGGAAATCTAAATAGTCCTATATCTACTAAAACTAATTTAAAACCTTTCCAGAAAGAAAGCTCCAGGCACAAAATAGTTCAGTGCATTATAGACTAGTGAATTATTCCATTCAAGGATGAAAAAAATATTACCATTCTTATATAAATGCCAAATAAGCCAGACAGAAAGGAGTATAATACTATAAAGTTATTTATATGAAGTTCAGGAACAGCTATTCTATGGTGATAGAATTGAGCTGTATGCATTTATACACACACATAAAAATACATACATTAAAAAATTTCCAATAGAAAACATACAAATATGGGTGATAACTACAGAGCTAGGAATTTGAGCATAGTCCTTATGTAAATGGTAGAAAAAACTCACCAAGACAGCATTTAGGAACTAGTTGTTACTGGAGATATAGATTTTTTAGTGGCACAACTCCACAAGACCATGTGGTTTTGTCTTGTAATGCTCAGCATCCCATACTTAGGGAGATGTAAGAGAGGGGTAAAAGACTAAGTTGAATTGACGCAAAGCTGCATAGATAGGCAAAAGTTGGTGCTCTGGAAGCTTAAGGGATAAGACAAAAAAGATCATTAAAGTGTTGAGGCTAGGCCCGAGAGGAGAGAAAGGGAAGTCTGGAGAACGAGGTGATAAATTGGAACAAGAGGGAGTCATCTAAAGACAAGAGCTCTCAGTGAGAAGAAAGTATACAAAAATCTTAGCAAGGCATGCACATGTTCTGTAGTGTGGAGCCCAGCTACCTCTGCAAAAATACCTCTAATGGCACCTCAACTTTAGTTCTGCCAAATGACAAACTTGGCTTTCATGGGAGGCCATTTCATCCATCTCTGCCTCTGTTCACATAGTTTTTTCTTCATTTCAGGCAGCAATCTTTTTTAAAATGCTCCCTCTTCTCCAACTATGAACACTTTCCCTCTCTCAAATCTATTCATTTGTCCAGTCCTCCTATGCCTAGCACAGTGTGGGATATGAGTGAGCCATGAATGGTTGGGTGAACACAGTGGGTATGTCATTGTTTTTTCTTCTTCTCATTCCTCTTCTTCATTTTTGTGTAGGTGATTCTTACCTTGAGTACGCACTTAATATTTAAACTGATATTCTCATTTTCATTAGGGGATAATTATGAAATAAAAATATTTGGTTATAAACAAGAGAGAAATAAATGGATTTCCAAAGCAATTTTGCTACACTTTGAAAATGTGTTTACATTTTAATTAGAGCTCACATAAAAGCTGAACTAGTAGAGCATTGGATTTTGTAGTCACCACTTTCATTAAAAGAGTTATTAAGTTCCTAATTACATGAGTTTATGTTCTAGATATCAGCAAAAAACACAGCATTCTCCTCTTGGACTATGTAATCTAAAATGCACTAAAGGGACTAAAATGTACACATGTGTACATTTATGCATTCGTGACTGCTTTCCATGCTGCTTCACCTTCCTGGAATGCCCTTTCTCAAACTACATGCTTGACTAAAACCCTACTCATAATTTAAAGTTTAGCCTCAATATCTAATAGTCATAGCTTTCACTGACCTTCCCTTAATGTTCATATTTAAACTAAACATTTTTCTCTTTTTAAGTTTTACAGGTGTGCTCAAATATGTAGCAACAACAGCATCTGATATAGAAATGAGAAGAAAAGTAGCTAGATAAAAATTTTAGGAGTTTAAAGTGTATGTATGGATGATTTTAATCAATTTATATAATATCAATAACAACTAGCACTTTACAGTAGTAGTTATAGGTCTCATAAGAAACATTTAATTTACATTTCATTTTCATCTCCATTCAAGAAATGATGAACTGATTAAGAGAATGAGTAATTTGCCACAGGTTCTTATAGCTGGCATATGACAGCTCTGGGCTCCGGACTTTCTTTAAGTGACACCAAAGCCTGTATTCTTCCCATTACATCTCACTGTTCCTCTAAAATTCAAATGTGTCTTCTTCAAATAACTACTATATAAACGTATTTGTGAAATTGAAATTTTTACAGGCATTTGTGATTGACATTTGTGATAGGCTGAATAATGGTCCACCAAAGATGCCATGTCCTAATCACTGGAACATAGGCATATGGAGACTTAACATGGTTAAAGGGACTTTGCAGCTGTGATTAAGTTAAGGATCTTGAGATGGGGCAGTTATCCTGGATGATCCAGTGGTCCCAATGCAATCATGGGGTTTTTATAAAAGGGAAGCAAGAAATCCAGTCAGAGGGAAGATGCTACCTATGCGATGGAAAAAGTGACTTAAGATCTAAGGAATGCAGGTGGTCTCTAAAAGCTGGAAAAGACAAAGAAAACAATTCTCCCCAGAATATCTACAAGAAATTCAGATGACATCTCGATTTTAGCCCAGTTAAACCTCTTTTAGGCTTTTGACCTCCAGAATTGTTAGAAAATAAATTTGTATTGCTTTAAGCTACTATGTTTGTAGCAAACTACTATGTTGTAGTAGACAGAAGCAATAGGAATCTAATACAGATCCTTCAGGGCAAACAACTCCTAGAGTGACTTTTGTTCTTGTATTAAGTATATGATGCTAATTTTGCTTTCTCGACATTATATGCCTACACATTTTTGTTACTTTGCCCAAAGAACTAGTTCCAGGCTCTTGTGTGATTTAGAAAGTTTTCAACCCTTCAAAGTTCTAGTTAGTGATCAGATAATGAGCTGTAGCACCACAGTTTTTTAAAACTATGATTACCTAATGAAAATGGTTCCAGTAGTTTATACAACTTTCAGAAAATAATTTTAGGGAGTTATAGCATAGCAAATGATATAAAGACAATAATTCCAAGCCTTTTTAAAGATTTTGTCTGTAAGGTTAGACCACATTTGTAAAATGCTATACAAAAATAAAGGTCATAATACCTCAGATGCTGTCAAAAGAATACATATTTATGGTAAAAGATGGCAATGAATCTTAGTATATATCTTTTCTGTTTCTTCAAAGATCATTTAAACTCAATTTAATATTACGTGAATTAAACAATCATAACACTGGAAGTCACATACTTGCTTTCGCTTCCTACACTTAATATGTTTTCATTATTATATTTTTTCTAAAAAGTCAACCAAACTTAAGAATTGAATTAAGCATAAGGGGTTTTATTTTCAATTTGTCCTTTACGAAAATGTCACTGGACAGTAAATTATAATAAAGTTTAACTTAATAACATTATTATCATAGATTGCAAAAAGCAGTCAGGAATTTATTGAGTATGTTTCACTGTTTTTAACATATTGGAGATCTGTAATTATTTTGATTGCTATTTTGTGTAATTTGGATACAAAGTGACATTGTAATTCCAGCAGGACAGCAGAACATTTGATTTCCTTTTCCTTTTCAACTTTTTAAACTCATTTTGTTATATAAAATTTTCTTCTGTGCCTATATAAATGGGCTGCTTAGATTTGATGACTAATACTGACAGGCTTAGTGGGATAGATATTTATCCAATCCCTTAAATTTACATGTCAGAAAACTCAGGATTGCTAAGTAATTTACAGTTACAGTATTAACGGTGCATATGAATATAAATATATATGTAATAAAATACATTTTATTTTATACAATTGTATTGTATTATATAAATACAATTTGTATAAATACAATTGTTTTTATACAATATAAAATTGTATAAAAAATTGTATACAATTTATGAATACATTAGTACATTTTATATTATGAAGATGATGCTCAAAGCACGAAAATAAGTATTTAAACATTATTGTATTGTATGTATTGTTATAGAGTTTTCCTATGAATTAGTTACCTTTATCTTCTATTTATGCTATTTCAAATTGCGTCTGGTTTTAACACATTGATTTTAATAAGCTTGCTTAGTTTGCACTGTTGAAATAAAATTTAAATTAGGAAAATTATTAAGATTTCCCCCTTCATATGTTATTCCATCCAACTTGCATTGTTTTGAAAAGTAACCCTTGATTATCTAATATGCATTCCATTTATTCAAAATTGAATGCTACTTTAAACATTATTTTGACACATGAATTGAGATAAATGTAATAATTTCTATAATTATTTTTTTTTAAAAGAGAGATGAAATTGTCTGAACCAAAATACAATGAGCTTTCTTTTGTTCTAAATAATTGGTCACCCACACCTGCCATACAACTCAATTGATTTTAATCAGTATTTTTTGAATACATTTTATATGACTAATACTGGGCTTCTTATCAGGTAAGTAAAGATGAAGAGAGTACAGTCAAAAGAGTACAATCAGTCCAGGATCTACAAAAGTCCACAATTGACCTCATTGTGGTTAAAAGAATAAAGAACAGAATCAAATTATAATACAATATACATTCATTAATTCTATAATACATATATATTCCATGTTTCCCCGAAAATAAGACCTAGCTGGTCCATCAGCTCTAATGTGTCTTTTGAAGCAAATATTAATGTAAGACCCGGTCTTATTTTACTATAATATAAGACTGGATCTTATCTAACATAATATAAGATCAGGTCTTATAATTATTTTTGTTCCAAAAAATGCATTAGAGCTGATGGTTCTGCTACATCTTATTTTCAGGGAAACAGGATAGTTGTTGAGCATCATGAAGGTATTGGGAGACACAACTGATTGGAAATATGAGTAGTTTCCATCCTCTATAAGTCACTTTATAGCTGGTGGAGGTAGACAATATTAACCAAATGATGTCAAAGAGAAATATGGAAATAAAAACGTTCAAATTGTAGTTAAAGAGAGATGAATGGTATTATTAGGTCTTGTAATGGAGGATGGATTTAAGTCTGGGTTGTAGCCACGTAGACTTTTAGTCTTTAGCAAAGAGGAGATTTATAGTATAAGGGCTTTAAGAAGATAGGGGAATGATAAATCAGTCTTAGATAAAAAGATCAACAGAAATTTTTTTTTTACAGGAAGGGGAATAGGATGGATACATAGGGGGTTGGTTTTATTTTCAATATCAGGAAAGTGATAGAATTCCAAAACATGCCTTCTCTTTCCTCTCTGATGGAGGTGGTGAAGTTAGAAACTAAGAGTTAGAAGTATGGTGGATTAAATGTTCACGGACACTCAGAAAATTTTGAGATAGAAATAATTGATATGCATGCATAGAAATGCAGCAGATAGCAGCTGATAATTGCTTACTAGATATTGTGGAGACCCATCTAAGTTAGTGATCATGAACTAATTGTGGATCCAATCTGATTTTTCTCTTTGCCTTTCTCTTACAATGATCTTTATTGCTTACCTTCAGGCATATAAAAAGCAAGTTTCCTGTCAAAAAATAACAAGTCACCTACACCAAGGTTAGAAAAAGAAAAGGAGAAATGTTAAGAGGCTGGAATCTACAAAATGACAACTGTTTAGACATTGTCTATGAAAGAGAAAAATAGTCCACAGTGACCCCAGATATTATTCATTGTGATAAGGAATTAAGAATAAGGTGGAGACATTACATTGGAGAAAAGATAATGAGGTCTCCTATCAAGATGTTGATTTGAATAATTTTATGGGATAGTGTGATGGCAATACTTAGCAGAATGTTGAGCAAAACAAATCTCAAGGACAGAAGAAAATTCTAATCTGATGACATTTTTTTCCAAACATTAATTCAAAGTAAGTTGTTGATTGAAAACATAGGAAAAGTGGAGATTTCTCAGGAAGAAGAGTGATTTAAAAAAAAAAAAAAAAAAAAAAAAAAAAAAAAAAAAGACTACCAAAGAAGAAATTTTACTTCAATTTATTGTACCAAATAATTTGAAATAAAAAGATGTGAAAGTTTCAGAATATCAAATACATTTGCCCTAAAATAGTATTTCGTTTTTGGAAAAGAAACCAAAATATAAGCCTCTATTTCTTCAGCCAAAGAATATATTTATAAGAAATATTTGAACATGATTTAAAAACACACCTCATAAACACTAGAATGTGATAATTTTATACATATATATTTTCTGAATGTTCAAGACTGGGAAAATGTGCACCTATTTTTTTTAATAACTATTGGTCACATAGGTGCTCCTGATAATCAAGTTCCCTTTTAAAGCTACCCTTAAATTAATTACTCTAGCTCAAAATCAAGTTCTCATTAAGATTCTAATTTTTCTAATAAAAAATATTTTTCCCTCTGATTTGAATAATAAAGAGTCCACATCAAGTTCATTTATGATGAAAGATATCTCTAAATTTTTTCTAATTTGCTTATTTATTGTCATATATATATTTAATAAAGTATGATTTTCATAAATTATTATACAATACTACATGAGTATTTAGACTATGGCATTTAAAATTTTTATTGTTATAATTTAGGTTTTAAATGACTTAACTTTAGTTTCCAGAAGACAGATCTATCTTTGAAATGACAGTAATGATAGCATTTAATCCTTCTACAGACAAGGCAAAACGTTCCTGCACTTTAAGTAAAATTGTGATATTTAATATTTAGTGATAACAATATAGGTCTATCATGTTTTGACAAATTGTACTTCTACACATAATAAATTTGGGGGGGTTACTTTGCTAATTTCCCACTTAATATTTTAATATAAAACATACATTAAATCTCACCCTGGCAAGATGGCAGAGAAGATAAACACTGTGCCTGTATCCTTCCGTGAACACATTAAAATTACAACTAAATTATAGAACAGTCAACCCGGAGAACCATCTGAAGTCTAGACAAACAGAAGTCCTACAACTGAAAACATAAAAAAGAATCCACAACGAGACTGGTAGGAGAGGCAGAGATGTGGAACAGGCTCCCAAACTCCGTGTAGTGGTTGAGAATCAGACAGGATATCTCGGCCATGGGTGTTCTCCCTGGGGGAACAAAGGATCCCAGCCCCACACCATGCTTCTGAGCCCAGAATGCTGGTGCCAAGAAGGGGAGCTCCCGCAACATCTAAGAATTCTAACCATTCAGGTAGGATGGAGGACTGCAGGAAACCCAGACGTCCTCTTAAAGAGCCTGCACACAGACTCACTCACTTGCAGGCACTCACTTTGGTCTCTGGTGGAGGGATGGTGACTTGGGGGTCCTCAGAGACATAGAGGGGTGCACACTGAGCTTTTCATGGGGACTGGAGGACAGTCGGCATTTTCCCGGTGAGGAGAGCCCCTTCCATGCAGATTGTAAGTGGGCGCCATCTTGCCTGTGTTGAGCCTGCCCCAGGCCAAATCTGAATCTGACTGGCCTGGTGAGTTCCGCTGCTCCACCTGGCTGACTCAGCTGGGTCCCCGCCCCACTCAACTCATCCACTTTCTGGTGAGCAGCCAACCCCACCCGCATTGCACTCTTTCTTAGAAAATTATCAGGAGTCAGGCAGGCTCTAGGCTAGCAGTGAGTGGCTTAGGTGGACTCTGAGACTATAATTCTTCACAGTCTAATGACTCCTTACCCAACTTGTATACTGCATAAGGCTTTATCTGTGGCTGAACCCTAAAGGAGCCGGCAGGTGGCAGCAGGCCTCTGGGTATTCTGGCTTTTTGCAGTTACTCCAGGCCTGGTACTCCAGGCAGCTGATCATGGATTACTCCAGGCAGTAACTCCTGGTTACTCCAGGCAGAGTAACTCCTGGTTACTCCAGGCAGCTGATCATGGATTGCTTTATAGCTCCTACCCAGTAGTCCCCAGCCAGTCACAGGCAGTGGGTGACCTGGCCCTGCTGTGCAACCCCTACCAAGAAGCCCCAAAACCAAAATTCTTAGAAGTTGGCTTCAGACCACAGCAGAGTACCACCCAATTACACGCACAGCAGCACAAACATAGGGTGGTCTCCACAATATTTTTTTTTTTTTTTTGCCTGCTGGGGCAAATCCTGCTCTGTGTGGTAAGCCTCCCTGCCCCCCCCCCACACACACACACAATAGCCCATAAGCTGTGGATGTGGCCAAACCCTATAGCCAATCAGCCTGAGGAGCAACCCCACCCACCAATGTGCCAATAGCAATCAAGGCTAAACTATAACAGAAGGGCACACACAACCTACACAGGGGACAGTCCTGGAGCACCCAACTCAGGTGATCCGAGATACTGTGCCAATAGACCCCCGGGACACCTACTATTATAAGGCTACCTGGCCATGACTGGGAGACATAGCAGATCTATGTCTTGTAGACATAGAAACAAACGCAAAGAGGCAGACAAAATGAGGAAACAAAGAAATGCATCCCAAACGAAAGAAGAGGGAAATAATTCTGAAAAAGAAATGGAGGCAAGCAACCTACCAGAGAGACAGTTCAAAACAATGGTTACAAGAATGCTCAAGCAACTTAGTGAGAACAAAGAGATAGGAAGCATAAAAAAAGGACATAGATACTATCAAATTAACCAGTCAGAAGTGAAGAATTTAATAACTGAAATGAAAAATGCACTATATGGAATCACTAGCATACTAGATGAAGCAGAGGATCAAATCAGCAGAAATCACCCAATTGGAAGAACAAAAAGAAAAAAGAAAGAATCCAAAAATATGAGGATAGTTTAAGAGACCTCTGGGACAACATCAAGCTTAACAACATTCACATCATAGGGATACCAAGAGGAGAAGGGAGAAAGCAAGAGGTTGAGAACATATTTGAAGAAATAATGACTAAAACTTTCCTAACCTGGAGAAGAAAATAAACATACAAGTCAAGGAAGCACAGAGAGTCCCAAACAAGATGAACCCAAATAGGCCACACCTAGACACATTATAATTAAAATGGCAGAGGTTAAAGACAAAGAGAAAATCCTAAAAGCAGCAAGAGGAAGGCAAAAGCAGCTTAGAAGAGAGCTCCCAACAAGATTATCAGCTGATCTCTTGATGGAAACTGCAGGCCAGAAGGGATTGGCACAAAATATTCAATGTGATGAAAAATTATGACCTACAACCAAGGGCACTCTACTCAGCAAAGCTATCATTTAAAATTGAAGGGTACTTTCCAAAGAAACCCAAAATTCTGTTTTGAAGGGATGTATGCATCCATATGTTCATTGAAACATTTTTTACAATTACCAAGATGTGGAGGCAGCCTGGGTGTCCATCAGTGGATGGATGGATAAAGAAGAGGTGGTACATCTATACAATGGAATATTGTTCAGCCAAGGAATGGAATGGGTTCTTGCCATCTACAGTGTCATGGATGGTCCTGGAGGGTGTTGTGCTGAGTGGACTATGTCAGACAGAGAAAGACAGACACAATGTGATTTCACTTATATGTGGAAACTAAGAACAAAATTAACATAGATACAGAGAACTCATAGATACAGAGAACTCATAGATACAGAGAACATTTTGATGATTGCCAGATGGGACAGGTGTTGGGGGTGTGGGTGAAAAAAGAGGAAGGGATTAAGAAGTAAAAATTGGTTGTTACAAAGTAGTTATGGGGACATAGGGTATAGCATAAGGAATATAGGCAATAATATTGTAATAACTACATATAGTGTCAAATGGATACTAGATTTATTGGGGTGATAGATGGGAAGGGTTTGGGGGAAAGATGAAAAAAGGTGAAGGGATTAAGAAGTACAAATTGGTAGTTACAACATAGTCATGGGACATAAAGTAAAGCATAGGGAATATAGTCAATGATATGTATTACCACACACACACATACAAATTGCAGGTGGGTACTAGACTAGTCAGGGTATCACTTCTTAAGTTACATAAATATCTAACCACTATGCTGTACACCTCAAATTAATATAAAATAATATTGAATGTCAACTATAATAAACTTAAAAAGGTGTAGAAAGGGGAAGGTGAATAAGAGGTCTGAATTTCCAAGTATATAACAAACAAGTCATGGAGATGTAATGTACAACATAGGGAATATAGTCAATAATATTGGGATAGTGTGATATGGTGTCAAATGGTTGCTGGGCTTATGATGATCATTTCCTTAGGTATATAAATGTTGAATAACTGTGGTGTACCCCTGGAAGTAATATGATATTATATGTTAGCTATATTTTTAATTAAAAAATTAACGAACCAAAACAAAAAAATACATTAAAGAATCAAACCAATTAATGTAGTACATTCCTTTATTAACTAGATGCAATGAAGTATTTTGTTAAAATTCTCTCCTGGGATGTTTTCATTTGAAGCCTAGAAGAGAATTAGGGAGAAATTTGGATTTAACTTTGAGGAAAGACTGTTTTTTCATGACAAAAGAACACACACACACACATAAACTCACCAATTACAGATACATTATTGTGTTTGATTATACCAAGTTTACCAATAGCTTCTTCTGGAATGGGAAATTTCAAGATAATAAGTAATTAAACTGTGCTTAATAATAATATAGAACTAGTATGTGACATTCAGTATCTTGAAGTACCAAAAAAAAAAAAACACCCAAAAAAACAAACCATCAATTTAATATTCCAATGTTTATAACTCAGAAACCCTATTACTTTGTTTCAGGAAGCCATTTCCTCTAACCCACTACACTCTTAACAATTTAAGAACAAGAATCTTTGATTTGCTCATTCAATCCAAAATATTTAGTTATGACAATTATTGTGTCACTTTTAGTATCTGAAAATTTTGGTTAGTCTACCAAATAGATCTTAAGGAATAAAAATACATTTATATGACTTGCTCTCACATCTTCAAGTTTCCACTTGGGAGCTGTAGAAGTGCTTAGCACAAATGAGAAGAGAAAGCAGTGTCCTCATCATCTTCAAGGAGTCAGTCACTCCTGGTTCTTCTTACCACTTGCTGCTTGGGCCAGAATTTAGATGTGGCTCAAGGAGGATGGAGGGCTCCACAAATCTACTACATCATGGAAGAGTATTTCTATTCCTGGTTTTCTTTTAGCTTCATTTATCCTGTCCCCTATAGCAGCTTCAATATTCCAATCCTCAGTGTACAGACTCGGAGGGGAGGGTAAATCCATTGCCTAAGTCTCAGGCTTGCCTTAATATGTGCCCCAGAAATAGTCTCCCATGATGTCAGAGGATGGTACACTCCTGTTGCAACATGTCTCAAAACAAATAACTCAAGATTGGCACAGATCTTAATGATTTTTTTTTGGTTATATTTATGTGCCTTGTATGGATATAAAAGCTCTTTTTCCTCTCTGACCAAAGTTTTATCTTTGAAAGTTATTGGTATGTTTGCTAGAAGATGGGTCTTAGAAGAGAATGAAGTACTGTTTTGACTTTTATGAAGATTCAAATCACCAAACAGACAACAGAAGATGTTAAAAGCAAATACAAAAGATTACATAGTTGTGAACAAAATCTTAGCTCTTTCAATATTAAGAAGACTGGATTTTTCTCAAGTAATCAAAGATCTGATAAAGACAGCGTAACGCACAATAAATAATTTTGGTAAGATATAAAATCTTTGCCGTTGGGGCATATTACTTAAAAGCTAAAGAAAAATGTTTGTTTACAATTTCACATTAAGAGCTCAATTATAATCTAAGAAAAGGACATTGTCCTTTTAACAGAGAGCGAGAACCAAATTCTAATTTTGCATTAATGTACTTTAGACATTAAAACTAATTTTTAAAAAATCTTAATTTAATCCATTCTAATCTTCCCCAGCTTGACCATACATAAAATTCCTTTCCCATGCTGAGAGAATTGGATAGCCATGTGCAAAAGAATGAAACTGGACTGTTATCTGTCACCATGTACCAAAATTAATTCAAAATGGACCAAAGACTTAAGCACAAGACCTGACACAATAAACTGCATAGAAGAAAGCATAGTTACTAAACTTATGGACCTTGGGTTCAAAGAGCATTTTATGAATTTGACTCCAAAGGCAATGGAAGTAAAAGCTAAAATAAACAAATTGGACTATATGAAACTTTAACGTTTCTGCACCGCAAAAGAAACAATCGAGAAAATAAAGAGGCAACCGACTGAATGGGAGAAGATTTTTGCAAATAGTTCCTCTGATAAGGGTCTAATATCCAAAATATACAAGGAACTCATAAAACTCAACAACAAAAAAACAAACAACCCAATTGAAAAATGGGCAGAGGACCTGAAGAGACATTTCTCCAAAGAGAACTTACAAATGGCAAATAGACATATGACAAAATGCTCAACATCACTAACCATCAGAGAAATGCAAATGAAAACCACAATGAGATATCACCTCACCCCAGTCAGAATGGCTATCATCAACAAGACAAATAGTAACAAGTGTTGGAGAGGCTGTGGAGAAAAAGGAACCCTCATCCACTGTTGGTGGGAATGCAGACTGGTGCAGCCGCTATGGAAGGCAGTGTGGAGGTTCCTCAAAAAATTACAAATAGAATTACCATGTGACCCAGCCATCCCTCTCCTGGGTATCTACCCAAAGAATTTGAAATCATTTATACATAAAGACACGTGTGCTCCAATGTTCATTGCAGTTTTGTTTACGGTGGCCAAGACATGGAAACAACCAAAATGTCCTTCGATAGATGAATGGATAAAGAAGTTGTGGTATATATACACAATGGAATACTATTCGGCGTTAAGGAAAGATGATATAGGAACATTTGTGACAACATGAATGGATCGTGAGAGTATAATGCTAAGCGAAATAAGTCAGACAGAAAAAGCAGAGAACCCTATGATTTCACTGATATGTAGTATGTAAACCAAAAACAACAAAAGAACAAGACAAACAAATGAGAAACAAAAACTCATAGACACAGACAATAGTTTAGTGGATACCAGAGGGTAAGAGGGGTGGTGGGAGGGAGATGAGAGTAAGGGCGGTCAAATATATGGTGATGGAAAGAGAACTGACTCTGGGTGGTGAACACACAATGGGATTTATAGATGATGTAATACAGAACTGTACACCTGAAATTATGTAATTTAATTAACAATTGTCACCCCAAAAAATTAAAAAAAAAAGAACCTACATTCAAAGTAGAGCTATAGAAATAAAGGAATAGAAAATGAGACCATAAAAAAAAAAAAGATCCTTTCCCAGCCCAAGATTCCTTTTCCACAAACCTACAACTTTCTTTATATCTATTCTTTATATCTATTTATATCTATACTTTCCTTACTTACTTTTCCTACAGAGTTGTTTCCTTTCACCCTTACTATTTCTAGGTAGTTTTAATTATATGTATTGATTAGAATTCTTAACCCTTATAATCCTTTACCTTTTTGAAAATTAAGAAGTAATTATGGATTGTCTGATACTCTAGCATTCTGTAGTTTGGCAAATTTATTTTAAAAAATTATGATTTCTACAAGTATATTCTTCCTTACAGTACATTTTCCATTGTGGCACAAAACATGCTTACTAATAGAGCCAAATATCTTCAGTTACTGTAAAAGGAAGCCAAAGATGGGGGAATTTTGCTGCTTTGGTTTCTCAGATTCCCGTTAGTAATAGATTATTCCTTTTACGGAAAGATTCTTTTATAGCAGCAGATATCCTGGTGGCTTTTCATAGCCCAACTTGTGCCTACTTAGATTTTGATGTGCCATTGTCAAAAAAATCTGAATTTCTTGTCTTAATTTATTTCCTCAAGTTTCCCAGCAGTTGACACTGTGAATTACTTGAGCCTTTGTGATTCCCATCTGCCATCTTTCTTTCTGGAAATTGAGGAATACCCATTTGTTATGCGGGGCGGCCTGCGGGGTCTCTGCTCCCGCTCCCCACATAAGAACGCAGGATGTGGCCAGGCCAAAAAGGAACACCCACGGAGCCATAAGTAGGGGAGTCATACCACTATAGTCTCACTGGAGAATATATGTCTCCATTATATTCACACAACGTGCAACCTGCTGTCCACTTTTCTGCCAACCTACCGACTCTCCTCTACTCCCCTCGACTCTCCTTGACTCCCCAACATAGCCGTGGCAGTTATATTAGTGGCCAATGGCTCAATGGCCACAGCTGACAGCCAACCAGCCACAGCTGATGACCATCCAGTCACAGTTGATGACCATTTACTACCTGAGCCAGCACCTTTCCATGTGAGACCGAGAGCCTGGAAACTGCACTTTTGACTCTGTCCCCACACCATTATTTTCCTTTGAACTAACCCTCCCTAATTCAACCAGATTTACCATTTCTGGATACCTGTGAACTGTTCCTGAGACCTGTCAGGATCTGCTGGAGGCTCCAACCTTTCAGATGAGTTTGGCCACAAACCCAAATGTTGTGGCCCACAAGTCTCACCCACAAAAATCTGGAATAGCTCACTCCCAAATTTCCATCCAGAAGGATGAGGACAAACACATTCAAAGAGCTCAGAACGTAAAATAAATGGAGCTTGATCCTAGAGGAGCTTACCGGAGATGGTGGAGAATGGCGAAGACTCTGCATTGCTTTCACCTGGCCTTGGAGCTTAGTCCTGGAATCTTCAGCAGCTGTCTTAGGGTCCCACCTATGGCTCTAAAATTGCCAAATGCGAAACTAAAGCAATTTAGTAACGTGTTTGATGTCGCTTTTTCAAGGAAAACAATCCATGGATTAGAGAAGTACAGTGTCTTACAAGCACTGTTCCTGAGGGATTTGAGCAAGAGAGTTTTATAGAGATTAGATGAGGTGATTCAGAAACAAAGTATGATTGGCTAAGACGTCAGGGATTTCCTGACAGAGCTATCAGGTCCTATTGTTTCGGGTAAGGCAAACTAACTAAAGCTGAGTTGATGGGTTATGATTGGTGAATGTCAGGTTTTCGTGACAAGAGTTTCCAGTAAATGCAGACTGACTTACATTTAGATTTGTGAGTAGGCAGGGTCACTGAGATGGCCTCTATTTTGTGGATTAAGTTTAATAGGCCCCATGTGTAGAAGATACTCTGATGATGCTCAGTGCTCTTTTAATCTCTTGTACATGATTAGTTATCCTAAGAAAATATTCTGTGCAGATGGAGTATAGGTCATATATAAAAGATATTTGATTTTCAGTGAAATTTGTAGAAAGCTACTACATTATCAAAGTGTTGAGCAAATCAGTTGTGTTATCACAACAGAAAGGAGGCTCAGAATTTTTAGGAATGATAGGGTAGGTAGAAAAGTATAAATGAGTGGGAGAAGGAGGGACTAGCCACTGCTCAGACCACTATTAGGGACCACCTGAGGCCCCTGCCTTTGGCCCAATTTACATCACAAACATCCTGCTTATCAGGGTGTCGTGTGGGGTGTCAGGCGGGGTCTCAGCTCCCGCTCCCCACATAAGAATGCAGGACATGGTGAGGCCAAAAAGGAAAAGGAACACCCACAGAGCCATAGGTAGGGAAGTCATACCACTATATTCTCACCAGCAGCATCCGCCTCTCTGCAATCCGCTCTTGCTAGCTCAGCCACCCATCTTCTTGCTAGCCCCCATTCTTTCTGCTAGCATAGCCACAACTGTTATATTAGTGGCCAATGGCTTACAGCTGACAGTCAACTAGCCACAGCTACTGGCCATCTGATCACAGTTGATGGCCATTTACTACCCGAGCCAGCACCTTTCTATGTGAGGCCGAGAGCCTGGAAACTGTTTTTTGGGGCTTTGTCCCCACACAGGGTTTACATCCTGTTTACCTGGATGTGAAGGACCTCTGTGTGGTTTTGCCCCCTTTAGTGGGCTTTTCAAATAAATTATGGGAAATTGACAGGCTCATTCTTACACCCTGGAAAACAGGAAGGAAAGGTGGCACGTGTCAGCAGAAAAAGGTGAAAATACTGGGCGGGGACAATTCTACCCATAGTGATAAAAACCCTCACGCAATGTAAGGAGAGATAGCAACCCACCCTGGGTCAGCCTGCTCCATACTCTCAGTGTACTTGCTCACTAATAAGCCTTGCTTTCTGCAACTTGCTTAACTCTGTCTCTTGACTGAATTCTTTCCTTCAAAAGAACAAGAACCAAGGAAAAACATTGCTCTGAGTAACAGGAAGTGATTCCTCCAAAAGATACAGTTATTACATTTTTACTGGCCTGGCCTAGTTATGCTTTGGAAGACTCAAATATCAAGGGAGAAAGTTGAGACTGGCCTTTCAAGGATTTAGAATCACAGTTATTGATTTAATTGAAATTGTGTTTCTGAGGCCTCTTCTATTTTAAATATGTGCACACATGAAAGGATGATTAGACAGACACGTTGTTAAATATTTCTGTATTTAGTAAGAGGTCCAAAAGATTTTGTCTGCTTTTCTAGGACAAGCTTCATAACATGTAGTGCAATTCCAATATCCAGGCTGATCATCTGTCCAGAGATGGCCATTAAACTCACAGACCAAATCTGGAAAACATTTGTAAGTATTTAGCCACTCCTGAATAGCTTTGCCAGCTAACTAAATCATTTTCTCCAAGTGGTAATTGTTTCAACATCCCAAGACATTAAAATCTATTAAAGTCTAATGACCTAGGTCTTGTTTTTCCTATAAAGGTGGAAACATTTTTTTGATGCTCTAGCTTTTTTTTTATTAAGTGTTTAAATAACTGGCTACCAATTATACAAAATATGAAATTATGCCTATGTATAGAGCATAAATAAAATTCCATAAAATTGTAGGTTTGGAAAAGTTATGTTTGGTTCACTATTGACTTTACCAAAAATGTTTTACATACCCCAAACAGTCATTTTCATGTTCAAATGAAAGAGGTAAGGGTATCACCAATTGCAAACCCACATGTAGCAGTCCTATTTTTGTGGTTTATTTTACTACTAAGATTTGCAGTCTGTACTGTACCAAAGATTTTTGGCCTGTTCCTGGTAAAACCCTTTGTCACAATCATGAAAAAGTGGTATTCACTGGATACCATTTTATGATTTTCAGATATTTATTTATCTGTCTTATAAGAATGCAAATATGACACAGACTTTCTTATTTAAAAGTTTTCCCCTCTATACAACATTTTATTTTTCATCCCGTGAAAAAGGCGTTATTACAAATGGTACTTAGCCAATCAAACTTTAAAAGAAAACATGACAGAAAATTAGATGAATGTGAAAAACAACACTGGTAATTATAATTATACTGGAAATCTATTTAAATGCTGTTTTTTATTTTTTTTGTTTTTTGTTTTTTACTGTGGTGAATTGTAGATATTTTAACTTTTCATATACTATCAGCTCAAATATTGTTTTAATTAAAGAGGAAGTTCACTGGAGGACTATAAATAAAATCAACTTATTGTTAATCAAAGTAGTAAATGTGACAAGGGAGAACAACAAATGCAAATACACTTCTGCATCTGTCCTGGGGGAAATAAACCAGAAAAAATATGCATATTTTTTCATTCTTTTATGGGTTAATCATGTAAACTCTCATTGTTAAAATTATCAAATTGAGTTAAGACATGATACATTCTAGTTATAGCCATCATTTTTTTTTAGCATTGATAGAGAAGAATAAACACCAAATCTGATGTTTAACTTAAATTGTAAGGTTTATTTATAAAATAGTTATATCTAAAATTTTAGAACATTTTCTAAATCTTACTAGGCTGCTTAATTTGAATGTTTATTAAATTGGCTTATGTTTCTATAACATTGTTTTTTATTGTTCATTGTTTTGATGTTTCGAGAACAAGAGAATAAAGAACATTATTTTTAGCCAAATTAATTTTTTGCCATCACTTATTATCACATATTTAACAGATATTTATTTATATTTTACTATGGGGCAGTGATCACATTAAGGGTTGATTATATGTTGATGGAATAGGAAAGAAAATGCTGTCATTTAGAATTAGTGACATCCATCATAATAATAAAGTGAAATAATTTTAATACAGTAAAAATATTTCAGTAATTCCAGGCCAATTCTGTTTTCAGTTAGGAGTCAAAAACACTACTTTGTCCAAGTTTGCAGTTTTGTATAACTTGTTCAGGTTGTCTTAATCAGGAACTGATATCATTAAAGGTGAAACCTCTAATCCTAAATAGCGGCTAAAAAAGTCACATTTGCTTCCAATACTACATTCATTATAACATTGTGAAAATTTCTAACATATGGTACAGCTCATACATGTCTTAATATTAGGTTAACTATGAAAATTGATCCTAAAAACTGTCATTTTTCAATGTATAAAAATTTCACAGCAGGATATGACAAAACAATACAAATTCAGGAATTCTAAAGAGAGAAGTTTTCTAAGTCACAATGTGGGAAAACCTGATATAACAGATGGCCACATATTTAACGGACCTTAATATCCAGGTCCAATTGAAACATATAAATATTTCAGTAAAAATTCCCACTATTTCTTCATTAGACTGTGGTTCTGCTGGAATTTCTGAGTTGAAAAGAAGAGCTGTATGGATGTCAATTAAAATTGAAGGGTAAATAGTTTGAAATGGCCTGAAAAATCCCTGTATATTTAAACATTTTGTCATTACCCTCTCTTTAGGTCTATATTCTCTCTATACACAATATGTCCATTTGAATATCCTACAACAATCAGGAACGTATTTGGCCCCAAATTTCCCATTTCAGTTGCATAGTAAAATAGAAAAATTATCTTGTAAATACCATGTAATAAATATCTGTTATCTACTGCTTCTACTAATTAGAAAACAGAGTCTGTAGCTCATTGTTGTATATATATATATATGCTTATATGTTTATATAAACATACATAATTTATATAAACATATATAATTTATATAAACATATATAATTTATGTTTCTATATATACCATATATATGGATCATTGCTTTATACAGAGATACATAATATATATTTATATATTTTATATACGTATAAACATATATGTAAGCATATATATTTGTAAGTAGTATTTGTTATATATTTAATATATATATGTATATACACACACACACATATATATCTATCCAGAGACAAATCTATAGAACAGGAAATCAAGTAATTTATTTCAAAAATTGAAATTATTACTACTTCTTAACTCAATACCCTATAGTCTTTTTAGGCCCCAGAATTATAGTAACTTTTATGGTATTACTGTGTGTGTGTGTGTGTGTGTGTGTGTGTATGTATTTAATTTCTCAAATCTAAACCAATTTAATTCCTTATAAACACAAACTGGATATACTAAGAAGAGAATGGATTGCTAAGGTTAATTAGGTTTATTATTCCAATAGAAATAGTAAAGAGTAAATTTTTAGGAGAACGATTATCAATAATGTCATTGAATTTAGAGGTTCATATATGAGAATTAAATGTAAAAAGAGTGTATGTATGTTTGTGAAATTTTTCTTATTTTAACTGAATAAAATTGAAGAAAAATAATTGAAAAAGTCATCTAAACTAAAACAGGGAATGCCCCCAGCCTTATAGCAAAAATGCACAAGCTAAAATAGAAATTGTAGCAAATTGAAGAGGACAGCACAAATGATACTGAGCTTCTTACTTAAATGTATGGTAAAGTTTGTGGGGGAAAATTCTAAAAGACCCTACAATGTTTCCAAACATGGAGGAACCAGAGTTGTGGATATTGGTGTGATGTGTGGAAGACATAGGATAATGTTTTTGTTTTGTTTTGTTTTCAGTCCATTTTTTTCAGGGCATATTGATATAGGACAAAAGGAAAGACTGCCAGGCTACACACCATCATTTTGACTGTTGACCTAGAACCCTAAATAAGAAAGTAGGTAACTATGTGAGCATTATGTGTGTATATATATATATATATATATATATATATATATATATATATATATATATATATAAACTGTAGTAGCAGACCATAAGAAAGCTTTGGGTTGGAGAGTAGATAAAATGCATTTACATTTAATTATCATTGTCATCTCACCCCAAAGTGAGGTAAGACACACCCACCACTTTGTGGGTGGAAATAAGTGGAGATATTCAACTAATTTTGATAGAACTTAAAGAAACTCAAAAGTAAAAGTTTACAGACTGTCATTAACCATAACCACAGGTTCTCCAGTCCTCTCTCAGGTAGCAGAATGTCTGAAAAATGACTATAGAACAGACATTCTTCAATAAAGTTCTTAAGCATATTCATACAGGAACCAGGGAAGTAGGCAGAGAGTCAAGAAGAGTTTGCATGCATGATTTTCTGACAGAAACTTATCTAGATATTTGTTGTTTCTGATTACAAAAAAAAAAGAATAACAGCAAAATAAATGGGAACTATGGAATCATTGTCTAGAAAGGGAGGAAAGAGGAGAGAAAAAGAGAGTATGAGGAGAAAAAACATGTTGCAAAGGATAGATTTCAAACATGCTTCAGAAGAGCAGTTAATCTAATAATTACAAAGTAATTTTAAACAATCTTTATTATTCCACCATGGTCACCCACATATTTAATTTAAAGGAACTGTGAATTGTGAAATATTAAATAATAGGAGAACTGAATATAAAAAAGGTAGATAATGAAAATTATTAAGGGGAAGGGACATCAATGCCTGGTCCAAAAAACATGAAAACAATTGCAGACTATTTAGACATAGTGAATAATTAGAACACTATAATTAGAAGTAAAAAAAAAAAAAATCAATGTGATGTAGACAAAGCACATTTTTAAAAGCTCATAGGCCTGATTTTTCTGGTGATTACATAGGGATAAAAATAAATAACTATGAAATGCAATTTAAAATGATGGAAAAATAATGGTACTTGAAAGCAAATAAAATAAATAAGAATAAATGAATAAATATTAAGAAAGTTTAATGAACCAAAATATCAGGATAATTTATAAATAAATCCTAGAACTAGAAACCATAAAAATAGGTGATATATGGGATACAATATCAAAAAAATGAACAACCGTAAAATTAAGAATGACAAGTAAAAAACAAATATCATTTTATAAGAAATAAAAAGTATTAATTAACATTTCTTACAGTTATTATTTAAACAGTTTGCTAAAGATGACAAATTCTAGGAATACGAAGTGGGAACTGTCTTGACAACAAAGGACCAGTGTAAGAGAATTTTTGGGGGTGATAGAATTGTTCTGTATCATGACTGTGATGATGGATACATGACTATATATATTTGTCAGAAGTCATAGAACTTTAACAGCACATTGGATTTTATGTATATAAAGATATAAAAAAAATCAACAAGGTGTGAGGGGAACTCAAAATAGAATACTATGAAAAAAAAGACTTACTGTACTACAAATAAATAACAAAACCACAGTAATTGGGGGAGGGGAAGAAAAGGATTATCCTATTTTATTTTGGAACACATTGTTTTGACTGGATATTGTGAAGCTAAAAACAAAGGTGAAAGAATAAAAGAGTTAGTGAGCTCTGAAACATGGCCTGTGCTCCTCTATTAAAGTATGTGTCCTAGAGGGGCTACTTATTTGGATAAAGGGAAATCTTTTTCAAATTGGTACAAAGGGATTGTCACTTGTTGAGAGATACTCTTGGATGATCAAAAATCCTATTTTGGTAATGGTGGCCTTGCATAAGAATAAGAAGAAAAGTTAATAAACCTTTATTTTATCGTGGTATGGGGAAGGACTTACAGGCATAAAAGCAATGGAAATATGATTGTAGAATGATATCAATAACTTAATTATATCCTAGACTGCAATTGAAAGAAATATTATGAGAAAGACCATAAAATCCCCTTAAATAAGTTTGAGTAGCATATTTCCTTCTTTGCAATTATCCACTCAAATTAACAAATACAATTCTAGAATTAAGAATCTATTAATCTATTAATAGATTAATTTTGTTTAACTTGATGCTTCAATTGTTGTGTACAGAATAAAAATCTGAAATAAATTACAACAAAATGTTTAGTGTTGTATCTCAGTGAAGATTTATGGGTGATTGTGATTGCTTTCCTTCCTTTTCTTTTTTTCCAAATTTTATACAATTATCAGACAAAAATGAGTAAGCTAACAGGATTTCTTTTTAAAAGGATCTCCAGTGAATTAATTTTGGAACAATATTTCTAAAATCATACATCTTTACAACAACATGAATGGATCTTGAGATTATCATCGAAGTAAAATAAGTCAGACAGAAAAAGTTGAGAATCATATGACTTCACTCATTTCAGTATATAAAACTGAAAGCAACAAATGAACAAGACAAACAAATAAAAAAATAAATCATGCACACATACAACAGTTCAGTGGTTACCAGATGGTAAAGGGGGTAGTGGGGCATGGTAGATGAGGGTAAAGGGGGTCAAATATATGGTGATGGAAGAACTGACTCTGGGTGGTGAACACACAATGTGATATATAGATGATGTATTACAGAATTGCGCACTTGAAACCTATATAATTTTGCTAACCAGTGTCACCCCAATAAATTTAATAAATTTAAAAAATAATAATAAAAGAATATTATCATGTAAAGGCTTGACGCTGTTTTCCATTGCCATATTTATAGACCGAATGCTTGTGTCCTCTTCAAATTCGTGTGTTGCAACCCTGATCCCAGTGTGAGTGTGGCTGTATTTGGAAACAGACAGCTAAGGAATTAAGGGTAATGAGGCCATAGGGTGGGGCCCTCATTCAATAGGATTACTGTCTTTGTAATAAGAGAAAACAGATAAACCAGAAACTCTTCCCCTCACCCCTCTCTCTCTCTGTATGTGTGACTATGTACTGAGGAGAGGCCATATGAGGACATGGTGAGAAGGAGCTGTCTACAAGTCAAAAAGAAAGCCGACATTAGAAACTGAATTTGCAGGCACTGTAATATAGACTTCTTGCCTCCAGAAATGTGAGAAAATAAATTTCCATTGTTTAAGCCACCCGGTCTGTGGTATTTTGTTATGGCAATCCAAGCAGACTAATACACTATACATCGTCGATTTTCATAATAATGCTCATACCTCCTGCTATTTTCAATATTATTCTTAATTTATTTCCAATTGTTTCACTGAAGTGTGAGTTCCAACTTCTCAGCAGCATCTTTCCTGGTAATATGGAGAGACACGTTCCTTGATATAATTTTCAATAATAGTGACTAGTTTGGGTCATTTTTCAGAAAAACCCTGGAGTTACAGCTATTTCTCACAGAGACCCATCCATGATGGGGACAAAAATACCTCTATCCATTCTTCAGACATTCCATGTTGTATATTTCCATGGAATTACATATATATTCAGAAACAAATGAATAAATGTTTCTTAGATTTCTCAGAATTTAAATTCAGGCCCTGCCTATACTCGAATCTATAGATTTACACAAACAAAGAAAATAACAAGATATCAATCTTAAAAATTCTATGAGAATGAGTCAGATATTCAGTTTACTCCATAAAGAAACATGAACAACTCTAAATTCAAATTTACTGGATTGCTTTTGTGTAGGATTCCAGATATTTCTGTGATACTCCCATTTACACCAGAAGACATCAACATGGACAAAAAATGCAAATAACAAAAAGGATTCCAAAATATGTTTTAAATAAAGCATTATGGAAAATGATAAAGTATAATTAATATACTAAAATAAGACCATATAAGAAATTTCATAAGTATACTTGAAGCGTGGCAAATAGTTACATGTAAGAGATGGGCAGAATTGTAGAGCAGAAAGGAACTTTGAGATCTTCAGGTAAAAGCACCAATTTACAGATGTGTTAATCATTACCCATTTGTTCCTTCACATTCTCTTTCCATCTTTACCTTGTTCTGTACCTCAAGAGGTTGTTCTTTATGGGTAATACAAAAAGACTTTTTTCCCCTTTAGCTTTGCTTATGTTTGAACAAAGAGTTTCTAGCCAGAGATCAGAGGAGGGAGGAGAAAGTTATCAGGGTACTTATTCCCCCAGCTCCCTTCCTGCTAAGGCAGCTAGTTTTCAGTGCAGGTATTATCCTACAACAGGATATCCTACAATAGCTACCCTGGCCTGGGCCCCAGCCCCTTCCAGCTTATGGAGAGGAGCGACTTTCCACTATTGTTAGTCCTGCGCTTATTCACCCTTCCCTGTTGATTTCCATTAACCTTTAAAAATCCCTTATTAAACTCATGCCAATGGCCCCTTTTTAGTGCAGTGCTTTCTGCTGGGAAACAGACTGATATGAAAGATGAAATCCCTCAGTGCTAGAGAGATAAAAGTGCAAAGACTAATTTATCTTGGGCACATTATCATTTGCCTGTGGTATTACAAAAGCAAGGAATTTTATGATAGCTATAGTAAATGCTGCCCTCAAAGTACTGGATCAAAAATAAAAGTCAAAGTTCCTAGTGGGTGATAAAACCAAGAGTGGTCATATTTATTGCATTTCATTAAAATGCTAACCAAAAAGAAAACTCACAAACTAGACACATTAGTTAGTTTAGTCTTCAGATAGAGTCACGAAGCCTCATCAATGCTTTTCGTTACTTTCCGTGGTGTACCCCTCTTGGTGCGATGGGTTTGAGAGATCTAATCAGAATGACAGGTTAGTGGAAGAGCCTAAACTAGAACTAAGCTCGTTCCACATTCACACTCTGCAGTTGGATCCCGGCTGGAAAGCAGAGACAACAGGCTCAATGTTTTGAGAAACTAAACGATGTCCTCACATTACACAGATACATGGGATGAACAGAAAAGGAATTTGGAAAATAAATATGAATAATAAAAATGAGTGGAGTGCTGAGTTACACAGCACAACAGAGCCCTTAATCATCGTAACATTTTTAGGTTCGAAACTTCTTGTTTGATCGTATCTCCAGGAAGCCACAATGAACAGGAACATCAGTTTACAAGCTCCTTATGAGGAGTGAGAGCCTGGGAAACTGTGTGATCCACACAAAGGCAGTGAAACCCCGATAGTTAGGTAGCTTTCTGTGTTCAAGGGGATATAGAAATAACAAGAACACATTGGCTGCCTCAATTTTCCTATATCATTGCCAAAATCCACAACATAAACCTCTTACAGTCCTCCTGTTAACTGTGTTTTAGCTAACAATTTAGCAATAACTTGTTACTCAAAAAGCTCACGCATTTAACCAAATTTCTGAACAAATATCAATGTCATTTTATAAACTGTCTCATCATTATCAAAGCAGAATAGTTCCATTTTTTTAATCAACTCAAATTATTTCCATAAGGACAGATTATACACAGTAATTATAATCACCAACATTTATGTAAATTGATAGATTAGTTGCTAAAACAAATTTTAAAAATCCCATTATACATTTTGCTTCCCTTGAGATATAAAGGTAATCAAACCAAGTTCCTTTTTTCCCAGTTGGAGCTTCATATTTCTCTACGAAGTTGTTTATATCGTGCTGATTTTTATATGCCTGTTCTAGGAAGGATTGTTACATGAGTACTCTGAACATCTCAGTTGTGTAATGATGCAATAGTTAATTTAAGTAAATACCAGGGAAAATGTGACATGTTAGTGCAAAAAAAAAAGTAAAGACTGCTAAAATGTTGGGGGAAATTGGGTATTTATCTTTCTATAAATGTAGAATTCAAAAAAAAATGGGCTATTAAATTTCTGTTCAGAAAGTCAGAGTTAAAGTCCAGAGGACTAGAATTGTTTAATCCATACCAGATGTGAGGAATAAAGAAAGAGCTTTGATTCACGCATTGCTATAATTACAAGAAAATGGAAACATGTTCCTTTTTTTTTCATGCTGGTGCAAAAAGTAATATATACATAAACTGTACAGGAAACTTCAATTTTATCATGCTAACAATTATCAGAATGTAATAACATTATGTGTAATCCAAAGACAGACATATTTCACAGGGTTATAACAAAAGATAGGATTCCTAGGAAAATAAATACATTTTAATGACGGCACATTATTTTGCTGACTTTAGTCACCAATGTTTAGATTTTTAAGATTTCTTTTTAGATTTTTAAATATTTAACATTCTCAGTCTTTTAGACCATAACATCACTCCTAATTTCTTTTACATTGAAAAAGAAACTCCACAAAATGTTAGTATCTAATTTTGTTCTCAGATAATTTTTTACCTTAGGTATTTTTATTCAGTTCCAATGTCTTCATCAAACTCTTGCAGATTCTAAAATCTCTGGATAAACTTTTCTCTCTTTTTGTTGCATTTATTTAGTCAAAGTGATAGATAAAATGGAAATTTAAAGAAATTAACTCACATAAAGTAATAAAATTAATTATTAAATTCATCTTTATTAAGATTCGTTTCTCTCTTTATATATTTATGCTATTTGCCTTAAATATTCACACACTGTTGCCAATCACACTGTTGCCAATCACACACTGATTAGAATCTTTGAGAGATAGTCAAGGGTATGTAGTTTGTGAAACTTCCATTTGGCTCTTACTCTGACTGAAAAGCTTCACTCTTCTTTGATTGGGCATGTCTATTTAGCATGTTTTACTCTTAAAATGTTAAATGAACCAATTCCTGAGCATAACACTTAAATAAGATAAAGAACAGAAAGTTCATTCCCAATAAATAAAACAATACTGTGAACATTTGTAAACTTATGTACGTACACAAATATTTATTTTATTTGCAAATTGATAACAGAAAAATAAAAGAAATTCCTAACACCAGAGAGTCAATTAACTATATCATACTTATACGCAGGACAGAAGTTAAAAACATGTTACATAAGAATATTAACTTGCAATAATATTTCCCTATATAGTTAACTAACAAAAAAGGTATAGAAATATTATAAACAGAAGAAACTAGTCTAGAAAAAATGTACCTGTTAATGGGTATATAAATGATTTTTACTTTTTTTATGTGATAAGTTTTCTGTTGTGCTTCTTTTGATATTTTCTTCATTGAACATATATTAATTTTGTGAATAAAATAAAGCAACTTAAAAATTGAGACTGGGGTGATTATCTCAGTAAAGTCCATTGCATTTATCCTCTGACATACCCATATGTCTCAATATTTCAAAACACAACATGAGATACAAGCATGAGAAGTCAAAGCAGTAAGAAGAGATGCTTTAACAAGACCTTAATTGGGCCAAGGCTTTTATGCTTTCTGGTGGAGAAGAAAGGATCTTCGAGAATTTTGAAGAAATATCATCACTAACATTTTGTGGGGACAATTTGATGTACCTTGCAGATCCTGCTTCAAGAAAGTACTTGTTCCAGCAATAGGGAGTCAGCAAATATCAACATACATCAGTCAGCCCCTTCAGAGACTGCCTCCACTGCAGACAGCAGCTACATCCAACAGCATGCGCTCTATGGGGAGTCGACATCCAATTGTGAATCCACTGAGAGTATATAGGCCCTCACTGCCCAGGTCAGAACAACTCCGAAGAGTCACGCTAGCTCCAGACTCTCCAAGGTGTGGGCTGAAGCAATTATTGAGCCTGCATCACAGTTCAGCTTCTCTTTGTCCAAACTGCTTCATTCCCAAATCTTCCTCAAGCGTCCATCGCAAGGGCATTCCCAAATAAACAATTTGTAATCTAAACCCTGTCTCAGAATCTGTGTCTTAGGGAACTCACTGAGTCAAACAAGACAAAACAAGGAGAAACATTCTGACTCTGGGTAAACACAAATCTATTTTCTTATAATATTATAGTATGTTTTGACTTCAGAGAGAATATCTTTCCACTTTTTTGGACATATTCTTTTCAACATAAAATTAAAAATTAACATGTTGATATCCATTAAAAACTTTTTCTAGAGTTGATATTTGTTTTGAAGTTCTAAATTAAATTAGGAAGAACTATTATTTTCAATCCTCCCAATTATCTATGTTCAATCCTCCGCAATTTTCTTTATTTATTCAAATAGTTTCTTGTACACTTCAGGGAAGTTTTCGTTAAGTTTTTAAATAGGGACTGTATATTTCTTGTTAAGGATTGCATAACCCTTTAATGCTTTCACTGAATTGTGAGTGGAATTATTCTTCCTCTTGTGCTTTTGCTGTACAGGTGATTTTCGTGTTATATTAATAGTCCCACAACTAATCACTTTGTAAACATTGTTATTATCTCAGTTGTCTAGGCTATCATCTTAAAATCACATGAGTTGTTTTGTTTTTGGTATGTCTCACTTAAAAAGAACAAAGTGATATATACTGCAGCTAGTTTTTTCTGACTCAACATGAGACTCTCTGATGTTTAACAGAAGGATTTTATCCATACTACTTATTGCGGTTACTGATTTGTAATCATATTTTATATTTGTTATTTACTCTGTATTGTTATTTTTCCCAGGAGTATTGGTTTGTCTTTTTCTTTAAAAATTTTTTTTTTCTCATCCTTTCTCTTTTTTTCCCCTTGTGGTTTGCAGTGATTACCCTAACTTTTAAGCACAAAATGTGCATAGTCTACCACCAACATGGTGCTTGTATTTATTTTGTTCTTGACTATTGTTGTGTTTTACAGTTTGTTTGAACAATTATTTAGTGTTACCTGTTTATTTTGTACCCCTTTTAAAGGCTGTTACTCTACTATTTTATTAGGATCTACTAATACCAATAAAATTTTTGAAGCTGTTCTGATATTTTCTGATTTTTGCTTATAACATCTACTCTTCAGATTCTTGAAAATGTTTTCAAAATATAACTACAATGTCACTTTCATTAATGTGGAGGATTTTTCTTACTCTTTTTTGTCTAGTGTCAATCCTTGTAATATGTCTTTCTTCAGATTTAGGGTATTTTCTTCCATTATTTTCTGGTTATTTTGTTCCTGTCATTCCTCCTATTCTCTTTTTTTAAAATCTTATATTACAGAAATTCTAGTTCAAGTTTTAATTTGTTTCCCTAGATCAATCTTCCAGGTCAATAATTTCTCTAATTTGTTTCATTACACTATTTAATCCTTCAATGGAAATTTATTTAGTTGTATGTTTTACTTCTGCAACCAAATTTTCAAGATGTCATTTTATTTTAATAGTAGCCTCTTTTGTTTTGTGGCTATTATATATATTTTATCTTCATGAGATTAGTAATTATACTTATTTAAAGGGTTCTCTTACTTCTATTAAATATTGTCTTCTTAAATAATTATTTCCTACTTGATGCATCTCTTTCATAATTTGGTAACCTTTAGGTTTACTTGGTAATAAAGAGTCCCTTTGATTTATTGTTTATTATCTCTGAATATTTACATTAAAGAATATTTGTTAATGTTAATCTGATGAGTATAAGTTTATATGAGAATCGACTACATTAGATTATATTCATTGAATAACGTTTAAATACTTAATATATACATACACATATATTCATTATTAAATTCAATACATTAGCCATAATATAACCAAAACAAATTTTTCATTAAAATAGTTATGTTTTTCAAAGGAAAATATTGTACATAAAATATATTGTACATATTGGTCAATAACAGACCAAATTTCTTAAGTTTACTTTAAATTATTTTAACTAGGAGGTAAGTTTTCAGTGTGTGATATCTTTTGATTCTTCACTTCATTTCCTCAGAGTACTTTAGATATTCCCCTAAGGGATAGCATTCACACACACACACACATACACACACACACACACACAAATAGACACACACACAAACACACACACACTCACGAGCGTGAGTGTACATATATTTGTACACACATATATGTGTATATATACATATATTCACAAATATATGGCTGTGAGACAAATTTATTTCAAACACTCTCTTTAAGTCTTAAAAAAATAAAGCAGGAGGATCAAGGAGGAAAAATGGCAGTGTGAGGTGAGCCTTTGTAAAGCTCCCCCGGATTTTAAAACTAATCAAACAATAATAACTACACAAAGGACTCCCTGCACAGCAGACAGGCAAAAAAGAAGGCTATTCAACCAACATCAACAGGGACAATCTGTGGCAACCAAAACATTAAAAGGGGGAGAGTAAAGGCCTGAACTGGAATATGGGAATAGAGAAAGCAAGCGTGCTGAAAAAACTGGAATACTCTAAATATCAAACATTCTTTTACATAAACTTAAGGGTAACCACTCAAAAAACATCCAGAACTGAAGTATATATTGTAATAAAAGAAGAAACAGAGAGAAACATCATAGAATACCACCACACAGAATTAAGAGACAACAACGAAAAAGCAAAGAAACAATGGAGACACAGCCTTACCAGAAAACTAGAGATAGAATGACAGGAAATCCTGACATATCAATAATCTCCCTAAATGTAAATGGACTGAACTCACCAATAAAGAGACACAGAGTAGCAGATTGGATCAAAAAACTAAACCCAACCATATGCTGTCTATAAGAGACACATCTCATCTACAAGGACAAGCATAGACTCAAAGTGAAAGGGTGGAAATTGACACTCCAAGCAAATGGTACCCAGAGAAAATCAGGTGTAGCCATAATAATTTCCGATGAAACAGACTTCAGGGTGAAAAAGATAACAAGAGACAAAGATGGACATTTCATAATGGTAAAGGGGACTATACACCAAGAAGAAATAACAGTCATCAATATTTATGCCCCCAATCAGGGAGCACCGAAACATACCAAGCAACTACTAACAGAACTAAAGGGAGAAATTGACCAAAACACAATTATACTAGGGGACTTAAATACATCATTGACAGCTATGGATAGATCATCCAAACAGAAGATAAATAACAAAATAGCAGCCCTAAATGACACATTAGATGAAATGGACATCATTGACATATATAGAGCACTTCATCCTAAAACATCAGACTATACATTCTTTTCGAGTGTACATGGAACATTCTCAAGGATAGACCATATATTAGGACATAAAATCAGTCTCAGCAAATTTAAGAAGATTGAAATCATACCAAGCATATTCTCTGATCACAGGCTTTGAAATTGGATATCAACTGCGAAAAGAAAGCAGGCAAAAACACAAATACATGGAGATTAAACAACATACTTTTAATGAACGACTGGGTCAAAGAAGAAATTAGAGGAGAGCTCAAAAGATACATAGAAACAAATGACAATGAAAATACATCCTACCAAAATTTTTGGGATGCCGCGAAAGCAGTTTTCAGAGGGAAATTTATATCATTACAGGCCTATCTCAAGAAACAAGAAAAATCCCAAATAAATAACCTCATGTTACACCTTAAAGAACTAGAAAAAGAAGAACAAGCAAAACCCAAGGTCAGCAGAAGAAAGGATATAACAAAAATCAGAGCAGAACTAAATGAAATAGAGAACAAAAAGACAATAGAAAAAATTAATGTGACAAAGAGCTGGTTCTTTGAAAAGATTAACAAAATCGACAAACCCTTGGCTAGACTCACTAAGATAAAAAGAGAGAAGACACTAATTAACAAAATCAGAAACGAAAAAGAAGTTATCACAGACACCACAGAAATATAAAGGATCATCCAAGAATACTATGAAGGACTATATGCCACCAAATTCAATAACCTAGAAGAAATGGACAAGTTCTTAGAAACATATAGCCTTCCAAGGCTGAATCATGAAGACCTGGAAAATCTAAACAGGCCGATCACCAGTAACGAAATTGAATCAGTCATCAAAAACCTTCCCAAAAGCAGAAGTCCGGGACCAGATGGCTTCACTAGTGAATTCTACCAAGCCTTCAAAGAGGATCTAATACCAATCCTGCTCAAACTCTTCCAAAAAATTGAAGAAGGGACAGTACTCTCTAACTCATTTTATGAGGCCAACATTACCCTGATACCAAAACCTGGTAAGGACAACACAAAAAAAGAAAACTACAGACCAATATCTCTGATGAATACAGATGCTGAAATCCTAAACAAAATTCTAGCAAATCGAATACAACAATGCATTAAAAAAATTATTCATCATGACCAAGTGGAGTTCATCCCCGGGGCACAAGGATGGTTCAACATCCGCAAATCCATCAATGTGATACAACACATAAACAAAATAAAGGACAAAAATCATAGGATTCTATCAATTGATACAGAAAAAGGATTTGACAAGATACAACATCCATTTATGATTAAAACATTTAATAAAATAGGTATAGAAGGAAAATACCTCAACATAATAAAGGCCATATATGACAAGCCCTCAGCTAATCTCATAATTAATGGTGAAAATCTGGAGCCCTTTGCTCTACGTTCAGGAACACGACAGAGCTGTCCCCTATCACCTCTGCTTTTCAACATAGTGTTGGAAGTCCTTGCCAGAGCCATCAGGCAAGAGAAAGAAATGAAAGGCATCCAAATTGGGAATGAAGAAGTTAAATTGTCACTCTTTGCAGATGACATGATTCTATATATAGAAAACCCTAAAGACTCCACCAAAAAGCTATTAGAAACAATCAACGAATACAGTAAAGTTGCTTGCTACAAAATCAGCGTACAAAAGTCCATTGCTTTCCTATATACTAACAATGAAATCTGAGAAAAAGAAATACAAAAACAATTCCTTTTGCAATTGCAGCAAAAAGAATAAAATACCTAGGAATAAACTTAACCAAGGATGTGAAGGACCTATATACTGAAAACTATAAGACATTTTTTAAAGAAATTGAAGAAGACACAAAGAAATGGAAAGACATTCCGTGCTCATGGATTGGAAGAATCAACATAGTTAAAATGGCCATATTACCCAAAGCAATATACAGATTTAATGCGATCCTCATCAAAATCCCAATGGCATTTTTTAAAGAAATAGAACTAAAAATCATCAGATTTGTTTGGAACCACAAAAGACCTCGAATAGCCAAAGCAATCTTAGGAAAAAAGAACAGTGCTGGAGGTATCACACTGCCTGACTTTTGCTTGTACTAGAGGGCTACAATAATCAAAACAGCATGGTATTGACAGAAAAACAGACGCAAAGACCAATGGAATAGAAATGAGAACCCAGAAATAAAACCACATATATATGGACAGGTGATTTTTGACAAAGAAGCTAAAAACACAATGGAGGAAAGACAGCCTCTTCAATAAATGGTGCTGGGAGAATTGGATAGCCAAATGCAAAAGAATGAAACTGGACTGTTATCTGTCACCATGTACCAAAATTAATTCAAAATGGATCAAAGACTTAAGCACAAGACCTGACACAATAAACTGCATAGAAGAAAGCATAGGTACTAAACTTATGGACCTTGGGTTCAAAGAGAATTTTATGAATTTTACTCCAAAGCTAATGGAAGTAAAAACTAAAATAAACGAATGGGATTATATGAAACTGAAAAGCTTCTGCACAGCAAAATAAACTATTGACAAAATAATGAGGCAACCAACTGAATGGGAGAAGATTTTTGCAAACAGTGCCTCCGATAAGGGGCTAATATCCAAAATATACAAGGAAGTCATGAAACTCACAAAACAAAAACACAAACAACCCAATTGAAAAATGGACAGAGGACCTGAAGAGACATTTCTCCAAAGAGGACATACAAGTGGCCAATAGACATATGAAAAAATGCTCAACATCACTAATCATCAGAGAAATGCAAATAAAAACCACAATGAGATATCACCTCACCCCAGTCAGAATGGCTATCATCAACAAGACAAAAAGTAACAAGCGTTAGAGAGGCTGTGGAGAAAAAGGAACCCTCATCCACTGTTGGTGGGAATGCAGACTGGTGCAACCTCTATGGAAGGCAGTGTGGAGGTTCCTCAAAAAATTACAAATAGAATTACCATATGATCCAGCAATCCCTCTCCTGGGTATCTACCCAAAAAATCTGAAAACATTTATACATAAAGACACGTGTACTCCAATGTTCATTGCAGTTTTGTTTACGGTGGCCAAGACATGGAAACAACCAAAATGTCCTTCAATAGATGAATGGATAAAGAAGTTGTGGTATATATACACAATGGAATACTATTCGGCATTAAGGAAAGATGATATAGGAACATTTGTGACAACATGGATGGACATTGAGAGTATGATGCTAAGCGAAATAAGTCAGACAGAAAAAGCAGAGAACACTATGATTTCACTGATATGTGGTATATAAACCAAAAACAACAAAAGAACAAGACAAACAAATGAGAAAGAAAAACTCATAGACACAGACAATAGTTTAGTGGTTACCAGAGGGTAAAGGGGTGGGGGTGGGAGATGAGGGTAAGGGGGATCAAATATATGGTGATGGAAGGAGAACTGACTCTGGGTGGTGAACACACAATGGGATTTATAGATGATGTAATACAGAATCGTACACCTGAAATCTATGTAATTTCACTAACAATTGTCACCCCAATAAATAAATTAAAAATAATAATAATAAAATAAATTAAAAAAAAAAAAGAGAGAGACCGTATCCATGAATAGAGCTTAAGTGTAGAGGCCAAAGGACCCGCAGCGCCTCACGGTCTGGGCTGTGGCTGTGGAGCCTAATTGGGCCTGTGCATTTGCTTTTTTTCTTTTTCTTTTTTTTAATGATTTTTTAAAATTAGTTTCAGGTGGGGAAGCAAAGGAGCTAAAGCTTGTCAATCTCAAGATCTGTGAATTCCATACACTATAATAGAAAACTGATTCAAGCCAATCACCCTTGCCTGCAGGCAGTTGGACCCTAAGTCTCAACCTCCCCAAGGGACAAAACCTATATTCCTATGAATCGATGGAGAGCACATCATTGAATCATTTCCGTTGCAGGTTTTAGGAAGGAATGCTGCCACAGAGACAGAGGCTCTCCTTAGCCTGAGGAAGGTGGGAGCCTATACCCACCTCTATGAACCCCGAGGGTTCTCCTGTTGGTCCCCACTCGGCTCCACCTGTCTTAGGTTGCTTTCCACGTGGAAAGTCGTACCCGTCATTGGCTGACCAGCCATCTTTCTGGGATCAAACAGAGAGACATAAAGTGCAAACACAAAGGTAAGCAAAGTCACTGAAAGGATCCGTCTCATAGACTCTCCTTTCTTTGGGGGCAGGTATGAGGAGACAGATGGGTAGGCTGCTGCGTGGCCATATATACTTTCATGATCATAATCCTTATTATATGAGAAAAAAAGATTTTAGTAAAGTGAGGTTGGTACATTGTACTGTTAAAATAGATTGATAGAAAATAATATACACTTTGTGTTGAGATGTTCTTTAAATATCCCATAGAGCTTAATACTGACAGCGTGGTAAGAGACAAACTCCTTCCTGGTATAAACTATGTGATCAGTGCCGTTATTCTTGTGAAATGCACTATCTTTTGTGCATTACTGCAGTATAAGGGTGCAGCCTATGTACTAAGTAAATTTTATTATACTCATATTATTGCTCTGCAACAAAATAGTTACGCATTTTAACTCTATTAATAATGATGGTCCTAGTTACTAAAATGAAGTATCACATGGGCTTTTTATTGAGCCAGTATGACCTAGCAATAAAATTTACATCTTATTAAGTCTTTACATTTTCAGTTGAATTGATGCCACAACATGATATCCAACAAGGGCTTGTTTTGTTATTGTGAGAGTGTGTTATCAATGTACCTGAGGGTAAGTATGTGTTCATGCAAGTTCTTAATAAATAAAGGATATTTTTAAACAGCATATTTGTGACGTTTTCAAATAATATCCATAATAGAGTCTTACAGTTTTCTTCAAATTTCAGACAATAATTCAGGTGAAGTATCCCTAAATAGGTCTAATTACAACCTGACAAAGTACAGTAAATACATTATTTTCACTGTTTCTAGCTTTCTTGGATACTTTATTTACTGTACTTTTTTTTGGATTCACAATTAGACACTTTATTTCTGGTGAAAAGGGAATATGTTTTATGATTTTGTATTAATAGCTTCACTGTATTATGATCAGAAAATGTTTGCAACACTACTGCTTAAAATACAGAGCATTCAAGAAGTCTAGAAGTATAAGGAAAATGGGGTTTAAAAAGAAGTTTATCTCATGGTTCCCAACATTTTGGATTCCCTGTACATGTTACAACTCATACATAAAAATCTGCCCTCTAGGTTCTAAGCTTATTCGTTTACAGATGTCAACACCTACTTCTGAAAATAATTGCCGGAATCTCTTAAATTTAGACCACTGGGATTATCTACTATATCTATATCTATATATCTATATCTGTCTATCTGTCTGTCTGTCTATCATCTATTTATCTACTACCTACCTATACTCAGAATAAACACAACTTTATCTAATCTGTAACTTTTTTTCTACTTTGAAAGCTCACAAAAGAAACACAAATGAAAATGGGCATGCCATTATGGCATAATTTTTATGTACCTTATATACTCAAGTCCAAATCTTACTAGTAGTATGACATTATTGATATAATAGGCATTCTTGGAAAAAAGAAAATGCTAGTATTTTAAATTTCTGCTTATTAAAAATTATGATGGGTTAACAAAAAATGTTTTAATTGTACTAAGTACATTGAACTTCAGGTTATAAAGTTAGATTTCATTTATCATCACATGTGATATTGATGAGTTTTTATATATATTTTCATTAAAGACTTTATTCTAGTTTGAGGTTCACAGAAAAATTGAGGGGGAGGTACAGGGTTATTGCATATGACCCCTGCTACACACGCATGGTTTCAGAAACTATCAGCATCCCCAATCAGAATGGAATATTTGTTATAATTGATGAACCTACTGTGATGTAACCATTATTTAATCACCCAAAGTCTTTAGTTTACCTTTTCTCTTGGCGTTGTATAGTCTTTGGGTTTTATGCCCATAATTATGGTATCATACAAAGTATTTTCACTGCCCTAAAAATCCTCTGTGCTCTGACTATTCATCCCTCCCCCTTCTCCCTCACCCCTGGGAACCATTCATCTTTTTATAGTCTCCATAGTTTTGCCTTTTTCAGAATGTTACATATCGGTAGTTAGAGTCGTATAGTATGTTGCCTTTTCAGATTGGCTACTTTCATTTAGTCATGTGCATTTAAGTTTCTTCCATATCTTTTCATGATTCCATATCTCTTTTATTTTCATTATTGATAAGTTCTATGAATTTTCAACTGTAAAACTAAAAAATAACGAACTATTTCTAAGTCATTCTATCTGTGATAGAAAACATATTTAAAAACTACTATGTCATGAATAAGGATAAGTTATACAATGTAAAAATTGGCATGAATTTAAAATAAAGGCACAACACTAATATTGGAAAGTGTTTTATGTAGGGGACTCAATTTTCAACCGTAGAAAACTAAAGAGCTATCTGTATAACACTAAACACATAATTTCCATACTTTAACCACACTGTAGTAGCCACTACAGAAAACAGTATACTTTGTAAAAAGCGTATTTTATACTGTACTTAACATTAGGTGTACTGGAACTGAGAAAGAAAATGAAAGCAAGAAAGGGAGGATTTTGCATCTCAGAAGGATATATATACACACTTTTATAGGTAAATGGAATAAATCGAATCAATATAACCTATAGATATTAAAATCATTAGCCAACATAAAAAAATAAGAATAGTAAATGCCAAAAATGGAATTGGTAGCATGTAAAAAATTTATCCTCTTTGCCCATTGAACAAAAATTCACTATGGAACTCTTCAATATATATTACTATACAGAATACATGTTATACTCCAGTCCCTGCAGAAACATACCAGTTTTAGCATAGAGATAAGATTAACATAAATGGCATTTTTTTAACAATTAATGGACTTTCAAAATCCAGTATTTCCATATGATTCAAAAGAGCTGTACAAAAAACTGAAAATGAATTAAAAAATATTTTTTTGTGCCAAGTCCCTGACTAACCCTGCATGGCCCATGTGAAGGATGAACCCAAAGAAGCACAACAAAGGCTTTGAAAACTGAACTAATACTTGAACCATCACCCACATAAAATGAGACAAATTACATTCTAAATTTGGCAAGGTTGGCAGCATGGAAAAATATAAAATAAGCATTTGCAACAGAATTTTAACAGCACTCAGAATCTTTCATTGTAATTTCGAAAATGTATCAGATACAATTCTAAACTATTCAATAAACGAAGGACCAAAAGCTATGATAAACTCTCAAGGGAACAACAACAACAACAAAACACAACAGATGCCAATATCATGGTGACACAGATGTTGAGTTTTCAGAAAAAGGATTTAATGCAGCTATTATAACTGTGGTCTATGAAGTGAATATAAACATTTTAAATTAGTAGATAAATAGGAGTATACAGAGATATATACAAACAATAAGAATATCCAAATTGAAATATTAGAATGGGATATTATAATGTCTTAAATTTTAAAAATCATGGCTTGGACCTAAGACCAGAATGGCTACGACAAATGAAACATTCAGTTAATCTGAAGGTAGATAAACAAAATTCAATCTGAAGAAGAGAGAAAATATATTGTAAAAAACAATGAACAGAGCTTCTGAGAACTGTAGGTCAATAGAAATAGTTGTAACACTCATACCACTGGTGTCTGAGGAGAGGAGAGGAGAATAGGTTAGTGCAGAAAGTATCTGAAGAAATAATTACCAAACATTTTCTAAATTTGATGAAAAACAAATTTACAGATTCAAGAAGCTCTGTGAATAAAGCATGTACAAGATCTGTATAATAAAAAGTAAAAATACTGTTAAAAGAAATCAAAGAAGACCTAAATAAATTGAGAAAATATAATGTTCATAGTTGGAATGCCCAACATACTAAAGATATATTTTGACAAAATGATCTTTAAATTAAATGTGAACCTTATTAAAATCCCAACAAAAATGAACATATGTGTGTGTGTGTGTGTGTGTGTGTGTATAAAAGCTTGTCTTAAAATTTATGTGGAAACACAAAGGTATGAGAATTGCTACAGTAATATGAAAAAGAAGCATCAAGTTGGAGGAAACACACTGCCTATTTTTAAGACTTAGTATCTACAGCAATCAACACAGCATGAAATAGCAGATAGACAGACACATAGATAATGGAACAGAGTGGGAAACCCAGAAATAAATCCACACAAATATGACTAGCTGATTTTTAATCAAATTTGCAAAAGAAATTCAGTGGAGGAAAAATAGACCATTTTTAAAATGGCACTGAAACAGTGGATATCAGTGACAAAAATTATCCATCTAAATCATACACCTTGCACAAAAATTAATTCAAATGCATCATAGGTAGATCTAAATGTAAAGCTATAAAACTTTGAGACTATAAGGGGAAATTTTGGGAACTAGATTTAGGTGATGAGTTCTTAGACATATCAGCAGAAGCACTATTCATAATAAAATAGCAAATATATTTGGCCTCATAAAAATTAAAAACTTTTGCTCTGCCTAAGAAGCTGTGAAGAGTCTGAAAAGACATCTATTGGGAGAAAATATTTTAAATTCACATATCCAACAAATAATTCATATCCAAAACATATAAAGGACTTTCAAAATAGTAAGAACACAATCTAACTTAAAAATGGCAAAAGGCTTACACAGACAATTCACAAAAGAAGGCAGGTAAATTATGAATAAATACATGAATAGATGCTCAGCATCACTAGTCATTAGGGAAATGTAAATTGAAACAACCACAAGATACTACTGCCTGTCTATTAAAATGGCTTCACAATACTTACACTGTCAAATACTGGTGAGGATGCAGGAAAACTGGATTTCTCATACATTGATAGAAATATAAAAATGCTATACCCACTTGGAAATCAGTCTGCAGTTTTAAAAGATTTACACTTAACATATGTCCAAACAATAACAATTTTAGACATTTGCACTAGAATAATAAATACTTATATTCACATGAAACATTTACAGTAAAGTCACTATTAATGTGAGAATTATTTATAATCACCAATAACTTGAAATTACAAAAATGCCCTTGAATGTGACACATTAAGTTGTTCTATATCATGCGATAGACTACTACTCAGCAATAAAAGTAATGAACAATATCAATATGTGCAACAACTTGACTGATTTTACAGGAATTATGCTTACTTGAAAAGACCAATCTCAATACTGCTTTCACAATATCCCAATAATTTTGTTATGATGTGTAGTCATTCTCATTTTTTTCTATGCTAGTAGAAATGTAAATTGGTACAGCCACTATGGAAAACAGTACAGGGGTTTCTCAAAAAATTAAGAATAGAATTACCATATGACCCAGAAATCCCTCTTCTACGTTTCCACCCCCAAAACTGGAAAACATTTATCCATAAAGACATATGTATCCCTATGTTTGTTACAGTATTATTCACAGTGGCCAACACATGGAAACAACCAAAGTGTCTTTCAATAGATGATTGGCTAAGAAGGTGTGGTACATATATACAATGGAATACTACTCAGCCATAGAAAAGATGAAATACTGCTATTTGTGACAACACCTATGGATCTTAAGATTATTATGCCAAGCTAATTAGAGATGAAGAATAGATAAGTGGCTGCCAGGAGTTAGAGAAAGGGAGATGGATGTGACCATAAAGGGCAACACGAGAAACTTGCTTTGTGGTAACACAACACTTCTGTTATCCTGATTGCAGTGATGACTATAGAAACTTGTACATCTGATAAAATATCATAATTATATGTAAAAATATAGAAAATGCAGGCATGAAAAATAGTGGAATCTAAGTGAGGTCTGTAGTCAGGTTTATTGTGCTGCAGTTGCTGCTCTTGTATTGGTGATGCACTGTGATTATGCTGAGAGAAGCTGGGTGATGGGTACACGCGACCTCACTGGACTGTTCTTGCTACTTCTTTGAGTTGATAATTACTTCAAAAATAAAAATATTTTTAAAATTCGGCAAATCCCACACTATATAAACTAAAAAGAAAAAAGTCCTACATAGACACATCATAATCAATCTGCTGACAAACACAGGCAAAGAAGATAAATCTCAAAAACAAGTGAAAATATTTTGAGTAACTATTTGTGCCAGATGCTATATAGAATGCTTTTACCTTTGTTTTCTTACCCTCACAATTACTGTTATTTTAGGTATTTTGATCTTCATTTTCGACTTGAGAGTGCTGACTCAGAATGTATACAAAGCTGCTGTGAAATAATATGGAATTTAAACCTAGGTCAATACAGTCGTATTCAAGTCCACTTTGTCCATTGAAGACATTTTTAACACAACTTACTAATTCATCAAGGTCATAATGTACACAATGAGTATATCTCTTACGGTTTCAATATAAAGTCAGAGGAATGTGTTACTCCTTTCTGTGTCATTTCATTTCAACAACAAAATGGAAGAAATTATCATGTTGAAGATAATTTGCATCAGTTAAGGTACTTTAGGTTACAAAAATCGGTACATGACTCAAGCTAATTGAGGAATAAAAATATTTATTGTGATAACAGTTAAAACAGCCAGATCTTTCACAAAAGAGGAATTGAAGCAAGTCCAACAGTGGAAGCTCATGAGGCTTAATTTGAGTCGTAGACAAAGGATAACTAACTTCTAAAGCCCACAATCTATCTGTCTTCTGTTTTAATTTTCCAAGCTATCAGTACAGATTGGACTGCTATGGATAGATGTTTATCCCTAAGCCAATCATAAAGCCCATTAGTGAAATAATGACTTTACTTGACTACTAGTCTTACTGCCCTGTTCACATATTTGCCCAGAAGTGGTCCAATATGGATAGATGTTTATCCCTAAGTCTAACAGAAAAGCCAATTGGTAGTCGGACAAAATTGCCCACATATTTGACCAGAGGTGGTCCAATATAGGTAGATATTTATCCCTAAGTCAATCATGAAAGTCAACTGGATGTCTGACTGACTTACCCACATATTTGCCCAGAAGGTGGTTCAATATGGATAGATGTTTATCCCTAAGTCAATCATGAAAGCCAATTGTGAGTCTGACTGACTCGCCCACATATTTGACCAGAGGTGGTCCAATATAGACAGATGTTTATTCCTAAGTCAATCATGAAAGCCATTTGGGGGTCTGACTGACTTGCCTTCATATTTGACCAGAAGTGGTGCAATATGGACAGATGTTTATCCCTAAATCAATCATGAAAGCAAATTGGTAGTCTGACTGACTGACGTACCCACATATTTACACAGAAGATGGTCCATTATGAATAGATGTTAATCCCTAAGTCAATCATGAAAAAGAATTGGTAGTCTGACTGACTTACCCACACATTTACCCCAAAAGTGGTCTTATATGGAAAGGTGTTTATCCCTAAGTCAATCATGAAAGCCAATTTGTAGTCTGACTGACTTACCCACATATTTTCACAGAAGGTGGTCCAGTATGGATAGATGTTTATTCCTAAGTCAATCATGAAAGCCAATTGGGAGTCTGACTGACTTCCTCACATATTTGACCAGAGGTGGTCGAATATAGATAGATCTTTATTCCTAAGTCAATCATGAAAGGCAATTGATAGTCTGACTGACTAATCCACATATTTTCACAGAAGGTGGTCCAGTATGCATAGACGTTTATTCCTAAGTCAATCATGAAAACCAATTTGTAGTGACTGACTTACCCCTAGTATTTTCCCAGAAGGAGGTTCAATATGGATAGATGTTGATCCCTAAGTCAATCATGAAAGCCAACTGGGAGTCTGACTAACTTGCCTATATATTTGTATGGAAGGTAGATCCTCTTTTCAAAGGAAGTAGGAGAAAGTACTTGGCAGATGAAAGCAAAAGCAAATACAACCCATCTCTTAGCTTCTATGAACTTGTGGACACACAAACACATGTACACTTCTTATATGTACACATCTACGGGGAAGGATGGAACACAAAATGAATAGATTCAGAATATGATGTAGTTTTGAGCTTTAATAATTTTATAAGGACATATTATAAAGAACATAATTTAAAGTTGAACTATTTTAATTTCCCTTCTCCTGTACAGTTTTGGGAATTGTAAATGATACGTTTGTAATTTTCATTTTTCGATTCTGAGCCTCTGATTGAAGATGGCATGAGTGACAAAAATTAAAATTTGTTTTTGAAAATTTTGTGATATATAATATATATATATAATGTAATTGGCATGCTTAATTATTTGCATGTCATTAATCCTAAATTTTAATTTTGTGAAAAATTTTCCTTTTTGATTCTGAGCCTCTGATTAAAGATGGCAGAGTGACAAAAAATAAAATTTGTCTTTGAAAATGCACAAAGCTCAACTAGGATTAATGACATGCAAATAATTAAGCATACAAACTTCATTTTATATGTAGTATATAATAAAATTTTCAAAGACAAATATTAATTTTTGTCACTCTGCCATCTTCAATCAGAGGCTTAGAATCAAAATATGAAAATTAAAGTATGATTTACAATTCACAAAACTAGACAGAGAAGGGAACTTAAAATAGTTGAACTTTTAAGTACATAGATAATGTGTATATATATATATGTATATATATACATTACTATATATATATACATTACTATATATATACAGTACTTAAAAAGTACTTTTTAAGTACTGTTTAAGTAACTTTTAAGTACATAGATAATGTGTATATATGTCAAATATGTATATACATTTATATATATATATTACTGTATATATATATACACAGTATATATATATATATATAAATGTATATATATATTTGATTGTCTTAAATAATTTTTTACATGCTCCATCCTTCCCAATATGACTATATGAGAAGTGTTTATGCACCTGTGTGTTCACAAGCCCAGAGAAGCCAAGGGGTGGGTTTTGTTGCTTTTGCTTTAATCTGTGCAGTAACTATTCCTCTCTCGATAATAATAATGTCTGCCTTCCAGCCAAATAACTGTGAGAGAGTATTAGCAGGAGGTACGTGGAAAGGTATATATTCATTTAAAGAAAATGATGTGGAAAATATGGCAAATTGTTAACAAGACCACCTTCAGGGAAATGGGGGTTGGGTACAGGGCAGAAATGACATTACAATCTGAACTAATTGAATTCTGCAGTGTTTTCACTCTACTGCATCAAGCGTGTATTCCTGGATGCTATATGTGGGGGAGGGTAATGAATTTCGATGGAGTACAGGGCAATATCTGGACTGGAGAGTAAGACTAGGAGCCAGGTCTTCAAGGCTACAGTAAATGAGAAAGGCTTCAGAAGACAGAGGTAGAACTCAAAGTGGGGAAAGAATTAGAATATCCTCTGCCAATTTAGTGATCTCTTCCCCTCATTTATTCCAAGATGTCATCAGTCTTCTCTTCCACTCCTGACGGCTCTAGGATGGAGAAATTTGCTTCCCATAGCACTAAGATATACCTATGCTATTCTCATCACCACAGGCAATCCTGCAGGTATTTTCAATGGCCTCACACTCCCTGAGGGGGGTTAGCAGGAGCAAGAGTCTTTGCACAGATCTCCCAAGTGTGTAGTATTCCCAGTATTCACCGGGCTTCTCACAGCACTATGCAGGTATTTTCTCCAGAGCCGTGCACATTTTACCAGAACAATTGGGAGGATCAGGTACATCTATCTTCAGGCCAGCCGTATCTTGATGTGGTGGCGCTCACAATAATTGCTGTGCTCTCTTCAGACTGTATTGTGTGCTGGACACCATTGTTTGAAATCTTCATGGAAACAGGTCTGTGTTCCTGTGAGAAAAACAAAATGGACAAGGGGAACTATTCAGTGACAAAGACAGCTCTCCTTATTTTAGTGATCAGTGTTCAGCACTCTCAGGGTTTCCCATATGATTTAGAAAATTCAGAATAATTTTCTTTTCTTTTTATTTAAAGTTTATTTGGGTGACAATTGTTAGTAAAGTTACATAGATTTCATGTGTAACATGAATTCTGTAACATGAATCTATAGATCACATTGTGTGCTCACCACCCAGGGTCAGGTCTCCTTCCATCACTATATATTGGAACCCATTTCAATTTCCATTCTAACTATGACATTTAGAGCATGGAAGATGATCCCTTTATTTTCTCCATTAATGAAAAAGATATACTCTCATTTATTAGAGTGTAAACTTGGGTTTGCAATGTCTTTGCAGCTCTGTCTATGTTTACCTGTCACATAAACAAAACATTTGGTGCTGTAACAAAATAAAAGAATAAGATGTGACATTTGTGGACCTTTGTAAAAGGGTATGGAAGTCCTCCATAAAGCAACACATTAAAAGTTTCCAGAAATGGTCAAGAGCTGAAGGTAGTTTCTATCCTTCTCCTTGCCTAGTTTCACCTGAAACTAATGAGGAAACAGCCAAAGATACTGTCTCCTAGTATTAACCAAGGACATTTTTTCCCAGAAAAAGAAAAAAATATATATCCACTAGTTGATTCTTTCCAGTGGTTGAAACTCTTTTGCAGTCTCCTCTTAGGTATAAAAAAAAAAAATCACAAAATGATTTCACTCACATGTGGCATATAAAACAGAAATCAACAAACAAAACAAAGGAAGTCATAGATACAGACAACACTATGGTGGTTACCAAAGCAGAACGGAGGTGGGGGAAGGATGAAGAAAGTAAGGGGGATCAAATATATGCTGATGCAAGGAGACTCGACTCTGGGTGTTGAGCCCACAAGGTAACATACCATGAATAATATAACATGAATTATAAGATTGTATACCTGAAACTCATATAATGCTACTAACCAAATTTACCTCAATATATTAATATAAAAAAACATTGTTGAACACCCCTAAAACACACACACACACACACACACACACACAAAATGGAGCCTTAGACCTTACACCCAGAGAAAGGGTAGAACCATAAGTGGCCTGGACACCAACCCTTCCTCAGGGCCTTAAGACCTCTCTCTGCATTACTCTGTGCCTCTTGGATGGGTAGAATGCCAGGGAGTGACCCTAGCGGGGAGGTGACATTTAGAAACTTTGGTTAATTACAAGATGACAAGATGGTGAGCATTGCTTTCTCCACCCATCTGAACTTCTAGATAGGTCTTTATTCTTGTCCCTTCAAAGGGAAACGAAACAGTCTCATTAATGTGCTGCCAACCAAGTATTCCTTTTCCAAGTATACTTTCTTCTGGAGGTAATTCTTCATCATAGTTAATATGGGACCTTGGTAGGCATCTCTGGTGGACCCCACCTTTTCTCAGAACCCGAAATCCCAAGTGTCCTTGAGTTGTTCTCTTACCCCTAGGACACTCACCGCTTCTACAGTCTGGCCCATAGCGGTTTCCACCTCCAGTGAGTCTCCTTTTCTCAACGGTGCTAGTAGAGATGACATACTGGTGTTCACTGTTCTTTGATTTGCATGACATCTTGCCTTGCTGCATGGCACTGTTTGCCTTTTTCTCCCACCTTCTCAGGAGGGCAGTGGATAGCATTAAAAGGTATTCTCTGCTCCTATTGGTAGTGAGGTGGTAGAGGTGCTAATGTCTGATTGACATAAACAAAGGCGGGTACTATGGTTGCCTAGAGAAAAGGAAGCCCCCTTAGTAGAGTTGGGCCTGCTTTACTTCCTCTCTCTTAGGGGCTGAAAAACTGTCTATTTGTTCAGGGTTCTCCTCATGCCAAAATGTTGTAATGTTTGGCATCTAAATATCTCCTGTTTTTTTGTTTTTTTTTAAATTATTCCTTTTCCTCCTTGTCCTTCTCCTCTTCTTCCTATTTCTCCTATCTTTGCTCATTTGCCAAAACAAGTTATCATGGGGAACATGGTTGCAAAAGCCCTGTCTCCCCATGTATCCATGAAGGATCACTACACTGGGGCAGCTGTGACAGCAGCCCATGCACCTGAAGTGACAGTGCGGGGCCCCCAGCCACTCAGGCGGCTGGGCCCTGAAACGGTCCTCCATATCTGGAGGCCTTGCTGAGCTATCAGCCTCCTGCCTATTCTCGTAGGTTCTGCGGACTGAGGTGGACTCAGTTAGGCGTGTCATCATAGACATGTGAGATACACTGACTTCTGTATGGATCTGTCTAGAAAAGGTGATTTCTTCCATTTTTGTCTTCTTTTGGGGGGGCTCCAATTCTTCCTCTGTATCGCTTAAGTCAGCCACACCCCTTTTCATTGGGACATGCACAGAGTGGGTTTTTATGACCTTTTCCACTTTCACTTGTGCTGAATATATCAAGGTGTTACTATTATTAACCAAATGCACAGGACATGAGCTATGTCGATGGGGGTGACAAATACCCCATTGCCCCATGTCCTGGGGTACAGGCATCTCAGAGAATCCAAGACTAGACACATTATGATGCGATTGGTGGAATCCTAGGGAAAAGAAAGTCACACATAAGAAAACTGGAATAGTGTTTGAAGTCCATGGTCATTAAGATGGTCATGTCCTATGTAGGCACGTGGAGTGATAGTACATATATATGTGACATTGCAGAATTCTGTGGGTTGCACGCTTATTTGAGATGTACACATTTTGCACTGTGTTCTTGTGAGATTGTATGTGTGTTATGGGTAACATTTTGTGAGTGTTTTCTATATTGGAAATGGGGATGGAGAATGAGTGTGTGCATGTTTGTTACGTGGTGTGACAGTACATGTGGAGAAGAGCAGGAGAGGTCCACGTTCTTCCCTTGATGCAGTCAGATTTAGCGTGTTAGAGGACATGTATATGAGCTCTCAGAACGTGCAGCTCTATGAAGGTCTGAAGCCTCGTGTGCCAAGTGGCCTCAGATTACAAAGACAGAATATATAAAAGATCATTTCCTTCAAAGCACATGAGTTTTCTAGAGTTTGGCCTACAATGAGGGATTTAGAACAGGTTATCTGGGTATGAATACCCAGATATGAATTCTTTATGGAATTAGTGTAGAAATAGGTGAGTCTCATTGTGTGAAGGAGTGAAGATAAGGGTGTACCTACTAGAGAATGGAAAAGATAGATAGGAATGAAACCATGCATATTTCAGAGAAAAAGTGGAAAGAAGGAGAAATGGGGCAATACCTAGTATTAAGGAGTATGGATGTGTGAGTGTGTGTATGAGTTGTGTTCATCTGAGGTGGAAGGTTCTGACTAAGCTCCCATACACATGTCAGGACTGTCCACTACCTCAGCCACACCTGTCCCTGTGTCCCTATGTCAGAAATGTGTCTGAGGAGCTTTGCCCTATCCCTGTTTGTCCCTCTGTAGAACCTTTACTGCCAGTCCTGAAGCCCTTTCCTGTTTTTGAGGAGAAAGAATGAAAAAAGAATGAAAAGAAATTTATTCTGTGTATAAATCCTCTGTCCTCAGACTATGATTCCCAAATAAGAGGTGAGGAGGAAACGAATACGACCAGGTCCAAAGTACAACTTTCTGTCAGTGACTGAGCAGAGAAACTGAGTTGGATTCCTACAGTCTGCTCAGAACACACTGCCCTGGTCTGCGCGACTTTAGCTGCTCCTCTTTTCTCCTTACCGGTAGATGAGAGACTATGAGAAAAAGAGGTGGAGGATAAATATTCAGATTCAGAGGAATTGTCTCTTTTTCCATGGACCGGGATGTTGTCCTCCAAGGAGGGCCCTGGTTGTCGATCATATTTCCGTAAATTGGAGAGTCCTAGAAAATGGAATGAAAGGCATAGAAATAGTTGGTTTCATTCTCCTACATTCTTCTCCCCACTTAATCTACCCTAGTCCCACACACCATGGAAACAATGATTTCCTTCTGAATAGTTATCTAGCTTGGACGAGGCCTTGGCACATTTAAGTATTCTGTGCCTCTGTATGAATCGTGTCATCAAGGCTACTCATACACATCGACCTTGGTGAAGAATTTTGGTACCAGTTACCTTCAACAACAAATTTCACCCAATAATTCTCTGCAGCCCAACTCCCAGAGATTAAAAACCTTAATAAAACAATTGATAATTTTTTAAAGAAATTAATCATGAGAAGATTGTCACTGTCCAACTTTCAATATTAACCAAACTCACTGCTCATTATTTAACTGTTCAAGGTCACATTCATCTCTATTGAATGTATCTGGTAAACGTTATTTACACTGGTAGCAAAATGGTATGGTGAGTGAAACATGCTTGGTGTATAAGTTCAAAACTTGGTGTTTAAACTGGGTTAAGATATAATCTATATTGACTGGATGTTTGTGAATCTGAATATGGGATGAGCTTTGTCTGAGTGTGCAAGCTGTGTGTGGTTCGTATCTCTGTGTTAGTGCAACACACATCCATGTGTGTAGATTGCATTTCCTGCAATTATGGATTTGTATGTGTTTGTATGTGTGCATTATATTTTTATGGAGTTTAGATGTGGAATGTTATTACTGAAAATATTGACTTTGAGATTAATGGGATTAGTATATTTGTAAAACATAAAGGATCAATGAAAGAACACGAGGATGTAAAAATCAGGTGTTTAAGAGAAAGAATATATGGACTTTGAGAACCCTGTACTGTGTGAAGAACCAAAGTAAATATGCCGCAGAGAAGACTGTAAATGTTAACTGTATACTAATGTCACTGCCTTAGAAAATAAAAGTATGAAAGATTCAGAAAGGGGTTATGAGAGGATATGGAAAGACCTAGCAATTTAACTCTTAAGCATTCAGCAAACAGAACAGTGTCCTTTTTGCAAAGTACAAGTAATAAAATATTCAGAAAAACTAATCTAGGAATTGTCCCACAATGAAAGCAACCCACATGCTCAGAAAAGTATAAACAATAAAGAAAAAATATTCATTTGATGGTATACAATCACCAAAAATTAGCAAACTACAGCCACATGCAAATGGATAAATTTCACAAATATGATGAGTGAAAAAAATAACACACAAAGTATAGTGTATTGTGCTCTTTGTTCCATAAAATTTAAAAAAAGAAATAACTAATCAGTAAGAGAAATTGTAACTCTATGTATGATACGGAGAAAAACAGAGCACAGAGAATGTAGATACATGTGGAAGATTGTAATGAAATGAATGGTGAGTTTAGTGAGTGCAGATGGGTATGACGAGGATGAATGTGAGAACACTGGCCATGAAAATATATGCATGAGATGTGGTCTTCAATGGGTGTGTTTGCACTCTACCTTGAGTCCAGGTGTTGAGGATCCAACACTCACTTTCAGCTTGCTTGAAGCTGTTAGTGCTTTCACACCTTCTTGATAATGTAACATGGCCTTGTCCGACACATACTAACATATCTTCCATGTTTTTCTGATACAACTCTGCTCCCCTAAGTCCCTCTCTCACTATTTCCTCAACTAAAACATTGTTCTCCATTGATCTCCTTGGGATTCTCCTGGTCATTTTAAATGCTTTTCCCTGGGAATTTCTTGATTCCACTGCTGATCACATTAAAGAAGATGCACAATTATTTTGAGTAACTTTCTGTACTGAGCAGCATCACATTAAAGAAGATGCACAATTATTTTGAGTAACTTTCTGTACTGAGCAGCCTCGTGTTGTACAATGAACAGGATAAACCAGCTAATCTCTGGGCTCTCCCGACATCCCACCTTCCCTTTGCATCGTATTCAACCATCCCTCCTTACTGGCACCTCCGAGCTTGCCTTCAGAAATGGCAGAGGAGTATTTTGAAGTAGGTGCAAAGGCGTCGCTTGCTTTCTGGCCTTGATTTGCTGCCGTCCGCATCCGCCTGTGCTGCAAAGCCGCTTGTTGGAAACACAACTTGGCTGAGAAATGAAACAGAAATGATAAGAGATGTAGTCTATGTTTAGTGTTGGTATATTTATCTGTCCAGTAAAAAAACAAAGACTCTATCAACTATGTGACATGTTCAGTGAACACATGACCTCCTTCTTCATAGGAAGTATGATATGACTCCTATGAAAAATTTAAATACACAGTAATATTTACAGTGTCTGTGTATATCATGGGTGACTGGGTTCGCACAATGAATTTCTTTGTAAATGGAGCAGAGACTACAAGCTGTCTCCTTTCTCCCTGGACGTACAATATGATTTCCTACTTCAGCCTACCGTGCAGGTAATGCTGACCACATGAGCAAGGTTCTACAATGGCAAAGGATTGAAAATGCCATGTTTTACTTCTAGGCATGGCCATGCAAACCTCCTCAGTGCCCCTCCATGTTCTCAGCTTGCCTAGCAGACTGACATGTTGACAACCTGGGGTCAGTTGGAAAGATGTATGTTAATGATAACAAAATTTCCATCAAGACTAGGGTTTACATCATGGAAGACACTGGCCCTACTTACCTGCACACATACGCTCATTTGTTACACAAGCAAGAAATACATACACTTGTGTGTTAGCTTGAAGCCTAATCGATGTATCTAAGGCAATAGGAATGTGACGTGTTTGGACAGTTAATACTTGGATCTGATATATAATCAGTGGGCAATTATGTAGGATATTAATATCTATCTTTCCCTAGCTTATTGATGTTCTATATGGGTGTAAATGTGAATTGGTGTGAATACATGTCTTTCACGTTTCACAGTTTGTACTCAATCACATGTCTGAATATGCACACAATTTTGGAAGGTGAAATGAAGACAGCCTCACTCTCCAGGCCTTCTCCAAAGCCCATTGGAGTATACAGAAATCTCAACATGTTGGACATATCAAGTTCTCTTTAGGAGAGTGAGTGAGTCCTCACTTGGTACTTTGGGGTTTGCTCCGTGCTGTCTCCCTCCAACCATTGAGTAACGGTTCTTCTTCAGAGGACTACTTGTTTGTTTTAATCTACATAGTAACCAGAACTATGTCAGGTTTCCATTTTTGGAGAAACAGCCAAAATTTCTCCTTAATTCAACAATCATGGTTAAGTGGTGTTTTGTGTGTGCATGTGTGGCTGAATGTGACTGTGTCTGTGTGTCGTTTTTTTCCTTACATTACATATAGGAGCCCCCATTTACAGTTACATAGTCTTAAAAAATTATTTTTACTCCTGAGTAAATAAGTTCTTTATAACATTATACTCTCATCTCTCTAGAACCAGCTTTTCCGGTTCAATTTTTTATTTTTTCCCCAATTTTTTCTATAAGCCACACTCCTCCTTCAAAAAACTGAGAAAGTATTATTGGAAAACTTGTAACACCATCACGTACTTAACTACACTCTTAGGATGAATCAAATAAAGGGAAACATATTTGTAATAAAGATTGTACTGATCTACCACTCTGTCTGTCCCAGGGTAACCCAAAGTGACATGGTATCCGCAGCATGCGTTCTACGTCATGGAGACAAGGCCCAGACTATCTGAATGTTCTCAGCTCTCAGACTACCTGTGCCCACAGGAATATCAGCATACACCTCTCTCTGTCTCTCTGTCTCTCTCTCTCTCGCTCTCTCTCTCTCTTTCTGTGTGCATGTGTGTGCTCCTCCCTCCTTTCTTTTCTCCCTCACAACAACCAGGAATTCTCTCTCTTTCTTCAGAAGACAGTTCCTACGCCCAAAGAATGTGCTTAAGCCATACCTTTTGACATCTTTGTAGTTTTGATGGAATATGGGTTTTTCAGATGTTTCGTTTTTTGTTTTCTTTTTATGGTTAAAGTCGTTAAAGAGTCACTCGTATCAGGTAAGTTTCTCCCCGAAACTGCGCCCTCTGAGTCAGTTGATGATGACAGGGAATCAAATGACAGTAAGTACAATCAATACAAACAAGTTACAGTCCGTAACAACAAGTCACATGAGAGACTACCTCCCCACCACATCACTGACCTGAACTGGGATTCGTATACCACCTGGGCTGTGATGGTTGAGTCATCCATAAGTGTTCAGCAGTATCCAGGGACCCATGTATTATGATACCACTGCACTCCAGAGACCCAGCTAGTATTCACAGGATTATAGTAGAGACATGTCCCACTGAGTAGAGTGACTCCTTTTATCCAATGGAAACTCTGCTATTAACTTGATTTTTTGAAACTTTCACTTGATAACAAATTTGTGGACAGATGATTTAGATTAAACTAAGGAAATTATTTTATGTGTCTAGGACAACCACGTTAATAAATAACCCTAATGGTGAAATTTTAGCATACTGTACCTCAGGAAACTAGGCTTAGAACCATGCCTGTCTTACGGAAAAGAGTAATTTTATATCTTATTATTGGTACTCTGTAACTTATGTACACACATAGACTATAGGTGAGGTATACATTGGTGCACGTGAGGTTTGAGAGCACCTCATGAATCCATACATCTATAGCATTTCCTGAATGTCTCCAACTATTGGGAAGTGGGAGAGATCCAATCAACGTTGACTCTCTCCCCTCATGTATTTTTTTCTAAATCCATTGTCTCTTTGCTTCTCTTTTTCTATCACTTCCCCAGAGACTTGGATACAGAGGAAGCCTTGGCTTTACGTTCCCTGGTCCTCATCATAAATCCTGTCCTTGTAAAGCCTGAAAAGCTCATTCTCATGCTTCTGTTCCAGGCCTCAGTCTGCACATCTGGAAACAGCTGGGCTCTGTGTAGGGTCTGAAGTCACCAGCACACACATTTTCATTTCATCTAGGTCGAATTTGCTGTTTAACCCTTGGATATTTTTATAATTTCTATAACAATATGTTTAATTTATAAAACTACTATTTGGTTATATTTTAATCCATTTTTCTCCTGGTTTAACAGCATTAATAATTTTAAACGTTCTCATTTACCATCCCTACAACATTGTTCAATTAAGTTATCTTCTTCAAAGTGAAAACTTGCTGTTTTGTATTTGCAGGATCTACCTTATACTTATGTGCTTTGTATTTTTATATACCTCTCACTCAGTATGGGACATTTTCCCCAAAATCTATGCACAGAGTTCCTTCCCTGCCCACAAAAAAGTGAAAAATATTTGGAATGAGTTCCTGTTGGTGGTACAGAAACTGGGACACAGACTCCAATCTAAGAGGTGAGGAGGAAGAGAATATGAGGAGGCCCAAAGTACACCTTTCTGTCAGTAACAGAGCAGAGAAACTGAGCTGCATTTCTACAAGTCTGCTCACACCCCAATACCATAATCTCCCTGGATTTTAGCTGCTATTCCTTTCTCCTTACCAGTGGATGAGAGGCTGTGGGAAGACAACGTGCAAGGTAAATATTGACATTCAGCGGATCTGTCTCTTTGTCCTTGAACCTGGATGTTGTTCTCCAAGGAGTGCCCAGGTTGTCGATCATATTTTGGTAAGTTTGAGAGTTCTAGAAAAGGGTCAGTTGATGATGACAGGGAATCAAATGACAGTAAGTACAATCAATACTGAGTCAATATAAATACAGATAAATGTCTGTATTTATCTGAAAGTCAGATAAATACAGTTTCCATTCTCCTACATTCTTCTGCTCATTAAATCTACCCCAGTCTCACACATGATGGAAACAATGATTTACTCCTGAACATTTATCTTAAACTTAGAAAGGGTCTTGGCATATTTTACTATTCTGTGATTCTTTATGAATCCAGCTATCAAGGCTGCACATTTCCCTTGGTTAAGTATTTTGGTACCAATACATTCCTCTAGATTTTTCACCCCTTTCTTCTCTATCCCACATCCCACAGATGAAATACCTTAATAAAAACAATTGATAATTTTTTATTTTTAAAAAATTATTAATTATTGCATTGTCACAGTCCCTTATTCAATACTAGCAAAACTCACAGCTCTATAGTTCTCTGTTCTGATCACCGTCAACTCTAGTGATCGTGTCTGGTACATGTATTGTTCAACTTGTAGCGAAATGGTGTGGTGAAGAAACGTGTTCCGTGTTTTAAATTCATAACCTGATGGATAAAACTGGGTTAAGATGTACTGTGTATTGACTGGGTGTTTGTGAATCTGAATATGTGATGAGGTCTCTGTGAGTGTGGAAGGCATGTGTGCTCTGGGTCTGTGTGTTAGTGTAACACACATCTATGTGTGTAGGTTGCATTTCCTGTATTTATGGATTTCTGTGTGGTTCTTATATAGTTTTATGTGTTTTAGATGTAAATGTTATTATTACAAATATTAACTTTGAAACTAGTGGAATTAGTGTATTTGGAAAACATAAGGGAGAAACTAAAGAACCCGAGGATAAGAAAATAAAGAGTATAAGAGAAAAAATATATGGGCTTTAAGAACACAGCAGTATGTGAAAAGACAAACTAAATGAGGCTGCAAACAAGAGTTTAAACATTAAGTTTATAGTAACGTGATTGTATTAGAAAATAAATATGAAAGATCTGAAGGGCTTATGATAGGATATGGAAACTGAGACCTAGAAATTTAACTTTTAAGCATTCACCAAACAGTACTGTGTCCATTTTATAAAATACATGAAATAAAATATTCAGAAAATCACTTCTTTGAGTTGTTCCATAATAGACGTAACCCAAACGCTCAGAAAAGTGTAATCAGTAAAGAAATAATATTCATTCGATACTACACAATCACCTAACGAACAAAGTGAAGCTGCATCCAAATGGATACATTTCAGATATATGATGAGTGAAACAGGACACACAAAGTAGGCGTATTGTGCACTTCTGTTTCCATAAAATTTAAAAACAGAAATATCTAATCTAGGGCCTCAGGATTCAGAGAACTTACAAGTCTTTGTAAAGTAGGGAGAAAAACAGAACATAGACAATGTAGACACAGGTGGAAGATTGTAATGAAATGAATGGTGAGGTTAGTGAGTGCTGATGGGTATGACGAGGATGAAGGTGAGAACACCGGCCATGAAAACATGCATGAGATGTGGCCTTCAGTGGGTGTGTTTGCACTCTACTTTGAGTCCAGGTATTGAGGATCTGACTCTCAATTTTGGCTTGCTTGAAGCTCTGAGTGCTTTCACACCTTCCTGATAATATTATATGAACTTGTCCTGCTCATACTAACATACCTTCCATATATTACCAATAAAACTCTCCTCTTCTCAATCCCTCTCCCACTATTTCATTAAATAAAATACCATTCTCCACTTATTTCCTTGGGTTTTTTCAGGTCATTTTAAATGTTTTTCCCGTGGTATTGTTTTCACTGCTGATCACATTAAAGAAGACGCACAAGTGTTTTGAGCATTTTTCTGTACTGAGCAGCCTGGCATTGACCAATGGGCAGAATAAATCAGCTAATCTCTGGGCTCTCTGACATCCCAACTTGCTTTTGCATCTTATACAACAGTCCCTCCTTACCAGCACTGCTGTGCTTGTCTTCAGAATTGGCGCAGGTGAAGTATTTTGAAGTAGAAGCAGAAGCCTTGCTTGCATTCTGACGTTGCATTGTGGCTGCTGGCTTCTGTCTACGCTGCAAAGCTTCTTGTAAATGCCACTTTGCTGAGAAATTAAAGAAAAATGATAAAGATGTAGTCCACGTTTGGTGTTTATTTATTTACCTGTTCAGTAAACAAACAAAGGCTCTATCTATTATGTGACGTGTTCGTGAACACATGGCCTCTGGATTCATGGATAGCATAATATGCTTCCTATGAAAATTTTAAGTATACAGTAAAATTTACAGTGTCTGTGTACAACATGAGTGACTGGGGTCAAACGATGAACTTTCTTTGCAATGGAGCAGAGACTGCCAGTGTCCACCTTCAACCTGGACATACAATTAAATTTTCTTTATCGGCTTCCCTTGTAGGTACTTCTGACCATGTGATTAAGGTTCTACACTGGAAAAGGAGTGGAAATGACATATTCTACTTCTAGGCATGGCCATACAAACCTCTTGTGTGCCCCTCCAAGCTCTCATCTTTCCTAGGTGACTGGGACGTTGATGACCTGGGGTCAAGGGTAAGCTGCATGTTACTGCTAACAAAATTTCCATCACTTCCAGACCAGGGGTTACCTCATGGAGGACACTGTCTCAACTGGCCTGCACATATATGCTTATTTGTTAAATACTCAGGAAATAGATACATTTGTGTGATGGTTAAAGCCTAATCTGTCTCTCTAAGGCAGTAGGTATGTGATATGTTGTGGAGAGGCAATTACTTAGATCTGGTATATAATCAGTGACCATTATGTTACATATTAATATCGATCTATCCCTGGCTTTTTGATGTTCTATATGGGTGTAAATACGAATAAGTGTGAACATATGTCTTACACATTTCTGTTTGTACTCAATCACATTTCTGAATATGAACTCATTTTTGGAAGTTGAAATAAGACAGCCTCACTCGCAAGGCCTTCTGCAAAGACCCATGGAGAAATCCCAACATGTTGGAAATATCAATTTCTCTTTAGGAGAGTGAGTCATCACTTGGAACTTTGGGGTTCACTCCGCTGTCTCCCTCCCACCAGTGAGCAATGGTTGTTTTTCAGAGAAGTAACTTGTTTATTTTAAACTACATAGTAACCAGAACTATTTCAGTTTCCATTTTTTGAGAAACAGTCTGAATTTATTCTTAATTCAAAAATCATGGTTAAGTGGTGTTTTGTCTGTGCATGTGTGGGTAAATGTGAATGTGTTATGTCTCATTTTGTTTTGTTTTACATTACACATAGGAGCCCCGCATCTACATTTTCATACTCTGATAAAGAATTGTTTTTATTCCTAAGTAAAACTTTATAACATTATACACTCATCGTGCAGAAACAGATTTTACGGTTCAATCTTTTCTTTTTTACCCATTTTTTTCTATGAGCCACACTTACTTCTTCAATAAACTGAAAAAGTACTATTGGAAAACTTTTAACAGTACATTCAGTTAACCAACACCCTTAGGCCGAAATCAAATAAAAGGAAACATTTTGTAACAAAAATACTCCCAGTGTAACCCACAGTGACATGACATCGGTAGCACAGGTCCTAAGCCAAGGAAACAAGGCCCAGACCATCTGAATGTTCTCTGTTCTCAGACTACCTGGGCCCTCAGGAAACCAGCATAGACCACTATCTCTTTCTTTCTTCCTGTCTCTGTGTCTTTCTCTCTCTATTGCTCTCTCTCTCTCTCACTCTCTTTCTGTGTGTGTGTGTGTGTGTGTGTGTGTGTGTATGTGTGATCTTCCCTCCAATCTTTTATCCATCACAACAACTAAGAATTGTCTCTCTTTCTTCAGAAGACAGTTCCTACGCCCAGAGAACGTGCTTAACCCATACCTCTTGACATCTTCATAGTTTTGATGAAATATGGGTTTTCCAGGTGTTTCGTTTTTTCTTTTCTTTTCATGGTTAAAGTCTTTAAAGAGTCACTCATATCAGGTAAATTTCTCCCCGAAACTGCGCCCTCTGAATCTGTTGATGATGACAAGGAATCAAATGACAGTAAGTACAATCAATACAAACAAATTACCGTCCATAACAAGTCACATGAGAGACTACCTCCCCACCTCATCAGCGACCTGACCTGGGATACGTATACCACCTGGGCTGTGATGGCTGAGTCACCCCTAAGCCTTTGGCAGCTCTTCCTCTCTCCTTACCAGTGGATGAGAGACTGTGGGAAGATGATGCACAATGTAAATATTGAGATTCAATGGATCTGTGACTTGCTCCATGGACCAGGATGTTGTCCTTCAAGGAGTGTCCAGGTTGTCGATCATATTTCAATGAGTTTGAGGGTCCTAGAAGGGAACAAATGTAAGAGAAACCATGGATTCCATTTTCATATATTATTCTCCCCACCTAATCTATCCTACACTCTCACTCTATGTAATTAATGATTTAATTATGAACAGTTATCTTTAGCTCAGACAGGGTCTGAGCTAAAGATCACCATCTTCTGTAGTGAATGTGTCTGGAATACGTATTATTCAAACTGGTAGCGCAATGGTGCGGTGAATGAAACATGCTCAGTGTTTAAGTTCATAACTTCTTGGTTAAAAGGGAGTTAAGATCTAACGTATATTGCTTGGCTGTTGTGCATCTGAGATGAGCTTTCCATGAATGTAGAATGAAGCTTTGTGTCTGCATGTTAGTGCAACACACATCTATGCATGTAGATTCCATTTCCTATACTATAGATTTGTGTGCCTGTCTTTAGTCTATTCTGGTTTAGATTAATTGCCAATGTTAAGAATATTACCTTAGAGACCAGTGGAATTAGTGTATTTGTGAAACATAAGGGAGCAACAGAAAAAAATAAGAATAAAAAATCAGGAGTTTAAGAGAAAGAATATACGGGCTTTGAGTACTGTGTGAAGACCCTAAGTACATGAGGCTACAGACAATAGTGTAAAGACTAACTATACAGGAACGTGAATGCATTAGAAAATAAAAGTATGAAAGATTCAGAAGGGGTTATGATAGGATACGGAAACTGAGAGCTGGCAATTTAACTCTTAAGCATTCACCAAACAGAACTGTGACCATTTGTAAAATACATGCAATAAAAGGTTCAGAAAATCACCTCTTTGACTAGTTCCACAATAAAAGTAAACCAAATGTTCGGAAAAGCGTAATCGGGAAAGAAATAATATACATTCAATGATACAGAATCACCAAGAATGAACAAAGTAAAGCTACATGCAAAGGATAAATTTTACAAATATAATGAGTGGGGAAAAAAAAAGATAGAGTAAGACATATTGTGCACTTCTGTTTCCATGAAAGTCAAAACAGAAGTCTCTAATTGAGGGACTTAGGAGTCAGAGAACTTATAAGTCTTTGTAAGTTAAGGACAAACACAGAGCATAGAGAATGTAGATACGTGGGGAAGATTATAAAGAAAAGAATGGCGAGCTCAGTGAGTGCAGATGGGTCTGACAAGGATGAATGTGAGAACACCGGCCATGAAAATATATTGATGGGATGTGGTCTTCAATGGGTGTGTTTGCACTCTACCTTGAGTCCAGGTGTTGAGGATCCTACTCCCACTTTTGACTTAACTTCTAGCTGTCAGTGCTTTCACACCTTCCATATATTATTACCTGCAGTTGTGAGGTCCATACTAATGTTATCTTCCATGTTATACCAATAAACTCTCCACCCAATAAATACCAAGAGAAAAAATGCTTTCTCTCTTGGTATTTATTGTTTCTACTACCGATAACATTAAAGAAGTTGCACAAGTATTTTGAGTATCTTTCTGTACTGAGGAGCCTTGTATCGACCAATGGGCACAATAATTCAGGTAATGTCTTGGATCTCCCAACATCCCAACTTCCCTTTGCATCTTATTCAACAGTCCCTCCTTACCGGCACCACAGAGCTTGTCTTCAGAAATGGAGCAGGAGGAGTATTTTGAAGTAGATGCAAAAGCCACACTCGAGTTCTGTCCTTGAGATGAGGCCCATGGCCTCCGTCTATGCTGCAAAGCTTCTTGTTTTAAATGCAACTTTGCTGAGAAATTAAAGAAAAATGATAAAGATGTAGTCCACATTTCTTGTTTGTGTGTTTACCTGTCCAGTAAACAAACAAAGGCTCTATCTATTATGTGACGTGTTCGTGAACACATGGCCTCTGGATTCATGGATAGCATAATATGCTTCCTATGAAAATTTTAAGTATACAGTAATATTTACAGCGTCTGTGTATATCATGGGTGACTAGGGTCAAACGATGAACTTTCTTTGCAGTGGAGCAGAGACTGCCTGCCAGTGTCCACTTTCAACCTGGACATACAATTAAATTTTCTTTATCGGCTTCCCTTGTAGGTACTTCTGACCATGTGATTAAGGTTCTCCACTGGAAAAGGAGTGGAAATGACATATTCTACTTCTAGGCATGGACATACAAACCTCTTGTGTGGCCCTCCATGCGTTCACCTTTCTTAGCTGACTGGGATGTTGGTAAACTGGGGTCACCAACAATTGGAAAGCTCTATGTTAATGATAACAAAATTGCCATCAGTTCAACACCAGGGGTTATCTTATGGCGGACACTGGCCCTACTGGCCTGCATACATGTGCTAATTTGTTACATAGGCAAGAAATAGATAGACTTGTGAGCTGATTAAAGCCTAATATATCTAACTAAGGCAGTAGGTATGTGATATGTTTTGGAGAGGCAAGTACTTTGACCAGGTATATAATCAGTGGGCAATTATGTTGGATATTAATGTTGCTCTTTCCCTAGCTTATTGATGTTCTATGTGGGTGTAAATGTGAATAGGTGTGAATGTATGTCTTGTCTTACACGTTTCACAGTTTGTACTCAATCGTATTTCTGAATATGCACTGAGGTTTGGAAGGTGAAATGAAGACAGCCTCACTCTCCAGGACTTCTCCAAAGGCCCAGTAGAGGATACAGAAATCCCAACAAGTAGGAAGTATCAAGTTCTCTTTAGGAGAGTGAGTCTTCATTTAGAACTTTGGGGTTCGCTCCGCTCTGTTCCCCTCCCATCACTGAGTAATGGCTCTTCCTCAGAGGAGTAACTTGTGTATTTTAAACTACATAGTAACCAGAACTATTTCCATCTTCCATTTTTTCAGAAACACCCAAAATTTCTCCTTAATTCAACAACCATGATTAAGTGGTGTTTTGTGTGTGCGTGACTGTGTGTGTGTGAGTGTGTATGTGTGCTGTTTGTTTTTTTTTTCTTACATTATACATTGCAACACATATTTACATTTTCATAGTCATTAAAAAAATAATAAATAATTTGTATTTACTCCTGAGTAAATAAATTCTTTATAACATTACACTCTCATACCTACAGAACCAGCTTTTATGGATCGATCTTTTGTTTTTTTCCCCCCAAATATTTCTATGAGCCATATTTCGTTATTCAATAAAATGAGAAAGTACTATTGGAAAACTTATAACAACATCATTTACATAGACCAATATCCTTAGGCAGAAATGAAATGAAATCGATTTTGTATCAAAAATTATACTAATCTACCACTCTGTCGGTCCCAGTGTAACCCAGTGACATGGCATCCATCGTAAGAGTTCTAAGCCAAAGAGACAAGGACCAGAATATCTGAATGTTCTCCGCTCTCAGACTACCTGGGCCCTCAGGAAGACCAGCATAGACCACTATCTCTCTTCCTGTCTCTCTCTCTATCTCTCTCTCTCTCAGGCTCTGTCTCTGTCTCTCTCTCTCTCTCTCTCTCTCTCTCTCTCTCTCTCTCTCTGTCTCTCTGACTGTGTGTGTGTGTGTGTATGTGTTTGTGTGAGACACTACCTCCCTTTTTCTCACCCTCACTACTACTAGGAATGCATTCTCTTTCATTAGAAGACAGTTTCTATGCCCAAGAACGTGCTTAACCCATACCTCTTGACATCTTCATAGTTTTGATGGAATATGGGTCTTCCAGGTGTTTCGTTTTTTCTTTTCTTTTCATGGTTAAAGTCTTTGAAAAGTCACTCACATCAGGTACATTTCTCCCCGAAACTGCGCCCTCTGAATCTGTTGATGATGACAAGGAATCAAATGACAGTAAGTACAATCAATACAAACAAGTTACAGTCCGTAACAACAAGTCACATGAGAGACTACCTCCCCAGCACATCACTGACCTGACCTGGGATTCGTATACCACCTGGGCTGTGATGGTTGTGTCATCCCTTAGCCTTCCGCAGTATCCAGGGACCCATGTATTATGACACCATTTCACTCCAGGGACCCAGGGAGTATTCACAGGATTACAGTTTAGCCACAAACCACTGACTAGAGTGATTTCTTATATCTATGGAAACACTGTTATTAAGTTGATGTTTAGTATTATTCACTTGATAACGAAACTTGAGGATAGATGATTTGGAGTAAACCAAGGAAAACCAAGAAAATTATTTTACGTGTCTAAGATAACCATATTACTAAATCTCCCTAACAGTGAAAACGACGCATGCCGTACCTAAGAAAACTAGGCTTAGAACTATGCTTGTCTTATAGAGAAGTGTAAATTTTACATCTTATTATTGGTACTCCCTAACTTATGTACAAATGTAGATTACATGTGAGGTATATTGGTGTATGTGAGGACTTGAGAATATCTCATGATTCCATACATCCATTGCATTTCCTGAATCTCTTCAACTATTGGGAAGTCGGAGAGATTCTATCAATGTTGAATCTCTCCCTCATCTATTTTCTCAGGAGCCATTTTCTGTTTTGCTTCTCCTTTTCTATCACGTCCCCAGAACTTGGGTGCAGAGGAAGCGCCTGGTTTCACATTCCCTGGCCCTCAAAATGAATCGTGTTCTCGTTTTGCCCAAGGGCTCATTCTGCAGGTTTCTGTTCCAGGCCTCAGTCTACCTCGTCTGGAAGCAGCAAGGCTCTCTGTAGTTCTGAAGTCATCAGCATACACATTTTCTTCACATCTAGGTTTACTTTCTTCTTTAACCCATGGATAAGTTTATAATTTCTACAACTGTATGCTTGATTTTTAAAACCACTATTTGGTTATTTTTTTAAGCAGTTTCTTTCAAATTTCTACATCATTAATAATTTCAAACTTTCTAATTTACCATCCCTACAACATTGTCCGTTTATGTTATCATCTTCAGAGTGAAAACTTGCTGCTTGTTGTGTTTGCACAACCTACCAAATACTTATATGCTTTATACTTTTATTGGAACTTCTCTGTAGGACCATTCAACAGGGTTGACTCATGATGCAGAGGGCTTTTTTTTTTTTTTTTTACCTTGTCTGCTTCACACATTACTGTATTACTACAACCTGTGATATCACTTGATATTAATGTTTCAGATTTAGTTTTAACTGACAGCTGAGCAATTATGGAGTTTGTGTCAACGTCTCACTCAGTAAATGACATTTTGCCCAAATACGGGGACAGAGTTCCTTCCCTACCCACAAAAAAGTGAAAGATACTTGGAATGAGTTCCTCTTGCTGGTACAGAAACTGGGACAGAGACTCTCAAAAAGAGGTAAGGAGGAAAATATTATGACAAGGCCCAAAGTACACCTTTCTGTCCATAACTGAGCAGAGAAACGGAGCTGGATGACTACACATCTGCTCAGCCCGACTGCCCTAATGTGCATGCACTTTAGCAGCTCTTCCTTTCTCTTACCGGTGGATGAGAGACTCTGAGAAGAAGAGGTGCAAGGTAAATATTGAGATTCAATGGATCTGTCTCTTGCTCCGTGGATCATGATGTTATCCTCCACGGAGTCTGCATGTAGTTGATCATATTTTGGTCTGTCTGATAGTCCTAGAAAATGGAATCAAGTCATAGAAATAATTGGTTCTACTCTCCTCCATTCTTGTTGCCATCTAATCTGCCCCATCCCACACTGCATGGAAACAATGATTTCCTTTCGAACAGTTATGCTTATCTTGGGCAGGGTCTTGGCATATTCTAGTATTCTGTGCGTCTTTATGAATCCTGCCATCAAGGCTGCTCATACACATTTACCTTGGTGAAGAATTTTGGTACCAATGAAATTCCGCCACATTTTTTACTCTTTTATTCTCTGCATCCCACCACCCAAAGATTAAAAGCCTTAAAGAAAACAATTAATATTTTTCAGTTTTCAAAATTTATTAAATATTACATTGTCACTGTCCCTGTTTCAATATTAACAAAACTCACAGCTCAAAATTTAACGGTTTAAGATAGTCGTCCTCGGTAGTGAATGTGTCTGCCATATGTATTATTGAAATTGGTAGCGCAATGGTGTGGTGAATGAAACATGCTCAGTGTTTAAGTTCATAACTTTTTGGTTAAAGCTGGGGTAAGCTGTAATGTGTATTCATTGCCTGCTTGTAAATTGAATGTGGGATGAACTTTGTGTGAATGAGGAAAGTGTGTGTGCTTCGTGTCTGTGTGTTAGTGCAACGCACATCTATGTGTGTAGATTCCATTGCCCGTACTATTAGATTTGTGGGAGTGTGTTATATAGTTTATTCCGGTTTAGATTAAATGTAATTATTAAGAATATTACCTTCGAGACAAGTAGAATTAGTGTATTTGTAAAACATAGGGAGCGACGGAAAAACATGATGATACGACAATCAGGAATATAAGAGAAAGAATAAATGGGCTTTGAGTACTGTGTGAAGACCCTAAGAACATGAGGCTACAGACAAGAGTGTAAAGGTTAACTATACAGTAACAGGACTGCATTAGGAAATAAAAGTATGAAAGATTCAGAAGGAGTTATGATAGGACATGGAAACTGAGAGCTGGCAATTTAACTCTTAAGCATTCACCAGACAGAACTGTGACCATTTGTAAAATACATGCAATAAAAGGTTCAGAAAATCACCTGTTTGAGTTGTCCTACAATGAAAGTAACCCAAATGTTCGGAAAAGCGTAATCAGTAAAAAAATAATATTGATTCAATCAAATAGAATCACCAAAAATGAACAAAGTAAAGCTACATGCAAAGGATAAATTTTAAAAATATGATAAGTGGGGAAAAAAAAAGATAGAGTAAGACATATTGTGCACTTCTGTTTCCATGAAAGTCAAAACAGAAGTCTCTAATTGAGGGACTTAGGAGTCAGAGAACTTATAAGTCTTTGTAAGTTAAGGAAAAACACAGAGCATAGAGAATGTAGATACGTGGGGAAGATTATAAAGAAAAGAATGGCGAGCTCAGTGAGTGCAGATGGGTCTGACAAGGATGAATGTGAGAACACCGGCCATGAAAATATATTGATGGGATGTGGTCTTCAATGGGTGTGTTTGCACTCTACTTTGAATCCAGGTGTTGAGGATCCTACTCCCACTTTTGACTTAACTTCTAGCTGTCAGTGCTTTCACACCTTCCATATATTATTACATGCAGTTGTGAGGTCCATACTAATGTTATCTTCCATGTTTTACCAATAAACTCTCCACCCAATAAATACCAAGAGAGAAAAAACGTTTTCCCTCTTGGTATTTATTGTTTCTACTACCAATAACATTAAAGAAGTTGCACAAGTATTTTGAGTATCTTTCTGTACTGAGCAGCCTTGTATAGACCAATGGGCACAATAATTCAGCTAATGTCTTGGATCTCCCAACATCCCAATTTCCCTTTGCATCTTATTCAAGAGTCCCTCCTTACTGGCACCACTGAGCGTGTCTTCAGAAATGGAGCAGGAGGAGTATTTTGAAGTAGATGCAAAAGCCACACTCGAGTTCTGTCCTTGAGATGAGGCCCATGGCCTCCGTCTATGCTGCAAAGCTTCTTGTTTTAAATGCAACTTTGCTGAGAAATTAAAGAAAAATGATAAAGATGTAGTCCACATTTCTTGTTTGTGTGTTTACCTGTCCAGTAAACAAACAAAGGCTCTATCTATTATGTGACGTGTTCGTGAACACATGGCCTCTGGATTCATGGATAGCATAATATGCTTCCTATGAAAATTTTAAGTATACAGTAATATTTACAGTGTCTGTGTATATCATGGGTGACTTGGGTCAAACGATGAACTTTCTTTGCAATGGAGCAGAGACTGCCTGCGAGTGTCCACTTTCAACCTGGACGTACAATTAAATTTTCTTTATCGGCTTCCCTTGTAGGTACTTCTGACCATGTGATTAAGGTTCTACAGTGGAAAAGGAGTGGAAATGACACATTCTACTTCTAGGCATGGCCATACAAACCTCTTGTGTGGCCCTCCGTGCGTTCACCTTTCTTAGCCGACTGGGATGTTGGTAAACTGGGGTCACCAACAATTGGAAAGCTCTATGTTAATGATAACAAAATTGCCATCAGTTCAACACCAGGGGTTATCTTATGGCGGACACTGGCCCTACTGGCCTCCATACATGTGCTAATTTGTTACATAGGCAAAAAATAGATAGACTTGTGAGCTGATTAAAGCCTAATATATCTAACTAAGGCAGTAGGTATGTGATATGTTTTGGAGAGGCAAGTACTTTGACCAGGTATATAATCAGTGGGCAATTATGTTGGATATTAATGTTGCTCTTTCCCTAGCTTATTGATGTTCTATGTGGGTGTAAATGTGAATAGGTGTGAATGTATGTCTTGTCTTACACGTTTCACAGTTTGTACTCAATCGTATTTCTGAATATGCACTGAGGTTTGGAAGGTGAAATGAAGACAGCCTCACTCTCCAGGACTTCTCCAAAGGCCCAGTAGAGGATACAGAAATCCCAACAAGTAGGAAGTATCAAGTTCTCTTTAGGAGAGTGAGTCTTCATTTAGAACTTTGGGGTTCGCTCCGCTCTGTTCCCCTCCCATCACTGAGTAACGGCTCTTCCTCAGAGAAGTAACTTGTGTATTTTAAACTACATAGTAACCAGAACTATTTCCATCTTACATTTTTTCAGAAACACCCAAAAGTTCTCCTTAATTCAACAATCATGATTAAGTGGTGTTTCGTGTGTGTGTGACTGGGTGTGTGTGAGTGTGTATGTGTGCTGTTTGTTTTTTTTTCTTACATTATACATTGCAACACATGTTTAAATTTTCATAGTCATTAAAAAAATAATAAATAACTTGTATTTACTCCTGAGTAAATAAATTCTTTATAACATTACACTCTCATACCTACAGAACCAGCTTTTGTGGATCGATCTTTTGTTTTTTTCCCCCCAAATATTTCTATGAGCCATATTTCGTTATTCAATAAAATGAGAAAGTACTATTGGAAAACTTATAACAACATCATTTACGTAGAACAATATCCTTAGGCAGAAATGAAATGAAATCGATTTTGTATCAAAAATTATACTAATCTACCACTCTGTCGGTCCCAGTGTAACCCAGTGACATGGCATCCGTCGTAAGAGTTCTAAGCCAAGGAGACAAGGACCAGACCATCTGAATGTTCTCCACTCTCAGACTACCTGGGCCCTCAGGAAGACCACCATAGACCACTATCTCTCTCTCTTCCTGTCTCTGTCTCTGTCTCTCTCTCTCGGGCTCTGTCTCTGTCTCTGTCTCTGTCTCTCTCTCTCTCTCTCTCTCTCTGTCTCTCTCACTGTGCGTGTGTGTGTGCATGTGTGTGTGTGAGACACTACCTCCCTTTTTCTCTCCCTCACTACTACTAGGAATGCATTCTCTTTCATTAGAAGACAGTTTCTATGCCCAGAGAACGTGCTTAACCCATACCACTTGACATCTTCATAGTTTTGATGGAATATGGGTCTTCCAGGTGTTTCGTTTTTTCTTTTCTTTTCATGGTTAAAGTCTTTGAAAAGTCACTCATATCAGGTACATTTCTCCCCGAAACTGCGCCCTCTGAATCTGTTGATGATGACAAGGAATCAAATGACAGTAAGTACAATCAATACAAACAAGTTACACTCCGTAACAACAAGTCACATGAGAGACTACCTCCCCAGCACATCACTGACCTGACCAGGCCTTCCTATTCCACCTGGGCTGTGATGGTTGTGTCATCCCTTAGCCTTCCGCAGTATCCAGGGACCCATGTATTATGACACCATTGCTCTCCAGGGACCCAGGGAGTATTCATAGGATTACAGTTTAGCCACAACCCACTGACTAGAGTGATTTCTTATATCTATGGAAACACTGTTATTAAGTTGATGTTTTGTATTGTTCACTTGATAACGAAACTTGAGGATAGATGATTTGGAGTAAACCAAGGAAAACCAAGGAACTCATTTTACATGTCTAAGATAACCATATTACTAAATCTCCCTAACAGTGAAAACGACGCATGCCGTACCTAAGAAAACTAGGCTTAGAACTATGCTTGTCTTATAGAGAAGTGTAAATTTTACATCTTATTATTGGTACTCCCTAACTTATGTACAAATGTAGATTACATGTGAGGTATATTGGTGTATGTGAGGACTTGAGAATATCTCATGATTCCATACATCCATTGCATTTCCTGAATCTCTTCAACTATTGGGAAGTCGGAGAGATTCTATCAATGTTGAATCTCTCCCTCATCTATTTTCTCAGGAGCCATTTTCTGTTTTGCTTCTCCTTTTCTATCACGTCCCCAGAACTTGGGTGCAGAGGAAGCGCCTGGTTTCACATTCCCTGGCCCTCAAAATGAATCGTGTTCTCGTTTTGCCCAAGGGCTCATTCTGCAGATTTCTGTTCCAGGCCTCAGTCTACCTTGTCTGGAAGCAGCAGGGCTCTCTGTAGTTCTGAAGTCATCAGCATACACGTTTTCTTCACATCTAGGTTTACTTTCTTCTTTAACCCATGGATAAGTTTATAATTTCTACAACTGTATGCTTGATTTTTAAAACCACTATTTGGTTATTTTTTTAAGCAGTTTCTTTCAAATTTCTACAACATTAATAATTTCAAACTTTCTAATTTACCATCCCTACAACATTGTCCGTTTATGTTGTCATCTTCACAGTGAAAATTTGCTGCTTGTTGTGTTTGCAAAACCTACCGAATACTTATATGCTTTATACTTTTATTGGAACTTCTCTGTAGGACCATTCAACAGGGTTGACTCATGATGCAGAGGGCTTTTTTTTTTTTTTTTTTTTTTTACCTTTTCTGCTTCACACATTACTGGATTACTACAACCTGTGATTTCACTTGATATTAATGTTTCAGATTAATTTTAACTGACAGCTGAGCAATTATAGAGTTTGTGTCAACGTCTCACTCAGTAAATGACATTTTCCCCAAACACGTGGACAGAGTTCCTTCCCTACCCACAAAAAAGTGAAAGATACTTGGAATGAGTTCCTCTTGCTGGTACAGAAACTGGGACAGAGACTCTTGCATAAGAGGTAAGGAGGAAAATATTATGACAAGGCCCAAAGTACACCTTTCTGTCCATAACTGAGCAGAGAAACGGAGCTGGATGACTACACATCTGCTCAGCCCCACTGCCCTAATGTGCCTGCACTTTAGCAGCTCATCCTTTCTCTTACCGGTGGATGAGAGACTCTGAGAAGAAGAGGTGCAAGGTAAATATTGAGATTCAATGGACCAGTCACTAGCTCCTTGGATCATGATGTTATCCTCCACGGAGTGTGCAGGTTGTTGATCATATTTTGGTCTGTCTGATAGTCCTAGAAAATGGAAACAAGTCATAGAAATACTTGGTTCTACTCTCCTACATTCTTCTCGACATCTAATCTGCCTCCGTCCCACTCCGCATGGATACAATGATTCCCTTTGGAACAGTTATGCTTATCTTGGGCAGGGTCTTGGCATATTCTAGTATTCTGTGCGTCTTTATGAATCCTGCCATCAAGGCTGCTCATACACATTTACCTTGGTGAAGAATTTTGGTACCAATGAAATTTCTCCACATTTTTACCCTTTTATTCTCTGCATCCCACCACCCAGAGATTAAAAGCCTTAAATAAAACAATTGATATTTTTCAGTTTTCAAAATTTATTAAATATTACTTTGTCACTGTCCCTGTTTCAATATTAACAAAACTCACACCTCATAAATTAACGGTTCCATATAACCGTCCTCAGTATTGAATGTGTCTTCCTTATGTATTATTGAAACTGGTAGCACAATGGTGTGGTGAATGAAACGTGCTCAGTGTTTAAGTTCATAACTTTTTGGTTAAAGCTGGGGTAATCTGTAATGTGTATTGATTGGCTGCTTGTAAATCTGAATGTGTGATGAACTTTCTGTGAATGAGGAAGGTCTGTGTGCTTCGTGTCTGTGTGTTAGAGCACCACACATCTGTGTGTGTAGATTGCATTGCTCATAGTTATAGATTTGTGGGGGTGTGTTATATAGTTTATTCTGTTTTAGATTAAACGTTATTCTTAAGAATATTACATTCGAGACTAGTAGAATTAGTGCCTTTGTACAGCATAAGGGAGCGATGGAAAAACATGATGATACGACAATCAAAAATATAAGAGAAAGAATAAATGGGCTTTGAGTACTGTGTGAAGACCTAAGTACATGAGGCTATAGAGAAGAGTGTAAAGGTTAACTATACAGTAACGTGACTGCATTAGAAAATAAAAGTATGAAAGATTCGGAAGGGGTTATAATAGGATATGGAAACTGAGACCTGGCAATTTAATTCTTAAGCATTCACCAAACAGAACTGTGTCCATTTGTAAAATACATGCAATAAAAGGTTCAGAAAATCACCTGTTTGAGTTGTCCCACAATGAAAGTAACCCCAATGTTCGGAAAAGCGTAATAAGTAAAGAAATAATATTCATTCAATCAAATAGAATCAGCAAGAATGAACAAAGTAAAGCTACATGCAAAGGATAAATTTTACAAATATGATGAGTGGGGAAAAAAAAGATACAAAGTAAGACCTATTGTGCACTTCTGTTTCCATGAAAGTCAAAACAGAAGTCTCTAATTGAGGGACTTAGGAGTCAGACAACTTATAAGTCTTTGTAAGTTAAGGACAAACACAGAGCATAGAGAATGTAGATACGTGTGGAAGATTATAAAGAAAAGAATGGTGAGCTCAGTGAGTGCAGATGGGTCTGACAAGGATGAATGTGAGAACACCGGCCATGAAAATATATTGATGGGATGTGGTCTTCAATGGGTGTGTTTGCACTCTACCTTGAGTCCAGGTGTTGAGGATCTTACTCCCACTTTTGACTGAACTTCTAGCTGTCAGTGCTTTCACACCTTCCTGATAATATTACTTGTCCTAGTCTGATACATAGTAACGTTATCTTTCATGTTTTATGGATAAAACTGTTCGCCCCTCAGGCTATCTCCCACTATTTCCTTAGATAAAACACCATTTCCACTGATCTCTGGGTTTGTTCTGGTCCTTTTAAATGATTTTTGCTTTGGTATTTATTGTTTGTACTGCTGATCATATTAAACAAGATGCACAAGTATTTTGAGTATCTTTCTGTACTGAGCAGCCTCGTGTTGACCAATGGGCACAATAAGTCAGCTAATCTCTGGTCTCTCTGGACATTCTATTGTCCTTTTGTCTTTATTCAACAGTCCCTCTTTTCAGGCACCACTGAGCTTGCCTTCAGAATTGGCGTAGGAGGAGTATTGTGAAGTAGATGCAAAAACTTCACTTGAGTTCCGGCCTTGCATTTTGGCTGCTGGCCTCTGTCTATGCTGCAAAGCTTCTTGTTGTAAGTGTAACTTTGCTGAGAAATTAAACAAAAATGATAAGAACGTAGTCCACATTTGGGGTTTGTGTATTTACCTGTCCAGTAAAAAAAACAAAAACTCTATCTACTATGTGATGTGTTTAGTGAACACATGGCCTCTGTCTTCACGAATAGCATAATATGCTTCCTATGAAAATTTTAAGTATACAGTAATATTTACAGTGTCTGTGTATATCATGGGTGACTGGATTCTCACGATGAACTTTCTTTGCAAATGGAACAGAGACTGCCAGTGTCCACTTTCAACCTGTATATACAATTAGATTTTCTTTATCGGCTTCCCTTGTAGTTACTTCTGACCATGTGATTAAGGTTCCACATTGGAATATGAGTGGAAATGACATATTCTACTTCTAGGCCTGGTCATACAAATCTCCTCTGTGCCCCTCTATGCTCTCCCCTTTCTTAGCTGACTGGCATGTTCATGACCTGGGGTCAAATGAAACCTGCATGTTACTGATACCAAAATTTCCATCACTTTAAGACCAGGGGTTTTCTCATGGAGAACTCCTGTCCTCATGTCCTGCACACATAGGCTCACTTGTTACATATGAAAGAAATACACAAACTTGTATGCTAGTTAAAGCTTAAGGTATCTAACTAAGGCAGTAGGTATGTGATATATTTTGGAGAGGCAATTACTTGGACCAGTTATATAATCAGTGGGCAATTATGTTGGATATTAATATTTATCTTTCTCTCACTTATTTATGTTCTGTATGGGTGTAAATGTGACTACAGACTTGTTTCACATTATAGTCATCGTACTTCTGAATATGCACTCTTTTTTGGACTGTGAAATGAAGACAGCCTCACTCTCCAGGCCTTCTCCAAAGGCCCACTGGAGGACACAGAAATCCCAACAAGTAGGAAATATCAAGTTCTCTTTAGGAGAGTGAGTCATCACTTACAACTTTGGGGCTTGCTCTGCTCTCCACCCACCACTGAGCAACGGTTCTTCCTCAGAGGAGTGACTTGTTTATTTTAATCTACATAGCATCCAGAACTATTTCCATTTTCTATTTTTCGAGATAGAATCAAATTTCTCCTTAATTCAACAACAACAGTTAAATGGTGTTTTATGTGTGCTTCTCTGGGTGTTGTGTGTTTGTGCATGAGAGTCCTTTTTTTTTTTTTTACGTTACACAGAGGACCCCAGGTTTACGTTTTCATAGTCTGAGAAAATAGAATTTCTTTTTACTGCTGAATAAGTAAATGCTCTATAACATTATAATCTCATCCCTAAAGAACCAGCTTATTGTTCAATGTTTTGTGTTTTTTTCCCCCCAATTTTTTCCATGAGCCATACTTCCTTCTTCAATAAACTAACAAAGTACTATTGGAAAAATTATAACAACATGATTTACTTAACCAATAACCTTAGGCAGAAATGAACTAAAGGGAAACATTTTGTAAAAAAAAATTATACTAATCTACCACTCTGTCTGTCACAGTGTAACCTACAGTGACACGGTATCGGTAGCATGAGTTCTAAGCCAAGGAGACAAGGACCAGACCATCTGAATGTTCTCAGCTCTCAGACTACCTGGGCCCACAGGAAGACCAGCAGATACCGCTTTTTCTCTCTCTCTCTCTCTGTCTCTTTCTCTCTCTCTCTCTTGCTCTCTCTCTATCACTCTCTTCCTGTGTGTATGTGTGTGATCCTCCTTTCCTTCTTTGCTCCCTTAAGACAACTTGGAATTCTCTCTCATTCTTTATAAGGCAGGCAGTTCCTATTACCAGAGAACATGCTAACCCATACCTCTTGATATCTTCGTCATTTTGATGAAATGTGGGTTTTCCAGATGTTTTGTTTTTTCTTTTCTTTTCATGGTTAAAGATTTTTAAGAATCATTCATATCAGGTAAGTTTCTCCCCAAACTGTGCCCTCTGAGTCTGTTGATCATGACAAGGAATGAAATGACAGTAAGTTCAATCAATACAAACAAGTTACAGTCCGTAACAACAAATCACATGAGAGACTACCTCCCCACCACTTCACTGACCTGACCAGGGCTTCCTATTCCACCTGGGCTGCTGGTGGGGTCATCCCTAAGCCTTCCGCAGTATCCAGGGACCCATGTATTATGACATCACTGCACTCCAGTGCAGTGACCAGGTGGCATTTTCCAGATTACAGTTTAACTGCAACCCACTGACTAGAGTGATCATTTTTATCTAATTGAAAGACTAATATTAAGTTGATTTTTTTTAGTTGTTCACTTGATAACAAAACGTGAGGATAGATGAGTTGGAGTAAACTAAGGAAATTGTTTTATGTGTGTAGGATAACCATTTTAGTAAATATCCCTAATGGTGAAAATGAGACGTGCTGTACCTAAGAAAACTAGGCCTAGAACTATGCCTGTCTTATAGAAAAGAGTAAATTTTACACCTTATTATTGGTACTCTCTAAGTTACATACGAACGTAGACTGTATGTGAGGTGTATATTCGAGTATGTGAGGGTTTGAGAACATCTCATGATTCCATACATCTATAGCATTTACTGAGTCTCTCCAACTGTTGGGAAGTGAGACAGAGATATTTTTTCAAACTCCATTGTCTCTTTTGCTACTCTTTTCCTATCACTTCCCCAGAGACATAGGTACGTAGGAAGCCCCTGGTTTCACAACCCCTGGCCCTCAAAATGAATCCTGTCCTTGTTAAACCCTAGGGCTCATTCTCCAGGTTTCTGTTCCTGGCCTCAGTCTGCATCATCTGGAAACAGCTGGGCTCTTTGCAGGTTCTGAAGTCATCAGTGCACACATTTTCTTTTCATCTAGGTCTACTTGCTCTTTAACCCATGGATAATTTTATAATTTCTACAACTATATGCTTGATTTTTAAAACCACTATTTGATTAGTTTTTAATCAGTTTCTTTCAAATTTTTGCATCATTAATAATTTCAAACTTTCTAATTTACCATCCCTGAAACAGTGTCCTTTTAAATTATCATCTTAAGAGTGAAAACTTGCTGCTGGTTTTGTTTGCAGAATACATTACACTTCCATGCTTTATACTTTTATTGGAGCTTCTCTGTAGAACTATTAAGCAGGGTTGACTAATGATGCAGAGGTTTTCTACCTTTTCTGTTTCAAACATTACTGGATTACTACTACCTATGGTTTCATTTGATATTAATGTTTCAGTTTTAGTTTTATCTGACAACTCAGCAATTATGGAGACTGTGTCAACATGTCACTCAATGAATGACATTCCCCCCAATATATAGTTTCTTTCCTATCCTCAAAATAGTGAATATGACGAGACCTAAAGTACAACTTTCTGTCAGTAACTCAGCAGAGAAACTGATATGGGTTTCTATACGTCTGACAGACCGCTCTGCCCTAATCGGCCTGCACTTTAGCAGCTCTTCTTTTCTCCTTACCAGTGGAAGAGAGACCGTGGGAAGATGAGGCAAAGGTAAATATTGAGATTCAATGGATCTGTCTCTTGCTCCATGAACCTGGATGTTGTCCTCCATGGAGTGCTGAGATAGTGCATCATATTTCAGTAAGTCTGACAGTCCTTGAAAATGAAATAAAAGTCATAGAAATACTTGGTTCTAATCTCCTCCATTCTTCTCGCCATCTAATCTGCCCCAGTCCCACACCGCATGGAAAGAATGATTTTCTTTTGAACAGTTATGTTTATCTTGGGCAGTGTCTTGGCATATTTTAGTATTTTATGTCTTTATGATTTCTGCCTTCAAGGCTGCTCATACACATTTATCTTGTTGAAGAATTTTGGTACCAATGACCTTCCTCAACATTTTTCACCCTTTAATATCTGCATCCCACCACCCAGAGATTAATACCCTTAAAGCAATTGATTTTTTAAAAATTATTCCTTATTACATTTTCACTGTCCCTGTTTCAATATTAACAAAACTCACAGCTCATAATTTAACTGTTCATCTGTAGTGAATGTGTCTGGTATGTGTATTATTGAAACTGGTAGCACAATGGTGTGGTGAATGAAACATGCTCGGTGTTTAAGTGCATAACCTGTTGGTTAAAGCTGGGTTAAGATGTACTGTATATTGATTGGCTGTTTGTGAATTTGAACATGGGAAGAGCTTTGTGTGTGGTTTGTGTCTGTGTGTTAGTGCAATACACATCTATGTGTGTAGATTCCATTTCCTGTAGAGATTTATGGGGGTGTGTTATATAGTTTATTGTGGTTTAGATTAAATGTTAATATTAAGACTATTAACTTTGAGACTAGTGGAATTAGTGTATTTGTAAATCATAAGGGAACAACGAAAAACATGGGGGTAAGAAAATCAGGAGCATGAGAGAAAGAATATACAGGCTTTGAGAACACAGTACTGTGTGAAGAGCCAAAGTAAATGAGGCTGCAGACAAGAGTGTAAACGTTAACTTTAGAGTAACGTGATTGCATTAGAAAATAAAATTGTGAAAGATTCAGAAGGGGGGTATGATGGGATATAGAAACTGAGAACTAGCAATTTAACTCTTAAGCATTCACCAAACAGAACTATGTACATTTTATAAAACACATGTAATAAAATATTCAGAGAAAGTCAACTCTTTGTGTTGTCCCACAATGAAAGTAACCCAAATATTCAGAAATGTGCAATCAGTAAAATATTAATATTCATTCGATTGTATATAATCACCCAGAGTGAACAAACTAAAACTACGTGCAAGTTGATAAATACGTCGAATATGATCATGAGTGAAAAAATCAACACAAAAAATTGCATATTGTGCACTTCTGTTTCCATAATATTTAAAAACCGAAATATCTAACATACTGTTTCAGGGGTCAGATAAATTTTAAGTCTTTATATGGTATGAACCAAAAAAGTTCACAGAGGATTTAGATACACCTGAAAGAACATAAAGACAAATGCTTAGGATAGTGACTGCAGAGGGTCTGACAAGGATGAATGTGAGACCACTGCTCATGAAAACATGTGGATGGGATGTGGTCTTCAATGGGTTGTTTGAACTCTACCTTGATCTAGGTCTTGAGGATCCTACTCCCCCTCTTTGTTTCCTTGAAGCTGTTAGTGCTTTCACACCTGCCTGATAATATAACATGCTCTTGTCCGGAACATTAATGTATCACCCATGTCTTTCTGATAAAACTCTCCTCCCCTCAGTCCCTCTCCCACTCTTTCCTCAAGTAAAACAGTTCTCCACTGATCTCCTTGGGCTTGTTCTCGTCCTTTTAAATGTTTCACCCTTGGTATTTATTGTTTCTACTGCTGATCATATAAAACAAGACGCACAAGTATTTTGAGTTTCTTTCTGTAATGAGCAGCCTGGTATTGATGAATGGGCAATGTAAGTCAACAAATCTGGCCTCTCCCGACATCCCAATGTCCTTTTGCATTTTATTAAATACTCCTTCCCTACTACATCAGTGAGCTTGTCTTCAGATTGGCACACGAGAAGCACTGTGAAGTAGACCGAAAAGCCTCGCTTGCTTTCTGGCCTTGAGTTGAGGCCACCAGCTTGTGTCTATGCTGCAAAGCATCTTGTTGTAAATGCAACTTTGCTGAGAAAGTAAACAAAAATGATAGAGATGTATGCAGTCCACATTTTTTGTTTGTGTATTTTCCTGTCCATTAACAAAGAAAGGTTCTACTCTGTGAGGTGTTTCGGGAAAAGATGCCTTCTGTCTTCATGGGTAGTATAATATGATTCCAATGAAAAGTTTAAATATACAGTAATATTTACCTACACATAAGAATACTCTACCCATCATAACTATCATTTACTATAATAGGACAGATAAAGAGTGTCCCAGGGAAAAAAAAAAATCTCAAGGAGTCATCACCAACAAACCAGTAGTACAAGGAATCTCAGGAGGACTTTCATAAGACAAAGAAAAAAAAAGAAACATATGAATTCAATTGTAATAATTATATATCTGTCACCAGTTTTTAAATGTAAATGAATTTAAAGTTTCCAATGAAAAGACAGAGT